>NC_133388.1:6545663-7145663 GCF_047511655.1 Castor canadensis | reverse complement strand
GTAATCTCAGCAGAAGGCCAACCTGAGCTACACAGCCAGACCCTGTCTCAGAAAAAATCTATTGGTTGGGGACATGGCTTAAGTGGTAGAGTGCCTGCCTAGCAAGTGTGAGGCCCTGAGTTCAAACCCCAGTACCACCAAAAAAGAAAAGAAAAAATCTATTTGTCGTGGGTGTGTGTGGTGTGTGTGTATGTGTGTGTTCAAGGTGCCATTGCTTGTATTGGAGCGCTATTTTCGTTTTTGGATGCCTTTTGTCTAATTGTTACTTTACATGAGGATCCATGAGGTCCTTTAGATTGCTGGCCCTCCTTCAAATGGGAAATTGTTGGGCTGTGGGAATAGATCAAGTGGTAAAGCACCTGCCTAACAAGCTCAAGGCCCTAAGTTCAAGTCCCAGTGCCAAATTATATATATAATTTGATTACTGTCCTCTCCTAAGTTCCACTCACAAGAACAGTTCACACTTGAGTCATCTATTTGGTCAGAATACCTCCCATGTATGTCTTCCACAGCACTTCCTGGAAGAGCAACAATTGCCTTTTTTGGCAGGGGAAGGTGGGCAGTACTGGGAGTACAGGGCCTTGAACTCCCTAGGCAGGCAGTCTACCACTTGAGCCCTGCCTCCAGCCCCTGCTACTTTATTTTTTTGGATTCAGAGCCCAGACACATTGAAAGTGTTGTGATTACAGATATGCACCACCACACCCAGGTAACAACTGCTTTTAAGTACTTTGGTTTGCAATTTTGAAAGACCAAAAGTCAAGTGGAGCCAAGGCTTCCTTGGAGGCAATTCTTGCTGAGTGGTGCAGCAGCTGGCCATCAGTGAGCCAGGGAGATGATGCTGAAGCAGCACTGTGAGTGTGGGAAGGCAGGAAGAGACAAGCAGGGCCTCTTAGCCTGTCTATGTCCCGGGGAAGCGGAGGTGATCACATGACCATATGGCAAGGAAGAGCAGTCAGAGGACTGGATGGATGGAGTTTAGGGAAGTGGAGAATGAGCAGGCAGGGGTGTGCCTAAGATCTTTCCTCCTGTCTGAGCCAGACTAGGAGGCAGCCAGCTCATAGGGCGGCTCCAGGGAATGGAGAGAGCGGAATGCACATTGCAGAGAGGCCACCATGACCTCAAAACACTTTTGCCAGAGCTGGGTGTGGTGGTACATGCCTGTAATCCCAACACTCCGAATGTTGAGGCAGTTGGGTCTCAAGTTTGAAGCCAACCCGGGCTACATAGGGAGACCCTGTAAAGAAGGCACTTTGCCAGGAAGCAAGCTCCCAGTTCTAGTGAAGTCTCCAGGGAAGGTGGGAATCATTTCCCCTCTGATTGCTGTGGTGGGGTCTGAGTAGCGGGAAGGCTCAGGGAGGGTGGCCTCCATTCTGAAGCGGAACCTCTTCTGATGTGCTTCACCCAGAGCTCAGCGCCCTGTGCAAGGTGAGTCAGGCAGAGTGGCCTAGTGATGGAGGTAGGTGCTGGGGCCCAGGCAGGCTGATTTACAGACTCAAACTTCATGCCTCCCAGGCCTATCTCCTTTACAAGTCCAGGCGATAGTAGTAAGACCTCACTGTAGCTACTGGCGGAGAACACCAGGCAGATGGCATGTGCCAGCAGGGCTCCTGGCTGGCGGTCACTCTCATGACATCTCCCACTGCACAGGTCCTGAAACAGGAACACATGAGGTAGAGCTGGGGTATAGCTCAGTGTAGAATACTTGAATGCACAGAGCCCTGGGTTCTACTCCCAGCACCAAAAAAAAAAAAAAAAAGCCAACTCTTCTCCTGCTAGGGCACTGAGACCTCAGAACAGGACACTGCCAGCAAGTGGAGTTGGAGACCTGACAAGGAAAATGTCCCCTTTCTAAGGTGGATAGTCCTGGCCTTCCAAACTTGCTGTGATATGCCCAGCTGTTACTTCCCTGACTGAGAGTCTTTGTAGATGTTCCCAGTGGACACTGAAAGCAGTGAGCTGTCCTAGCTGGGACAAGAGCGCAGACCAGCAGCCTCTCGCCTGCCCTAGTCAGATGCAGCTCCTGGCCTCTTTGTTGGATTTTGCCCTTTGCTTCTCTCTGCGCACACCAACAGACTTTGTTTACAAACCTACCAAGTCTGTCCTGTCTGTAGACTCTTCATCCGCTTTTTCCTGTATCCCAAGTGCCTAGAATAGCACCTGGCCCAAGGTGCAAAATGAGTATTTGTGTTTGCAAAAGTGGTAATGAAGCATTAGGAGATGTCTGAAAAGTACCAGGCAGCTTTGGTGGCTGGCTGGAGGAGCAGCTTCCTGCGGCTGCCCCTCCCTAGACAGGCAGCAGCTGTGGGAGGCGGGTTTGGCTTGTGGCCTGTCCTGTCTGGTCTCCACCAGCCCTCCAGGCCCTTCCTGTTTGACAGAGCAGGCTGAGGCCCAGAGGTTGGGTCAGGCGAAGAGTCAGAGTCCCCGGGTTGGACCAGGGCTTTGTCCACCAAGTTGCTTGTACCATGATGTCTCCTTTTTGTTGCTCAGCTCGGGTCAGACACAGACCTCAAGAGTCCCCGATGGTGCTGGCCCTGTCTCAGGATAGCATTTGCCGTCAGATGTGCCATTGAAGTTAAAATGTTTGACTTAGCACCTTAGTCTGCTCTCCATACCCAAGTCACTGTCATGTAGCATCTGGATTTCAACCCATAAAAAGAATCACAGCCTAGACTAGGCACCGAAGGGCAGCTGATACCTCAGGGCCTGAACACTCCCTCCAGTGCACCAAGACCTTGTTAGTGGGAAGCCTGTACCTGCCCTGAGGGGCTGCGTTGGGGGTACAGGCTGCAACCAAAGAAGTGCCTTGTTGATGTACTTTGGTTACCTTTTGGTTGTGTGGAAGGACTGATTGAGGCCCTTGTATTCCCAGCTCCTTGGATATTCATGCTGTGATTCCTGACTTGATGAAAGTGTGCCTTTTGCAGCTTCCTGCTGTGTCCACATCCCGCCCTCTTAATCCGCCCCAGAAGTGCTTTTTATGTCAACATTCAGACCCTGTCCTTCAGCAGAAGGAACATCCATCCCTGCCTGCTCCTCAGGAACTTCTGTGCCTGGGACCTGGGAAGTTGGGCTCTTCCTGCATTTTCCTGGCACATATCTGCTTCCTGGACTACCCTGTGGCTCCTGGTCAGAGTTCAAGTATTTGAAGATTAAGTTCAAATTCAAATTCAATTTTGAAGATTAAAACCTTGAGGTTTTTTTGCTTCTCCACCCCAGTCCTCGGAAGGTGTTCCCAAACATGAGAAGCCTGCATTCCTGTGCGTTTGTTGATACCTTCATTCACGTTGTGGGGGACTAAGGAAGGGAAGGCTGCTGTAGAGAACCCTGTGCTTAGTCTAGGGGTGCAAAAAATAAAACGCTTTATGGAGAAGCTCAGTGTCCCAGGTCAGAGAAGGACACAAACCCCTGTGTGCAGGAGTCCAAGGGAAGCCATGCAATGGTGACGGTTGCAGCAAGTCTGTATGGGAAGAAGGAGGAACAGCAGGAGGAAAGGCAGCACCCATGCTCCATCTCACCTCCCACTCAGTCTGTGTGGGGCAGTGACACCAGCGAGCTCCCAGGCAGCTGTGAATTGTCACCATCCCAATACAGTTAAGTCTGACACAGTTCACTTCTGTTAAGAGCTCAGTTAGTCCCCAGTACCTCATCAAGGAGTGGCCTAGCAACTTGTGGGCAGATCCACGCCATTGGCTGGCTGCATGGCACTGCTGGCTCCTGGGACCCGGAAGAAAGAGGCGTAGAGTGCTGCCTGCATTTGCCATGCTTACAGAGCAGGATCTGCAGGGGCCTGCCTCACTCAGCCTCCTGTCTAAGAGAGCTGCCAGTAGGCGTGGGCAGTGCCAACTCACAAAGCAGTCACGCTCTGCATGGAAGTGAGCAAGGAAGTAGCACGTGCAGTCATTGGCATGGCACCACAAGTCCTGGGTAGAAGGAACCCCCAAAGCACTCCTTCCAACACCAGGACCACCATTCCCTCCTGCGCCCCACACACACCATTTGGGACTGTGCAATGCAATCTGGGCTTCCTCCCATCCTCTGGGCCAGGCTTTTCCACACACAGCTCAGCTTCCCACTCCTCTGCTGCCCAGTACCCTGCAGCCCTGGTTCTCCTCTCCCCGCATCCTGTGAGCCCTGCAGGACTCACCCAGCCTGTCCCCGTAGCTGGGAGTTCCTGTCACCCAAAGCAGCCATGCTGTGCATCCTTTTGGCCTTGTAGCACCAAGTGGATAGTGCACAATTTGCAGGGTTACATTTCCTAGTGCTATGTCATGAATGAATTTAACCAAACATAGGAAATTTGCTGAAAAAGCAAAGTCATGTATCTTTGACTTGAGGCCAGGAAAACACAGCCTGGTTCCTCCTTTCTGTCTCCAGGAAGAGGCACAAGTTCTTCTGGCCTCCTCCTCTGCCCCAGACCCCTGTTGCTGTGCTGCAGGTGGTCCCTGTTGAGCCAGAATCAACACTTTCAGGACTCTCGTTACAACCGAAAGTGTCATGCATTTGAGGTCCTATTTAATGTGTTCTGCAGTTGATGAGTTAAAGGTATTGACAAAACTAGACTGCTTTCTTTTTATGGACAGGGTTTGGTTGGTCGGTTTTCTGCTACTGGTTGCATTTTCTGGAATGATCTTGGCATACAGAAATTCAGTCTGCCTGCACCAATAACAGTTGAGCTCAGTACAGGTGGGGCAGGAACTAAACCTGGCCCCATGGTGGTCCAAATTCTGTGGAAGGAGATTCACCAGTAGAACAGTTTGGAATAATGGTGAAGAAGTGACTAAGGACACAACCCAAGAGGAAAGCAAAAGAGGACCAATGTCCTTCCTAAAAGATAAGTCCATTCTCCATATTCAGATAGGTCCATTGTCCCTAGAGGGCTTGAGCAGAGTGTGGGAAGCAGAGAACAGACATGCAAAAGGGGACTGTTCTGTGCCGCAAGTTAGAACCACGGCCACCAAAACGCAGCCTGGTGTTGGTGTACTGCCATGGGGCTGCTCTTGCAGGAGGCACCCTGAGCGGGGATGGGCACAGGGACCATCCAGGGCCAGGCTGTGCTTCCACAGCTGGTTTGATGGGTACTACTTAGTTGGTCTTTATTACACCTAAGTTCCTGGACAGAGTCCTTCCTGATCCTTCGGGATCCAGAGCCTACCCTGCTCTGCAGTGGGGCTCCTGTTGGTAGAGCAGGGTCATGGCCCCACTTGCTTACCCCTCCTGAAGTGTGTGAATGTCACATGAGTTTTTGCTGGGTGGAACAAATGCAAGAGCCTCACCCCACTGTGTGCAGGATGGGATGGCCTTTTGGTTTTTTCTTTTTGGTGGCACTGGGGTTTGAACTCAGGTCCTCACACTTGCTAGGCAGACGTTCTTACCACTTGAGCCATTCTGCCAGACTTTTTTTTTTTTTTTTTTTTTTTTATCTCTACCTCTTAAGTAGCTAGGATTACAGGCATGAGCCACTGGGCCTTACAGGATGGCCTTGTCCTCACATTCCAATATGCCTACTGGGGCACTCTATCTCCTGGCCACATCTGACTGCAAGGTAGTGTTGGAAATGCAGCCAGGCTAGTGATGGAGTTTTGTGACTGAAGCAGAGAAGAGAATATCCACTGGAAGACTCCCAGCCATCAACACCACAAAGTCTGGCCAGAAGAAGGAGCTAATGGTAGTCAGACTACAACAGGGGCTTAGAAACTGCTTTTGGGCCTGCAAGATCCATTTTACATTGGTCTTTGCTCTGAGTCCTCTCTCCTGAGTTATCTTGCAGCCACCTTGGATTCCAGGAAAGACAGGACTGGTAGATAACATCTCATGACAAAAGTCATGAGCCTATCTCCAGGGAGCATCTGACCAATCCTAAAATAATGATGAAGCACTGGACCACACCTGTGACCACCAGTTCACACTTTGATCACAGATCTTAGGACCTCATGCTTGCTGGGCACATGCTCTTAGCACTTGAGCCAGCCACTCCACCAGCCCTTTTTTTTGTGATGGGTTTTTTCGAAATAGGGTCTCAAGAATTATTTGCCTAGGGCTAGCTTTGAACCATAATCCTCCTGATCTCTGCCTCCTGAGTAACTAAGATTACAGGCGTGAGCCACCACCGGCGCCCAGCTGACCAGGGCTATTTAATTACACATACCTTTCACCTCCTGCCCCAATTCTTCCTCTACTTAAACCTGAAGTTCACATGTGTACCCTGAAGATGGACTGAGTGCCTACTCTGCCTCTTCCCATGGTGTGCCCTTCACCACTGCTCATCTCTTTATTTGGCGTATTGGGGCAAGTGGCCACACCTGACACATGAAACCCCTGAAGTTTGGCCTCTGGCCTTGAATTCTAGTTACAATACTTACATCTTGTCAGAATCTTACACTTCAGTTTTAAGTCAAAGCTTAAATTTGGTTAAGTCCTTAATAAAACATGTTCTTAGAAACTACTTTTGCTAAAGGCACTGACTCTGCTTGGGACTGCAAAAGTCCAAAGGGTAGCTAAAAACAGGATAAAAGTTTGGCAACCCTGCCTCCATTTTATATGTTTTTTCTCTGAGTCTTCTCTCCTGAAGTCACCTTGCAGTCACCTTGAATTCTAAGAAGGACAGAACTGATCGATAAACATCCCATGACAAAAGCCATAAACTATCTCTGCAACAATGACTTTTTTTTTTTTTTTTGCAATACTGGGGTTTGAACTCAGAGCCTACACTTTGAGTCACTTTGCCAGACCCTTTTTGTTGGGTTTTTTCTGAGATAAGGTCTCATAAACTATTTGCCTGGGCTGGCTTCGAACCTTGATCCTCCTGATCTCTGCCTCCTGAGTAGCTGGGATTATAGGCAGGCTTTCTTATCATACCAAGTCTCTCCTTGAGGGATTGAGATAATGATCAACCAACTACATCTTTGACCAGGACTGTTTAATTATACATACCTCTTGTTCCCACCCCCAAGTCTCTCTCTATTTGAACCTAAAACTCCCATCTGTACCCCGAAGATGAGCCGAAATGCTTACTATCTTCCCTTACTCTCCAGACTTGGGCCTCTGCTTGGAGTCTAACCTTGAGAAGGGTGTGGAAGCCTACACTGCTGAACCTAAGCAAACCTCCTCCCTAGGTCTTCAGCAAAGCAGAACCAGATATATGCAGAGAGTGGTGTGGGAAGGAGGTGAAGCCAGACTTGGACCCTAGGGCTTTGCCAACTGGTCCACAGGCGAAAAAGTTCACTTCTGTAGGCAGAAGTGCTATCACCTCCTGGGTGGAAACCTCGAAGCCAGAGGATGATGTTTTGCCATCAAAAGATTATTTTCTTTTTGCCTGTAGAATGTACTTTAACTTGAACCCCTGTTAGCACAATGTGCAGCTCCTCAGAGCAGTCTGGGATGCTCCTTAAATACCAGGCTGGCTCAGAAACAGAAGTACAATGAGTCCACAAGCAATTGCAGCCTTCAAAGCTAGTGCTGGGAATAGCAGGTCCCACCTTTGAGAAATATGGAATGTTTTTAAAAGTCAAAGAGTGGCTCACACCTGTAATCCTAGCTACTCAGGAGACAGAGATCAGGAGGATCACAGTTCGAAGCTAACCCTAGGCAAACAGTTTGCAAGACCCTATCTCAAAAACTACTCTACACAAAAAAGGGCTAGTGGAGTGGCTCAAGTGGTAGCACATTTGCCTAGCAAGTGTGAGGCCCTGAGTTCAAACCCCAGTACCACTCACAAAAAAAGAAGTCAAAGAGCAGTAAACGAGCCAGGACATGGAGCTCACTGGCCTCAGGGCCAGTCTTCTCTTAGCTTCAGTTTTCCATCACCAAGGTGGGGCTGCTGCTGCCTTAATGGGCTTCCAGTGACTGTGACACATTAGAACCTTTTTTAAAAACACTAGAACCTTTTTTAAAAACACTATTTAAAAACTTATTTAGAGGGCTAGGGGTGTAGCTCAGAAGTAGATTGCCTAACATACACAAGGGCCTGGGTTTGATCCCTAGCACCACAAAAAAAATTACTTTGCCTTACATAAGTAATACATGTTCACTGTAGAAAATTTGGAAGTATAAAGAAGGAAATCACCTGTTACCCTACCCACCCACAGTCTAAGACTGTTCTGGGGGTTTTTCCATACATATTCTGTGTGGGATCTCAGGGTACAAGCTGTTTTATAACCTGCTTTTGCTGTCAGCTTTCTCAGCCTGTCATCCTTTCGCTGAATTCTCCACACAATTGTAAAGTTTGCCTGGTCCCCATGGAGAGGTGGGGTTTGCCAGCCTTTCATTGTTGGCAAGCAGTCTTGGCCAGTTCTTCCCTGTTCTAAGTAATTGTGTCTCTTAATTGTTTCTGTAGAGCGGTGGTACTCAAATGTCAGTGTCTGAATGCTGGCAGTCACAGGTGACAGTCCCACTGGCTGTGGAGGTTGGAGACCACAGACTGCTGGGAGTCCGTAACACCCAGAGTTCCCATCCCCACCACAGAATCACCCAGCTCAGCGTCATGTTCCTGCCACAATCGTGTGTGAACACTGTATATGGTATTCAGTGCTTCCTGACTCCCCACAGGGAGATCTGTACCCCACCCAGACCCTGACTGGATACAATGCCTTCCTGCCTCCTTTGAAACACCCCCCACCAAGATGGGGGGCAGGGCTCTTTCACCACACAAGTTAATTTAAGTGATTTGAAGGAGAATTGAATGCACCCATTTAAGCCTCTGGAATCCAGAGGAGGGAGGGAGGTTGTCCGAACTGAGTGCAGAAAGTCTGCAAAACTGCTGAGCATGGGCAGGTGGAACAGTTGCTTTCCAACTGAGCAGCATCAGTGTAGCTTCCTCGAGCACATGCAACACAGCAAAGTTTAAAAAAAAAAAAAAATGAGGCAGGGAGAATTTTGGATAGAAAAACCCAGGGACAGAAGAGCCCCTGTGGTTCTGAGCACAGGCCAGGAAGTGATCTGCAGTCAGGGGGCAGCTCAGCTCTGAAGCAGCTTCCCCCACAGGGCCTTGGGGATGAGGTGCCCTTGGTGGGCACCCTACCCAGTCCCCTGGAGGAGGGGGGTACCTGGCCCATCTAGGGAGAGTGGGAAAGACTGCACCTGCCTGACTGGTTTAGGTGAGTGAAAATTTGGCCTCAGGAACTTCACTGCCAAGAAGAAATCTTCCAAGGCTAGGCCCTGCCCACAGAACAGTCTGGAATGCATGGTGAGGCCTGCATGGGCAGAGCGGTGGGATTTGAGGTTGCAGCTCATTGGACCCTTGTGGTTCTAGGGGTATCCCAGCCCGAGGGTGCAGACATGAAATGCTATCAAGTGAAGGTCTGCACCTCAGCACTGTATGCCCACCTTGAGCTGGAGTTCTGCACTACTCTAGTGACAGTTGGGTTCTGAGCTGGACCTAACCAAGCAGGTGGTAAGGGGACTTGAGCCAATGAGAGGGTCTTCCAGTGTCAGGAGGCAGGAGGAGGGGTGGTACCTGGTGGGAGGACCATGTGGACACGGGCCCAGGTGGGTGCAGGCAGGAAAACCCTGGCCTCACTGCAGGGACGTCTCATCCTCGCCCCTTCTGTTGCTCTGACAGTGCCACTCATATGCCATTCACAAGGAACTTTGTGTGGCAATGACAAGCCCCAAGGGCTTGACCGGCCGTGTCCCATTGCACCTACTGTCTCTCCCCTCCAGAGCTCTGTGCCCACAGGGCTGACTCCTGTCACTCTTCTTTCCTGAGTCAACAGACTGAAGTCTACAGACTGACTAGCCCAGCGCCTGCTGGCCGAGGACACTAAAGCCCAGGGAAAGGTGCTGTCCCCCATCCTGGCCTGGCTGCAGACCTGCCTGGCAAAGGGCAAACAGGGAACTTGCCTGAATAGCCAGGAATCCCAGGACCCAAAAATGGACGGAGATTCCCAGCCTTCCTCGCCTCCATTCACTCAGTGAGGTGGACACCTCTCTACATTGGACCCGGAGGGTCCCTAAATGCCAAACCTATCTACCGTATGTGCCCATGCCCTTCTCCTGGTCAAGGCCCCTTGGGGCCCTCCCCAGCCTAGACACCACTTGGACGGAACCCCACCCCCCAGATGAAGTCCGGCCACTGAGGCAGAGATGAGGATGCAACTCTACAGCTCATAAGCCCCTGCTGCCTCTCAACCTGCTGGTCCTGCACCCAGAGCCTGGGTTGACAGGCCCACGGGTGACGAGAATGTGCTAAGCCATGATCTTTAGTGGGCAAGAACGCAGTGAGCATAGGGTTTAGGAGTGACATGTGCAGGCAGAAGTACACGGAAGGAGTGGTGTTCCCACACCCTAATCTCCAGGAGGTGGAGTAGAGTTGGACCTTGCCAGCAGGTGGCAGCAGACTGTCTTCAGTGAGGAGTGGTCCCTGGCTGAACCCCCTCAGGGGCCCATGGGAGGTCACAAGAGCCAAAGATTGTTCTCAGGTGGATGGGGAAGATGGGTCCTTAAACAAACCAACCCTTTTGTTTCAGCCTAATACTCTTTTGTTCCAGGGTCCCTATTGTAGAGACTCCAAAAGGAGGCCAAGGGAATGCCCTCCAGAGCTTTGGCAAGGCGGCTCCAAGTGAAGGGGGAAGGACTTAAAGGACCTCGTTCTGCCTGGAAGGGGCTAGAGGGCTGGGCCTGGGGGCCAGGAAGGGGGTGGCTCAGCCTGAGGGTGGAAGCTTGGAAGAAGGAATCTGGATGGAAGATTATTTAGGCGATGGAGTAGGTGTTGGGGAGGGAAGAAGAGGCAAGGATGCCTGGATGAGAGCTGCCACGAAGACAGACTGGGGAGGGAACTGGAAAGATATCAAGTTTCTGCCCCTCCCCTATGGGGTTGAGGAAGGTGCCAGGCTCCACCCCCCAGGCCTGAATGCCCTTAGATGCTCAGGTTGGGGCTCAGGGCCTTGGAGCTCCTCCCTTCCTATCCCCAGATCTCTGGTTCACAGAGGGAGGCAGAACAGGCACAGGAGAGTCCCCAGAAGATGAGGCAGCACAGAATCCCTCACCTCGCCTCCAGCTTCCCTGTAAACAGACAGGTACCACTCAAGAGACACAGGTCAGGCCAAACCCTAGTTTATTTCAGCCATCAGCAACAGCTTAGCCATCAAAAAAATAAAACTCTACCCAGGGTGACAGAAGTCTCTACAGCGAGGCTAAGGGCTCAGCCGCCAGGCGGCGAACATCAGGGGTGCGTGATGGGCACTGCCCAGGCAATAAGTTAGGAAGCAGCAGGCTGGTGGCAGTGTAGCCAGGCTTCACTTCTGGGCGGGCATGAGGTCATCGATGGCCTGGCCCTGCTCAAGTCGCTGCTCCATCTCAATGAGCAGCTTCACCCCGTCCACCACCATCTGTACCAGCTCCACCTCAGAAAAGCCCAGGCGATCTGCATTGGAGACGTCAAAGACCCCACCCACAGCTGCTGTGTCCACACCACCTAGGGATAGGAAGATTAGGTCAGCAGGGCCGAGGAAATCTGGAGGTGAAAGGGGGCTGCCTAAGGGCACCACTGCCACCTGCCCCTCACCTGTGCCTCGCTTTTGAAGCCGCAGCCGCTTGAGCACTTCCGAGAACTTCTCGTGCTTGCCCAGGTGGGGCAATTTGATGTGCACACCTGCCCGTAGTCCTGTGCCCAGGTTGGATGGGCAGGTGAGGATGTAGCCCAGGTGAGGGTTCCACATGAACTCATAGTTCTTAGACTTGAAGAGAGTTTCAATCTGTAGAGGCAGTGTCAGAGGGAGGCCTGGTCAAGAGCTCCATCAGACCAACTGAAAAGGGTGAGATGGGACCCTGAGCTCTGGTCCTGCCCCCTTTCTGACACAAAGGCCCCAGCTTGCAGACCCAGGATATGGGCACAGGGTCTGACCTGGGTGAGGCCAGTGCAGAAACGGGTAAACACCTCCTTCATGTTGCCACCCTTCTGCATAGAGATGACTCGCAGGTGGTCCTCCTCATTGATCCAAACAAGGAAGGTCTTATTGTCATTGTGCCTGGGGGAGGGACACAGTCAAGCCAAAGCTCCTCCTGGAATGTGGTCTCAAAGCACATCCAGAAAAACATTCTAGGTGTCCTCAAACCAAAGGAACTTCCCAAGGCTGGTTCCAGCTGGACCCAGGAACGTGGACTGCCGCCAAAACCCCCATATTTCCATCAACGGTGAGGGAAAGCAGGGTAATCAAGGCACCCTGATCATACCCCAACCTCAAATCACCTGCTATGTGACCTGAGGTAGGCCCAGGCCCCATCTATGTAGGAGGTTAAGAGTGAGAGTGGGCAGCCAGGTCAGCCCACCAGGTGAAGCGGTATCTGCGCCTCCGCCCGCCCAGCACAGACAGCGCGGGTAGGAGCCCGCCCGGACTCGGGAGAGGCTCCTGCGTCACTGGCACCTGGCACAATCCCGGCGGGGGAAGAGGGCGAGAAAGGAGAGAGAAAACAAGAAGCTCTGGCTCCCAAGGGGAGGGCGGAGGAAAGACGCCAACGAGACCGGTCCCCTCCCTACCCGAGATCTCAGGAGGCAGGCCTCCAGCAGCTGAAGGCCCTACTCGCACCTGCACGTCCAAGGTCACCTGAGCTGATGTTTGGGGTGGCACCGCACAGACCAGGAGCGAGCGGCCCCTCCTTCTTCCTCCTGAGCCGGGCTGGCCCCATCCCGAAGGGGGCGGGGAGGAAGAAGGCGCTTGCGGGAGGAAGAAGGGGGCACGTACCAGATGCCGCGGGCGTCGGGCCAGTCGCGGGCCATGCCTGAAGCCAGCAGCAGGGGCGACACAGGCTTGTCGAAGAGGAAGTGGTCGTCGATGAGTTGCTGCTGCTCCGCCTCGGTCATGCTCTTGAGCGCGTAGTACCTACCCGTCAGGTCGCCGTCCAGGCTAGACAGGGCTGCAGAGGGGCGCGTTCAGGACCCCGACAGGCTCTCAACTCCCACCGCCCAGGCCCCCCACCTCCGACGCCCGCCCCTGGTGGGCGCCAACCGCCAAGGCCTCGCAGTCGGGGTAGTGGTCCCAGGCAGTGACCGGGCACCAGGACCCGCCCTCCCTGGGCCCCAGGCGGCTGTGGACGCAGGGCTAGGACTTCGTCCCTCGGTCCCTCGGAGAAACTGGGTCCACACACGCGCACGTAAGAGCGCGGCAGCTCGCGTGGCTGGTAAAAACAAGGCGGTAGGCAGGGACCCGGGCGGGGATGGCCGGCCCCGACACCTACCTTCCACAGCAAGCTTCTCGATGGCGCGTCGCTCCCCGCGGCTGCAGTGCGGGGGGAGGCAGAAGCCGCGGATGCTGCGGCCGGTGCGCACCCGCGAGCTCAGCACGTAGTTGGGGTCCAGGTCGTCGCCACCCTGGGGACGCAGCAAGGTGAGGGAGGAAGTGAACGCCAAGGGACCCCCTCTCCAACCCACCCAGCCCCTGGACGACCCGCACCTGCAGGTTGTCGGGGTTGAGGTCAGTCTTGTGCTCATCGCTGGGTTGGTAGCCCCCATGTCGGTCCTCAATGATGGGGTCGAAGAGTGCCTTGAACACGTCGTATGACTCCTCGTCGCCCGCCACGCAGCCTACAGTCATGATGTACGGGTGGCCTGGGGGAGGGGTGCGGGGGACAGTGACGTCACCGCCAGGCTGGACCGAGCTGTTGAGGACCCCGCGACTGCACCTGGGAAGGGGCCCCCGGTCCGGGAGAGGCTGGAGGAGGGGCAGTGGGACCCACAGCCCAAGGGGACTCTTGCTAGGGAGGGTCGAACCCTGACCCCGAGAGGGGTGCGCGTACCAGGATTGTCCACGCCGGTCTGGATGACGTCGTCCAGCGTGAAGCCGCTAGGCGTGCTCTTGGCGCGCAGCTCGGCGTACAGCTCGGGGGTCAGCACCTTGGCCATGTGGTTGTTATGGGCGCTCAAGTCGGGGAACTCGTCCTCGGCCGGGAAACGCAGCTTCAGCGCGTTATGGCTGTTGGAGAAGGGCATGGCGGCGACAGCGGCGGCGGGCTGTGGAGAGGCGCGGGGTCAGCGAAGCTCTGTCACCAGCATCCGGGGTCCTGCAGACCCGCTCAGGGCCCCGCGGCGACCCCGGGATGCGGCCAAGGTCAGTGGGGTCTTCAGCGCGCGGGGGGGGGGGCGGGGCGCCCGGGTATCCCAGGACCACAGCACAGCGGGTCCGCGGCGCGTTCCAGGAGGCGCGCCAGCGCGTAACGCCGCGGTCTGGCACCCTCCCGCAGCGCCCGCGCCCCGCGCCCCGCGCGGTCACCCCCGGCCCTGGGGCCCGCTCACCGGGAGGCCAGGCAGGGAGGGACCGCTGGATCGATCGGCAGCTCCCGATGCGGCGCAGGCGAACAGCGGCCGCTCGGCGCTCCCGGGGCTCTTAAGGGGCGCTTCGCGGACTGCCTATTGGCTGCTATTTATAGCCCATTCATTCCATTGGCCCGCGCTTCGGGGTGGTGCAGCCGCTTTGTCCCTCACCAACAGCCCGAGACACCCCCGGCTGCCCACCCCACGAGCCCCTTGTCCGGACCTAGCTCAGCCCTACCACCTGCCGAGCGCCCACCCGGGACCCCGAAGTCAGAACCCCAGATCCTTGGACACTCTAGACCCGCCTGACACATACTGTCTCCAGGAGGGAAACTGAGGCCTGGAAACCACCCGGCACTTTCAGACGTCTCTAGTGTGGCTAGTGCCCCAGGGGGCAGTGGCGAGAGCCCAGGCGATAGCTTTAGGACCTTCCGCAGCAAGAACTGCCTCCACCCACCCCACCCCGGCCCGCCGGACTGGCACAGAGCCACCGACCTTCCTCAAGGTGCCCGCGGGCATTTCCTGGGTGTTCTTGGTGCAGCGCAGGAGGTGCAGTCTGGCTTCTGCCCAGCCTAGCCTAGCAGCACCCACGGTGCCTGACCTTGGGCGAGCCCTGGGGCTCTAGGGAACCCTGCCAGGACCCTCAGGCCCAGTCCCTCCTGATAGCTAACGGGATAGTATTCCCTAAGAGGTTGCTGGCGAGTTTCCAAACTCCAACCCTGGAGCCCTCTCCTCGAGGGAAGGGTCCTATCGCCCCACCCCCCAAAGGCAGTACCCAGAGACACCTGGCAAAGATAGGAGGGAAGGCTAATCAACCACAGCATATGCTAGATTTTAAAATGATTATCTCACTAATCAAATCATGCAAATTAAAGCAATGAATACATCTTCACCTACCCCGCACACCCAGGTTAGCAAAGTGTGAAAGACTGACCCCAGCCAGTGCTGGCTGTGAGTTGGAAGGCATGGAGACCGCTTTTCACACCCTGCCTGTAGCTGTGAGTCGCTACATCATTTTTGGAAAGTAATTTGGCAGTATCTATTAAAATTTAAAATGTTCAAACTCCATGACCCAGCAATCCCATTTCTAGGAATCTAACCTGTAGAAGACAGTGTCCATTATCTCTGCGGATAGACCAAGAGATATGTAGAGGGGAAAACAGGCAGAAACCCAGATAGGACCCAGTGCTCATCGCTGGAGGGCTGGCCACTGGTAGAAAGGCATCTCACTCCCTACTGTGGAATATTATTCAGTTGTTAAAAAGAGGTTGTGTGATTAATGTCCATACCCAGCCCCTCACAAGTTGCTGTCTGACTAAAGCAAGGAGAAGGGACCATCCTCATCTCTGTGTATTTGGTAAAATCCCTCCAACCATTGTACAATGAGTCACTGCTAAGTACCAGGCATTAGGGGGATAGAGAAAGCAAGGGGAAAGGGTCCTAGCTCTGCTACTGGAGGCAGATTGCAAGTGAACAAGTGGCCAAATGAGTCAAATAACAGCAGGACATAAATGCTTGGGTTGGGGTAAAAACACAGGAATTCCAGGCTCAAGAAACAATAGACAGGTGTCTCTGAGGAGAGCAAGGACATACTGGAACAAGGACACAAAGGGCAGGCAGCCCTTGGCCTCTGCCTGTGTGTGCGTGGAAGGGTTGGGCTGCCCACTGTCCCGTCTGCGTAGTTACCACAGAGGGACTCTGCCTCCTTGATCACTACCTTGGTCTGCTTCAACCTGTTCCAAGTCAGCATTTCTAAGAGCAATAAAACCAATGTGAAAGGCAAATGGCTCATCCGGCTGGCCAGACAGCAGGTGTCCCTTAAGCCTAGAATTCCTGCACTCTGTGCCCCTTGTAGCCCCTTTCCCATTTTAGAAATATTTGCAGCTGCCCACCCTGTCACTGCCTCCAAAGGCTTGGAGTGCTCAAGTTTCTCTCTCTCTCTCTCTCTCTCTTTCTGTGTGTGTGTGTGTGTGTGTGTGTGTGTGTGTGTGTGTGTGTGTGTGTGTGTGTGATCTTTTCTGTTTTGGTGCTGAGGATTTAATCCAGGGCCTTGTGCATGCTAGGCAAGCACCATTGAGCTACATCCCAGCCTGGAGCACTCAAGTTTCTGCTTGGACAAAGGAGACCTTCATTTCTCTGTGTATGTCAGAAAAATCCTTCCACCCATTGCACAATGAGCCCCTGCCATGAGGAGGCTTAGCACCCAGGGTGAGCCCTGGCAGCTTCTGAGCCACTCATTCCCTTCCCTCTTCCTGGGCCACCCCTCCCTCCACAAGCAAGGTGGGGGTAGCAGAGGTAGGGTCAGAGGGCAGAACAGCAGGGCTGCCTACCCCAGCAGTGAGCACCCGCCCAGCACAGGAAGACCTCTTGCCTGAGGCCTCTGAAACCCTCAGCTCTCAGCCTTCTGCAACAGGTATTTTTGTTCCATTCTACAAATACACAGAGGAAAATCAGCAATGAGGTGACAGGTTCAGCTGTCCTTCAATGATGTCAGGGTGCCCACCCTTGGTACTCATGCAGACCCATGGTGCAGGGTGGTCACACAGCTATGATGGGGGTAGCAACAGGGAGGAAGAGGGAAGAGGTCTTTGCGGCTTGGCACCAAATTGTCAGGATGAACCCTCCCCTTCCCCTCCGGTGGATGGAACCTTGGTGGTTCCCAGAGCAGGGGGACAAGGCAGAGTACTGGAGGAGGCCTCCCCTCAGCTGGAGACCAGAGTGGCCCTCCGCTGCTGGCCCTCTTCCATCCCCGGGGTGCACAGGAGCTGGTTTGGCAGGTCTAGGCTAGAAGCTGGGTGACATCACCCAGCCAGTTTGTGGCCCAGGTTCCTTAGAGATCACACCTAGTAACACATTAACCACAAGGCCTGGAAGGGGCCTCAAAGAGTTACAGGCCTTTTATTCAGAGTATGGCCCAGCTGAATGGAGCAGAGGCAGGCACAAACAGGACCAGGCTCCAGGCCACGCACCAAGGTCATCCTCAGAAAAAGCCTGCATGCAGTGCTTCCTCACTGTGCCCTTGTTCCTGAGCTCTGTAGAATGCAAAGAGGAAGTCTGTTGGGGTCAGGAGGAGGAGCAGGGGCTGGCTTATGGTTGCAGGAAAGGATGCAGTAGGAGGCCTGTGGGTCAGGCAGGAGGAACCTCAGTCGCACAGTCCCCGCGAGGGGTGCAAGTGAAGCAGCTTCCTCTAGTGGCCTCCCTAACTTCTTTCTCCAAGGCCTCCTTTTCTGTTCCCTCTTTCTTCGCGTGTGCTATCAGTTATCTGAAGCCAGGTTTATAGTTTTAAATCCCAATCTCATTTTGACCATGTTAGCTGTGTGATATTAGGCCAATTTCCTAATCTGTTTCCCCATCTATGAAGTTCCCCCACTGAGCCTGGCACAGCGGCCCAATCTATAATCCTAGCTGGTCAGGAGACAAAGATCAGGAGGATGGCAGCCCTGAGCAAATAGTTTGCAAGACCCTATCTGGAAGAAAAACCCACCCCCAAAAAAGTGATGGTGGAGTGGCTCAAGCAGTAAGAGTACCTGCCTAGCAACCGTGAGGTTCTAAGTTCAAACCCAGTGCCGCCAAAAAAAAAAAAAAAATGTCCCCCACCATAGGATTGTGGGGGAATTCAGTAAGCTGCCACTTAGCTGGGCATATATGGCATCAGTTTTTGTTAGGAGAACTCCAATGTATAAACTGTGCTCAGGGAAAGGGGCCCACCCAGGTGATCTGCTGGGGTGTGGAGAAGACTGGTCTGCTGGAGGACTTAGGCTGTTGACTGGGGCAGGCTCATACAGGATGGATGGGCAGCTCTGAGAAGGAAGCTTGGAGGGGTTGGTCAGCCAGTAGTGGACACAGAGTCAAGTTAAAGTTGGGACCCAGGGAAATCCCCACTGAGTCACCAAGTCCTAACAGGCTCAGAGCAGAGCAGGTGCAGGGCTCCCACCTTTCTAGCAGAAGTGAGAGGCTGGGGAAGAGGAAGGAACCCCCAGAAGGAATGGAAAGTCTAACATCCCCACTCCCCCACCCCCCACAGGGGAGCAATTAGGAGGTGATTCAGGCAAGCAGCAATCAAGGGAGTGAAGCAGCCTATTAGAAGAGGTGGGAGGGCTGTGCATGGGACTGAAGTGTCTCAGGGTTGAGAGCTGGGATCCCACAGGAACATGAGCCCACAGAGTGGGAGACCACTGACATTTCCTTGCTGTCTAAACTCCTGGGGTCCGCAGATACGAGGCCCGCGGGGACAAGGATATGAAGAGTGCTGGGGTCAGACTTCTGAGTTTCCAAGATGGGACCCTGAGGATCCTATGGCAAAGGCACTGCGCATCTGGCCTAGTCTGGCCCCAGAGGAGGGAGAGTTCAGGGTGCCTCACAGGCCGGCAGGGCTCTGAGAAGGAGCTGGCTCTGCAAGGAGCCTGGCCAACCTCATCATACCAGGCTAAAGTAGCCTGGGGGCTTGGGAGTGTGGATCAGGGGACTTCCTAGCTGGTCTGGGTTCCTGGGGTAGTTGGGTAGTCTGGGAGGCCTTTACCCACTCTATTCCTGGGAGCTGAGGGCTAGAAGAAGACACTCCATGCACCTCCCTGCCCCCACCCTCGGCCTGCACATTCACTTCCGAGGAACCTCCACGAGGAGCTCACGGGCTCTGAATCAGCCCTGCTAAGACAGAACGCACCACTCCCGCTTCTCTTTTCTGCCCTTCCTCCAGTCACCCCTCCCCCAGGCCCCTGCTCAGGCCCCAAGTGAACCCAGCTTACCCAGCTCTCACGGTGTGCCTGGGGTCCCAGGAGGGGACCCCAGCCCCCTCTCCTCCCCTCCGCCCCAGCTGCCCTGCGCGCGAGGGAGGCAGGGTCCAGCCTAGGGGCCGCCGTGCAGGCAGTTCTAGACCACCCTCCCCTGCACTCCGGCTGACTCTGGCATAACACTTGGACACCCAACCCCCCTCAGCCCTGCAATTCCACTTTGTGGCTTCATCCTGGGGCCCTTGGAGTTTCCGGAGTTGTTTGCAAGAACAAAATGTCTACAGCAAAGTGACCTGCTGAGCCCTGATAATAGGGTCGCAGTGATGTGAAAGGGGGCTTCAGGACCAGGCCGGCCCCTCCGGCAAAAGCCCGTGTACCGGGCAAACATAAAAGGCCGCACGTCGCTGCAGGCGGGGCGGGGACTTTTATTTTGCCCTGTCCTCGCTTCTCTTAGGCAACGCTCAAGTATGCACAGAGGACCGCAGCCGCGGAGATGCTGACTAGGAAACGTCCTCTCGGAGCGCGAGAAGGGCAGCGCGGCCACTCCCAGGATGCCCCGCGCCGGGGCGTGTCGTGACGTCATCAGCGCGCACCGGAAGTGTGGTGGCCTTCGCTACTGAGCGCCGCGAAGCCACGTGTGGAGCCCCGGGAGCCGGCGAGCAGCGGGTGAGGCTTGGAGCGTGGGTTCGGGTCTTCCGAACTTTCCTCAGGCTGCCCTACATTTCCGCTCGCGGCCCCAGACCTGACCTGCTTGCGAGCCCTTTCCCCTGGTGCATTCCACTGCCGCGTACCCGCTCAGAGCTCGCTTTGGGGATATTGGGGAGGGGCTCCGCGAATCAGACCGGGCTTGGAGGTGTCCTCACTGACAATTTGCCTGTCCCACCACTGGTGGCCGCCTCACAAAGGCCGCCTATTTATCACACAGTTGGGGAATGGAACTAGGCTCTTTCCTCAGAAGGATTCCTCATGTGGGAATTCTTGGGTCCCGCCTCTGCCATTGCCTAGCTTCAGTATTTCAATCTCTGATTTGGGCTCATATCCCGTCTCTCCTTCCAAACCAAGGTCTTCAAATGTTAGGCTAGAGTGCAGGCCTGTTGAGCTGCCTGCTAAGCAGGGCCAGTGGGCTTCAGCCAGCCAGTCACTCTTACCCCCACTGCCCAGTATCCGGGCCGCACAGACGCCAGATCCACATCCTATCTCCTGGTCCCCTGACCTCATGCCCGTACACCCCTCTCCAGGTCCCTGGCACTTGGCAGACGTTAATACCATGAGCTTTGTGGCATATGAGGAACTGATCAAGGAGGGCGACACGGCCATTCTGTCTCTGGGCCATGGTTCAATGGTGGCAGTGCGTGTGCAGCGTGGGGCACAGACCCAGACCCGGCATGGCGTCTTGCGGCACTCAGTGGATCTCATCGGGCGCCCCTTCGGCTCTAAAGTGATCTGCAGTCGTGGTGGCTGGGTGTACGTGCTGCACCCCACACCTGAGCTCTGGACGCTGAACCTGCCACACCGCACACAGATTCTCTACTCCACCGACATTGCCCTTCTCACAATGATGCTGGAGCTGCGGCCTGGCTCTGTGGTCTGTGAGTCTGGTGAGTTCTTCAGGCTGCTTTAATTCTAACTGAAAAACTGACTTGAAGGTCAGCCCCAAGTTCCAGACAATCTGAAACCTACCCTTTTTGCATACATTTGTGCATTACTCAGTTTCTATTAGTAACTGCTCTATGGGTGACCGAAGAGAGTGAGGGTGAAAGCAGAGAAGCCTGGCTGGCTGGTGGAGTGACAGGTGTTGGGAACTGGACCTGTAGTACCTCAGGAGGAGGAGGGAGTGGCACCCCAGAGAGGGTCCTGCCTGCCATGGTGGGGCGGGGCAAGTGTTGCTTGGTGCTGGCCAAGGTGCTGACTGCTCCTCCCTTATCCCTGTGCTGCTGGAGCGGTGGAGAGTTGTCCCTTCTTGAAGGGAGGGATAGGAGCTCATTATAGTGGGGAGACTGCCCCACACTCATCCCAGCCAGGCCCTCGCCTACCTCCAAGAAACTGACTCCATTGTTGCTGAGCCAGGGCCTAGGAGCAACAGTGTTGGAGAGCTAGCTGTTTTCACTCCACCCTTACAGATGCTAGGGCTGCTTGGGGTGGTGATCAAGCCCTGCAGCCCTGCCAAAAATTACTCCAAGCCCACCCACATGTGGGTACATTCCTGGTGGCATATTCCTCATGGACTAGGCTGCTGGGATCTGGGGTCATAAAGAGTACCCAGCCTTCTTCTACAGGGGTACAGGAGTGTGGAGCTGGCTCCATCATCTCCCTGTGTGCACCCTGAGCTAGGTGCCCCCTACCTCAGGCCTTCACCCTTCTGGGTCAGTGAGCAGCTTTTATACTCATGCAGGATCAGGTTCCCGCCTTTGAGAAACAGAATGGGCACTGAGCCTGGGTGGCCATTTTAATGCTGTCAGTTGTGGGGACTCTTGTAAGATAGGGCTGCAATGTTTGAGGGGTCCCCAAGACCTTATAAGAGTCTCCCAAGCTAGGGTTGTCAGGGAAGACCTTTAAGGAGATGATGTTTGAGCTGAAAATGAGAAGGTACTCAGAGCCAAGGGAGAGCCAGGCAAATGACCTGGGGTGGGAGCATGCTATCAGGTCAGATCAGCAAGGAGATCAGTATGGCTGGAGCAGGGAGGGAGAGCAGAGGAGCCTGAAATAAGGTTGAGAGGTAACAGGGATGCCTTTGGAGGACTGTCAGGAGTCTGACTCTCCCCTGAGTGGAAGGGGAGGTGTCTGACTGAGGGTGGAAAAGGCAATAATAGCTGTGTGGAGACAGGACTGAAGGCAGCTGCTGCAGGGAATCCAGAGGAAGGGGTCTGGCAGACAAGGGGTACTGATAGAAGAAGGGTTGGCCTTAGCAAGATTGGGAAGCAGGTGGCAGGAGTCCCTGGTGGATTAGAGATGGGGTGTCAAAGTGGGAAGTGAGGGTACCTCCATGTATTTGGTCCAAGCACTGGGTGTCATTGCTTGGGTTCTGGAAGCCTTCACAGGGAGTGGACCAGGGCTGGGTTTTATACTTAGTGTTGGGTGCCGTTGGTTGTTGGGTTGGCGAGTGCAGTGGATGCTACAGCAGGAGTCTGGGGGGTGGGACACAGGGCTGCGAGTCGCCATCAAGTAGGTGGTATATGGAGCAGTGGTAGGGTGGTTGTGAAGGTGAAGGAGGATGTGGGATATGAAGTCAAGTGAAGGATGGTGCTGAGGGAAGCTGATTAAGAGTGGCAGCCTGGTGGGGGAAATAGGTGACACTGGGGGAAGAGTAAGGCTGAGTGGCAGGTGGGCTGCATGCCACAGGAGGTTGACCAAAGCCAGGGCAGAGCAACCCTCTGCATAGGGTAGGGGTGGATTCGGGAGAGTTAGGTGGATAGAGTGACCTGAGGGAACCAAGTTGCTTGAGGGAGTAGGTAGGGAACAAGGTGGGCAGCTGTCAACAGGACCCAGGGATCAACCACTGCAGGGAAGGTGTCAGGGCTGAGAGTAGGACAGGCCAAAGTTATCTCTGCCCAGATCTCTTCCTGTTTGGCCAATCAGCTCCAGCCCAGCATCCCAAACCCAGTACCAAGGCTGCGAGGAACAGACAGGTGACTTGTGGAGTGAAGCCCAACTGTGCCCCTGGGATCAGCTGACCTCTTGGGCCCTTTATGTGCTCCTCCAGATGACAAGGAAACTGTTTCCTGGGGGACTGTGAGCCCTAAGTGACTCCCTGGTGCCTGTCCTGTTTCATCCCACCAGGCACCGGCAGCGGTTCTGTGTCCCATGCCATTATCCGCAGCATTGCCCCCACGGGCCACCTGCACACAGTGGAGTTCCACCAGCAGCGGGCAGACAAGGCCCGGGAGGAGTTCCAGGAGCATCGCGTGGGCCACTGGGTGACTGTGCGCACCCAGGACGTATGCCGCAGCGGCTTCGGCGTGAGCCATGTGGCCGATGCTGTCTTCCTGGACATCCCTTCACCCTGGGAGGCTGTGGGCCATGCCTGGGATGCCCTCAAGGTTGAAGGTGCATTTGGGGTGCTGGGAGGGTGTGGCCTGGAGGGTGGAAGGTGGGGGCTGAATTCTGGGGGTCTATCTAAAGCTCTGGGTTCTCTGGAGCCCAGGGAGGTCCAGATACCACCCGGCTACCCAGTTGTAGTAGCCAGACTTGAGGCTTCTTTTTGCATGAGATAGAGTAGGGTGTTTGTGGCTCACGCCTGTAATCTTAGCTACTTAGGCAGCAGAGATCAGGAGGGTTGCAGTTCAAAGCCAGCCTGGACAAATAGTTCACAAGACTCTATCTCAAAAATACCTATTACAAAAAAAGGGCTGGTGAAGTGGCTCAAGATGTAGACCCTGAGTTCAAACCCCAGTACAGCAAAAAAAAAAGTAGATCAGGCTGGTTGAGGCTGGGGAGGATAGGCCCTGTTCCCCACCTGAGGTAGGAGACAATTGAGGCCCCTGAGACCATGTAGGCAGGATCTATTGGATAGGGTGAGCCTGAATCCATGGTGGAGGTCACAGGGCTACCCTCTGCCCCCAGCACTTTCCAGCACCACTCCTGCTGTGGAGCCAGGCAGCTGGCCCCTTTTAGGGAAGATATTGAGTGTGGAGGCGGAGCACTGGGGAGGCCTAGGGAAAGTTGGCATGAAGCCAAAGGCAGTTGGTAAGTCCCATTGATTTTGCCTTTTCTGGAGAAGGAGCTGGCTTGGCAGCCAGGGCCGTTCCCCCACCCCCCAACTGAGAGCATAGTGCAGAGGGTGGGGAGGCAGAAGGGCAGAATGGCTGCCTCCAAGACAGCAGCTGAGGCCTGCTCAGGCTCTGCCCTGGTCCCCTGTTCCTAGTCTTTGCTGCTGTGGCCTGGGACTGAGGAGGGGTACAGCTCATGGTTCCACCCAGGGCCCATGATATCAACACACCTTTACCCCTCCAGCTTTGCCCTGTAACCTGTAGGTCCCCTGCTGCAGGGGCCCAGGTGGGCCCAGGCTCCAGGCCTAGGTAGGCAGAGTCCCTCAGGTCTTCGCTCAGTAGTGACTTGGGGCATCTGTACCCATCTGTTGTCCCCTCCCCTGTCCAGGTCTCCCTTCTCTGGGTTCTTTACCTGGATCTGTTTTCTGAGTCCTGGGGCTCTGGTGTTTTCCAAAGGCACACTTTTCTGAGGCCTCTGGCAGCAAGGTGTGTAGTGTGCTCTGCCTCATTTGTGACACTGTGCCCTGTGGATTGGCCTTAAGCTGTTGGCAGCTCCTCCTACCATAGACCTCCCACAGCCCTCTGTCGGGTTGTAGCTGAAGGCACCAGGCCTAGGAACTTTTGTGTACTTGACCAGGCCACAGACACCCTGCCCTGGGTTCCCCCATGGTCCCCTGCCAGGATGGGGACATGGAGTGGACTTTCACCCACTCTGGGTAAGCTGAGTGAAGCCTGTGGGCTGCCCTGGTGGGCGACACAGGGAGTGGCTCAGACTGTGCTGGGGTGAGCGCCTCCTGTTCCCAGGAGCCAGCGACAGCCTCTAATTTCCTATGACAGCCTTGGCCCACGCACCTCCCCATGCTGCCCTATTGTTAAAGCTATTCTTGGGCCCGGCTCTGACAGCTGTGCTGGCCTGGCCCCGCCCTGGTCCCAGCCTTCTGTTGCCTCCTGGGAGGAAGATGACAGTGCCTGTTGGTGGCCAGTGAGTTGTGGGCATTTCAGGCTTGGAAGGGGTGACTGAGCTGGGCTGGTGTACAGACGCATCTGCCCCAGGGTGGGTCCACAGGTGGGGGGCAAAAGGCTTCTGTGCAGGGAGTCTCAGGTCACCCTCAGGCCTCAGAGTGGGTCTCCATGGGTTCCAGTGGCTCCCATCCTCTAATTGTAAGTCCTCCTCCCCATAGGTGGGCGCTTCTGCTCCTTCTCACCGTGCATCGAGCAGGTCCAGCGTACATGTCAGGCACTGGCAGCCCGAGGCTTCACAGAGGTGAGCACCCTGGAGGTGCTGCCACAGGTCTACAACGTGCGCACTGTCAGCCTCCCCTTGCCTGACCTGGGGGCCAATGACCTGGGGGCCAGCACAGGCGTCCCTGGGAGCCCCGAAGCCAGCCCCTTCCGCAGCGGCACACCCATGAAAGAGGCCGTGGGCCACACTGGCTACCTGACTTTTGCCACCAAGACCCCAGGCTAGTGGGCCTGGGCAGGAGCACCAGGGATCTGGGAGCATCCCCTGCAGACAGTGAGACCAGAGGCTGCCTTATATGGTCAGCAGATGCCTGCTGGGGTTTGTGTTTAGAAACAGACAGTAGGGTGGGCCTTAGGGCCTTCTGGGTGCTGAAAGGGAGGGCTAGGAGGGGTGGTCCTGGTGAAGAGCAGTGGCCATTCCCATCTGCCTGCGTCACTGCTGAGCTCAGGCTCTGGCCTAGCTGCTGTTTGTTGCCAACATGAAATCTCTACTGCCACAGACTCTCCTGGGTATTGAGGCCAAGGGACACAGGGTGAGGGTGGACGAGGATAGGGGCACTGTGCCCGAGGCCTGCACTGGGGACTATCGTATCTCTGTGCCAAAGCTCCAGGTACTAGTGGTCCCCAGGCTTGGCCAGAAGCCATGGGTGAGCTGACCCAGAGAGCCCTGCTTTGGCCTAGCCTCCTTGGAAGGTGACCCCACCGCCTAGGGTGTTGCATAGGCCATGTGTGAATGTCCCTGCACCCAGACCTTTGGTGGCCTCTCTTGTCCACAAGGCAGGGTGCAGCTGCTGCCCAGCCAGAACCCTCAGACCGTTAAGAGTCTGAGATGATGCTACATCTCATAGAGGAAGCCCAGCAGGATGGGTATGTGCTTGCAGTGACCTGATGGCTCCATGTTGGGGCCGGGCTTGAGCCCCAGCCTGTACAGCACCAGACCTCCCTGTCCCTCATGGGGCCTCTGGGGTGGTGATGGAAGCCCCTCTACAGGGACAGTTGGTATTGGGTTGGGAGGTGCATCCTAGACAGCACTTTTGTCATCATCTCTTGAAGGCTTGAGGGGGCATTTCCTAAGAGGGCATTGGGCAGCTGCCTGCTGTGTAGCCTTCGGCCTGGTAACTAGCATAAGGAAAACCCAGCGCCCGGGTCAGGCCATGGGGATGTCCTATAGCTGCCGCTGGAGCTCAGGAGCAGCCATCAGGAGTCTGCTATGTCGTACTGCCATGGGACCGACACCCATGTGCCTGACAGCAATAAACGTGCTGCCCTGCTGTGCTGACTGCTCTCCTCAGCTGCCCAAGGAGCCAGGCCACCCCACACTTGACCCCCTCCTCCTTCCTCCTTTCTCTCCATCCTGGGGTAGGTGCAGCGGGGGCTCCAAACTCCAGGACAGTGGCCTGGGATTCAGTGAACAAAGGAATGAGTGTGTGGCCACCCCCATCCAGCTCCAGAAAGGGCCCCTTGTCTCTGGAGTTGGAGGGTAGTGTCTTTTTCTCTTAGAGTGCCAGCCTTCCATGGCCCATGTCCTGGGTTCCCTCCCATGCTCCCCTGAAGGATCCACCCCGGCCTTCCTGGTGGTGGCATCCCATTCTGCCTGGTCCCTGTGGAACGTCACTGTAGGTTACTTCTGGCTGAAGCTTCCATAGCCTGGGAGGCCTGTGTCCCTTCAGTTACTCAGGGTCCTAAGAACCACTAGCCCTGATTCTGGGGGTTAATTCCTTTTTCTAGGACCTGATCTGACCTCTAATCTCATGCTTAGCTTGGGGACAGAGGGGTCTCCTGGCCAGATTTAACCTGAACATAGGTGACCCCAATGTTAAGGAGTCTGAGAGAGCCAGGAACTGGATGAACCATGCACACTTAAGGTGCCCTGTTGCCCCAAGACTGCTCCAGCCCTATCTAACCTGGGCTTCCTATCCTTAAGGAAAGGCCTGTACAACAAGTAAGGGTCAGGAGATGGGTATCTCATTTGGGTGGAGCTCTGCATGGTTGCAGAGCACACAGGTCTCAGGAGCTGCAGGGCCCAGGTCATGCCCATTTTCCAGAGTGGGGCTCATTGAAGCTGAAAGCCCTGGGTTAGTTGCCAGGGCCTATGAAGAGGCACGGCCCAGCCTACCTGTCCCATTGGACAGCTGCAGCTGAATCCTGGCTTCCTGCCTGCTCCAGCCCCTCAGCTATTCTACCAAGCCCTGCACATAAGCCCTATGGCCTCCTTTCCTATGGCTTGGAAGTTCTCCCTACCCCGGCTGCCTCTACATACAGCTCAACTTTATACTACTCTACTATGCCATCTCTCTGTCCTGTTTGCTTAGCTGGAGTTCCCCTCCCCTGAGCCTGCAGTGAACCCCTGTGTATCTAAGGTCCTGCTCAAGTGCCCCTTTCTCAGTGTTGCTTTCCCAGGCCTGCCCATGTCCAGGCAGGAGGGTCCTCTGTAGTCATCCTCTGTCTACATCCCACACTGACCATCCCATGTTGCTGAGGAGTGGAGGCCATGTGGCATTCTGGTTCTGCAAAAAGAGCCCAACACAGAGGCAATACTGGAACCACAGCTGGTGACCCATCAGCAGGTCTCTGACAGTCACCTCCTCCAGTCAGCAACTTAGGACTCATCAGAGGATAAGATAAGGGAAACTCCCTGACCAGCTCACACTAGACTCTGGCCCTCAGATTTTCCCTGGAAGTTCTTCCACCTAGCCTGCTGCTGTACCACTCTCTTGCCTGCATGACCAGGAGCACACTTGGCTCCTAGGCAGCCCAGCTCCCAGCTCCCAGTGCCAAGAGCTGGAAGGCCCTGTCCACCCCAGTTGTACACCCTGGCTTAGCTGCCCTAGGGGTAGGAGGGGTCCACCTCTGTGGGCATAGTTCCCTCTTTCCATCTTCCTTCCCCCATGAGCTGCTTCTAGGCCTCCAGACAGCCAACCCTTACCTGCCTCTGAGGGCCCTATCTCAATAAGGGCCCAGAGAACCGGCTGGGACTCGGTGATACAAGGTATGCCAGGCCACTGGAGGGTACCCCTGCCCCTTACCTGCTGTAGGTCTCTTGGGGTCTTCCTTTGGTGCTGCCATTTCACCTTCCTCTCTTATTTTATGGCCTCTGCAACCTCAGCCTGGCCTGTGTGCTTGGGAGCAGGTAGGCTACCAGGGGACCCCAATCCCTGAGAGACAGTTCCTGTATCCCATTGTGGCCTGCTACACAGGCAGAGAAACGACTAGAGTGGGGACCACTGGTCTTGGGCCCCCTGCCTCTGCCCACCCCTGACTGCACATCACAAGCCAAAGGGGCTGCTTTAAGCAGGAGCTGTGAATGCATGCCAGCCTGGGTGTGTCCCTGCTGCCTGGTAGGTCTGGTGAGAGGGTCCCCAGGGAGGCATCTCTCTCCAGGTGGGAGTGTGGCAGGGTATGTCTGCCCATTTCTCATGGCTGTTCCCCCACCAGCCTAGGGGGGCTCCATCCACCAGGTATAGTTTGAGTACCTGCCATATTCCAGAATCTTTGGGCATGAGGACTCATGCAGGGCAGCTGGGGTTGCCTAGAGGGGCTCCTAAGAGCTGGGCACACATGAGGGAGACGAGGCCAATGCAGCAGAGCAGGGGCTTGACTGATGTGGGTCAGGGTCAGGAGGGTCTTCAAGGAAGGGGCCCCAGGTTCACAGAGGGGCCAGGAATTTAGACTTGATCCTGAGGGCAGTGGAGCTCCTGCAGGCAGCCTATCCTCAGGAGCATTTGGGCACCATGAGGCTTAACCTCTGGTGCCCCCAGCTCAGAGCTGGTGGTGAGTTGCTTCCCTCAGGATGAGACTGCCTCATCCCAAGCCCTGAGGTTCTGTCTGTCAGTGGTCAGGACCTTCAACTCACAAAATGCCTTTGTAATTATTGTTCCTACTGGGAGCATCAAGACGCCATCTCCAAAATAACCAGAGCCAAATGGACTGAGATGTGACCCATTCACGAAGTTCTGAGTTCAAACCTCAGTCAAAAGGGCAGGGGAGACTGGTGGAGTGGATCAAGCAGTAAGAGCGCCTGCCTAGCAAGCATGAGGCCAAGTTCAAACCCCAGTGCCGCCAAAAACAACAACAAAAGAATTTTCTGGAAACCCAGGTCTCTGCTTATGGTTACTTGTGGACTGGAACCAGCAACTAAGAACTCTGCTTGGGCTGGGCCTGGATAGGTCTCACCTCACCTGACCTCCACAATTTACCAGGTGGATGTGTCACTTAACCAATACCATAGACATGCCGTATCAGATAATTCCACAACTTGGGCCAGTCTGTTCTCCCAGATCTGCAACTTGGCTGCATTTGGGCAGTCTCAGCTGGGCTTATTCTGTGGAGCTGAGCTGATGTGGGCCTGGCGCTACTCACTGCCTCTTCTCCCCTGGGATCTGTGGCCTGCGTCATGAGCTCAGATGCAGTAGGGCCCAGCCTGGTTGCACGGGCACTTTTCAAGCCTTTGGCTGCATTGTGTTACTCTGCTGGTCAGAGCATATCCCATGCCTGACCTTGAGTCAAGGGTGCAGAGAGCCTGCAGTGTGGGGAGAAGTGCACGCCGGAGGCCTGGGGAGGGGTGCCGGGAGGGTGAAAGGACATGGCCTTCCTGACCTTTCCTGACCTTGGAGTGCAGCCTCAGAAGTCATTTCCCATGGTAGCCAGGCAGGCGTGGTAAAGAGGTTCAGAGCTGGTGTGTTGGCTGCAGAGCCTTTGGGTAGAGCCAGGGGGGTCTGGCCTGGCCAGTTTGGGCAGTGGGCTCTGCAGAGGATTGTCAGCAAGCAGGAACTATGGGGCTGCGGCTGGTCTTGCCTGAATGGTAGCCTGGCCTTCCCGCGTGAGTGTCTGTGTAAGCCGGGTGCTGGGACGAGGGCGTTTCAAAGTCAGGCTGCCTCCAAGGCAGGATTGTTGGCGGAAGGGAATAACTCTGCTCCCACCAGGCTGAGAATAGCTTGGAATTGGGTCACGCTCACCGAGAGCTCCGGTCACAGCCTCCAGCCTTTGACAATAATCAGCTTTTTCCCCCTGACATCTGTCCCTTCAAAGGGGGAGGCGGGTGTGGGCACATTTTCAGAAGAAGAAAGGAGCTGGGGATGAGAGAGGAGGCTATTTTTAGTGGGGCTCTTACCCCCTTGCACCTAGCATCCCCCTCCCACACTGACCCCAATCAGGCCACCTCTGCCCCTGCCCACCCCACGCCTCCTTCCACTCCCAGACCCCCAGTACAGAGCCAGTGGTAGGAGCAAAGCAGCCTCAGGGTCCCTCGTAGATGAGGATATGGGAAGGGGTTTCACAGGAAGCTAGAGCCTAGGCCCTACCCTTCTGCACTCTGGTCAGCCTGGCCCTTTGTCTCCTGAGAGTTGTTTGGTCACATGCAACTGCCCTAAAGTCCTCTAACCCCTGCCAGTCCCTCCTGGGCTCTTCCTTCTACTGTGGATGAAAGGACAATGGTGAGAGGACCCTTCCCTCTCAAGGACTCTGAGCCCCAGTGTTCTGCTCTGAGGTGGCCCCTTTCCCCACTGAACCCAACGTGGAATTCAACTTGTTTGTCTGAGTCTCCCATCCACATGCCACATGGCTCCGGGCCACACAGGCCAGTCTCCAGCAGTTAGCATGGGTGACTCCAGGGCCAAGGCCTTGCCACCTCTCTGTCCAGGTCCTAAAACCTCTGCTTCTCCCCCATATAATGGCCCACCCCATGCAGCCCATCGGGAGCAGTAGGTCCCAGGCACCTCTTGATCTTTAGCCCCAGGGATGGGCAGATGGCGTCCTGAGGCTGCTGTGTCCTTCAGGGTCTGGACCCAGATGTGTTTTTTGATGGGAGAAGGGGCACTTTCCTTTGATGTGAGTTCGGTCCCCCTCCTGTCTCTGGCAATATCAAGGCATATTCTGCCCAGTATAAGTTCCGCCACACTGCCTCATGGACAGAAGGGTCCTCCCATGGCCTGGACTTCAGCCCTGTCTGCTGGCTGATCCAGGCTGAGCTCCTGAGGAGGGGCCTTTGACCTCTTCTCCAGGTATGACCGAGTATGTGTGCACTGTGGCAGCACCTACACCTACTGGGAGGTAAAGCAACAACTCAGGCCCCACCCATGCCCTATTAATCAGAATACACATCAGGCACATTTTATTTTTTCATTTTTATTTGTTTTATTTGGGACTGGGGTTTGAACTCAGGGCTTCAGGCTTGCAAAACAGGCGCTCTACTGCTTGAGCTATACCTCCAGTCCCCAGTCAGGCACATTTTAGACGGTTCCCAGGTGATCAGAACAACATTGAAGTTCCTAGTTGGAAGCTGGACATCAGTGGCTCACACCTATAATTGTAGCTTCTTGGGAGGCAGAGATCAGGAGGATTGTGGTTCGAAGCCAGCCCAGGCAAATAGTTCCTGAGACCCTATTTCGAAAAAAAAAACATCATAAAAAAGGCTGGTGGAGTGGCTCAAGTGGTAGGAGTGGTTCAAGTGGTAAAAGTGCCTGCTTAGCAACATGAGTCCCTGAGTTCAAACCCCAGTGCCTCTAAAAGAAAAATGCTTGTTTTGTTAATCTTGGTTCCCTCCTTGCTTTAACCAAATTTTCTCTGTACCTAGCAAGATGTACAGAATGCCACCCCATTTCATCTTATTTTCTACCTGGTTTTTCCTGTGTCTTGCCCTCCTCCCAGAGCAGCCTTGAGAGGACTGAGGCAGGTGATGTCACAGGCCCTTGGAGCCCATGTCCATGGGCTTGCATGGTCCTTAGGCATCCAGATAGATTTGCCACTACTTTGTGCCAGGCACAGTGTTTTGTGTTCTTTAGTAGTCACAAGCCACAAGGTAAGTCTTCTCACCTTCCAAGTGACAGAACTGGCCTCAGCCTCAGCCACTGTTGTGTTCCTGAAATGTGAAGTTAAGTGTCTCCAAATGGGTCCTTAGGTCAGTTGCTCAGCACCACCTGGGAGCTCAGTGGAAATGCAGAAAAATTCTTGGCCCCACTCCAGGCCCACTGCATTGGGACCCCAGGTGAGTCCAGGATCCTCCATGGGCCCTGCAAGCCATCATGAATCTCAGGTCTAAAGCACCCGCCCAGTGGGCCTGGATCACTCACACTGTTCTGCTTTCCCCATCTTTATTTTTTCAAACAACCAGAAACACCTTTATTAGCTTGGGAGCTCACACAGGGAGTGGTCATGCTTCCTAGCGGAGCTGCACTGTTGTCATTTAAGAGCTCAGCTCTCTGTTTGAATGTTGACCTCACAGTCCTCAAATCCTTCTGGAAATTGCTGCTGCCCCATCTCTCAATTGCCCTAGGATTCCTGAGAGACCACAAGGAGTCCACAGAACAATACTGGTCCTGATCTGAGCAAACTAGATATTTTATTTCATGTAATGGGGCACCTGGGAAATTTGGTGGATTTCTTCAGTGTAAAGAAGGATGACTTTAGAGGTGCTGATGCTATTTTTTTTTTGTGGGACTGATACTTGAACACTTGAAAAGCAGACTTGCAAAGTGTGCTTGAGCCACACTTCCAGCCCATTTTGCTCTGGTTATTTATTTATTTATTTATTTATTTATTTTTGGGTGATCTGGTGTAACTATTTACCTAGGCTGGCCTCAAACCACGATCCTCCTGATCTCAGCCTTCCAAATAACTAGAATTACAGGCTTGAGCCAGGGCACCTGACCAAAAGGTGCTGATGATATTGTGAAAAGATAGGGTGGCTGGGCTTTGTGGGATGGGCCGGCGCAGGGGGAAAGGGGAGGAGGTAGAGACAAAGCAAGGCAGACCTCATGCTGCAGAGAGCCTAGCCAGGACCTTCTGCCATTCTCTTGGCCTGTGGCATTTCTGTTCTCAAATGTCCCTGGCATTCACTGCCCCCAGCCTCATCTCCAACAGTGTTCCCTGAAGTCGGAGGACTCCTGTTACCTTTTTGCAGCATTGAAATGGCAACAGGTAGCATTGTCTGTGGGTGGGGGCTGAGCAGTGGGTCACATGCTTCAAGACAGGTGGGGGAGGGGGCATGGTCTTGCCCCAGCAGATGCTACTGTATTTATCTGTCCTCTGCTCCTCCAGGTGTGCTGTACAGCCCCAGGAGCAAGTTTGCAGTGAGTTGAGATGGGTCTGCTTGGTGGTACAGTGACTTAAGTGGTAGAGCACCTGCCTAGCGAGTGTGAGGTCCTGAGTTCAAACCCCATTACTGCAAAAAAAAAAAAAAAGAGAGAGATGTGTGTCTGCTAGCGGCCCATCACCACAGGGAGGGAGGAGAGAGCATGGGCATGGCTTGGGGTTCTGGGCTGCTCCACCTACTGCCCCAAGGAGGTCTCCTCCCCCAGCAATTCTTGCTCCAGTGCCAAAGACTTTCTGTCTCCTTCCAGACCCTCTCAGATTGCTGCCCGTTTTCCTGGAAGATGGTTCAGAACCCCCATGTTTTTTGTTGCTTTTTCCTCCCTTCGCTTCCTTCCTCCCCCCTCTCCTTCCCTTCCCTTGAGGGAAGGCTTTGTTGTTGAGAGCCTGCCTCAGCCTCCTATTTGCTGGCTGGGATCCCAGGCGTGTGCCAGTACCTCATCTTGCAGTCTAATTTGTGGACCGTGCAATGTGCCCATCAAACTGCTGCTCCAAGAGTCCTGACCTGCGTGTGCACTATGAGACTACCTTGGCCCCTGGCCAGCTCTCTCCCAGCCCCATCAGGACCACTTCCTGTCACATCAGTCACATTTTCCCAGAGAGCAACTATGTAAAAGGGTTTTACTGGGAAGCAGGAATGTGACAGAGGCTTTTAAACAGAGACCCTGTGTGGCCTCCACAGGAAGCACTGCTGCGGTTAGCAGTCAGCCCATGGCAGTCAGCAGTGCCCTGGCCACCAGTGCTGCAGCTTCTGTCACCCAGAGCACTAGACTTGCAGGACACTGGCCTCTCTGAACTGCTTGGCACGCACAGAGTAAAAAAGGTACTGAGTCGGCCTTCTGCCCAGAGGCCTGGGCCCTGCTGAGGAATGCGAGCCCAGTGTGAGTGGTGGGGAGGGGTCAGTGGGGGTGACAGAGGCTTGTTGCTAAGCTACATGCTCAATGGACGTTCAGGACACCAGGCAACGAGAAATTTCTTGGCGGGGGAAGACCTGAGGGCCCAGGTCACTCACGTCCAGATCTGTTGTGTGTGCATTAAGCATGGGGTCCAGACACATTGGCCGCTGGGCTCCTCAGGTGAAGTGCGCCCCCCACCCCCAACTCCCCAGGCCCACCAGTTAAGGGTCCTGTCACTCAGACCATCCTGCCTGCCAGCTTCCTCCTGTCTTGACTTAGGCCTGTCCTCACTCCCTCCTCCCTGCCTCTATCCCTTGCCCATCCCTTCCTGAGGCTGCTGGTGAGGGGATGGAACCTTCCATCCCCCCCACTCCCCCGTGGCCAGGCATGAAATGAGGCTCTCATGGAGTCCACACTTGGAGCCCCCATGTGGAGATTTTGGACTCAGCACCCCACCCTGCAGGCAAAGTGAGGCCAAGGCTGGCCCAGTGTCCTGCAGTCTTTTCTGGCCTGGGACAGAGGAGGGGTTTGTTTTGCTCCCTTCAGGCACCACTTCCTCTTTCCGTGGAGAGACTGCTAAGGAGCACTGGGGCTTGAGTGCCGCCAGCTGGTGGCAGCGAGTGGGGGGGGGTCATTGTGCACTGCCTCCTTGTCCAGGGCCTACCCCCATATGGCTGGCCCTCCCCCCCATAGACTGTTCTTGTTTCTAGGTCAGGCCACCAGGCCTTTACCCCAGCCTCCCCCACCCCAGGCACATCCTTCAGGGCTGCCCCACCTCTTCCCATAGCCCTGAGACATGTCCAAGACCCAAAACACTGCCATCTCAGCATCATGGGGAGGCATCTGGGTCCCTGCTGGATTGCATGTTTCTGGCATACAGTTCTAACATGTCCTGGGCTAGGCATGCAGTAGGTGCTCAATAGAGCACCATATGATGTCACCACCCTTATATGCTCCCTGAGCCCCTTTCATCCCCCACCCCATCTCCTTCTGGGCTGGCCCTGCCCCCCATTCCTGTACTGGGGTGTCAGCACAGCCCAGGGAAGAAGGGGACTCTCTTCACTGTGTACAAGAGAGTGGGAAAAGCAAGAAAGAGGAGAGGGCAGTTACTGTGGTTCTGGCTTTGCTGGGACAGGGGGACTTTGGGCAAAGGATTTGCCCTCTCTGAACCTTAGCCCCCCACACACACCTGTGTGGAGTGGGGTACATTCAGGGCTTCCACCACTGGGCTTGTGAGGCTGCTGGAGAGCTGCCAGGGAGATGTCCAGCCCCCTCCCTCCAGGCCTGCCATCCTCACCCGCATGGGCACACACACAGGCAGACCAGTACCACAGACCAGGGAGATCTGGTTTGGGAAGCTGGTCAGCATTGTCTAGATCACTGCTTCAAAGCCCACCCCAAGGTCAGAGGGCCAGCTGCCCTGACCACCTCCTAATACCTCAGACTCCCCTTCCTACAGCCCCCTCCCTTTCCCCAGAGCTGGCCTGCCTGTCTGGAGCCCTGGTCAGACAGCTAGACCAGGCCCTTCAGCAGGCCTCCGGCCTGGCTGTGTAAGAGGGGTGGGGTCTGCCCTCAGCAGGTGCTGTCACTTGATCTGGAACAAGGCCTTGTCCCCTCCTCCATTCCATGCACTTCCCAGGAAGGAGGCCCAGGTTTCACCAAGGCTGAGCTGGGGCCCTGCGGGGTCTCTTTTAGGCCAGGAGCTGGGGACAAAGAGGCAGCTGCCAGTGGGCGGGATGGGGGGCCCCATGGCCTTTGTGCTTGCCTGGCCCCTCCTGATGACCTCACCACCGCCCAGAAAAGGGCCCTTTCTTCCCAAAGGCAGCCGTTGGGAATCCGCCTGGGGACAAAGCCGCTGCCAGGCGGGGGACCAGCAAGTGGCTAGCCCCCCTCATGGCATAAATTAAGGGGGGCCAGATGGGGGAGGGGAGGCAGTTGCAGCTGGCACCTAGGAAGGGGCATATATTTGTGCTTGGGCAGACACACCCCCAACTCACACTCAGGGTGCAAGGAGCTGCTACCTTCTAAGTCTCATTCACTCATTATAACATTCCTTCATTCGTTCCACAGGGCTGCTGGGTCCTGGTCTAGGCAGAAGGGGACACCTCTGGTGATGATGAGCAGGGGCCTCAAAGGCTGGAGGGGGAATTAGGACAGGCAAGTCACAGCTGTCCCCAAGGCTCAGGCAAGTTGGGGAGATCCTGTCACTGGCGCAAACACCGTCTTGAGCAACTGTAGCACAAGGGGCCACAGCTGCTCAGACTGAGGTCATACACAGGCCTCTGGAGGCTCCCAGGAGATCAGGAAAATATTTGCTTTTATATGTGTAGTGTCAAGTGACACCCTTGTCCCCATGTGGGGCCCAGGAGGGCTTCCTATCCCCAGGGCGCTCCACAAAGCCTCCTCACAGTTTGCTGGCCCTCTTCCCCCCCCACCCCGTAAGGCACTGTCAACAACCCCTGCTGGAGACCCAGGGGGCCAGGGGTGGTCCAGGGTGAGAGGGCCCAGCCAGCAGGGGTCCTGCTGAAAGCTGTTCAGTGCCAGGTCTCTGTCAGTGTCCAGTATGAGGCCCACTGGCCCTGGCTCCCTAGGCCTGGTGCCTCAGCCTTCCCAGGTACTGGACACTTATCCCATCCCTGAAGGTCTGAGCATACCAAGGCCAGGCCAGGTGGGCTTCCTGCAGGAGGAGGCAGTGAGCCTGGTTCAGCAGGCATGCCCTGGTGTGCTGGTGCTAACTTTCTGTCAGGTCCAGGTCTTCCCTGCCACCAGTCCAATCCTGGTGTCCTGGACATACTAAGGGTGTCCAAGGGCACTAAGGACTCTATCCTGGGAGAACAGGCAGGTTGCTCCTGGCCTGATGTCACCCTGACCTGGGAGGCCTGAGGCCTGGGCTCAGGGTAACAGATATCTTAGGCACCGCAATCACCTAGAACCACCCACAAGCCCTGAGATTTTGATGGTGGAAAACTTCCAAAGACCTTAAACCACTAGGTCTATAGCCGCCCAGGGGCAGGGGAGGACATACTGGATGCTGGGCCCCACATCCCATCCAGCACCACCACAGATGGCAAGGAAAATGAGTCTGCAGACCTGGGGGTCAGGGCTTCCAGGGCACCCAGTACCCAAAGGCTAGGGCACAGAGCCCCCCAAGAACCCTGAAAGGCCCTATGCCCCCTCCCTGAGCAGAGCTAGCTGGATGGGGGAGGGGTGTAAGTAGGCCAGTGCTTTGTGCAGTGTTGCTATGGTGCTGTCGCTTGCCTGTGCAAGCTTCCTTCTGGGCCCATTCCCAGGACACCTCAGCCAGCCCCAACTGCCAGCCCTCCCCAGCCCCTGCCCAGCCTCATCCCCAGTCTGCTCCTGGAATTGGGGCAGGAGCACAAATGCTAGCACACACTCCTCCACACACACATATACGCACATGCACACAACACACACTTAAGCACACACATGCTCATACCTCCGTATTCACATGCACACAGCACAGTGCACACGCGTGCTCACATATATTTGCATACTTGCACACTGGCATGAGCCACACACATCCTTGTGCATACACACATGCCTCAGCATGTATCTACGTGTATGCATACTTGCACACAGTCACACACACGTGCTCTGTGGAGCTGGGGAGCTGCAGGTTCTTTAAAGGCTTGGGTCCCTAGGGCAGTCACCTACTGAGCTACACCTACTGGGCTCCATGGGGGCTGCCCAGCCAGCAGGGGTCCTGCTGAAAGCTGTCCAGGTTGCCCCATGAGTGCCATGGTCTCTGGCCAGTGGCCAGTGTGAGGTCTCAGAGGCCTTGTCCAGGCCACTTCACCTTAGCAGTCCACACAGGGGTTGTAACTGAGCAGGAGACGGGGGAGGGACCTAGGTGTCAAAGGACAAGGAGCCTAAATGGGAAGGTAAGTGAATGCCTTGCCACTGTGGGAAACTTGGGGTCTGCTGGGCTGGAGGGGTGAATCTGGGCACCTCCTAGAACAATGCTGTGACACACCTAGCACCAGACAGGAGTCGCCTCATTTGATCCTCAGCTCCACAATGCCGTGGATGTCCTCACCTCATCACATTCAGTATGCAGTGACCCAGAAATGGTGCTGTGGCAGGGTGGCAGCATGGGAGCTATCCCAAGGCTTGGCAGAGCAGCAGGATTGGAGGCACACCAGAGGCCCTGGATGGCCCAGGCTGACCCTATTCCCTTGTCAGCTGACATCAGTGGTTGAAGTCTGGCCATTTGGGGAGGGAGAAGGTCCCAAGGTCCCTGTCCTCAAATTCCTGCTAATGAGGTTTTCACTGAGGGTGGGCAAGGAAGGGAATTAGGCAGGGTGGTCTCCCTCCTGCTGGTGCCCTGGGGAAGGGGCAACGTGGGAAGGCTAGGGTCCTCTCCTGGAGGAAGAACACCCAGACCCTCTTTGAAGACATGGCTGGAACCCCTTTGGTCCCCTGCCTCATGGGACAACATGGGGCTGGCCAGAGGCCCTCAGTCCCCCATGAGTGCACAGATGCTGGCTCTAAGCAGCAGGTGTATTACACCGGACATGTGTGGGAACAGATGCCCTCCTTTCCAATAGGTGAGCCAATGTGATTTTTGCTGCACCACATCTGCCTTTGGGGTGAACACTTGTCGCTAGAATTCAAGGCCCCTGGGAGCGGGCAGGGCTCCTGGCCTTGTTGATCCTTCAGTGGAGGCTGCAGAGTGCTGAGGCAAGTGAGGCTTCCAAGGGTGGCCTCCCTGGACTCTGCAGTCATTCTGCGGCATGAGGTGTGCAAGGTGCTCTCCCAAGGCAGGCTGGGTTTAGGCAGGTGGGTGCCGAGAGGCCCCAGCAGGCTTCCCTCAGCAGTAGCACTGCAGAGGAGCGGGCAGAGGGAAGGGCTCCCCGGCGAGGCAGCTGTCCATGTCAACTTGTGGCAGGTGGATGGACTGGATCTGGGGTTGTGTTTCCAGGTAATAATGGAGAGGGCAAGGCGGGGAGGAGGTGAGAACTTGGGTGACACAGGCCATATGAGGCCTGGCCTGCTTCAGCAGCTGCAGTGACAGGCACCGAGGTTCGCTGGCACCGTGAGGCCAGGAGGCGGGAGGTTAGGCTCCATCCCTGACCTTGGGCCACAACCCAGGCCCCTGGGGATCAAGCAAGGCCAGGGCCAGTGCCATTGTCCCCCACCCTGCCCCACCCAGCTGCCCTTCATGACATGGAGCTGGCCTCCAGAGTGTGCCATACAGAGTAAGTGACCGCTGCCTGGTGTACTGTCCTGAGCTGTCAACCCCACTGTGCAGGGTGGGGACTGTGTTGGCATGGTGACGGCCCTCTAAGGCTTGATGGTCCCACATCTGCCAGGGGGAGAACTGAGGCCTGGGACAGAACACTGGAGATGGGGACCAACACTCCCCTCCTCCATCTCTGTAGGCAGACCTTTCTGACTCCCCGGCCAGGCCCACACCGTCCCATGTGCTCTAAGTCTTCCAGCTCCTTCCCTCCCTCTAGTTTCAACGACTCTCTTGGCCTTCCTGCCCAGAGCAGGACTTCCAGTAGGGACATGGCAAGCTCCCTGGCCCCAAGGATACAGGATTAGATGAGATAAGTCCAAATGTCTGCCAAGGGTGGAGTATCATGTAGCTAAGCACATGATGGCTAGGGCTGGGCTGGGGAGGTCACCAAAGGCTTCTTGCAGGGAGTGGCATTTGACTTGGACCATGGAGGATGAACATGAATTATCCAGAAGGGAGAAGGTAAGAGGCCAAGCAAAGGACCAGCCTGTGCAAAGACACAGGCTCCACTTTGGGGAAGAGAGGTGCCCTTACCCCATGCTTTGAGCTGTGCCACCCTGATGGCAGTGGGAAACCACCTGGAGCTGTGGAAGAATGGACCAGGCAGGGCCAGGGCCTGACCCTGTGACCAGGTTAGGGGCTGGGTGAGTTAGAAGCTGCTGATGGGCGGAGCTCTATGCCAACCTGGGATCATGCTAGGTGACTGCTGGGAGCCCAACTCCTGGGCACAGAAGCTGCAGCCCAGGTGGTACCACGTGTCCAACATCAGCCAGGGCAGGTGCACTTGGTGGTGGCCCAATCATGACAGCTGCACTGGCTGGCTGGCCCCATCCTGCTTCCTGTGTCCTTGGCTCGGCAAAACCAGGCTTTTGGCGCCACCTTGTGGCCACTTGTGAAAGAACACGTCAAGCTGGTAGGGACTTGGAGGGGCAGTGTTTAGGGGAGTGCCAAGGTCAAAGGATCTCAGTGCTATGCACTATGCAGATGAGAGACCCTGCAGGCCAGAGCTGTGAGGAGGGTATGGTGTGGTAGGTCTGCCCACACTCCTCTGTCCACACAGCCTGGCTATGGCTGACACTTGGCTCTCTGCAGGCCCCTGGTTATGGGACTCAGGCAGACAGAGCTGGAACCAGGTAGGAGCCTTGGCTGTGGTCCCTATCTGTGGCAAGGGTAAGCCTCTCACACTGCCACCTAGAGGTATCCCCTGGGGTGCCCTCTCAGAGCCTCTATGGATGTCCACAGCAAAAGTCACCAGGTAAGGCTTAGTGAGCTGCTATGGGCCAGACCTGGGGAGCGGGTATCACTCTGGACAGCACCCAACCCCAGGGGGTGCCGTGTTCTCAGTGGCAGTCTGGTCCAGGCTGGAATCTCACTTCCTCAGAACCTCCAAGGTTCGCAGGTTCCAGGGATCCTGCTCTGTGGAGTCCCCTGACCACCTCGGCCTTTGCACTTGCTGTTCCTTCTGCTTGTATGCTCTTCTCCAGGACTCCAGTGGCCCCTGCTAGGAGCTACCTCAGTATCCATGTAAGTCCCAGGACATCTTTCTTTCCTTTGGATGTCAGGAGGTGAGGGCCAGAAGATGCTCTCCCCCTGGGAATATGGAACCTGGGATCCCCAGAGGAACACAATGCACCCTGGGCCTGAGGGTCACCTAGGGGCCTGGGCCTGCTATAGTCAATTAACAGACCAGAACATAGGTCATGGAGAGAATAGTCACTTGCACCTGCTTATGTGACCTTGTCCCCATAACTAGCTCCTCCTACTGTTAGGTAGGCAAGGCCCTGGGAGCCCCAATCCTCTGATGTCACCCTCACTGCCCCCAGATCCTCTTCCCTGAATCCCTACTCTACCTCTTCTCTTTCCCCCAACTCTCCTGGTCCCTGCTGCCACCAGGGGGAGCGTCAACCCAGCGCCCAGTCTTAAAACTCCCAAATTCTCCCTTCTGGCTCTGCCCCCACCCCGCCCCAGTTCTCCCAGGCCCTCAGGTATGAGGGCTGGCATTGGCTCTGGGCCCCCCCAGTGCTGCTCCCTGCCCAGAGGGCCTCCCTCCTGTTGGTCTTTTTAAAGGAATGCCCCTAAATCAATCTCTGACCACTGCACTGGTAGCCCCTTCCATGACTCTTGAGGCACATGTACAGGGCACATGCACACCCTCTTTCCTGAGGTACACTTGTTGTACCTGGGCTGTGAGATCAGGACCCATGTCTGCCTTCTCCCCAGGTCACCCTTGCTCCCCCGGTTTTTCTGTGGCACTTCCTGGCTGCAAGCAAGTATTCATTCCACAGATAACCCATGACTCATGTGCTGGGGATGCAGCAGGAACAAAACCTCATCCGGGGCTGAGGGTGCACCCTGGGCCGAGCGCAGGCGCTGCTGTGGAGGCTGCCTGTAGGGGCTCACTGGCCTTGGGGCTCTTTGGCTCTCTCTCAAATCGAGAGCTGGGGGCTCCATCAGAGCTCAGTCTGACCTGACCTGCTGAGGAGCTGGCACACAGCACAGAAGCTGCCTGTGACATATTCCACCCTCCCTGGGAGACCAGAGCATCTGGAGACAGCAGAAAGGGAGGGACCTCAGGGACCCTGGTCAACCCTACATGGCGGCCTCTGCCTCCATGAGCGAGGGCATTGAGGCCCCTCTTGATCTGATCTGCAGAGCTATGGAAAGACTGCCCAGGGCCCACTGGTTGCAAATGGCTCTCTGTTCCTGCTTTCAGCTTGCCACACTGGGCCTTGGATACTTGTAGGGTACCTTCTCTGTCCCAGGCCTGACCTGTGTGCACTCCTAGGGGGCCATTCTGCTTCTCACCTACCCCCACCCACTTTGGTCTCACCCTGGTGCCTCTACAGCTAGCTCCCAACCCTGCTGGCCTCATTCCCCACTGTGGCCTCTGTGAACTGCAGGGCTGACCAAGCACCTCTGATTCTGCTGGAACATGGGCTTCCTCAGCTTTTTGCCCTCTCCTGGAGTCTCCTGATCCCTTCTGGTCAATCCTATTCTCTCTGAGGCTGGACCTGGGCCTCCTGCCCACCCTGGGTGTACCTCTCTCCATCCAACATGGCAGTGGCCATGTGTGGATCTGTCCTTCCAACACCTCACCCACTCATCTACCAATCCCTACTCATACAGTGTGGGCCTGAGGACACACAGAGCCACAGTTCCTGCACCCACAAGCCCATGTTCCATGGGGAAGGGACCAGGAAGACAGATGCTGAACTAGTGAAGGAAGCACATACATGGATAGAAGACAATGGCCTTGCTACTCAGAGACAGTAGGGAGGTGGACAGGCAGGCAGGTGTCTCGCAGGTGTCCCTGGCAGGGAGAGGCCAGATGGCCAGTTTTTCCTAAGCCTGGCACTGCCCCAGCTCCTCATGCACCTGACCATCCAGCTACCCGCTCGAGATGACCCTGGACAGGAAACAGGGTACTTGTGGGGTCTCACTTAGGTGGTAGCAAGAGGAGCCAGCACAGGGTGGACCTCACTATGACACAGCCCCAGGCAAAGAAGCAGCCTGACCTGTCTTGTCCACGAGATATAAGCTTCTGTAGCCACTGCTGCTCTAGAGCCTCCAGTGGGCTGGTGGAATGGCTCAAGGGGTAGATCACCTGCCTAAGCATGAGGCCCTGAGTTCAAACCCCAGTGCTGCTAAAAAATAAAAAGAGACTAGAGCCTCCAGTGTCAGCCCTCTGAAGGCTCCTCAGCAAGTGCAGCTCTGAGTGTGTCCTCAAGAGAGGGAGGCAGGCAGGTGTAGTGTGCCAGGCTGAGAGCATTGAATCCCCTGAAGCACTTCCCAGTCACCCTGAGGTACAGGCCTCTGTGTGGCTAGGAGCATTGACCACTGCTCTTTGGTGCAGCCCTCAGCCTAAAGTCTCTAGGGTCCAGTCAGCAGAGGGGAAAGCAGTGTACCCTGGGCCTTTTATTAGCAGCCACAAGGACAGAGGAATGACACAGGGAGGCATGGGAGCAGAGGGAGGGGGGAGGTAGAGGCTGGAGCCTTGGCTGTCATGAAGGTAGAGTGCAAGCCCCAGCTAGCAGACGCCCATACCATCGTGGGCTTTCAGCGGTCTCATGAACCTGTTTACACTGCCATTTTGCCACCTCCCCTCCCCATCTCCAGGAAGGTTCTGGACAGATCATGGCTGGCCCCTCCCTCCCAGCAGTCTGCTCAAGGACCTTAAGACAGCCATCTGCATCCTTCTGCCAGGCAGTGGCAGATGGGCAGCTCCCTCTGCACCTGTGGGTGGAGCCAGGGCTCCTAATGAGGACAGCCTTACCAAGGCCTGGCTGCCAGCCCAGGCCTCTGGGACTAGTGGGTCAGGGCTCATGAGTCACATGAGGTGAGCACCCAGTAACAGGGCAGTGGCATGGTGGGAGTGTCTCCTGCTGCTATCACTGTCATCTGTGAGGGCTTCAAGTGGGGTTGGGGTGAGGCCAGGTGGGGCCCAGTCCTATGCCCTCTAATCAGGAACCTGTGTCAGGGCAGAGCTGGGCCGGGTATTAAGAGCGCCAAAGAGCACAGGCACCAAGCATCCTGGGAGGATGAGAGGCACAGGGCTCGTCCATGTGGCTATGGCAACCCCTGGAGGAGCAGGGGCAGTGGAAAGGTGTGAGGTGGCCTCATAGACAGTGGGCAGCCAGCCCCAGCTCACACAGACTGCCAGTGGGCTGCTCAGCTTGTCCCTGAAGTATGGCCAGGTGCTCCGCAGGTTAAAACCTGTTGGTGGCTGCCGTCCTAACAGCAGAGCCCAGTCCTGCTCCTGACCTCCCAGGCTCTTCAGTCTGCCGCTCCCCCCACCTGATACATAGGGTGGCTGATTCCTTGTGTCCTTTTTCTCTCGTGTCACTTCTCTGAAGACAATAGTGCAGTGGGTGGTGTTCAGTCTTAGCATAACACTAAGCACACAGTGGAGCCTGTAAGAAGCAGCCCAGTAACATTCAGTCATCTGTGTGTAAATTCCAAATCCCCTCCACAGTATTTTTTTTTTTTTTTAGTATTGGGGCTTGAACTCAGGGCCTGCACCTTGAGTGAGGCACTCTACCAACCCTTTTTTGTGTTGGTTTTTTTCAAGATAGGGTCTAATGAGCTATTTGCCTGGGTCTGGCTTCGTACTGCTATCCTCCTGATCTCTGCCTACTCAGTAGCTAGAATTACAGATATGAGCCACCAGTGCCTGGCCCCCCACAGTATTTTTAGCCTGTACAACTTGTTTCTGTTTGCTTCTGGCCTACCAGAAATTATACACCTGGAAAGGCTGCCTTTGCTTCTGTTTGGATTACTAGGAAGACTGTAGCAGGCAGCTAAAACAAGCAAAAGTACACAGAAGAAAGGGCTAGAAATAGAAATAACAACGTTAATACTATCATGTAATAGATTTCCAATAGACAGCTATCCAAAGGGACCCAATGTCTTCAGTCTTCATTCCAGGCATGCAGGTGTCCCTAGTCTGGTCCATGGGTGAACACCTCACTGACACTGAAGGGGTCCAAGTGGCCAGATCCCACACCTCCACTGAGGTGGATTCTCAGCACAGCAAAACCAAGGCTCCAACCCTCTTATCTGGGAGACCATCTTTTCAGAACCACATCCAGAGCTGCTCCTCCTTCCTACAAATTGATTCAACTCCTGTACTGTGGGACCCTGAGAAGCATTCGAGGGAACAAAGTCAGCCCTCCCATACACACTCCCTGGGTTGTTGAAAAGGTGCTTGGAGATCTACCCTAGCCACTACCTCCTTACATCATGGTCAGCTGCAGCAAGGAACTCCCTTTCCCCATGCCTGGCCCACAGGGGCCAAGTCAGACCGAAGGTGGAAGTGACAATATGGAAGGAACATGCGGCGAGCAGACACACACACCTTGGACTCAACATCCTTTCTTCACCACCAAGAAGAGAAAGAGATTTGTTTTATTTCAGTAATAATTCAGGGGTATACTAATATGTCTATGTCAAAATAATACTGAATGATTTCAGACACATTAATACAGTGGTCATACAATTAATAGGGTCAGACCAGGTACCAACACACTGGGAGACATGCCTGCATTACACAACAAAATAAAAGGCAACTATTTCTCCAATTAGTAAGGGAAAGATACCCAACTAGTTAAAAGCTGTGGAGCGTTATCAAAACCTTTATGTTACATAATGATCTTAGACCCTCAAAAACCATGAAGAAATGGGCAAAGTAAAACAAATGAGAAAAACTGGTTATACTTCATTATAGCAAATATATAGGCATTTTAGCAAAATAAAGCATTAAACCGAAAGCTTAGTAGACACATTTATTGCAATAACTACTTCATCATAGGAGTGGCTTTCATCTACTTGGACAAAGGATAATCGAAAGCAGAGATGAATGAAGGTGAAGAAAGCAAACATTCCCAGCCAGTTTTCACATGAACATGGGTGATGTAGTTTAATGCAGACCAGGACCACACATCTTTGGGGAGCAGGCTTAACTTGCAGTACAGAGTCTCTTCACATAGGATCACAAAAGTAGAATACAATGTGAGCCCGACTTGAAAATTACATTCTGCAGCCCATATTCACACACAGCTCCCAAGAGCTGAGTTTGGTGTTTGCTAGGACTTGCTATGGGAGGTAAGCAGGTAAAAGAACTGGAACAGATTGAAACAGGAAACAAAGGCAGGTACCACAATCAGACAAGGTCATGTGATCATTTCCATGACCAAAAGAACGCATATGAAAAACTCAACTGGCCTGGAGATGAAGGGACACCCTGTGCTCAGGCCCACTCAGAGCGTAGCAGTGAGGCATCTCTGCAGGTCACAAGTCACAGAAAACACTATTCTAAGAGAAGGAATCAGCTTTCACAGGACAATGGATGCTTCGGAAGGAAAGGAAAGCATCTAACTCACAAAAATGAAAATTTTAGTAGCCTGGTAAAGGATATGTCTTTATAGTCATTTTAGTATAACCTTGATTTCCCAGTGCATACAATTTAAAAACTCTTCAAGATTTTAAGAACATTCTAAAATTATGATACAGAAAAGCAATCCTAAAACTGTCTTTGGCCAAGAGTTCTAATGTCTTTCACCAAGCCTGCAGCTGCCTGGAGCTGAAGTTATAGAGCAATGGGCTCACTGCCTCAAGACCCAGGATCCAATGAGATCCAAGGGTTCTAGCACATTTCCAGTAGAAAAGACTTCTTAGGGGATTTTAAACAGACGAAGTAATTAGTTTAGGGCTATCTTTTCTTACCATCTTTTAGATATGTAAGGTTATTCCTTTATGCCATATTTTAGCTATTTAAAGGGACAATTTCTCAATGCAAAGATACTGAATTAATCTTTCTGGAAAAAAAAGTTTACCAGAGTTAAAAAAGATGTGTTCTCAACAGGATCAGGTTATGAACGGTGACTACCAAAAGGGGTCTCACAGTGGGATCCACACTATGAAGGCACCGAAGAATTTAGGGGAATTTTTTTGTTAGTATTAGTAGAATCCTCAAGTATTAGCAGAAATATAGATGCACTTTAGCAGGAGAAAAACATAACTTCATGTGCAAAAGAGAAATCCCCTTGTCAGTGACACAAGCTAGAGTCCAGGTATGGAGCAGCCTTAATTCTAAGCAGAGCAGGTAGTACTTAGGGTGTCAGCAGTGGAAAGTTAACTTCCTCTGACAAGACAGAGAGACCTGGTCCTCTGGGCTACTGACAGTTTCTGCTCTCATAAAATAGTACAGGATATGTTTTAACAAGCTTGTCTACTTTACAGCCTTGACCAACAGAAGAAATCCATCACATGCTAGTCAGACAATTCTGCTCTGCTGCAGTGTAACCAGACACTGGCAAACTAATCCACTTTTCAGGTATCTTTTTTTTTTTAAAAGGTCCACTGACTTCATTTAAATGTTCCCATTCTTACTGATTAGTAAGAAATATTTTAAGTTGTGATCTCACACATAAAAACAACTTGAAGGTATAGAATAGTTGATGTTTTACCCCTTTTTCAGTGTAGTTTCAAGGGGTTTTTGGCTATTAGTTTCCATAATTTTCTTGGGTTGTACACAAAAATAAGATTCCCCCTCTAAAATGCAGAGTATGGGGGAAAAACATACACAGTTTTTTTCAAATAAAAATGTCCATGAAAGAGCAGGACATCCAAACAGACAAAAAACCCACTACCCCATTAACTAGATGGGACCAATCAGGCTTTATAAGGGGAAAAAAAATCTTGTTGCTCTATTTTGCATAATAAAACATACCCTTGTATGCTTTTGTGCTTGGAGTTTACTCCTGATTAGCTCCCAAATTAATCCCCTTTTTCTCATAATTTCCTTTATGTAAGGTGGGTCTATCTCTAGATACTGAAACTTCTACACTTAAAGCTTGTACAACCCACTTAAAAATTACAAATGCTGCCTCTATTTCATGTTCTGATTAAAAACGCACAAAATAAACACAAAAAACACAAACTAAACAAACCACACCACATCGTATGGATAATGATCCAAATGGAAAAGTTAATGTGCTGTAATGATATTTGTTTTGCAACATCAAAAGCAGCGGATTCTGAATATAATTTGCTAAAATCATAAATACTGAGAATGAAATAGGTATGTATAAATCACATTTAGGCTCCATGAACTGAAAGCTCTCTATAAATACATAGAAGTATATATAAAGTGCAAAACAAGCAAGATGAGCGTGAGCTCTGGTATTTAGTACTCCCACTCGTCGGATTTCAGGTCGAGGTAGCTGAGGATGTTCTGTGCCAGCTTCACGGCCTGCTTCCTGGCAGCTTTACACTTCTCTTCTCCTTGTGGGTCAACAGCATCCAGGGCCAGCAACTGCTTGGTCAGCAGCTCCTCCAGCCGGATGTAGTTCTTATCGGTTCGATTTCCGTCAAACGAGAGAACTTCTCCCTGGATCTCTGACAGATTTCCAAGGACGTTCCAGACTGCCTTATGTGATGGGTGCTCCTCGCCAGTGAACAGCTTCCTCTTTTCCAGGGCTTCCTTCAGGTCCAAGTAAGTGATCAGGGTTTGAACTTCAATCACTGCTCTTCTCCTGGCTTCCCGGATGCAGGGGTTTTTTTCAAGACTCACTTCATCTAACTGTCCAATCAAACCCTGCAGTTCTGTCTTGGAGCTCAAATACAGCTCAGGAGGACTTTGTGCTTGGAGAAGTTCATTTTTTATTTCTCTCATCCTCTTAAGGACCTTTTCTATTTTAAGAATGGAATGGTTCTGTCTCAGGTCAAATGCATGCGTGGTGTCAGCTTCCTCTTCTAAATCTAGATACTTCAACAACTTATTGATATCTTCAACTACCTCCCTCCGATAATTTCTGATTTCTGTACGCCCGCACACATCTAAAGCATCCAGATCGGCAATCAACCCTGAGAGCACGCATGATAAGTGCCTGCAAGTCTCACTGCTGTTCACTCCCATCAGAAGTGCGATCAGAGTGCCTCTGGCCTTGTTCACCTCGCACATGACACAGTTGATTTTGGCAACGGAAGGATGTGCATCCTCAGAGAGTGGCAGGGAAGGCTGCTTCTTCATACAGTCTTCGATAATCTCTTGCACCGCACAGATCTTGGTTAGTGTGTGATACCTTGCTTTCCGCAAGGAGATCTTTCCTCCAGTTTTAACATGTGTCAGCCTCAGAATGATGTCCTGGATGCCTTCCTCAAACTCATCAGTTACACAGCTACCTCCGCTGGAAAAGGGCTCAATCTTCTCTTTCACAAGGGCCTGGGCTTCCTTAAAGATGTTCTGTATTTCCAGCCGGTGTGGGTGGTTTGCATTCTGCTCCAACTCTTTGAGAAGGCGTTCTGTCTCCTGTGCTGCCCTCTTCCTAGCTTGCTGAATGTCTCCTTTTCCTTCTGTATCTACAGAGTCTATTTCAAAAAGTTGTTTTGTTAGAATCCTCTCCAGTTTTTTGTAATTCTTGTCATCTGACAGACCACTGAAGCCAATTACTTGCTGTTCAATACTTTTTACTTCCTTTTGGATTTCCTGAAGCCTACTAATAGAAGGATGTTGGTTTCCCATATCCATACTTTTGTTGTGTTCAGTTTCACAAACACTAAAGGATGACAAGAACGATAACTTATTACAGCATAAAGTCTCTGCAGAATGACAATCATATTCTAAAATCCTCATTTTTACACTTTTTTTTACAGCATCAATTATGAATTTCTTCAACCACAGAGAGCAGCATATGCCTTCAAAAGAAGCTGAACAGCTTACAAACAGCACATACATTAACACTGTAAGCTATTTTTGGGAACTGGCAAAGCACCTTTGTGGAATAGCTCTTCTAAACCTTCCAAATGCTCACAGAACCACATCCTGCCACACAGCTACCCCTACTTTCCACAGAGGAAGCAAGCAGTGAAAACTGAGGTACCGGAAATCCTCATTTTTACGTTCCTTTTCAATTCCTCTCAGCATCTCCAGCCCAGTCTTTCGGCTGCCCACACACCCTTCCTTCACACACCGTCCAAGGGAGAGGAGAAGCAGGAAGGATATGCCTGGGGCTCTGGAGAACTAGCCCCACCCCTGCCCCAAGCATCCCCCGCAAAAACCAGACAACTATGAATAATTCGGTCACTCGCCTCCCATTAAGCATGCTTAGCGCATTTCCCACGCTCTTGAGTTTCTATCGAACGGCTCACTCGGGGTGGACACTCAGCCGAGACCAGCCCCTGCAGGTGTCTGAGCCCAGCGCACGCCTCCGGGGCCGCCTCCGTCCTTCCTCCCTGGCTTGCCCTGTCCTCGCAGCGCTTTACCCCGGAAAGGTCTGGGCAGCGGCGGTCTTGGCTGCCGCAGCAGGGCGTCGAGGTGGGAGATCGGCTCTTCACGGGGAGCGGTACCGGAGCGGGGCCCCCAGCTGCATCCCCCTCGCCCTTCCCGGCTAGGTCTGACCCAGGCAGCCGGTGAAGGAGGGGCCGGCGGCGGCGGCGGCCGCTCCCGGCGTCTCGGCCGGGCACGACGCGCCGCCGCCTGACCTCACAATGGACGCGGGGTGGGAACGGGGCGGCCCGGAAGGGCTGTAGACCAGGAGCCCCGCGCCAAAGGAGGCCGCGCCCGCGCCGGTAGGAGGCAGGCCCGCGCCCCGCCGCGCTCACCTGTACAGCCCACGCCATCGCGCTCTGTCTGCCGCCTGGATTTCCGCAGCGTTGCAGTCCCCCGCCGCGCCCCAAGCCGAGCAACCCCCAACCCCTGAAAAGCCGCGGTAGGCGTTGGCGCCTCACTTCCAAAGAGGCCGCTCCGGCCGCAGAGCCAGCCCACAGCGTGTACTGCGCACGGTCGGCCGCACTGCTCCCTGCGTCAGGTTTTGCGGCCTTGCCGTAAAGCAACGCTTCGAACTGTCGCGATTCTGCCGTGCGCCGCGGCCTCCAGTCGGTGACGGCCATGGCGGCCTTGCAGCCGGGCGAAAAGGCCTTTCGCCCGCTTCTGTGCCGTGCCTTCGCTGGCTACGGTCGTCGGCTTGCCCCCGAGCGAGGTGCAGAGCGCAGGGAGGCGGCGCCGATCCGGGTAAGCGGGTAGCCTGGGGAGGCTAAGCCTGTGCCCGGGACCGGGTGGGCGCCGGACCGCCTGCGGGTCTGACAATCGGAACCGTCCATTGTTAACAGACCAGCTAGCAAGTGTGTACTTACCTTGTTTATTCCTCGGTAATGACTTTTATGTTTACAGAGCTGTCGATGTGGACAGCGCGTATATTTTTTTCCTTTTGTGTTTCTGCTTTGGCCTCCCCCATAAGATTATTGGTGCTCGCCTTCAAGTGATAATTTTGTCACCCTACTTTGTAGGACTTCGCGTCGTGTAGGTGCTCTTGTGTGCAAGCATGCGTGTAACTGGTCAGCCACAAGGAATGTCTGTAACGAGAAAAGAATGGCAAGCGGCGCTTGTAAATTGCAATTCTTTGGGGGAGGATGTTTTGTTTTAGGGAGGCTTAGGTCTCGATTACATCTGTCAGATGACAGTGTTGACTAACCCTGCGGAATGACTGCAGAGAAAACATTTATACAAGACACACAGATTTACCAACGGGCTAATGAAGGAGAACTGGAAAACTTGGTTTAAACAATAAGAGAAGATTTTTTTAAAAGCCAATTAAGAATTGCAAAATGTGTCTGCCTTGTAAATTTTCATTTCTGTTGTGCTGTGGTTTTGAAGTTCTGTCTAGTTTAAGACAGGGCTCAGTTTCCTGGCACAGGGGCCACAGTCCTGACTAGAACATAGCAACCCCCCTGCCCCAGCACTTCAGTCTTTGGGCAGAAAGATACAACAGGTAGCGGATATGCTGTGCGAGGCCAAAATGGAACTCAGCCGAGAGCTTTCTCAGGGCAAGGGCTTTCCCTAGTTTATTCGGTGAACTAGTGCTGGAAACAGAATAGCACCTTACTTTAGTATGTTTTTCTCTATGGTTATACAGAGGTCCTTTTTAAAGTAAAGCCTTACCTGGGATCTGGTCTTTAGAGTGAGACCTCTGCCTCTTGTAGTCCAGGTGACTGCTAAGCCGAAACTGCTTACTGTTGGACTGCCTGTCCTGTGGAAGGTGATAATCTGATGACGACAGCTGGGGGGCAGCTGGCAGTGAGTCACAACTTGCCCAATTCTACCCACACAGCTAGAGCAGTGTTTCTGTTTTCTTTTGTTTTTTGTTTGTTTGTTTGTTTGTTTTGTTTTAGAATCTGAACGCCCATTATCCTAGGCATTGGATGGCTCATAAGAGAACAATTTTTACAGTCAGGGCAATTTGTATTTTCTTTGTGTTTGTTACCATCTTTGTTGCTTCCTAAGTAATTAAATTTTTGCAACAGGGAGAGATTGTTGTCTTTGGGACTTTGATTGTATCATGTCTTAAAAGTAACAGATTGCAAAGTTTTTGTTTTGTTTTACTCAAATAGATGTTATTTTTGTTTTAATCTAATCTATTTTACTCTGCATATTTTTCATTAATTCTTTGTCCTTCACTTGAGTTAAGGAGACCTGTTTTCAGTGTTCACAGCACAGTTTACTCCTATATTTCATCTCTGGGTACAGGTTTTTGTTTTTTTTTTTTTTCCCTCCATGCTGGAGAGCACAGCCAGAGCCTTGCACATGCTGGGCAAGTGCTACCACTGAGCTACACCCCAGCATTTTTTTTTTTTTTTAAATACTGGGGTCTTGCTATGGTCCCAGTTTGTTCTTGAACTTGTGGACTCAAGTAATCCTCCCACCTCAACTTCCCAAATAGCTGGGACTATACCATGCCTGGTTCCCAACTACATCAGCATTCTTTTTTTTTTTTTTTTTGTCTGTACTGGGGTTTGAACTTAGGGCCTACACACTTGTTAAGCAGGTACTCTACCACCTGAGTCCCACTTCCAGCCCTCCAGGTTGGTTTTGGCGGTACTGGGGTTTGAACCCAGGGCCTTGTGTGATAGTCAGGCGTTTTTATCACTTGAGCCATTTCACCAGCCCTTTTTTGTGATGGGTTTTTTCAAGACAGTTTCTCAAGCAAACTGTTTGCCAGTGGCTGGCTTCAAACTGTGATCCTCCTGATCTCTGCCTCAGGAGTACTGAGGATTATAGGCCACTAGTGCCCGACTTGCATCAGCATTCTTTTGTGTTGTTGTCTTGTGTGAGCACGGGGGTTTGAACTCAGAGCTTCATGCTTGCTAGGCAGGTGCTCTTACCACCTGAGCCACTCCGGCAGCCCTTGCATCAGCATTTTTTTTTTTTTTTTTTTTTTTTTTTTGCAGTACTGGGGTTTAATAAACTCAGGGTCTACACCTTGAACCACTCCACCAGGCTCTCCCCTCCCTTTTTTTTTGTCATGGGTTTTTTTTGAGGTAGGGTCTCATAAACTAATTTCCAGGCTAGTTTTGAAACTTGATCCTCCTGATCTCTGCCTCCTGAGTAGCTAGGATTATAGGTATGAGCCCAGCTTCAGCATTCTTGATGTGACTTGGGTGGTGCAAGTTTGAGCACCACTGGTTTCATTATATGCTTTAGCTTATAGTCCTGAATTTTATTAGCATGTATAATAAATGTTTATTGAGAGTTTGTATACACTATTCTAAGTTAACATATTTTAACTTATTTAATCCCCAGTGTTCTACCAAGTAGGGGCTTTTATCATCTCCAATTTTACGATGAGGAAATTTAATGCATGGTAAGACTGAATAATGTTCTCATGGCCTTAAGGCTTATATGTAAGAAATGTACATATCCATATCCTATATATAGAGGATAATTTAATATTTACATATAATAAATAATGGAACTGCTAGTCTTCTGCCTGTTTTGCTTATGTTTTCACTAAGGAGAATGAATTTTTTTTTTTTTGGTGGTACTGTTTGAACTCAGGGCCTCGAACTGCTAGGCAGGTACTCTACCACTTGAGCCAGGACCCTAGCCCTTTTTTCTTTGGTTATTTTTTTGGGATAGTCTCATGTTTTCCCCCCTGGCAGGCAGGCCTGGACCACAATCCTCCTATTTATGCTTCCTGCATAACTGAGATAATCAGGCCTCCATGCCCAGCTATTGGTTGAGGTGGGACCTCAAACCTTGGTCTTGATCTCCCAAGTAGCTGGGATTACAGCTGTGAGCTACTGAACCTGACTAGGATTTTTTTTTGTGGGATCAGAGTTTGACCTCAGAACTTTGAGCTTGCAGAGTAGGTGTTGTGGGAATCTCAAGCTAAGATACAGGACACTGAGGCAGTTTAGCAGAAAGCAAGTGCCAGCACAGACTCAGAGGACTGGTGTCCAAAGGCTGAGCCCCAGGAACAAATAGGTCTTACCTTATGTACCCTTGCAAGCAGGTTACAGAAGCAAAAAGCAAAGCTCAACCCACATATGGCTGTATGTGACTTCATTGGTTATTTTATTCCCCCAGTACTATGTGTTCTTCATGTTTCAGTTCTTTAAGTTTTATCTCTCTGCTTTGCCAACCCTTTCCCTGCCTCATTATCAGAACACAGCCTGTCTGTTTCTCTTCTTGTACTCCTCCCTGCTACATAGGCACTCTACTGCTTGAGCCATCCCTCTAGTCCATTTTGGTCTGGTTGTTTTGGAGATGGGGGTCTCGCAAACTATTTAAACCCACATAGCTAGAATTACAAGGCATGAGCCACCGGTGCTCAGTTTGGAAGAGATTTTTAAACCCTAAAATGCAGATACAGAATAAGCATCATTAGGAAGAAATTGGGCCGGGCACTGGTGGTTCACTCCAGTAATCTTAGCTACTCAGGAGGCTGAGATCAGGAGGATCGAGCTTTGAAGCTAGCCCGGGCAAATAGTTTGCTTGAGACCCTATCTCGAAAAAACCCTTCATGAAAATAAGGCTGGTGGAGAGGCTCAAGGTGAAGGCCCTGAGTTTAAGCTCCAGTACTGCAAAAAGGAAAAAAAAGAAAAAGAAAAAAAGAAAGAAATTGGAATTCAAGCTGAAGAAACTTGTGAACTTTAAAGCCCACGCAGATATTCTGATGCTTAAAGGCTTTCACTACATAATTAGAGAAAATAAAAGAGTGGGAGCGTTTTAACAAGCGTATAGTTGACTCCATTATTTTATTTTACTTTATTTTTTAAATCAAGAGATAAGGTCTTGCTATATTGACTAAGCTGGCCTCAAACTCCCGGGCTCAAATGATTCTTCAGTCTCAGTTTCTAGAGTAGCTGGGACTACAGGTGCACACCACTGTGCTAATCATATCTTACTGCTGTTTGGTGGTGCTAGAGATTGGACCCAGGGCCTTGTGCATGCTAAGCAGACCTTCTATCACTGAGCAACACCCTCAGCCCCATTATTTTATAGGGGAGGAAATTGGGGCCCAGAGAGGTAAAGTGACTTGCCTGGTACCACATAGTAAAGTCAGGACTAAAACTTAGGTTTTCCCATTCTGGGTCTAGTTCTCTGATAGGATCAAATGTGTTTTTTTCATTCACTGGAATGATTACATGGTTTCCCCCTTACCTTGTTCATGGGGAGAATTATATTTGTTAATTTTCTTTCTTTTTCTTTTTGTTACTTTTTTGACAGTATGAGATTTGAATTCACGCCTCATGCTTACAAGGCAGGTACTCTACCACTTGAGCCACTCCATCAGCCCTTTTTTTGTGTTGGGTATTTTTATTTTTTTTGGTGGTACTGGGATTTGAACTCAGGGGCTCATGCTTGCCAGGCAGACGCTTTTACCACCTGAGCCACTCCAGCCCTTTTTTTGTGATTTTTTTTTGTTGTTGGTTGGTTGAAATAGGGGAACTATTTGCCTAGGGCTGGCTTTGAAACATAATTTTCCTGATCTCTGCCTCCTGAGTAGCTAGGATTACAGCCATGAGCCACCAGCGCCCTGCTAATGGGAAATTTAAGTCATACTAAAGGTAGAAGAATAGGTCTGGGATGTAGCTCAGTGGTAGAGCACTCGTCTAATATGTAAAAGGTCCTGGGTTCGATCCCCAGTACCTAAAAAGAAAAAAGAAGAAAAGATAGAAGAGTATGATGAATTGTTTTGTGTCCCATACCCTGCTTCTGCAGTCACTCACTCATGGTTACTTATTTCATCTCTGCCCTATCCAGATCCTTCTTCCAGTTTTTTTTGTGGCAAATAATAGACATAATATTTCAGTATATTCATTTAAAAGATACAGACGTTTTAAAAAACATAAATGTATCATTTTTGCATGTTAAAAACATAATAATTCCTTAATTTCAATAAATGTCTAGTCAGTGTTCAAATCGCCTCAATTATCTTAGAAATGTACTTTTTTTTTTTTTAATAGTTTGTATGTATTGGGATCCAAATAAAGTCCACACACTGCGACTGGTCTTCTTTACAAGTCCTGCCTCCATCTCCCTTCCCTTTTTTTTTTTTTTCTTTAAATATGAATGTCCTCAGGTTTTTCTAGTTTTTCTTAATTGCAGGGCTTTGTGCTTGCTAGGCAGCCACTCTACTGGTTGGACCATACCTCCAGCCTCTTTCCCCCTTTTCTAAAAAAGCAGTTTATCTGAAGAGAGAATTATGTCTCTACAGCCTGGACTGTGCTGTGTGCACCCCTGGTGTGGTTTAATGTTACCTGACAGCTGTCTTCTGGAGTCCCCACAGCATTCAGAGTGAATCCTCATGGGAGAGGAGAGGACACTTGCCAGTGCTGTGATCTTCTACCAGGCCTCAGTGATTTTGATGTTAGACCACTCTTGTACTCCTGGTATAAGTTCAAGGTGGTGCTGGTGGATTATCCTTTTGGGGTGTTGCTGGATTTGGTTTGCTGATTTGTATAGCATCTATAATTTGTAAGTGCGACTGGCCTTTAATTTTCCTTTTTGGCGCTGTCTCCCAAATTTTGCTGTCAAAGTCACTTTTAGCTTTATAAAATGAGTTGCAATGGGTATCTTTTTCCATTCCTGGAAGTTTACTGAAGTTTGAACTCTGTTCTGTGATTGGTAGAACCTTGTGGAGCCCTTTGGACCTGAGTTTTTATAACAGGTCATTTTTTATTTCATCTTTTTGGTTAGAGGTGTAGAGTTACTAAACTGATAGTAAAGGGGGACTGAAGCATTGCACGCTGACTTAAGCAAGACACCTGACGAAGCCTCTCCAGCAGTTTTGAAAAATCACACCCTGACATCTGTTACTGAAACATCAGTGGTGCTGAAAGCATTTGTCTAGTGGTGGCTAGCATTTCCTTGAATGGGTTCATGAGGTGCCAAGAGTACAGAATAAGTATTCCTTTCAGGTACAGAGAGCTGGGTAGGTGAGAGTTTTCATGTTAACACATGCCCCCCAGTGCCTACAGATGGCCACGCATGCAAAGCAGGCAGATGTTTACTGAAGAGATGGGGACTCTGCCCACAACTCTAGAGAATGCACGGGGAGTTTATTAAGTCTGCAGCTTGATATTAGGCCCCCGAGCATGCAGGGTAGCACCCCAAGGCCAGATCTCAGAGAACCTAACTTTTTAATTTTTTTGATGGAACTGGGGTTCAAATTCAGGGCTTCAAGCTTACAAAGCAGCTGCTCTACTGCTTGAACCACACCTTCAGTCTGTTTTGGAGATGAGTCTCATGATCTATTTCTCTGGGCTGGCCTTGAACCTGATCCTTCTGATCTCAGCTTCTCAAGTAGCTAGGATTACAGGCGTGAGCCACTGGCACCCAGTCAGAGTGCCTAACTTTTGAGAGGAGTAGAGAGTTGGGACAAGGCCACAAATAACATCCTTAGACAGCACTGGGGTGAGGGCCTGTGAATTAGACCTTGGGTCTGGAGGTGATGGCAAGAGATTATTGATAAACTCCTCCACAGAAAAAAACAACAACAACCACAACAACAACAAAAAAAACCCAGTGACAAGGATGTCATCTGGGAGGGCAGGCTCCTGTTATGATCATTTCCTGTGAGGAAGGGAAAGGTGTTCCCTAGTCTGGTGGCTCTCCCATGCACTTGGCATTTCTGAGATCAGCACACTCCCTAACTGTTTTCTAGTATCAATCCGACTTTGTACTCCTGATGTGTTATCATGTCTTGCTAAATTTGGTTTGTTTATTTGGGTAGCACCTGTATGGAGTAGGAACTGGTGACCCTAACCCTCACTGAGGGAAAGCTTGGAGTTCTGTCTCAGAGGAGTCCGGAACTAGAGAGCTGGAAGCGCCCTTTCCTGGAAAGATGTGAGCACTGCCCAGTGCGTGCCTGTTGTTCCCTGTCGGCTTCCCCATTGTGGCATTGACAAGGACAGGAAAGAGGATGCTGGAATCCTCTCAACACCTCTTGCTTCCACTGGGTGGGAGTGTTCCTTGGTAGGGAGTCTGGCTGAGAACAGAGCCAGGTGGGGGAAGCTCAGTGTGGGGCTGCTCAGCCTGGCAAGTTAAGGTTTAAAAAAAAAAAAAAAAAAAGGTTTCAACAACTGGAAGCTGAGCTCCCTTCCCAGACCCAGTAATGAAAATTCAGTCTGACAAGGGAGAGCATGCATGTTTCCTCTGAAAAGGGTGGGGCTGACAGGCCGCCTCTCCACAGAATGTTAGGTTCTGGCATGCCCAGGGTGTGACCCACACTAGAGTGCTCCCTTCCTAGCACAGCCTGTCCAAGTTTCAGGAAATCAGGCATTTTACTGTAAGAACCATAATTGCAGTGATTATTCACACTACAAAGGGAGGCTTCCTTTGCAAAAGGATTTCTTCCTCCCCCAGCCTCTTGCCTTCCTTCCTAATAGCAACTGCTTGGTGAACAAAGACTGAAATCTTTGCTTGTACAGGAAAGCAGAGGAACTAAGGCACTAACCTGTCCCAATTGATGATAAAAATCTCTCAAATTACATGAAAAAGCAGAGAGCAACTGGAAAAGTTGTTACTCAAGCAGGTTTTCCCTAAGTAAAAAGCAGGAGATAAATATAAAAAGGTGACCTCTCTGCTGGCCCCTTCTGGGGCTCACTTCCTTATGGGTGGGCAGCTAGGAAGGTGAGTAATTGTTGATTGGCTCCCTAAACATTTCCTGATGGGGAGCCTGTAAGAAGAAAAGAGGGGTGCAGTCTTGGAAGGAGGTGAGGCTTTCTCTCTTGAAGGAGGGGAAGGAACCTCCATGCCGAGGTGACAGTGCACAGATGTGGCCCTGGCACTTGTCCACCTGCTGAGGCCCCCCATTCAGTTTCTACCAGCATCTGAATATCATAGTTGGCAGAGGCTATGGGGGAGACGTCCAGAAACATTTGCAGAAATTTAAGGCTTTTTCTTTTTTTTTTTTAAATGGAAGATTTGGTGCCTGTATATTGCCATCTATGTATTACAATTCTGCCTTTATTCTTTTCACTGGTCTAATGTCAACCAGTATATTCTAAGCGGTTTCTGATCACCATATGAAGATCCTGCAGACAGTTACATTTTGGCGGTACAGTCTTGGAGAATTATGTGAAGACCTAGAGAAACTCTAGAACTAGTAGTTAAGGATCCCAAGCAACCTAAATTGTGAAAACGTGCTTGACAATGACTCTTGACTCACTTGAACTTCCGAACACTCTGATGCTAGTTCATCTGCATTGCCACACCCAGCTAAATTTAGATGTTGCTAGTCCATAAAAATTAAGCCCTCTGGGCTAGGGGTGTGGCTCAAGTGGTAGAGGCCCTTTGATCAAAACCTTAGTACCACTGGAAAAAAAAAATTAAGCCTTTTGGGGCTGGAGGTTTGTAACTCAGTAATACAGTATTTGCTTAGCATATGTGAGGCCCTGAATTTGATCCCCAGCACTGCAAAAAAGCAAAACAAGCCAGGTGCTAGTGGCTACATCTGTAATCCTAGCTACTTGGGAGGCTGAGATTGAGAGGATCTGAGGTTTGAGTCCAGCCTAGTCAAATAACTCACAAGACTCCATCTCCAAAATAACCACAGCAAAATTGGCTGGAGGTGTGGCTCAAGTGGTAGAGGGCTTGTTCTGCAAGCACAAAGCCCTGAATTCAAACACCAGTCCCACCAAAAAGCAAAGCAAAACAATAAAAACACCTTTTGAAGATAAGTAGTTTTCCATACATGTGCATAAGAAGTTTCTAAGAACTGGGAACCCCAATGTCTCATTCCTTCCAATGTGTTTGTTACCACCAGTGAAGGGACAGATGTGGTTGGCGCCCTCTGGAGCCCATAGTCAGTCCAACAGGAGAAACAGGCATGGCCAGTGAATTCTGTGCAGGGCATGTGCACCTGGCATCCAGCAAGGGCCTTCAGGATGCAGCCGTGGAGGGAAGAGATGGGAATGGGATTCAGAAAGGGACAGAAGCAGTGGCCCTGGGAGGTAGGAGCAGGTGCTGTGTTCCTTAGTAAAAAAGCTGCTGGGAGGAGGCTGTTAGACCACTGTCCAGATTTTAGACTCTATCCTGAGGGTTATGAGAAGTCACTGAAGGTTTTTCAGGGGAGGAGTAGCGTGATTAGATTGGGTGTTTTGGAGCAGGTGCTTTGGCTGAAATCTGGAGGACTGGTGGGTAGGGACAGAGTGTCAAGGGGGCAGTGTAGATGGGCCATGTAGTGGTGGTAGTAGCAGTTAGAGGGAGAATTGGACTGTGTGGCTCACCTGCTACAGGTCTTGGTGCAACCATGCCATGCCATGTCCTCCTGTTCCATGCAGGAAGAGCTCAGTACACCTGAATTCTCAACAGAGCTGAATAGGTTGGGTCTGTGTGTGAGTGTACCAGAGCCAGATGTGGCCCGGCACTGGGTGGAACTCAAACAGTGATTCTACAAGGCTTATTCCTTCAGTCCACACTGAAGTCCACATCAAGACAGCAATTACACCCTGCAACTGTCATCAGCCTGGGCTCCTACATCCTCTGCAGCTGAGGGAGGAACCTATCCAAATGAAAATACGCAATCATGAACCCAACTAAAGCAAAATGGGTAGGAAGTTGTAATTCCATCAGCTTCATCCTCAGAAGTTTGAGGGAGGGGAAAAGTAAAGTCTCAGGAGCAGAGCCTGTTAGTTTTCAGTGCTCAGAAAATAAGGATCTAAGAAGACTTTTTTTTTTCGTGGCAACATGGGTTTGAACTCAGGGCCTCATGCTTGCTAGGCAGGTGCTCTACCACTTGAACCAGTCTGCCAGATGGGTTTTTGAGATTGAGTCTTCCAAACTATTTGCCTAGGTCTGGCTTCAAACCACTATCCTCCTGATCTCTGCCTACTGAGAAGCTAGGATGCTGGGATTACAGGTGTAAGCCACCAGTGGCTCCCTGTTGTTTGTTTTTTATGACATGGTCTTGCTGTGTAGCCCAGGCTGGCCTGGGAGTTGCCATTTTCCTGCCTTAGCCTCTCCAGTGCTGGGGTTACAGGTGAGGTATGTGCCATTACACCTGGCTAGTTGGACAGTTCTTACAGCAAAAACTATATTTAGTGAATTTTAGATAGGTTTTCTTTAAATTTTTTCCTTACTGTTTTTCTAATATACATATGTATATTTGCTTGCTTCTAGAAGGAAAATATTAAACCTTATTACTTCAATATTTTTGAACCTTCTATTAAATTTCATTGATTTCTTCATAAGTAACTTTGTGTTAAGCTACTTCTTTTTTGACTACCTTATTTCCAGATACCATAGTGAACTCAGGTAACTGACAGTGATACCTCTTATGGTTGGGTCCAGAAAGAAGAGAATGTAGTAGAATCTGATGAGACAGCTCTTCTAGTGGCATCATGTTGCTGGCTTATAGTTGTATGTGGTAGGAGTAGTTGAACCATGGACATTGACATTAGGCTTGAGTTATGGTTTTATTGATTGTCTAGATTATTTCCAGTAAAGGAGAAAATGTTAATGCAGATTAATTTAAGAAGTATTGGCTGGGCGCTGGTGACTTACTCCTAGGTACTCGGGAGGCAGAAATCAGGAGATTGTGGTTTGAAGCCAGCCTGGACATGTTTTATCTATTGCCGTTACATTGTGAATAACTCAGAAATTGAAACTGGAGAAAATATTCTTCAAGTAGTCAAAGCCATTATCCAGTTCTGTCATGCAAATGGCATCTGTGGCTGATCCTCGGAGCCCAAGTCCAAGCCGCTGCTTCCTCCCTGTGGGAGTGGCCAAGAATACCACGAGTAGTCAAGTACAGACATGGGATGAGACAAGACCAGCTGCAGGGGCAGGCGTTGGTCCCCATGGCCAGCAGGTCCTTCCGGCGGGGCCGCTGATGCATGCATCTTTTTGGTATTGGTGCAAGTTCCCCTCCCTCCCCTCCCTGTTTTGTAGGGTTGGCAGGTGCCCTGTGTCAAACACATTTAAGCACCACCAAGGAATACACATCAGGTCTGAAACAGGGACAGGTTTTTCCACCCAGGGGGATAATCATAATCCCTGCGCAGGTGGTGAGCACACTCACTTTGGTAAGGAAGAGTTTCTCGTTTAGGGGGCCAAGAAGGGTCGGTAGACTTCGCACATAAGACTGCCTTTTCCTCCAAACAGCAGAGAAATTGCTTATGCCAATGACAAGTAACTGAAGGCCCAACATTACTCTTGTATTTGGTGCTGGCATCAAACCCAGTTCCTTGTACATGCTAAGCATATGTTCTACCACTGAACTATATTGCTCTCCCCGTTTTTTCACTTTCATCCCACTTTTTAATATCAAGTGACATTTGTTTCTGGTCTCTATTGGTTAATCAGTTGTGTTCATGAACCCATGACCAATAGTGCAAGAATTTGGCAGAAGTCAGTGAAATAGCACTACAAATCTACTAGGGTGGTTGTAATAATAATAATAAAAAAATTAAGTGGGGAGAGATGGCCCAAATAATGTATGCATATAAGAATAAATGAATAAATAAACCAAAAAAAAGAAAAAATATATAAGTAAATGAAAAAAAAAATTAGACAATGAGCTCAGCGTCAGTGGCTCATACCTGTAATCCTATTTACTTGGGAGGCTGAGATTGGGAGGACTGTGGTCTTTGCTGGCCTGGGGCAAAAAGCGGGCCCTGTCTTCAAAATAACCAGAGCAAAAAGGGATGAAGGCATGGCTCAAGTGGTAGCCTGCCTAGCATGAAGCCCTGAGTTCAAATCTCAGTATCGCACACACAAAAAAGTTAATGAGCCTGGCATGGTGGTATGTACTTGTAATCCCAGCACTTGGGAAGTGGAGGTAGGAGGAGCATAAAATTTGAGGCCAACCTGGGCTGCATAGTGAGTTTGAAGCCATCCTGGCCTATTTAGTGAGACCTGCCTCCAAAAAAAGAATTAATAAAGGTAGTTTATATGAACTTCATTTGGCCATGTGGAATTTATAAGTAAAGATGTACTTTATTATTATGTGAAAATTGTATGCTGTGCATCCCTGTATCAGTAAAAGTTCTGCAACAGCATGCATCTGCTAGCATTTTCTGATATACTGCTGCTAGAGTGGTCTTCACCAAGCTCCTCAGCTCTGTCCCCATGCCTGCTCTCTGTTCCCGTCTCTACAGCCCCCATGGTTATCTCCACTGCTCACAGCGAGTGGCTCATTCTTATAGCCCCCACCTTCCCATGGGGGCCTTAAGAGTTTAGGCTCATGATTGCTCTGTAAATGCAGATTGCATGCATTTTGTGGTAATAATTGTCACCAAATTTTAAACTCATTACTATATAGCTTACTCTCTCTTTTCTTTTTTTTTTTTTTTTTATGGCGGAACTGGGGTTTGAATGGTCGCTTGAGGGGGGATGGTGGAATGGCTCAAGTGGTAGAGCACCTGCCCAGCAAGCATGAGGTCCTATGTTAAAACCCCAAAACCACCAGAAAAAAAAGAAAAAGAAATGGTCACTATTTGGTATAATATTAGGGGATTATACATTTTTCCATTTTTAAAATTAACTTTACTAAGGTCTAATTTATATATAATAAAGTGAGTATATCCATTTTTACTGTGCTTCAGTGACTTGTGAAATAAAATTATTAATCTGAGCACTCACCATCCCACTGAGATCTAGAACATCACTCTTGAAAGTTCTGAATGTCATACAAGTGAAATTGCAGTGTTTCCCCTCTTGTGCCCCGCTCTTTCCTCCATGTGTTTTGAAGTTCCTCCCTGTTGAGTGCCTCAGTGGGCTTTTCTGTGGCTAAGTGCTTTCCTAGCTATCTGTGGAGGGAGGGCTCATGGGAGCTGCTCTGTTGGTGGTAGATCCAAAGGTTTGGATTTTACAAAATAAGCCTCTCCTAAGAGGCTTCTAAATTGCATAACATTTGTTTTTTTCCCCCTCAATTTCAGTTACACTGACAAATGGAAGTTAGTCTTTTGATTTTCAAGAGATTATTATTTTTTTTTGTATGTCAGGTTAATTGAAGTCCCATTTAATTACAGTAGAATTCACTCCTGACAAATGTGTACACAAGTCAAGGTACAGAACGTTTTCATCACCCACATTCTTTGCAGTCTTCCTCCCCTCCACCTGGTACCTCTTCTTTCCAGGATGTCGTATAAGTAGAATCACACAATGTGCATCTTTTACAGTTACTAGCAAAGTGCATTTTTGGTTTTTTGGTGGTGATATTAGGGTTTGAGTTAACTTGCTAAGTAGGTGCTCTACCACTTTAGCCACATCCCCTGCTCTAGCATAGTATGTTTGAGATTCACACTGTAGTGGCCATGGTGTAGACCCACCATGCTTTGACTTTTCTATTTACCAGGGAAGGACATTTGGGCTGCTTCCAGATTTGAACAGTTATATTTATAACCTTTATAATATTAGAGACTTTTCTGACAATCACATACAGGTTTTTATGTGAACATGTATATCCATTCTTCTTGGTAAACACCTAGGAAGAGGGTTACTGGGTCCTATGTTATGTGTGTCTGACTTTGGGATGATCTGCCGACTTGTTTCCAAAGTAGATGTGCCTCTTACCTTCCCACCAGCAAAGGATAAGGGCTGAGTTGTTTTTTAGCCTTGAGAGCACTTGGGATGCAGTAATTTTTGCTTTAACCATTCTAATGGGTTTAGTGTAGCTCATTGTGGTTTTGATTTACATTTCCCTAAGGACGATGATGTTGAGCATGGTTTTTGTGGTGGTGGTGTTTTTGAGACAGGGTCTTACTATGTAGCCTAGGCTGGCTTCGAACTTGCAATCCTCCTGCCTCTGCCTTCCTAATGTTGGGATTACAAACATGCATCAACATGCCCTGCCTAGTTGAACATGTTTTTATTTGTATTTGCCACCTGTTTATCTTCTTGATAAAAAATTGTCCTTTATTTATTTATTTTTTGGTGGTACTGGGTTTTGAACTCAGGATCTCACCCTTGCTAGGCAGACATTCTACCACTTGAGCCACTCCCCCAGCCCTTGGTGAATTTTTTGTTTTTTTTGTAGTGCTGAGTCTTGAACTCAAAGCCTTCACCTTGAGCCATTCTGCCAGCCCTTGTTTGTGATGGGTATTTTTGAGATAGGGTCTTACTATTTGCCTGGGCTGACTTCAAACCTCAGTCCTCCTGATCTCTGCCTCATGAGTAGCTAGGATTATAGGCGTGAGCCACCAGTGCCCAGCCTTTGGCGAAATTTTTGTTCAGATATTTTGCCCATTTTTAAACCGGGTTATCTCTTTCTTATTGAGGGTTTTTGTTTTTTGTTTTTTTTCTCAGTACTGGGAGTTGAACTCTTGAACTCAAGGACTCACTCTTGCAAGGCAGGTGCTCTTTCACCTGAGCCACTCCATTGGCCTTCTTATTACTGAGTTTAGAATGATCTTTATTTATTCTGGAAACAAGCCTTTTTTTGCGGGGCATACATATCATCTCATTTTCTGTGGCTTATCATCTCATTTTCTGAATTGCAAAACATCTTGACTTTGGTGAAGTCCAGTTTGTCTATTTTGTTTTATGGATTATGCTTTCACTGTATCTAAGAAACCTTTGCCTAATATAAGGTTGCAAAAGTTTTCTCATATGTTTTCTTTTAGTTTTATAATTTTAGATTTTATGTTGGTGCTGGGACTTGAATTCAGGGCCTTGTGCTTGCTAGGCAGGAGCTGTCCACTTGAGCCACTCCTCCAGTCCTTGAGTCAATTTTCCCACATGGTGCAGGTTGAATGAGATGGGGATGATGATGATGATTCTTCCTTCTCCTCTTCTTTGTAGAATTACCCCAATTGAACTTATTTTAATTTTGAAATCTCGGCACATTGTAGTATTACAAAGAATAAGATGAGGAGGGGCTTTAATAAGTACAGATTGTTTATTTTATGGCACTAGAGGCTTATTTAATTGTGTGTTAATCTCATGTGTTTTGTTGAAGGTCTCAAGGTTCTGCCCTCCAAGAAAATCTTGCCGTGATTGGATAGGACCTCCAGATAAATATTCAAACCTTCGACCTGTTCACTTTTACATCCCTGAGAATGAATCACCATTGGAGCAAAAGCTTAGAGAGTTAAGACAAGAAACACAAGAATGGAATCAACAGTTCTGGGCTAACCAGAATTTGACTTTTATTAAGGTCAGTGTGGGTTTCAGATCAGAATGAGAAATAATACGTTTAGCCACTTGGGGGTGCTAAATCTCTGGCATTTGCATTGTATTTGTTTGGTGCTTCATTCCCCCAGAGAGAGAGAGAGAGAGAGAGAGAGAGAGAGAGAGAGAGAGAGAGAGAGAGAGACAGAGAGAGAGAAAGAGAGACAGAGAGAGAGAGAGAGAGAGAGAGTGTGTGTGTGTGTGTGTGTGTGTGTGTAACTTTTTAAGCCATTATGTAGCTGTACACAAGAAGCATTGGCCATTTGTAAATCACAGACCTTGAGGTTTTCAAGGTATGAAGGTGAGCCATAACTAGAAGTGCCTGTCCTACTTTGTGTGTTTGTGTGTTTATGAACATTCAGTGTGATGTGTCATCATTATTCCTGAGACTTCAAAATTCTTCAAAATTCTTAATGACTTACTCATAAATGAGCTATATGAGAAAGAAGTATAAATATCCTAACAGAGAGGAAAAACATTCAGACTTTGTTTATCCCCTTGGATATTTATTGTATTCTGTGGATTTATAAACAAACTGCCTCCCAAAGTTTGTTAAATGTCTTGTTTTCAAATCCTGTTTCAACCATGAAACTTTTACCAGGTTGATGGTTTAAAACAGGTTTTGAGATGGTCCGTTGCTCAGGAAATCCACATCAGATCTCTTCAGAACACTTCAAGCTGTGCTCTAGCCAAAGAAGTGGAACGATGGAGCAGGGAGTTCTGATGGTCATCTTCTTTTAGGAAAAAGAAGAATTTATTCACTCCAGACTGAAAGCTAAAGGACTGGGCCTACAAACTGAATCAGGTTAGTGCATTTATGCTTTGTTTTGGCTAATACTGTTTTGGCATGACCAGGTAGAAAGAAGGAATGTTGAATAAAGGAAGAAAGTTCAAGGGCATGTCCCAGCCTCTTGGGAGCAGACTGTACCTTTCTGTGCCCTTCACTCCTGCCAGGTCTCTTTTTCTCACTTGTCTCCAGGGATGACTTTTCCTTTGTATACCCCTCACCGTTGGGATTTCCCACAGGGCCATGGTTCCCGTTTTTCTCCTTGGTGGTATCATATCCTCTCAGGATTTTAGGTCCCTCCCTATTCTTTTTCTCCTTCAATACTAGGGATGAATCTGGGGCCTGTGCATACTAGGCAAATGCTCTACCTCTTGAGCTAAGTCCATAAGCCTAGGTCCTCTGATCAATGACTTCTAGTTTGAAATCCCAGGCCTCTGCAATCCCCTTCTCTCCCCCATGGTACACATACTTTCACCAGCTCATCTTCCTGGATCTCTGAGTTAATTTTACAAGGTGGAAAGCAGAGGGCTGTCCCTCACCCCTCCTCGCTACTTCAGGCTGATCTCTGGAACATCTCTTAACACTTTTGCCTCCCTGTCCTTTACCCACAGTTGAAGTTTAGGATCCTGTTAATGCTCTGCCTATTGCAGTAACTTTTTTTTTTTTTTCCAGCTTTTAATCTTTAAATGAGAGGTCAGTGTACTTTTTCTAGAAAGGGCTAGATAGTAAATAGTTTAGTCTTTGTGGGCCATTAGAGGTGTCTGTTGGAACTACTCAACTCTGCTGTTGAGTAAAGAATAAATAAATGGGATTGGGTGTGTTCAATAAAACTTTATTTACAAAAACAGGTAGTGGGTTACAATTGGCCTGTAAACAAATTTGTCAACCCATTTGAATTTGCTTCAAATTCATTCTTTGCACCATGGCCAGACTATTCTACCCAAAATGCAAATCTGATTGTTTCTGCTCAGTGTCCATTCTTTCTTTTCTTGGAAGCACTGGAGTTTGAACTCAAGGCCTCACACTTGCTAGGCAAGCATTCTTACTGCTTAAGCCACTCCACCAGCTCAGTGTCAGTTCTTAGACCCTCTATTTACTACAGCTCTGCCACTCCTCTGGACAGGAGGCCTGCCTGGCGCAGCCTACCTGTCTGACCCCTCTCACTTGTTTTCTGTTTTGCCTTCCAAGCCAGGCCCTTGATGTGCTAGGGAAACCAAACTGCCTCGGTTCCCTCAATCTATCATGTTGTCATTTCCTTTTGTCTTGAAAGTCTAATGTTCAAAATAGCTTTTGTCATTTTCTCTTGGTGTTGATGTTAGTTCTTAATAACTTTTCATACTGTTCATTAAACAAATGGCTACTGGTAAAACATTCTGATGGAAAACTCCAGAACCTTTGATCCCAAGAGTCAAGTCTGTCATTGGGCTAAAGTACTGTCACTCTCCCTGCTAATCTCTAGCATGACTAGGATTTCTTTAGAAGAAAGGGCTGGGGAGAAGGAGTGATCTGGACACCAGACCCCTACTTCATTTCCTGTGTGCTGCCAGCTGGGGTCTCAGGGTACTGCATCCTAACAGTTAGCATAGGGATGGTAACTCCCAATTTAGGGTCCTGACTGTATACTGGGAACTGTGCTAAGTCCTTTGCATGTATCACCCACAGTGACCAAAGGAAGGAAGTACTGTTGTCTTTGCTATTTAACAAATATGAGGAACCTGAGCCTTAGGGAGGGCAGCCAACCTGAGATCACACAGTGAGGAGTGCGGCCTAGATTCCGCCCTAGGGAGCGGAGTTCATAGGGCCTGTTAACTCTCAGCAGTTCTCAGCTCAGCATGTGTGTGTTGTGCACGTGTCTGTGTGTGTGCATGCATGCATGTGTGTATGTTCTATCAGGTAGTATCAGTCAGGTAATGCTGTGGAAGTGCCTGGGAGACTAGCCTTTCTTAACAAAAGGAAAGTTTGTTTTAAGCCTTACTTAATATCACAGAATTCTATTGGTGGCTCTGCTGAATATTAAAGACTGGCCTTAAATCAGGTTTTACAATTACAGTGGTAATGAAACATAACAGAATGTAAGGAGGAGGGGGAGCATGAGGGAGCTGCCCATTCTGGCAACTATTAAGACAGCTGTGGGGAGGGCTGGGGAGCTGGTGGTCAGAGGACATAAAAGTCTCAATTAGATGGGAGGAACAGTTCAGGAGATCTATTGGACATGGCGGTGACCATGGCTCATAATGGGTTATATTCTTGGACAATGGTAAGAGGTGATAAAAAGTGCTCTCATCACAAAAATGACATCTGGGTGGAGTGATGCATGCTAGCTAGCTGGATATAGTCATTCTACATTATGTATATACTTAAAGCACCATGTTCTACATGGTAAGCACATACAATTTTATCTGTCAGAGTTAAAAAAAAATAAGTTACCAGGCTGCAGTGAATGAAATGGGGGCTGTGTCACGTCTGTGACCAGAATGCACATCTTACACCTGCATGCACTTAACATGAGGCTAGAAGTCCCCCAGAGCCGAGGAAAGAAGAGGTTCGCTTTGTAAACAGCGTTGGAGATGCTAATTACATTGGGCCTAAAAGAGTAAATTTTTATTTATTCTCTACAATGTACTTTCCAAATAGGTCAAAATTAATTATTAGGAATCAGTTGCTTATAGATTGAGGAGTTAAATACATAGCTCCTAGCAATAGAAAGTCTACCAGAGTAAAACTGACTCCATTATCTGAAGAAACTATAATTCCCAAGGTTTGACAGTGAGGACAGAGATTCAAGAACATGTGTGTTCATCACATTTCTGTCCTATAATGAAATAGCTGAGACAACTAACTTAGGAAGAGAGGAGGTTTATTTAAAGCTCTCTAAATAAACCCTCAAACTAGCTGGGTGCCAGTGGCTTACACCTGTAATTTTAGTTACTCGGGAGGCAAGATCAGGAGGATTGCAGCCCAAGCAAGTAGTTCCTGAGACCCTATCTTGAAAATACCCAACACAAAAAAAGGCTGGTAGGGTGGCTACAGTGGTAGAGTGCCTGCCTAGCAAGCATAAGGCCCTGAGTTTAAAACCCCAGAACCACAAATAAACAAACAAAGCCTCAAACTGACCACCTCCTGGCCAAGAAGCAAAAGAGATAGGGGAAGGGGCTAGGGTCCCACAATCTCCTTTGAGGGCACATTCCCAGTGACCTGGGGACCAAGCCTTTTCCACGTGGGCCTTTAGGGGACACTCCAGATCCAAATTATAGCAACATGGACCCCGAATGCATCCTGAGCTGTTAGGACTCCTTTGATCTGACTCTGGGCAGGAGCTTGTGATCATGCAGAAGAGGCTGAGAACCCAGGGGTGGGTGGTGTAGGAGCCCAGCCATGGTTTGTCCTTAGACAGTGGAACTAGGGAGGACTCAGGACTTCTTCCTTTCCATTTTATTTATTTATTTATTTATTTTGGTGGCAGCGGTGGGATGCGAACCTTCCTTTCCATTTTAAACTTCTTTCCTCTACTGTTTCACCCTTCTCTTGCTCCACTCTTCTTTCTCTCCTCCCAGTTAATCCCTCCTGTGTTCAGTGAAGCCAGCCTAAGGCTGGTCTTTCCCCAGGCAGGTTTGTATCACCATGATGGGCTGGAATCAGCAGGCGGAGGTATTGAATTAGTCTGGCTGCTGCCATGGAAACGCAGGGTGGAGGAGGAGGCCAGGAAGTGCTGGCCAGACAAAGGGGCCAGTGTCCAGGAAATATGCCATGAACAGCAGATGGACCAGTGCTTGCAGCAAAGGTGACATGGGCCATCTGGACTTGTAAACAAGCTGCAACAAATTTGTATTACTAACAACACCTATAGATAATGGCAGCATTATGCAAAGAAACAGTTGCTGAAACTCTAAATTTTATAGTGTATCTTAAGCAGCCAGGCATCATTCATCAAGCATGCTTTCTGAATTCATGGGAAAGGTTTTCAGTCAAAACTCAGTGCTGATGTAGCCACCTTGATGGCAGGTGGCAACATGGAATTCCTATCCCTTTTCTAGAAGGATCTAGCTGCACATGTTACACACAACACAAAGAAGCAGGAAAGTGCTGGCCATGAAATGTCTCTCTCAGAACTTATTATTAGCAGAAACTGTTAAATTTTGCAGTGTTCCTCGCACACTTTCTTTAATTGCAAAGGGGAAAGTGTCTCCATATGCAATAATTGTGGAAAGGGGTTGAGTTGCCAAACTCTGGAAACTCTGCAGGAGGATGGAAAAATTAATGATTTCATTGCACCAAGCAGAACGCCCTGATTTCAGTTCTGCTTGACCTCAAGTCAAATAGCACTAGTTGAGAAGGCGGTGTGGTAGGGGAGAGAATTCTTTCCTCTCATTTCTTTAATTACTCAAGTGTTTGTGCATTTGGAAAAAGAGGGTTCCATAGAGACGCATCCACTTTGTCAGCTGGCATTTGTGAGACACCCACATGGTTTCAGTAATGGGGCAATGAATTACGGTTTTTTTCCCTCTCTCTCTGTCCCTCCTCCATATTCTCTTCCTCTTCTTCTCTTCTTCTCCCTCCTCCTCATCCCTCTTGCTCAAGCTTCTTGTTGTTCAGTAACAACAGGCAGTGTTGACAGGTGTAGCTCACGGATGACATAGCATTTGTGTTTTCTTGCTTTCTGCTGAGCACTGGCCTGCAGGTGTCTGAGTGAGGTGGTCCCAGGTGTCTGAGAGCCCCTCTGGAGGGGAGGGCATCAGGTGTGGGCAGCTCTGCTTGCACCTGCCCCTTGGTTTCTCCCCTACCTGCACTGATGGTGGAGATGACAAGTGGGCCCCTGTTCAAGCCCTTCTCATGCCTCTCTGACTAGCACTCGGTCTGGGAACAGCCTTATGAGGCTGTGCTGTGGTGATCATATGCTACAGATGAAATAAGCATAGGAAAGTCAGCTCAGCCATGCAGCCAACTGGGGACAGAGCCTCACTGTGCCCATCCAGTAGAATAGCTGACAGCTGCTACCTGGTGACAGCGTTTCCCACTTCTTCAGCTCCTACAGTGGCCATGAAAGGCCAAGAGATGCTGCTAGAAGCTGACTGGAGGCATATACACCTCTCCTTAAGGACCAGCTGCCAAAATTGCCACCCTGAGCACTGCTGCTGCCCTGGGCCATCCTTCATCCCCTAGCTCAGCTTTGGTGCCCTCCCAGCCACCCCCCAGCAATCATTGCCTGCATTTTGTAGTTGAATATATTGAGGCACAGAATATGCTAAGTCATCCTAGCTGCCAGTAGGAGGCAAGAGCTGAGGTTGAACTGAGTGGTGTGGCTGTGGAGTGAACTGCCATCTACCCAAGCCATGCTGAGTTGTCCTAGGCACTAGGCCTGTCACATCCCAGAGCCCTTATTTCTGTCATGCCTCTTATTTCTGTCATGCTCATGACAGCTAGCCATGCTTGTTCTGTCAGTGTGAGTAAAGGGTCAAGCAAACACCTTCCCTCTATGAGAACGTGTTCTGGGATCACCTCCCATTGGCAGTCAGCCCCTAGGCTGGAGGAGGGTCTGCAGGGGATGTGTGTGCTGCACCCCCACAGGAAGGGAGTTGGAGTGTGGCCTCTGCCTCTGCCAGGTGCTCTGGGTGCAGTGCCCGGCTCCTGTTCAGGGCTTGGGTTTCTAAGCCAAAGTGCTCCCCTCACACTCTCCATCCCTAATGTGGCTTCATTCTCTCACCATCTCTGGACTGCTCTGCCGACTAGCTCCAGGGCCTTTTAGGGTTTGAGAGTGGGTGAGCCCTGAGAGAGGGCCCCACCCACCATTGGGACTACCTTGGAGGGAGCTGACATGTCCCCATGTCAGCTGTCTCTGCCAGTGCCCAATGTGCTCCCTGGCTCAGTATGTGTTCACTGACTCAGGCAGAACAGTTGATCCTACTTTCCCCAAGGATGACAGCTGTTGAACCAGGTGTGCTCAAGCTCACCATTTTGTTAGCCTTACAGGGGTACTCTGCTCCTCTGTAGAAACATCACGGTGCACCGCTGGAGGCTGGTGAAGGATAGGGCACCCTATGGGCTGCACAGTTCTGGAGAAGATGACCTTGGAATCATTAGGGTCTAGTGATTCAGCAGATGCTTTTTTTGCCCTGAAGTCTTCTTTTCTCTATAGAGATATAATTCAGGTACCTTCAAATTAAAATTGAAAGTATGTAATTCAGTGGGTTTTAGTATTCACAAGATTGTGCAGCCATTCTGGGTGCCAGTGGCTCACGCCTGTATTCCCAGCTACTCAGAAGACAGAGATCAGGAGGATTGAGGTTCGAAGGCAGCCAGGGCAAATAGTTCATGAGACCCTATTTTGAACAAAACCCTTCACAAAAAGGGGCTCGCAAAGTGGCTCAAGGTGTATGTAGGCCCTGAGTTCAAACCCCAGTACTGCAAAAAAAAAAGATTGTGCAGCCATCACCACTCTCTAATTTCAGGAAGTTTCCACCAAAGAAACCCCTGCTGCTCATTGGCAGTTTCAGGCCCTGGCAACCTCTAATCTATATTGAGTCTCTATAGATTTATCTAGCCCGACATTTGTAGGCAAGTGGTATCATACGACACATGGTCTTTTTATTTTCTTTCTTTTATTTTACATTTTTTTATTGTTTTTACATTTACTTACATGTGTATACATTGTTTGGGCCACCTCCCCCTTCCCTCCCCCCCTCTCCCCCATGGTCCTTTGTGTCCGGCTTCTTTTACTTAAGTTCATGATGTGTTCAAGCTTCGTGCATGTTGCAGCATCAGGAATCAAAGATTCCTTCTTACGGCTGAATAATATTCCACTGTACAGAGAGCCCACATTTTCTCTATCCCCTCATGAGTTAATAGACATTTGGGTTTGGATTTTTTTTTTTTTTCGGTTTTTGGAGACAGTCTCACTACTATGTAACCCAGGCTGGCCTTGAACGTGAGATCTTCCTCCTCCCGCCTTCTGAGAAACTGGGATTATAAATATACCACTTTGTTTCCCTTTTTTGATGAATTACAAATTATGCTACTTTGAACAGTTGTGTGCAATGTATACCTATAAGTGAGTTTGCTGGGTTGAGAGGTTTCTTTTTCTTCTGACACCCAGCACATGGTGTCTTTCCCAACCACATTTGTCCAACACCAATTGAGTGTTCAGTGATTCAGTTCAGTTCTGGCACTGACTGTCTGGAGTTAGTATCAGATCCCACAAGTTAAAAGACTTCACGACTGCTCCCACTTCAGATGCCAATAGCACATCCTGGGACACTTGTACTTCTGACTGATTGACTATATATTGGAATCCCTGATACCCTCAGAAAGCTTCATAATGTGCTAGAAGAGAAGTCAGAAGAGCCCTTACTTCCTGTTAGTGGTTATTACAAAGGATATCACTCAGGAACAGCCACTGGAAGAATTGTGCAGGGGAAGGTATGGGGACCATGGAGATGCAGTGCCTTATCCCAGCACTGAAGTATACAACACCCTGGAAGTCTTGAGCCTCACGGTGTAGCAGTTTTATGGAGGATTCATTCGACAGGTGTGATTGATTAATTGGCCATCTGTGACTAGCTGTAGCTTCAGCCCATTTCCCTTCCCAAGTGATTGAATTAAACTTCTAATGAAGGCTTGGTCTATCTGGCATCCAGTGGTACACTATTTAGTCTCCATCCTGACACTGTCTGAAAGCCTTCCAAGTATCACAAAAGAAGCTCCATTACCCTTATCACTCAGGGAATTCTAAGTGTTTTAGAAACTTCATGCCAGGAACCAGGGACCAGGCTTCCTTTCTGTGATACGGCATGGGCCTTATGATAAGTTAAACTTCACGTTTAACTCTTGGAAGAACAGCTAAGTTATTTTCCAAGCTGGATACTGTATTTTACATTCCCACCAACGAAGCACAAGAGTTTCAGTTTCTCTAAGTCTTCCTCAATACTTGTTATTATCTGTCTGATTATCCCATCGTGGTGGGTGTAAGTAGTACCCCATTGTCATTTTTATTTCAATGATTTACATATTTTGGATACTAAACGCATATTAAATAGCTGTCTTGCAAATGTCTTCTCTCATTCCTTAGATCTCCTCACTTCCTTGACAATGCTTTTTGGAGCACAGAAATGTATTTTGATGAAGTCTGGTTTCTCAACTGTTTCTTTGTGCTTTATATGTCATAGCTAAAAAATATTGCCTAATTCACAGTGATGTTTTCTTGAATGGTTTTATAGTTTTAGCTTGAAGATTTATGGTCTTTAAAGTCTATTTTGAATTGATTTTTATATATGGTATGAGGTAGGGGTTCAACTTAGCCTTTTGCATGTGGATATTTAATTGTCCCAACACCAGTTATTTTAAACACAATTTCTTCCCCCATTGAATTGTCTTGCCATTCATTGAAAATCACTTGCCCATAAATGGATGGGTCTATGCCTATTCTTTACCAGTACTACACTGTCTTGATGAATGTAGTTTCATAGTAAGTTTTGAAATTGAGAAATATTCTTTTTTCAGATTGTTTTTGGCTGTTGGTTATTTGCGTTTTCATGAGAATTTTAGGATGTTTGTTAATTTCTGCAAAAAAAAAAAAAAAAAAAATTGCTGCTGGGAAAAAAAGCCAGCTAGTATTTTGGTAGGGATTGTGTTGAATCTGAATCTGTAGGTCCATTAAATAGTAAGTATTCCAAATCTTGTACAAGATGTCATTGTTCTTACTTAAGTCTTTCATCTCTCTTTTTTTGGCAGCACTGGGGTTTGAACTCAGGGCCTCATCCTTGCTAGGCAGGCACTCTTACCACTTGAGCCACACCTCCAGCCCAGTCTTTCATTTCTTCCCATTAAATTTTGTAGTTTTCAAGTATGTAAGACTTACATATCCTCTTTCAAATTTATTCTTTATTATTGTTTTGTTTTGTTTTTTTGGGTGTACTGGGGTTTGAACTCAGGGCTTCATGCTTGCTAGACAGGTACTCTACCTCTTGAGCTTTGTGCCTCTAGCTGTCAAATTTATTCTTAAATCTGTTATTTTTGATGCTATAATAAATGGAGTTATTTTCTAGATTGTTCATTGCTAGTATGTAGTTGATATTTGTGATTTACATCCTGTAAGCTCACTGAATTTTATTAGCTGTAATAGTTTATTTAATCCCTTCTTCAGTTTTAATGTTTAAGTTGCAATTTATTTTCAGGTCAAAGAGCAACACTGACTGCAGAAGAAATGGCTGACTTTTACAAGGAATTTTTAAGTAAAAACTTTCAGAAGCACATGTATTATAACAGGTAACTATTTACTTTTTTTTTTTTAACTTCTTTCTTAAAAGTTCAAATATCATATCCACATTGTATAGGGATTATTTTCTTACCTGAATTTAATAGCATTTTTTTTTTGTTATAAAACATGGATCAATTTATTATTCAAATTTTGTTAGTGTTTTCAATTTTTATAATTTAGCAACCGTAGAACTGAGGTATACTTTGTTGAGAGGGAGGTTAAAGTAATGCTTGGAAGCCTCTTTACTGTCCCCACTTTGATGACTGTTTATGTACACAGAACAGCAGCACACTAAACATTCACAAGCTGTGTCATATTGGCATTACAATAGTCTTTTATAGAAACAACAACAGCAAATGCAATAAAAACAAGTTACCCTTTTTAAAATCTGAAATGAAAAGTTTTTGATTTAAAAAAAAATAGCAGGTGTTCATTTAAGGAATTAGTGTCTTCTGACAGACATTAAGAAATCTGATGTCAGTTTTCAAACACTTGATTGATTAGCCAGGTCCAAAAGATCCTTGATTTGGAGAGGGCACATTCTTCTTGTACATTTTTTCAAAAGTTTCTTTATAGAGTTTGAACTTTTCTCTTAGTCTCATGTCCTTCACATCTGTGCTGCTGGCAATCCAGTAAGTCTCCCAAAGCCACGTTTTTCAACAAGGGGCTGCTTTCTTACCTGAATTTAATAGCATTGATGTTTAAATCAGAATTTGAAGTTACATGGTTTTATCAACCTCACTTTGCATTTTTAAATAAAATTGGTAGTTTCTGGCATTTACAAGGCATCCCCACCAATCCTTGCCCCTACTTCTTGGGGAGTAGGTTCTGAACACTTCTGTTTAGTGTCTTTCCTTGGAGAACCTTCTGTCTGGGGCAGAAAGAGAACAGGGTGAATTGAGACGTTGTCTGACTGGAAACAAGGCAGCCAGCAGAGATCATAGGGACCAACTTGGGGCCTCAGCCCAAGGTGGAACCAGTCAGGTGGAGCCACTTTTCTCCTAAATAAAAGTGATGACAGGGAAATAAAAAGATATCACATATACACACATCTTTGTGTTCATGATAAAAGTGATAAAATCCCATGGGTTGCCCCTGGTTATAGCAAGGTTACCAAGTCATTATTCTGAAAATTGATAAATGGAAGGAATCATGCGTTTCACCCAGGCAACTCCCCTGCCTTTCCTGCACCAGTGGTATCTTAAGATAATCACACAAAGGAGCATTTTCCTCTGTTGAAAAGAGTGATGGGTTAGAAAGGTACCATTTTCTTAATGGAATAACGGATCTAGGCAACAGATGTCCTGGCTGCTGAGACTGCTGGGCAGGAAAACTGATGGAGACAGAACCATGACAGGTCAGGATGACACACTTGGGGCCCAGAACATATCTATACTTTGTGAACTGGGGCTTCCTCAGTGTGGTGCAAGAAAAGGCACAGATCATGCCCTTTTGAGATGTTCCTGTAGAAGGTGGAACTGTAAATCAGGCCTCCAAATCCAAGTACCAGTTTATAGCTGTATGGGGCTGGGAGTAGAGGATGATGTTTGAAATGAAAGTCTGAAGGTGCCATCAGCTAAACCCAAAATGTTGGAAGTTCTACAAATTACCCACTCTCTTCAACAAGTTATTAGAAAAACAATAACAAAAGATTATGGGGGAGCTGTTATAGACTGAAAAAGGCTTGTGATGTTCAGACCTTCTTGGTTCCTGTCTGAGAAAAACCACCTGTGTTGAGATAGGGGACAGGTAGTCAGAGAAGTTTGGTTGGTGACTGTACACTAAGCTGTATTCATGAATTACTCATCCTATCAGATGCATTGATGGTATTGTGATTTTATGTTTTTTAAAAAAGAGTTTAGCTGGATCTAGATGCATCATAATGACCTGTACTTACAGGTGAAATGATAGGATATGACATTTGATACTTGTTGATACAACAGTAACAGAGATGAATGGGATAAAGGAGGCAAGACCTGGAAGATGTGGATGATGGTGGAGGCTGGATGAGTTCATGTGCGAGCATTTAGCCAGAGATTAGTCCCAGAACATCTTGGTTCTATGTATTACTCTGACCTAATTAAGTACATGATTGTGTGGATACAGAGCCTGTCTCCCCCATGGCTGATCTCCACAGGCTCCCTACTGACACACATGGGACGGTCATGCTGGGAGGTCAAGAAGCATCCCTGAGCACCCCGCTCCCACCCTCTGCTTCCCCATGGAAACAGAGAAACTTTTCTTGCTTTTCCACGTATGTTGTCAGATCAGGTCATCTGTATCCTTGAAGGAATCTAGCTTTCCTTCACCTAAGAACTAGATCCTGATGGAGTGTGGGTTTGTTTTCCCAAAGCTTTTTGTCTTTTTTTTTGATGGTACTGGGGTCTGAACTCAGGGCTTCAGCTTGATAGGCAGGCAGGCACTCTACCACTTGATGCTGGTGTTTTCGAGATAGAGTCTCATGAACTATTTGCTCAGGGTTGGCTTGAACTGCGATCCTGCTGATCTCTGCCTTCCAAGTAACTGGCATAACAGGCCCAGTGCCTTTCATCTTTACTTAGGGCACTGATTCCCACTGGAGCATCATCTCAGTTCAGAAAGTAGAGCCACTCTCACTCAGACAGGTTTCCTGCAGAAAGCCTTCTTGGAGTCCTTGGTTACTGTACTTCCTTCCATACTGAGAGCCAGGAAATCATTAGAGTGTGATCTGGGCAGAAGTGGCTCAGTAGCTCAGGGGCCTGGAAAGCACTGGTAATGTTGGCCTTGCAGCTGTCAGGGGCTCGCATCCAGGGTCTGGACTTGTAGCTTCACTAAAGCAAACTCTTTAGGCTTCCCCTGTTCAGTTTGAAACTTCCCACAGCAGGCAGGCTTTTGTGGAGTGACTTCCAGCCAGCCAGCCTGAGCATAGTTCATGCATGCAAGCTCTTCCCATGTTGGTATGAGAAGGTCTGGGGTGATCTCCTCAGAAAAGTCAACAAGAGCTCAAGTCACCCAGGAGAAGAGGATGTGGAGCTTTATGTTGCCACTTGTGATAACTCTCACAAGTTATCACCTTTGCCAGGCGCCTGTCATGCAGTCAGGTACAAAAGCAGGTCATGCCCACATTCCCTTCAGAGCCTATCAAACCTGTCATCAGTGGTTACTCCTGCCTCTCCTCCCTCTGCCATGTTTCTCAAGGAATGCCATTGCACACAGGGAGGACTCCTTTAGGAGTTCTTTAGTAAAGACCAGAGGAAGATTGGAGACCTCCAGGAAAGGGTCAGCAGAAAGGGTCTCATCACACCCTACCTGGAGGAAAGGAAGGCAGGCTTGTGTAACAGCTTTAGTGAGGGAGAGAAGGCCCGCAGGAGGAGGGCAGAGGATAGTCAGGTGAACTGCTATGGCAGAAACTTCTTAGTCAGGCCCAGCCCTGGTGCTGTGTCACATTGTGCCTCTCCTGTTTCTCTGTAGAGACTGGTACAAGCGTAATTTTGCCATCACCTTCTTCATGGGGAAAGTGGCCCTGGAGAGGATTTGGAACAAGCTGAGACAGAAGCAAAAGAGGAGCATTTAGGAGCCTACGCTGGCCCCGTCCCCCCAGCGCCCAGGTTGCACTTACGAGGACCACGGAAACTCTTTAAGTGACCCCAAGCCCCACATCTTTTTGTGGGGCACTGGCCTGTGTGTCGGGACAGGGTCACCTGCCCAACCCTCCCCTCCACAGACTGTGGATCCCCAGCTGTGATGTAAATAAAGTCCAAGCACTGTGTGCCTGTGTCCTGTGTGTTGAATCAGCAATTCGAAATCGAGCCACGTAAACATGTTTGTGAAGTGAGACTCCAGGGCTGGAGGTGTGGCTCAAGTGAGGCCCTGCATTCAAATCCAACTGTCACAAAACAAACAAACAAACAAAAAGAACATAGATTCCAATAAGGAGAATAATTTGGAAGGTGCTGCTAAGTGAACTGTCAGCTGGCTGTGGTACTGCCACCATGGCTCCATGATGAGTTAGTAGTGAGTCACAGAGGATCTGCCAGATCTGAGACCCAACTGCAACATGGTTGTCCTGAAACGTGAGCAGGCTCAGCACCTGTGTCCAAGGCCAGCAGTGGGAAAGAGATGCCAGAGGACTTTTCTCCATTTCAGTAGAGTGGAGCCTCAACTTCCAAAGATACTTTTTGTGCTTAATATCACAAACTGTTAAAGGTACCTGTGAGGGCAGAGAAAATACAGAAGTGCGTGTCCCATCTGTGGTGATGTTGAATGATCACTGTTATGGTTTGGATCTTGAATGTCCTCCAAAGTTCCTTGTGTTGAAGCACTATTGAGAGGTGGTGGAACCTCAAAGGGGATGTTGAGAGCCCAGTCCCTTTCTCTCTTTGCTTCTCGGTTTCCTTGAAGTGAGTAGCCTCCTCCGCCATATGCCCCCTGCCATGATCTGCCTTGCCACAGAACAGGCAACAGGGCCAAGCGTCCATGGACTGAAACCTCTGAAACCATGAGCGCAAATACAACTTTCCTCCTTTAAGTTGGTTTTCCAGGTATTCTGTCCCACTGACAGGAAGCTGACTAACACAGGTACCCAGATATGCTACTGCTGGGGGCCTTGTCAGCCCCAACAGATCCTGCATCACCCACACTGTACTCATTTGTCCCTGAGTTGTCCGCCAGAGTGGTTCCATCACTGAGCAAATGGGCTCTGTCCTTCAGCTGCTGACAGGTGACCAGTACAAGTTCATGGTATACGGCTTGTCCTGTCCATGGCTCTCCTCATCACATTCACAATCCTGGAGTTGAGCTGCTTGAGGCCTTACGGAAGAGAAGGTCAAGTGAGCTCCAAGTTGGGGGAGGAGGCAATGTCAGTAGTGTTAGAACCACAGGTCTCTGGAGCCAGACCATCCAGGCCCCACAGCAGAGGAGCCCGAACACCCAGACCCAGCCAGGATTCTTAAACATTTCTGTGGTAAATGTTATTTTAGGTCACAAATAAATGCAAGTAAATGGTAATTGAGGCTATTTTGACCCTAATTTTTTTTTTTTTTTGGCGGTACTGGGGTTTGAACCCAGGGCTTTACACTTGTTACACAGGGCTCTACCACTTGAGGCACTCCACCAGCCCTTAGATATTTTTTATGTTTAGACTATGTGTGCATTTGAAAGTCTTAAATTGGACTGGGTGTATAGCTCAAGTGGCAGTGCGCCAAGTAAGCATATAAGCTCTGAATTCAAATTCTGGTACCAATTAAAAAAAAAGTCCTAAATTGAAAGGATAAAAACATTGGCTCTCCCCTCTCTGCCCCTCTGTGTTGCATGGTGTTTGTAGACAAACATTTCAGCTGCTTACATTCATTCAGAAAGGAGACTGGTGTGGCCCTCATAAAGAGCCCTGGGCAGCTCAGGTCAGCGACACAGGATGTCTGGCTGTCTGGTCTTTACTTAATCCTAATAGTATTCAGGAAGCCTCTGCCTCAGCTTCCTTGACTGGAGCAGTGCCCATGCTGCACAGCCCTGGCCAGGTCTCTGAGTGGCCCTAGGTAGAGCATCTGGTACTTCCCAGGCTCTTCAGCAGTGTTTTCCAAAAAGACCTCTGTAGACTGGAAGGTCTGAGGCATGCTAGTCATGCACTGCTATCTGTGGAGTATTGGAGGTCTCTGCGTTGTCTGCCTGGCAGTGCCTCAACCCACATGATATCCCTACTCCTGTGATGGGCTGTGCATCCAGGGTCTGCTCATCAAGTCCTGTATTTTACCCCTTGGTCCCTTGAGGGCAAGGCTGTGAGCACTCTCCTACCTGCCCTGTAAGCTGTTTCCTTTGCAGAGAAGTGGCTGCTTCCCAGCCTCTGTGCCCAGCTCTTCCCAGCCTTCCAAGGCAGGGGGCAGTGAGCCACAAACAGCCCAGTCAGCAGCTCTGTACACTTGTAGTGGCTATCTTAGACCTCCAGTTATAGAGGAAATCATGTGGGAAATGGTGTGACCCAGTTTTGTGTTGCTAATTTTTTTTTTTTTTTTGCTACCAGCATTGGTTTTTTTATGCTTTTAAAGACATAAAAATACCCACATTCTGCTGACATTTTCTGAGTTAAAGTTTAATAGGCTTCTGTTTTAAAAATGAATAGCACAGGAAGGAATGACATCTTCCCCCCACTTTTTTTTTTTTTTAATGGCACTGGGGTTTGAACTCAGGGCCTTCACCTTGAGCTACTCCACCAGCATTTTTTTGTGAAGGGTGTTTAGGTGTTTTCGAGATAGGGTCTCATGAACTATTTGCCCTGGGCCGGTTTCGAACCTCGATCCTCCTGATCTCTACCTCTTGAGTAGCTAGGATTACAGGTTTGAGACACCAGCTCCTGGCTGCCCCATCCCAATCCCCCATTTTTTTTTTTTGCTTTATTTTTGGGGTAGGGTCTCCAGTTTTTGTCCAGGTTGGCCTGGACCTTGATCCTCCTATTTACGTTTCCTGCATAGCTGGGATGACAGGCACACGCCACTTAACTGTTGGTTTCCCTAACTGGCCTTGAACTGATACCCTCCCAATCTTCACCTCCCAGGTAGCTGGGGTTATAGACATGAGCCACTGCATCCCACCTTTTTTTGTTTTGTTTCGTTTTTGAGACAGGGTCTTGGCCCTACCTTTGCCCTGGCAGACCCCAGACTCGATCTTTCTGCCTCCAACCCCTGAGTAGCTGGGATTACGAACACTGGCCACTATGCCTCCCCTCCACTCCATTACATATTCTTAACTTCCAACTGCAGAAGCGTCTGTGCTCAAATGTATAGCAGTTATATCTAAGTGATGGTTAATAAAATGCTTTCTTTCACTAAGAGAGAAAAGGTAGCATGATGAAACCAATGGCCAAACTTTAAAACTTTTAAGTAGGGATGTATTCACGATTATGTGAGCCCTTCTTGGGCCCTGCTGCCTTCTGTGGCTCCCATCTGCCCCCTGTAGAAAACCCCTGTCTTGCCTGATTACCTGGGGCCTCAGATGCATCCTGGAATGTCCTCATAGTCACACAACACAACATTAAACCTCTCTGTCTCTCCTCTCTTTCAAGCCAGTCAGCAAAATAGTTCCCAGCATAAGGCTTGGCTCTCCAGGGAACCTTCCAGGTCTCCCCTGGTTGGAGAGGTGTCCCTGCCCTGTGCTCCAGTGCTCTGGACAATTTCATTTGCTCATCAGTGTTATTATCTGCTACACCCACCTCTCCAGGAACCTCCCACTCAAAATAATTTGCTCAGTGAGGCATGCAGAGGACCAATGCAATATGCTTGTGCCAAAGATAAGCTTCTGCCTGCCCTGCATTTCTGGGGACCCAGGCCTCCCCCATTCTCTGCCTGCATGATCAGAGGGGCATGAGCCACTCTGTAGGGGAGTGGCTTATGCCCCTCTGTAGCACAAGACAAGCCAGGCCACTCCAACCAGGTCCAGGGCCCTTCAGAGCAATGAGGGAACAAGATCCTGTACTCTGTGCTTGCCTCCTTGGGGGTTTCAAGTCTAGTGTGTGCACCTGGGATTTCCAGTGGTAATCCTGCTGGTGGATGAAGTCAGCTCTTCAAAGCAGAGCTGAGAAATGGAAAAAGGAAGAATCCAGACAGGAATATTGGGCTGGGAGCATGGCTCAGTAGTGGAGAGTGCTTGCTTAGAATGTGTGAGGCTCTGGGGTCAATCTCCAGCCCCACAGAAAAAAAGATCAGTGGTAGCCACGAAGGGAAGGAGAGCCACCCTCATGTCCACCATGGACTTGGGGATGTGCGTCAGATGTCCCACTGTGGAGAGCTGAAGTGGGAGGCAGCGTGGGTGGGAACAGGAGAGCACACGGGAGCTCTGTACCTTCTGCTTAATCCTGCTATGAGCCAAAAACTGCTCTAAAAAATAATCCTATTTAAAAATGGATGTGTCTCCCTGAGCACCTGGACCACAGGAGGTGGAGCCTGGCTACGTCTCCACCAAAGTGCCAAGAGTGTCCCTCCCCAATCCCTTGGGTCCTGCAGTATCCCCTACCTTTCTCCTGAGCCAACTGCCACAACCTCCTGACCTGAACAGCAGGTCCTTCCTGTCCTGCTGCTCTCTTCTTTTCTACTTAGCAATCGGTTTCCTCCTCCGCTATTGCTGCTGGAAGCTAGCCCATGCTGTCCTCTGCAACCCCCATGGTTTTGTTCCCTGAGGGATACTCAGTGGCCATCCCTCCTCCGCAGCTTTGCATCCCAATGGTGGTTCCCTCACAGGTATTGCTGTGGACACAGCAAATCCCAGCACCACCTCATTTGCCTCTCACCCTTTCTGCTATTGTTGGTTGCAAATGAGAAAATCTTTAACTGTCATTACTTGAGCATCTTGGGATGTGCCAGGCTCAGTGCTCCAGTGTCTGCTGCTAGGCTCTCTGCAGTCAGGTCACAGACAGGAGGGCCCAGCCTGTACCACCTCCACCAGCTGCTGGCCTCCTGTACCGCCTCCACCAGCTGCTGGCCTCCAGCTTCACTGGGAGCCAAAGTTAGCACCTCTTGTCTCAGTCTAGACATCCCCAGGGATGGCACCAGCCTTGACCTACCATCTTGCCACCTAGTCCGTACCTCCCACCCTACCCCTGCTCTCAGGTGGGTCTCTATTCTGTCAGGTCTTTGGATGGCAAAGTACCCTCTGAAAGAGTCACTTAGCCACTTCCCCATGGGGCCAGTGTCCTCAGCACCCCCACCCCCACATACACACACTTTGCCATTTGCTGGGCATTCTCAGCTGTACTTGGCAGCCCAGTAGGTACTTGGCACCCACGTGCCCCTTTTCTTCCTGCTGGCTCCCAGCTATCATGGCCCCCAGCACTGGTCTCCCTTTTCTCAGCAGCTGATGCCATGTGTGTGGGGCTTCCCTCTCAGGGCCTTGGAAGCTCCAGCTGTGCCTGAGACCTGGAGACCCCCAAGGGACTGGCAAGACCCACACTCTTGGCTGTGCAGAGGACCAGCCAGCAGGTAGACAGGTGCTTGCAGATGGAGCAGAGCTCACAGCAGGGGTGCCAACAGCCTGGCCATCAGGGGGGAAGTGAGGGTAAGTGTTGGTGGATGATGGGGACTGTCTACCACACCTTGCTGGGAGTTCTAGGGGTGGCATCCCTCTTAGGAAGCGCATCTGACCTTCGTAGAGGAGGTGCCCCTCTCTCACAGCCTCTCCACCCCACCTGGCACATTATCTCCCCTGCCTCAGTCAGCGAGCCTCACTGCAAACATGCCATGAGGTCCAGAAGCCAAATGGAATGAAGATGGTGTGTGTGTGTGTGTGTGTGTGTGTGTGTGTGTGTGTGTGTGTGTTAAGATACACATAGCATAAAACCAGCCATTCTAACTGTCTTAAGTGCACAGGTCAGGGGTGCTGTGCACATGCCACCATCACATGACACCAAATCTGGAACTCTTTGATCTTCTCCAAATAAATTTCCCTTCATTAAGCCCGTCTCCCCATGACCTCCCCAGGCCCTTAGCAGCCCCATCCTACAACTGCTCCAGGGGCCTCACCCAAGTGAGGCCCTTTCTGTGTTCATCCTTCTGTGATTGGCCGAATTCACAGCAAAGTGTCCTCAGTTCATGAGCACTTGGTGCATGCGGACCAGGCCTATTGCAGGCCCTGGGAATAGAACAGCACACGGGACAGGCCCTGGCTCTCAAGGGCCCCTGCCCTTCTTGCCCCCCAGGCCCTGTCCTCACGTGATTCATGGTGCCCTTCTCTTAGGACAGACATGGTTCACTATGGGAATCTGCCAGAAAAGTCATTTCTTTATTTTTATGTTGTCAAAATGGATTGATCCATCTTCCAGAAATGCTCTGGCTGCTTCCAGCTGCACTCTGAGCCGCTTGCTCCACTTACTATCGACTGCTGTAATTGTCTCTCCTTTGCCCTGAGTCAGTCCTTTGGTGGAAAAGTACAGGGGGATCAGCCAGAGGAAGGCAGGGTGGCCAGAGGAGGTGAATAGATGGCCAAGGGAACTCACTCTGTTCTCAGGCCCACCAGGTTGACAAACCTGCAACCCAACCACACACTCATACCCAAGAATCAGTCTGTCATTGAGAGAGGCCCACAGTTTGATGCAGGGTGGAAAGATGAGCACAGAGAAAGCTGGAGTGGGTATCAGAGGCCCTGGAAGAGGACTGTTGGTTTGTTCTTATCTACCCGCCCCCAGCTGCACCTGGGCTAGGAAGGCGCACATGCAGCCATGAGGCAGCTGAGGGGGCTGGCTTATGATAGATGGTCAGTGGGCTCAGGAATAGTTCTGAGCAAAGGGACATCTGACTTTAAACAGAAAGCAGTGTCCAGCTTGTCCTCAGAGCCTCCCCAAGCCTGGCTGGAGCATTAAGCAACCCTGGGCTGCTACACTTCTCACTGCAGGATGCGGCAAGTCCACCTGCATGGACCCAGCCCCCCATACTGTCACTGGCTGGCCTTCCAACTGGGACATAGGGCTTCTTGGCAACATATCTGCCTGCAGACTTTGGAATCTGTTACTCTGGTTATGGATGCAAAGCCTTGAAGAGAAATGACCATTTTGATCCCCATCCTACCCCTGCCCCTACCTCCACGTGCTGCCTGGCAGAGTAAGGCCTCCAACAGTGACCAGAATGGTGCAGGTAGTAGGAGCCAAGAGGAGGCGTCTGGGAGGAGACAGGTCCAGGTGGACAAACAGATGGTTAGAGCTTGACTTTCACCCTGAGTGCCCTGGGGAGCACCAAGGGGTCTGTACATGTGTGGGCTATGACCTGATCACTCAGAGCAGGACAAGAAGCCCCATAGACGATACTGTCAGGACCCTGGTGACTCCATCAGGGAGCTGGGACAGTGGTCCTTACTAGATATCACGAGTGTAGAACACTTCTATATCATAGAGCCACATGGGCAGCACTGGCCTAGGAGGTACCATAAAGCTTGCTGTTCCTTCTTCAGCCAGTGGTCACTTAATCTGTGTAACCTTTCTCATAAGAAAGGCCCTGTAGGCACAGGGGACAAAGAGACTGTCCACTACCCCATCAAGTCCTGGGATGCTGAACCCAGGTTGGGGTGGGTCCTGGCTTGAAGCTCAGCAGCAGATAGGACAGGAGGGGATGGGAGAGGCTGGCTGTGACCTCACATGGACAGGTGGGCCATGCAGCAGGAAAGTCCAGGACCCAACTGAGGAGGGAGGAGATGAGATGTTCCTGAGCCAGGCAGGGCTGCTGTGACTTTTCCTGGGACATCTGGTGAGGAGGACACTGTTGTCTAGGCTGTGGCTGCTTGACCTTGTGGCAGGTTAGCACTTGGAACGTGGCCTGTCAGAGCCAAGAAGTGCTGCACATGAAGAACACAAGCTGGAGTCTGAGGCTGCACGTGAGGAGCGTGAGCTGGCCTCCCATTTCCTGTATTGATCACATGTTGAAATGATGTTATTTTGGATCTGTGTAGTTCAGTAAGACATACTGTTATTTTTTATTTTTATTTTTGTGCTGGGGATGGAACCCAGGGCCTTGCCCATGCAAAGCAGGCACTGTACTACTAAGCTACAGCCCCAGAATATATTATTAAACAGCTTTAAAAAGGAGTGAAAATGCAACACATGCTATAGCACCGATGAACCTTGCCTTGAGGGCCTTATGCTGAGTGAAATCCTCTAGTCACAGGACATACCCTGTGTGGTTCCACTTTCTTGAGGTCCCTAGAATAGTCAAACTTGCAGACACAGAAGGAAGAATGGGACTTGTGAGGGACTAGAGGAGGGTGTGTGTGTGTGAGAGTTATGGTTTAATGTGGGCAGAGTTTCCATTTGGGAAGACAAAAAAGTGTAGTGAAGTTCTCACGACAATATGAATGTACTTAACGGTGGCAAACTGCACACTTAAAATTAAATGAGTGCTGGTTGGTCACATCTGTAATCCTAGCTATTCAGGAGGCAGAGATCAGGAGGATCACAGTTCAAAGCCAACCTAGGGAAATAGTTTGAGAGACCCTCTCTTGAAAATATCCAACATAAAACAGGGCTAGAGAGTGGTTCAAGCAGTAAGAGTGCCTGCCCAGCAAGTATGAGGCCCAGAATTCAAACCCCAGTACCACACACAGACACACACACACAAAATGTAGAATAGGCCCTGGGATGGAGCTGTGCTCAGAACAAAGCAGTGACTGATCCTTCAGAGCTGCATTTGCCTCCTCCGTCTAGGAGGACAATGGCAGCTTGCTCCCTGGGATGAGGCTGGGCCACCTAGTCTATGAAGTGGCTGGCCTGGCTATTAAGAGGTGGCCCAGGAGGTGTGTCCACATCCTAATGCCAGTACCTGAGTGTGATCTTATTTGGAAACAAGGTCTTTGTGGTTGTTTTTGATCTCTCAGGAGATCAACCTGGATTTAGACCATCCCTGAGTCCAAATGGCATTGACTTTAGAAAGGAGACGCAGACAGGAAGGCCACTGCCTCCTCAGTCTGTACAGGTCTGGGCATTTCCAGAGCCTGTGGTCCTGAGCCCACTCGGCATGAGTCCAGCTGGAGGAGGTGCATGGTCCTCATGTGACTGAATCCACCAGTTATGCAGGGGCCTCAAAACCTGCCGAGAGAGAACAGCCCGGTGTGCACAGTGTCCACAGCTGTTACACTGCGCAAGTAGACGGATGTGTCTGGCAAATACGGCTGCTGGGGAACAAAAGGAAGGCCAGCTCTCAGAGGCGTTTGTGGGTGCCTGGAGCACTCACCCCAGGGAGCTCTGAAAGGACTGACTGGGTAAGCTGGACCCTCATAAAGCTGGACGGCCAGAGGGCAGAGGTGCTGCCCACAGGGAGCTGTGAACTCAGAGGGTTTCTAGAGAGATGGAGGCTATCCCCACCCACATTTTCTGTTCCCCATCCTGCAGCAGCCTGTTCCCAAGGTGGGTCTCCCTAGGCCTGGACCCGGCTACAGACATGGATCCAGGGATTCCTGCTACCAGGGGAAGTTAGATCCAAAGGGAGTCCTGAAGGATTTATTGCTCATCATTTCAAAAGAGTCATGGTGATGCTGGGGATGGAACCCAGGTGTTAAAGCTTGTGGGCAATCGCTTGGCCCTGGGGCACTGATTAGCATCTGGGAGGTGACGAGCTCCTTGCTGGATGGGGAGGTGTTAGTGGGGATATCCAGCACTGTGTAGCCATTTCTGTTCCCACAAAGGAAGCCAGGTTGAGGCCCAGTCACAGGTGTAGGGCCAAGAAGGACACAGCAACATGGAGACTCCGAGAGTGGGACCGAGATGTTCAAGGGCATCTGCAGCTTGCCCTCCCCCATTACCTGTATGAGTTCATAACCCCTGTGTCATTTAACCTGTTGCATCTCCCAAGAGTCCAGCAGGAAGTGGGGTTCACCCCAGACATACCAAAAGATGAAGCTGAAAAGACAAGTGTGGATGTTCACTTAGGGAAAGAATTGTTCCCTAAGTGGGCCTCCCCAGGGAGATGGTGGAACTTCTGAGAGGTGGGGCCTAGTAAGAGGACTTTCAAAGATTGGGGGTGTGCCCTCAAGTGCCACCACAGGCCTAAAGCTACAGAGCCAACCAATCATGACTGGAACCTCTAAAACTATGAGTCAAAGATAAACCTTTTCTCTTTATAAGTTGATTATCTCAGACATTTTGTTAGAGTGACAGAAATCTGACTAACACAAGGGATGAGCAGAGACTTGGGAAGCAACTGAGGATGTCAGCTGGCCCAGAGGAACCAAGGCTTCTGGGACAAGAGTGGAGCAGCTCCTGAGGAACTTCCTTGTGGCAGCAGCAGTCTGGAGAGACAAATGCCCCCTCTGCTGGAGATGGATTCTTTGGTACAGCAGCCCTCCAGATTACTGCCCTCCTTTTGGGCAAGCCTAACCAGAAGCCAGGCATGGAAGGAGCCTGGGATAGCATGAAGCAGCACGGTGGTGGGGTGGAAGAAACATGACACAGACAGCCAGAATGCCAGGTAGGTTGGGTTTTCTATTACTGATACCAAATCTCCAAACAGATACGGAATTTGGTGCCTGGAGTGGGGTGTCACAAGTAAAATGATTAACATGGGGCCTGGGCTACGCTAAGGCGCAGAATGGAAGGAGGAGCCCAGGCTCCCAAGCTGAGAAGGGGTTAGGCCCAGGAGCTGGCCTAACTTTGGCCTCTCACACCTGCTGTGGCCACAACCTATGGTGGCCTCTGGTGCCATTCCATGGTGCGCACTGGTGACAGGTACACTTCTCTGCTGCATGCTCTGTGCCATTCAAGCTTGCATTAAAAAGGGAGCAAGAAAAGGTAAGTCCAGATGGAACAGAGCTTGCCCTGGAGGATTGCCCCAGGCCAGAAGCATGCTCACCGTCTCTCTGCTTCTGGTCTCTGTCTTTCTCTTTCTCAGTGTCTGACTGTCTATGCCTGCTGTTCTGTGTTTCTCTGTCTCTCATTGTCTGTCTCTCCATGCCCCTCAGTCTCACTCTGCCTCTCCCAATCTGACTCTTCCCCCCCCCCCCATATCTTAAGAGAAGGGACAGCAGCTGGTGACAATCTTCTTGCCTTCACAGGTCCTTCCCACCCAATGCAGCCCAGGCTGGTTTTGTCAGCCCCTGGAGCCCATGGTTCAGACATAGCTGGGACCTGCTGGTCACACTGGCCATGGGGCCCCATTCTTAGGCCAGTTAGTGTTGGGTTTTCTGCACCTCATAAAGCAGTCACACTGAGTATTGGGAAGCACTGCCTTCCGCCTCCACTCCCCTCCAGGGCAGGTTTCTTAGTTTTGGCACCTCGGTAATGGAGGGTGCTGTATGAGAGAAGCTGGTCTCCGTACTGCCCTCGAGTTATTCCAAAATGAAGTTTACAAATGAAACAGAAATGATAGCACAGTATGCCTGTGAAGTATTCTCACCAAACGCTTACTGACTGGGATCTGACCCACCTCTAAGTCAGCCAGGAACATGGGGTAGGGGATCACAGTAGAAGACCCCTTGGGGACAGGGACAGCAAGCCCAGGACTTGGGAGTCTGTGGGACTAACACCCTGGGCTCTTCAGTCAGAAAAAATTAAGAAGGGGACCCCAGAGATTCAGGAGGCATATGACAAAATACACGGTGAGATCAGGGACCTCATGTAAGCAGAATCATACAGTATTTTAGAATTTGCGCCTTGGGATTCTCTTTTCTTTTTTCCTTTGCTCTCTCTTATTTTTTCCTTTATTTACTTATTCATCTATTTTTAAATCTGAAGCCAGTTACCAAGGTGGTTTATTGAGTAGAGAGGTGTTTAAAGGGCCACATGACAGGTAACTGCAACTTGCCATCACTCATTTATTTGTTTCCAGCAGCACTGGGATTTGAACTCAGGGCCTCACACTTGCTAGGTAGGCACTCTATCTTTTGAGCCACTCCACCAGCCCTCCTTTTTTTTTTTTTTTTTAAAGACAGCATCTCTTTATGTAGACCAAGCTGGTCTTGAACACTAGACACAAGATCTCCTCTTGCCTCAGCCTACCACATATAGGTATGCACCTCCATGCCCAGCTGCCCTTTGGAATTTTTTTTTTTTGGCAGCACTGAGGTTTGCACTAGGGTCTCATGATTGCTAGACAAGTGCTCTTAGCTCTTGAGCCACTCCAGCAGCCCTTTTTTGTGATGGCTTTTTTTGAGATAGGGTCACAAGAACTATTTGCCTGGGGCTAGCTTTGAACTACAGCCCTCCTGATCTCTACCTCCTGAATAGCTAGCATTACAGATGTGAGCCACTGGTGCCCAGCTCCTTTGGAATTCTTATTGGAAAAAAATCACCTTCAAAAAATCATGCATGAAGCAATTGGGGAAACTTGAACATGTCCCATAGTAGGTGATACTGGAGCATATTTTGTGAAATATAATATTGGCCTTGTGGTTGAGTTTTTTTTTTTTTTTTTTTTTTTTTTGCAACACAGTCTTGCTATATAGTCCAGGCTGTCCTTGAACTTGCTCTCCTCTGCCCCTCGTCCTTAGTGCTGGGTGACAGGTGTGTACCACGCTCAGCCTTGTGCTTGACTTTGTTTGTTGCTGTTTTTCTATTTTTTTTTTCAGCAAAATACATGGTAACATAAAATTTACCATTTTAACTGTTTTTGTGTGTGTATGGGGGGGTGCTGGGAATTGAACCCAGGGCCTCCTGCATGCTAAGTATGTGCTCTATCACTGAGCTAAACTCCCAGCCCCCCAAAGGCATTTCCATATGTATGAAAATACAGTTAGACAAGAGGAACTAGTGAGCTCTGGTGTTCTATAGCACAAGGGGGAAACTACCATCTACAGCAAGCTATGATGTACTTCAAAATAACGAGAAGAGGGCTAGGAGCATGGTTCAAGTTGTAGTGTGCCTACCCGGCAAGTACAGGGTCTTAAGTTCAAATCCCAATACCACCAAAAAAAAAGCTAAATAATAAGAAAAGCCCCAAGGTTCCCAGCACACAGAAATGATGAGTGTTTGAGGAAAGGGAAACACCATTTGAACACTGCACATGGTGGACATGTGTTATCATATGGCCTCCTGTACATAGGTACAAACACTATTAACAATAGTGTGTTAATTAAAAATAAATTAAAGCAATGAATGCATGGAGATAATTAATTTCTTCCTCTTAGATTATTTTGTGGTTAAGTAAACCACCCAGTTTGAAGAGACTGGCAGTGCTGGGGCTCCATAAATGTGCGTTCATTCCTGACTCCTCAGTTCAGTCTGTTGGGAAATCTTTTTTTTTTTTTTTTTTTGTGGTACTGGGGTTTGAACTCAGGGTCTCAAGCTTCCTAGGCAGGCCATGAGACTCCAATTGAGTCACTCCATCAGCCCTGTTTGTTTTCTCTATTTTTGAGATAGGGTCTTGCTCACTATTTGCCTGGGCTGGCTTCTAACTGTGATCCTCTTAATCTCTGTCTCCCAGGTAGCTAGGATTACAGGCATGAGCCACTGGGCTATCTTCTTTAATAAACACTTTACAGTTTCCCTCTGTAATGGTCATAGTCACCACCTATTTATCTATCTTGGCTTTTTTGTAGAATTTTACTTTTTCATGTAATTCTTTCTCTTCCATATATAGAAGTTAGCATTAAATGTCAGTTTTTTTCCCTCAAAATCAAAATGCTTTTCTTGAGTAATTTCTTGTCTTAACTGTTATAAATTTGTCTCTGCCTAGAAACTAATGCAGATACTTTAAAGCGACAGAGGCCAATAGGAGAAGGGAACCAGGAACTAGAGAAAAGGTTAGATCAAGAAGAATTAACTTAGAAGGTAACACACACGCACAGGAAATCAATGCGAGTCAACTCCCTGTATAGCTATCCTTATCTCAACTAGCAAAAACCCTTGTTCCTTCCTATTATTGCTTATACTCTCTCTTCACAAAATTAGAGATAAGGGCAAAATAGTTTCTTCCCGGTATCGAAGGGGTTGGGGGGAGAGGGAGGCAGTGGGGGAAAAGGGGGAGAAATGACCCAAACATTGTATTCATATATGAATAAAAGAAAAAAAATAAATTTGTCTCTGCTTTCCTCTATTCTAATTTGATCTAGGACTTATAATGCAATGAGATTGCATGGTGTTCATTTAGTAAACAGCTATTTTTAAAAAAATTTTTGTAGTACTAGAGTTTGAACTCAAGACCTCACACTTGCTAGGCAGGTGCTCTACCACTTGAGCCAGGCCTCCAGCCCCTTTTTGCTCTGGTTATTTTGGAGATACAGTCTTCCTTTTTGCCCGACCAGCCTGGACTACCATCTTCCTATTCTTCCCACCATAGCTAGGATGATAGGCATGCACCAGCATACCCACCCTTTTTCTGTCGAGTTGGGGGTCTCATGAATTTTTTTGCTCAGGCTGGTCTCTCACCATGATCCTCCTGATCTCAGCCTCCCAAATAGCTAGGATTGCTGTTTGGGAAGTGTGAGCTACAGGCACCCAGCTGACAGCTTTTTTTTTTTTTTTTTCCTAATAGCTGTTTTTAAACACTTCTCCTATGCTATGCACTGGGCCCACTGCTGAGAATAAAATAAACATTTTAAATTTTTTATATCATTTTTGTTGCTTCTGTTTAATACTCTGAGCCATAGTGACATCTTCCTTTAATTCTTCATTCACTGGTATCTTTAGCCTTTTCTTTCATTTTCTCCTAGTTTATTTTCTGGTCTCTTTGTTGTTCACACTTATCCAAATATCCTTTGGATATTTCTCTTTTGACTCCACCTGATTGAATTGACATTTCTTTCCTAAAAATCTTTATGAAACTCATTTAGCATGAATGTCTTTCTGTGAAACAGAAGATATTTTAATTAAAAATCAAAGTGTGATTACCAATTTAAAAAAAAAAGCAATATTGAGAATTATGTATAGTAAGTATACACGAAGTTAAAGAAGCCTGGAAAAACACATACTTCACCACTTCACTGTTCACACTGGGACTGATGAGAGGAACTCTCTTTTTCTTTATGTACTTTGGCATTTTGTGGGGTGAGAAACCCTTCCCATTATAATCAGCAAGTTCTACTGTGTAACAGGAAAAAAATGAGAGGATGCTGCTGGCTCACATCTGTAATCCTAGCTACTCAGGAGGCAGAGATCGGGAGGGTTGAGGTTTGAAGACAGCCTGGGGAAATACTTTGCAAGACCCTATCTAAAAAAAAACACAAAAAAGTGCTGGTGGAGTGGCTCAAGTTGTAGGCTCTGAGTTTAAACCCCAGTATGACAAAAAAAAAAAAAAGAAAGAAAAGAAAAGAAAAAAGAGAGAGAGAGAGGACTAAGGATGTACCTCAGTGGTAGAGTGCTTGGTTAGCATGCTCCAGGCTCTGGGTTCATTCCCAGCTCCTAAAAGGAAAAACAAAAAGAGTAGGCGTATAGTACAATCTCTCTACTATATGAGATCCCTAGAATAGTGAAGATCACAGGGCTCTGGTGGCTCACGCCTGTGATCCTGGCTACTCAGGAGGCAGAGATCAGGAGGATTACGGTTCAAAGCTAGCCAGGGCAAATAGTTCACGAGACCCTATCTTGAAAATACCTCACACTAAAAGGGCTGGTGGAGTGGCTCAAGGTTTAGGCCCTGAGTTCAAGCTCTAGTACCGCAAAAAAAAAAAAAAAATCACAGAGACAGTAGAATGGTGTTTCTAGAGATAACCCCTGCAGAGTTCCATTTTTCTTTTCCCCAGGGCTGAGAATGGAACCTAGGGGCTCTTGTATGCTCAGCAAGTATTCTACCACTGAGCCACACTTACAGCCAGGACAGTTGCAATCTGACAAGATGAGAATGATAGGGATGGATGGTGATGATGGTTATGTAGCATTGTGAAAGTATTTAACCACACTGAATGCACACAATGGGTTAAGATGGCAAGCCGGGTGCCAGTGGCTCACACCTATAATCCTACTACTCAGCAGGCAGAGATCAGGAGGTTCACAGTTTGAAGGCAGGCCTGAGCAAATAGTTCATGAGACCCCATCTTGAAAAAACCCAACACAAAAAAGGGGCTGGTGGAGTGGCTCAAGGGGTTAGCCCTGCGCTTAAACCACAGAACTGCAAAAAACAAACAAAAAGATGGCAAATCTTGGGCAGGTGGAGTGGCTTAAGTGGTAGAACTCCTGCCTAGCAAGCATGAGGCCCTGAGTTCAAACCCCAGCACAAAAAAAAAGGTAAGGAAAAAGGGTGTGCGTGTATGGCTCAAAGCAAGCATAAACCCTGAGTTCAAACCCTACCCGTACCACACACACACACAAATAGGCAAATCTCAGGCTGAGATGATCACAAAATATGTAGCTGACAGAGGAGAGGCATCTATGCTATATAAAGGATTCCTGCAGTTCAGTAATAATGAAACAACCCAAGCTGGGTGTGTTGGCTCACACTCATATTGCCAGTAGTCAGAAGGCTAAGGCAGGAAGGAAGAGCAAAGATCAAGGCCAGCCTGGGCTGCATCGTGCAAAAACAAGAACAAACAAACAAACAAAAACAAAAACCAAACCACGAAGTGCTCAGAGCCTTTGAACAAGAGTCTGGGTCCATTCTGTAGTACCTTAAAAACAGAACAAAATCTGCAGAGATACTGCACATTCACCAGAATGACTCAAATTCAAAAGTCTGACACATCACCTGATGTTGGTGAGGACATGGAGCAACTGGAATGCCTGCCCATTGCCTGTGGGTGTGCAATGGTCAGTCACTTAGGAAACAGGTGAGGAAGTTCCTGATGAAACTGAGCATACACCTATCTATGACCTAGCAATTCCATTCTTAGGTGTTCACCCAAGAGAGATGAAAAAACATGTCCCCAAAAGACTTGTAGAGAAAGTTAATCATGTTAATTAAAGTGGAAGCAGCCTAGGTTTCCATCAGCAGGCAAGTGACAAACAGATGTGGAGGACCCTGGCGGATGAATGTTGCAATATGAGTTGAGTGAAAAATATGACACAAGAGGTGGATACTGTACGATTCCCTTGTTATAAAGTGCTAGAGCAGGCAGAACTAGCCTATGGTTATGGAACAAAAGAAACCCAAATCATGGCTGCCTTTGTGGTGGGGGCACTGGTTGGGAAGGGGTTCAAGGCAAGCCTGGAATGTGATGGAAACATCCCATTTCTTGGTGCGGGTTTCCATCACATGGCTGAAAGTTTTCTCAAAACTCCAGATTTCTATCCATGCGTCAAAATCCAAGTAATATACAATATCATTCAGAGTAAAGCCTCATGTCAACTCTGGAGCTTTGGTAATGTATCAGTATGGGCGCATCAGTTGTAACAAATGTAAGGCGGTAATGCAAGGTGTTAATTTAATAATGGGAGTAGGAGAAGGAAGTACGTGGAAACTCTTCATACTTTCTGCTCAATTTTTCTGTGAATCTAAAATGGTTCTGGGTGGGGATGTGGTTCAATTGGTAGAGCACCTGCCTGGCAAGCACAAGGCTCTGAGTTCAACCCCCAGTACTGTCAAAAAATAAAATAAAAATAATTCTAAAAAGGAAACTCTATTTATTAAAAAACAAACCGCTGTTTAGTTTCTGAAATAAAGGTAAATGTGATGTAAAACAAAACTCTTTGAATGACATTCTTAAGATTCATGTTTTCTACTTTATGTAAATGTTCTCTAAGCAAACAAATATTGAACTCCATTAAGGGGTGAGGGAACTGATGTTTGAAACTTCCTTTGAAATGTGTTTAAAAAGATGGGTTGATGGACAGATAGATGAGAAGATAAGAGGAATGAGATAAGCAAGTAGTGTAAGAGGTTAATGGTAGACTCTTGGTGAGGCAGTAGGGGTCCGCTCTGGTTTTTTTTTTTTTTTTGCTGTACTGGAGCTTGAACTCGGGGCTTTCACCTTGAGTCACTCTACCATATTTTTGTGAAGAGTTTTTTGAGATAGGGTCTTGTGAACTATTTTCCCTGGCTGCCTTTGAACCTGGATCCTCCTGATCACTACCTCCTGAGTACTTAGGATTATAGGTATGAGCCACAGTGCCCAACTCCCTGGACTTTTTTTTTTTTTTTTCACCTCTTCTGATAATGTATTTTCATACTAAGATGTTGGGGGAAACCTGTGTGTGGAATCTGTTTCCCATGTCCCTGACTCAAATCTGGTGTTTATCTGTCACAATGTTTATTAAGCCATGCTGAAATTATTTTGGATCACAGATGTCTGCCCCTCTCTGTTTCTGGCAGGGACCTTTCTAGATAACCACATAAAGCGGGGCAAGTCTCCATGGCATATATGTGGGAAGGTCAGCACTTCCCCGAGATGTCTGGTGATTCTGAGTGAAGTAGGACAAACGAACATTGTCCTGGCCACTTGGAGTGCCCGGGTTCCTAGCTCCTGGCTCAAGTCCACAGAAACACTGGGGCTCAGTAAGTGTGTGATGTATGTACAAATGCTCACACAGCCAGAACCATCTTTGTGTGGCAGAGCTCCTGCCTGTCCACTATAAGCCCAAGGGACCACATGGGCAGGGCAGCTGGGCCTCCTCATCTAGCTGTACTCAGGGCAGAGCCTGAGCAAGAGAGGGGCCTTTAGGACATGCATGCAGGGGCTTGAGTCACCAGGGTCACGTGAGAAGGCCAGCTACCATGAACCTGGGCTTCCTGAGATGGGATCCAGGCACGGAGGAAGTGACATGGTGGCCTGCAGCCCCTAAGAGAACCTCAGGAGTCATTCTCTCAGGGGACCCTGGGTGTTGGGGCTGGAACAGGATTTCCCCATGCAGGCTCCAAACCTCAAACACCCCTCTACATGTACAGACATACCATTCTCAGGAGAACTGCTTTGTGCCACTCCCTCATACCAGCTGACTCTCATCCAAATGCTGCCTGCTCTGTTTCCCACTTTGTTCTGAAGGAAGCAGCCCCTGGAGTTTTGTGCTGGGCAGCTCCTGCACTGCAAAGGAGAAGCATCCTGGAGATTGAACAAATTCCATTTTTAGAACGAAAGTCTGAGACTAGAAAGGGTGTGACCTGCAGTCCAGAGCAAGGCAAGACAGAGCCAGAATTGCCCTGGGTCCGGATGCCAGGCTGGGTGCGCCCCATGACTCGTCCCCAAGGCTCGCACAGTCCAGCCCTGCCCAGGCAGGGAGGGGCCCTGAGGGCTGTGGGGAGGGGAGTCTAGTGCCCTTAAGCTGGTCCATGCTTCCCCGACTTCTGCCTGCCTTTCCAGCCACCCTGAGGACAGACCCTGAGCACTGCTTCCCAGTCCCACCTCCTTCCTGCCCTTCCTCTCTTCTGTCCCTCTCCATGTTCTCTCTTCCTCCTCCTCTCTGTTCCTCTTCACTTCTCCTCTTTGTTCTCTCTCTCCCTCCCTTCTTCAGGCATTTGTGGACTGGGGCTGCCCACTGATCCCTCAGGATCAAAGGTGACTCTCAGCCTCCTGTCCCTTCCAAATGGCTGTCCCCAAAGACAGATGTCCACAAACATTTACATGAAAAAGATGAATGCTTTTTTAAAAAAATAGTAAATTCCAGTTCCGTTTTTCAGTTGGGACACGAGAGAGGCTTGAGGTTTGTTCTGTTTGGGGATCCTTCCTACCTACTAGGCGTTCTTCTCTGGGACCCAGGTCCTGCAGATTGTTAGTTCACCAGCTCAAGCACCTTGTTCTCTGGTTGCCCAGTCTCACACCTGAAACTAGTAGTTCTCAACACAAATTGGGAATGGAATGAGTATGAAACTATATGCTCCTGGCTTATCTCTGATGCCCCAGGCACCAGGCAAATTGCAGGAGGTGGTTACCACTGATTAACGGATGCAGGTGGACAGGACCTGCATTGTAGCCTGCCTCTGACTCTAAAGCTCCAGCCTAGCCTCTGTTTAGATTTCCAGGTGGCTTGTTGATCTCTCCAGGTTTCAGGGCTGGGAAGTGAACGGGCTGGAGGCAGGAAGGAGATGGAAACAGATGAGGGAGAGGGACAGGTGTCTCTGCCCTAGGAAAGGGGAAGCAGGACAGGCAAGGAAGAGGAGGCAGTGCCACCACATAGGTTGCCTCTGCCAGACAGAAGTCACTTTCAAAAGAGCAAAGAGAATCTGCTCGCATCTGCTAGTCTTGCCATGTGGGGTTAGCCTTGGGGCTGGCCTTGTTGCTGCTCACTTATGGCAAAGCCTCCCCAACTCTGGTCATTTGCAGCCCCAGGGATGCTCAGAGTCCACCAGGATCCCCATAACAGGAGTTTAGGCTGCACCCTATAGCCCCCAATGTTTGCCCATAGGGCCCTGTTCCTCTAGTCCTACAGGGCCTGTGGCCCAGAGTGGCCTGCTGAGGTTTTCCCACCACAAAAGCAGAGCTTCTACTGGTCATAACTCCTTGGCTTTGCTGGTACCTTCTTAGGAAGCACAGAGGGGCTCCAGTTTGATTCCTAAGAGACCCTACTTGTCTCTAGGCAGGTACTCTGCCACTTGAGTCACTCCACCAGCCCCAAAAGTAGGTTTTGGTTTTTTTTAAATATCTGCCTTAACTTTATTTAATTTTTTTGGATGCACTGGGGTTTTGAACTCAGGGCCTTATGCTTGCTAGGCAGGCACTTTACCACTTGAGCCACTCCACCATTTTTTTTTTTTTTGTGGTACTGGGGCTTGAACTCAGGGTCTACACCTTGAGCCACCCCACCAGCCCTTTTTGGTGAAGGTTTTTTTTTGAGATATGTTCTTGCAGAACTATTTGCCTGGGCTGGCTTTGAACCGCAATCCTCCTGATCTCTGCCTCCTGAGTGGCTAGGATTACAGCCATGAGCCATCGGCACCTGACCCCTACTTATCTCTAGAACGCTGCAAGTAAACCCTGGAACTTGCAGGGCCTCAGCTTCAGCATCTGTAAAATGGGGTCAACGGGCCTCATCTCTGAGTTTCTGTGAGGGTCACAGGATTAGAAGGGACTTAGAATACTCAGTGAGGGTGGGCACTTGCTAGTCTCATTGAGGGACCCATGGTGACCCTTGCTGGAGCTACTGAACATTCAGAGCAGTAGAGTAGGACATCCTGGACAGCCCCTCCCCTTGGGGGCCCAACTTCAGCCATTAATGGTCTTAAGGACTGGCGGGTAGGAAATCTTGAGGATTATGGCCGAAGTCAGGGACTCAAGGGGAGCCTTGAGGGGCAAGGCGAAGGATATCTGGAAAAGGGTCAGCCTGACCTTCCTCTTCCTTATTCCTATTCAGCTTCAGCTACGTCTTGCAGCTCTGTGCAGGTGCTAGGCAGGGCTGTGGGGACTAGGAGGACAGGCCCCTCCTGTTCTCAGGCCAAGGGGCAAGGCAGCTGTGTACGCCAACCACAATGCATATTAGAAGAAACAGATGGATGCTTAGAGGAGGCCTTGGCCAGGCTGGCATGGTTAGGGAAGGCTTCTTGGAGAAAGTGACTCTTGGCTGAATCTTGGAATACCTGGGGACAAGGCAGAGGCAGAACATTCTAGGCAGAATGGACACTGTACAATGTGGTGTGGGAGAGCAGGTGAACTCAGGGACAGGCAAAGGTATTCACAGGATGCCAGCAGCACTAGGTCAGTCCTGTGGGCCTTGTAGACCAAGATAAGGAGTTTGGGGGGCATTTGAGGGGGAGGTGGCACAAACAATGTATATACATGTAAGTAAATAAAAGGAGAGAAAAAGATAAGGAGTTTGAACTTGGCACTGAGCATACACGTGGCAGGACCGACGGAAGTGGTAGGTGACATGGTCTTTTCTCTTCTCACAGTACTCCAGGCTCCCTGCCTGAGAACTTTTGCTGGAGTCCATCTGGCTTTGTGAAGCTTCCCCATGCAGCCATCATAACTTCCTCAGCAAGGTCAGATACTTCCTTGTGTCGGTCTATGTTGGTCTCTCCTCACTGCACTGTGCACTCCTGGAGAGCAGGGATCTCATCTGTTCTGTTCATCAGTGCATTCTGCTGTTGCATGAGGATCATGGCAGCTCAACAGACATTGGTTGAGGGGACAGAGGAACAAAATGATAAAGCCTGAACAAAGCAGTGGCAGTGGGGATGAACAAAAGAAATACCAAAGAGCTCCCATCAAGAGGCGCACAGGCACTCCAGTTTTCCAGATGGGGTGATGGGGATTAGGAGGGCAGCTACTGAGTGCAAGGCACAGAAATGGTTCAGCCTGCTCTTTTCTTGCACCTGGCCATAAGCTGCTAGATGCTTTGCTTCTCAGATGCCTGTTGAAGAACCGGTGACATTCCAGTCACAGTTCAGCTGGAATCACTGAGGGCAGTGTGAAGAGGGTTGTTTGACGATGACCCACTGCCTTTCCTCGGGCCAACCTGACCTGCTGTGTTCCCCTTGTTAGCCCACCTTTGCATTGTAAGAGAGATCAATACCTGGACCTCCCTTTTAAAACCAGGAGCACCTGCCTTGCTAGTGTCAGCAGGTGGGCCTAGGGTTGCAGGAGCTCAGAGATGCGGTCTGAAGAGGGCTACAGTTCCTGAGGTGGGGGCTAGGGGTGGCTGGTGCAGGCGCCCCTCCAGGGACATCACAGAGGCTACTCCCCTAGACGTCTACAGGCACCTGGAGGGTTCCCAAGCCGGTGGCAGACAAGCTGAACCTTGCTACTGACTCAGCATAGCCTCCAGCTGGCCGCTGAGTCAGGCCTGCAGCTGGAGTGCGATGCCATATGCCATGTGAGGTTGAAGAGCTTCAGGCCAGGATGGAGGTCGAGAATGCCTCCCTCGCCAGGCCCCTGGTCGCTGGGCATGCTGTCTCTTCCTCCAAGGCCTGAGATGCAGTTTGCCCGAGGCCTCTGGGCTTGAGGGGGGCCTTGCCGTCTTGTGCTCCACTCTGGAGGGTCCAATGGTCCTGGGGAAGGCTTGGGGTCAGGGTCTTGCCTAGACACTGGACTTCCCTGCAGAAGGGCAGAGGCCTCCTGGGTGTGGATCTAGCACACCGCAGGCTGCGAGGAGGGACCGCTCCTTCCGAGGGCCGCGCTCGACCTTATTTGCAGTTCTCGGGAGGTTCGGGTGAACGCGCCGAGCTCAAGCGGGATGGCCCTGAGCGCCGCTGCGGACGTGGGGACCGAGCAGGGCGGAGGGCATGACGATGGAGCTCAGCCACCGCTGTCCGTCCGACACCCATCTGCCCCCTAGCCTGCAGAGACTGGGGTTTAGTTTCTCCCGGGCCCCGCCCAGCGGCGCGAGGGCGGGTGACATCACAGCGCGCGGCATTGTGGGGCGGGCGCGGCGCCGGCGACGCCATTTTCGGCGGTGGGGCGGGCGCTGCGGAGCGGTCGGCTGCTAAGCTGCGAGAGCGCGAGGCCGGGCGGCCGAGGATGCTGCTGGGCGGCCTCGGAGGCGCTCCTCGCTCGTGACCGCGGTGCCGCGCCCCAGGCGGCCGGGCTCTGCGCAGCGGCCGCTCCGTAGTGACAGCGCGAGCGAGCGCGGCCCGCCGGACCGGACGGTGAGTGCGCGGCCCGGCCGCCCCGGGACGCCCGGGCGCCTGACACTGCCCTCCGCGGCCTTCCAGGCTCGGGTCCCTGTCCCCCGCCCTGGTCCACGTCCAGGTCCCGAACGCCTTCTGTTCCGCATCCTTCCTGGCTGGACCTCCTGTCCGCCTCCCATCCTCGTCCTTCCAGCTGAGGCACCTGTGCGCTCGCCTCCTTCCCAGCCCGGGGTCCTGCATCCTCGTCTTTCTGCCCGCATCCCCGGTCCTCTGCCCCAGTCCAGGCCCCCGCCCCGGTCCTCTCCTCATCCAGGCTCCAGCCCCTGTTGTCTGCCCTCCCGCGTCCCTGCAGGCTCGGGTCCCACCCGGGTTCAGGGCTCCGCCCGGCCCCGCGTCCCCGACTGGGCTCCGTGTCCCTGGCGGGCGGGGGCGGCCGTTTCCGTGACAGCTGCGGACCCTGTGCGTCGCGGAGGGGCTGCGGCTGCCCCTGGGGGGCGGCCGGCGGCTTTGTCCGAGGCCTCCCCTTCCTTCCGGCCCCCCCCCCCCCCGGCACCGCCCTGGGCGACGCGCTGTCATGCTGTCATCTGCGGCCGGCGGCCTCTTCGCTGCGGGGCGGTCGCTTTCTCAGGGCTTTCAGTGGCCGGGTGTGGAACTTCCCAGGCGACCGTGCCTGCCGAACGTGCAGCAGCCCTTCCTGGAGTGCTTTCCCGTGTCACATGTGATGCTCCCTTTCCCTTAAAAAAAAAAAAATAATTAAAGCGTTAAAAAAGTAAAACAAATGCGTGATGGAGTGGATGGTTTTGTAATATAAGGTTGATAGACCAGTTCCAGGTGTATTGTGTGAGAATTGTGGCCGCTTGCTATTGTTTTATTTAAACACCATTAAGAATTTGCATATTAAGCGATGATTAGGAGTACTTGCAAAAATAATGTTTTTAAAAAGTATGGGAACAAAATATTTGAGATATATACTATTTAAATTGATGTGTAAAAGGGTGATTGCATCTTTGATTCTTTGCATTAAACACCAAGGCTTTTTTTTCTTTGGTACAGCATGACTAAGCCTTTGATCAGAATCAGCTCTGAATGCATTGTGGTAGGTCACTGAAAAGCCCATTAGGAAATGGAAGGGCTTCTTTTAGTCCCCTAATCCTATTACTGTTAGGAGTTTGCTTCTTTTTGAGATTGGCCACAAGCCTCAGTTACTGTGGGAAATTTGACTCACTGTTCTCTTTCCTAAGTATTTAAGAATACAGTGATGCTACATATTTAATATTTTAAATTGTGTGAAGTTATATGTGGGAGGGCGTGCACTCTCCAAGTCATCAAAGAAAGTCACCAAAGAAAGCAACATCATGTTGCAGTTGAGCCTGTGGTGGCAGTGAGGTTGAACCAGGCTGTAACCTCATTGCAGCCTTGGCTCATTCACCTGGCTCTGCAGTATCTAATAAAAGCATAAAACCTAGGGTGTGGTGGCTCATGCCTGTAACCCTAGCAATTGGAGACTGGCACAGGAAGACTGAGAATTCCAGGCTGGCAAAACTTAACCTGCTGTCAGGGACTGGTGGCTTACTCCTGTAATCCTAACTACAGAGGCAGAGATCAGGAGGCTCTCCATTGGAAGCCAGCCTAGGCAAATAGTTCTCGAGTCTCTACCTCCAAAAAAAAATCCATCACAAAAAAGGGCTGGTGGAGTAAGTCAAGATGTAGGCCTTGAGTTCAAATTCCGGCACCATAAAAAACAAAACAACCTGCCATCTAGGGATTTAGCTCAGTAGTAGGTGCTTCCCTACCATGCACAAGGGCACAAGGTCCTGAGATGGATCACCAGAAAGGCAAAATAAAAAAAAAGCAACCAAAAATCCCCCAAATACCTACCACCACCAAACCCCCCAAAACAACAACTTAACTGCAGCTGTTTAAATGTTTACATTAAAAAAATTTATATATTGTTACGTGTGTTTCCTTATATTGGGAAAAAAAAATCAATGTATGACTCTCTAAAGGGTCACAAACTGTCTTTTTTTTTTTTCTTTTTGTGGTACTGGGGATTTGAACTCCAGGCCTCAGCCTTGCTAGGCAGGTGCTCTTCCACTTGAGCCATTCCACCAGCCATAGAAACTGTCTTGAAACATGATTATCTGAAAAGAAAACTAGAAATAATTCTAGTTTTCACTCACTTCTGTAATTCTATCTACTTTGGAGCCTGCGATCCGGAGGATCTAGTTTGAGGCCAGCCAGGGCAAATAGTTCCTGAAACCCCATCTCCAAAAAAATAACCAGAGCAAAATGGACTAGAGGTATGACTCAAGTGGTAGAGCATCTTTTTGCAGTTGTGAAGCCCTGATTTCAAACTCTAGTCCAACCAAAAAAAAAGCTAAGTGACAATAAGATGAGTTCTTAGTAGATGAAGTTTATAGAACAAAGAAGTGTTTTGTCTTTTTTTAGACAGCTACTCTATTACTTGAGCAACGCTCCCAGCCTAAGAACAAGAAGAGACTTTTTTTTTTTTGGGGGGGGGGGCTTGAACTCAGGGCCTTCACCTTGAGCCACTCCACTAGCCCTTTTTTCTGATGGGTTTGTTCAAGATAGGGTCTATCAAACTATTTCCCCGGTCCAGCTTCCAACTGAGAACCTCCTAATCTCTGCCTCTTGAGTAGCTAGGATTATAGGCCTGAGCCACTGGCACCCAGCTAGAAGAGATCTTTTTCTTTTTTGGTGGAACTGGGGTTTGAACTCAGTTACTTACTTGCTAGTCAGGCAGTTACTGCTTCAGCCCCATCTAAACAAGAACAGGGAAGTTTGTTGGGTGTGTGGGTTCGAGGCCCAAGTGGTAGAGCAACTGACTTGAGTTCCAACCCTAGTACCTACAAAAAACAAAACTTTTGTGGAAGTGTGGCATTAAGTGACTGTGATGTCGAAAGCCTCTATGCTACTGGAGATTCAGAAATAAAGCTGTGGACAGGTCCCATAGAAGAGGTTAGAGACCTAATCTGAGGAGCACTGAAGAGGCCATTCCTCTCAGGCACTAGAAGGAAAGTCTAGACTGGCCAGGTGTCAGAGGTGGCTCTGAAGCTGCGGTCCTGATAGAGGAAATAAGGCCTGAGGGTGGGCTGCCATTGAGTGTCCCACAGGGGTGGAGGTGAGAGGGAAAGCTGAGGGTAGCTGCTTTCATCCTTACGTGTGAAGTCAGAGAAGCCAAGTTGCATTTAGAAAGGACTGAGGCAGTGGTGTAGGTGGTGCTGTGACTGGGATGAGCAGGTCAGGAAGCTGTCCATCCCAGGTGAGGCCTGTGAGCCGTGGAATTAGAGCAGTGGCAGGAGGCACAGAAGAGCAGCTGTATCAGGGATTTTGGGGAGGGGCTGCAGGAAGGAGGGACAGGGTCAGAGGACTCCAGCAAGTCTGTGTAGACTCCAGTGGACCATGTCACTCTACTAAAGTTCTCTCCCTTTCTCCCTTGCACTGTTCCAGCCCCACTCAGGCACAGCCATCTGTCTACTTTGAGCCATAAAATGCATAGCTCTGCACCCCCTGCCCTGTCTGACTTTGCTCTTTAGCACCCCTGACTACCTAAAGTGCCAGGTCACTTCGCTTTATCATTTTCTTGTTTTGTTTGTGTTTCCTCATGCATTTCTCATCTCCACAAGGGCAGAATTCTGTCCATTGTATTTATCCATATCACTGCTTGGTTCATTACAGGCACTTGGTAAATGTTTGTTGAAAGAATGCATCTAGAGTGATTTCCTCACCTCTTGGTGACTCACTGGCCATGACACTCACCCAGATAGGGAAAGTAGGAAGAGGATAAGATGGTGTTTGCTTTTGGATATGAGAAATCCTCAGTGCTTGTGGGAGGCCCAGTAGATTAGTAGGGAGCTGGAGATGCAGGTCTGGAGTCAAGACAAAGGTTGAAACTGGAGGTGAAGATCTTAGAGATCACATCATGTGGGCCATGCCGTGGTGTCCTATAGTGATTACCTGGTGTAGACAGCAGAGAGCCCTAAGGGGAGAGTACCCTGGGACTGGGGTAAGGAGAGGGGGCGGTCACTGTCCAATTGGCTGAGAAGCCAAGGGAGAGTTGGACTAAAAAGTTTGCTGGACTTGGCCTCTAGGAGGTTGCTAATAATCTTTCAAGTTTTTCCAGAGGACATTCACTCATAAGGCAGGAGGCCAAGTTGGAGATGGCCTATATTCTTTCTCCCAGGTCATCCGTGTGTCTTTCTACCCTATGGCTTCCTAGTTAGTATATTCATGGATCAAAAATAAATTGTGGCTGGGTGTAGTTCTAGCTCTGGGGAGGCAGAGATGGGAGGATTGAGGTTCAAGGCTAGCCTTGGCACAGTTATGAAGACCCCATCTTAACTAATAAGCTGGGTATGGTGGTGCTCACTTGTGGTCCCTGCTACCAGAGAGACATAGGTAAGAGTATCTCTATTTGAGAGACCAGTCTACATTAGACTCTACTCCCCCAAAAAAGAGACTCAAGCAAAAGGGCTGTTGGGGGTGCGGATCAAGTGGTAGAGTGCCTACGTAGCAATTGTAGGGCCTTGAGTTCAATCCCTAGGGCTACCAAAAACAAAAAAAATGAATTGTGGCTGCATGTGATGGTTTATGCCTGGAATTCCAGCCCTTAGGAGGCTGAGGCAGGAGGATCTTGAGTTCAAAGCCAGCCTGGGTTATATCACAAGACCATGTCTCAAAACCAAAACAAAGCAAAAAACAAAAATGAATTGTGATTTTGTTTAGTTTTTAATTGTTTGGAGGGAAAGGAGAGCAGTTTAACTTTGTGCTTTTTGAGTATGCTTAGTGTGATATCCACACTTACAAAGTGGAGCTGGGCTCTGGTGGCTATTCGGGAGGCAGATATCAGGAGTATTAAGTTTGAGGTTTGCCTGGGTAAATAGCTTGTGAGACTCCCTATCTCAAAAATACCCATACAAAAAAGGAATGGTGGAATGGCTCAAGTGGTAGAGCATCTGCCTAGCATGCATGAGGCCCTGAGTTCAAACCTCAATCTCACAAAAAGAAAGAAAAATATTAAGCGGATAAATGAATGCCAATGGAGCAAACTTTTTTTTTTCTTTTTTGTGGGATTGGGGTTTGAATTCAGGGCTTCATGCTTGCAAAGTAGACATTCTGCCACTTGAACACACCTCCAGTACATTTTTCTCTGTTTATTTTGGAGATGGGGTCTCAAGAACTGTTCACCTGAGCTGGCCTCAAATTGCAACCCTCCTGATCTCGGCCTCTCAGATAACTAGGATTATAGGCATGAGCCACCAGTGCTCAGCTTCTGTAGTAAACGTTTTAAGCTGAGTTATGTGCGTACGTAAAGTAGAAGTTATTTCCTTAATTTTAAAGTACTCTTGTTACCTCAATTTAAACCATAGGCTGTTCCCTGACTCCTGCATAATGTAGACATTTATGTCCAGGTCCTTCAGGAGGTCACTGTACTGCCACTACACTGCTCTTGGCAAAATAGGGACACTTCTTGCTGTCCTCCTGGCAAGAAGTGTGAGGTTGGAGAGGGCAGGTTATAGTCTGTGAAGTCGGCATTCTGACCCTAGTATCTGCTTCCACATGCCAGGCTTTGAACCACCTTGCAAGTCTTGAAGCCACAGCCTCACATGAGTTGTGATAATGCCATGTTAGTCCTGTAATTGCCCTTACTAGGGAAGACTTTGCCCTACTTCTGACATTAAAAAAATTATATTAACCATTTAAGGGGTTCAGTAATGTTGAGGGTATTCGAATTGTTGTACAGCACCTGTGGAACTCTGATCCTAGCACTTCTTCCTTCCTCCCCTCAGCCTCCCCTTTCTACTTCCTTTAATATGGTTCTGACTTCTTAGATATTTCATAGGAGTGAAATCCTACCATGTTTTTCACTATGTGACTGGTTTATTTTATTCACCATAGTGTGTTCAAAGGTTTGTTCACAACTGGGTGCTTGTGGCTTGCGCCTGTAATCCTAGCTACTTGGGAGTCAGAGATCAGGAGGATCATTGTTCGAAGCCAACCCCAGGCAAATAGTTTGTGAGACCCTATTTCAAAAATACTTAACGCAAAAAGAGCTGGTGGAGTGGCTCAAGTGGTAGAGCGCCTGTCTAGGAAGTGTGAGACCCTGAGATCAAACCCCAGTACCACAAAAAAAAAAAAGTTCACAATTCTATTCTTTTTAATTAAAAAGTCTTTTAAGTCCTAAACTTTTTTTTTTAACCTTTGGTGGGGCTGGGGTGTTTTAACTTGGGCTTCATGTTAGAAAAACAGGCACTCTACCACTTGAGCCACACTTCCAGTCTTAAGTCCTAAAGCTTTTACACTTGATCTTAGCCAAAAGGCTGAGAAGTGATTCTTAAAGCTTTTAGTGTGCTATTTTTACTTGTTTTTGCTGGGTGCTCTGCTTAGGTCTCAGTCCTGAGACCATCAGGAGTCAGGTGCTCTGCAGTCTGGAATCCTGAGCTCTTCTGGAGCTCAGAGTGCTCTTTGGTTATGACAGAATTCTGTTCTTTTTGTTTGTGTTTTGTAACAGGATCTTTCTTGGTAGCCCAGACTGGTCTGGAATGCCATATTCTCCTGCCTTGGCCTCCCGAGTGCTGGGATTACAGGTGTGTACACTGCATTCAGCTAGAATCCAGTTCTTATGGAGGTTTAGACTGGGGTCTTCTCTTGCTGGCTGGCTGTCAGCCGGGGGCTGTTCCTAGCTCCTGTCCTAAGCCAGCTGTGAAGACTCTGTGTCACTGAATTTCTTTCCCACTTCGAGTGTCTGCCTTTTTGCCTCTGACCACCAGACCCACTTTTTCTTTTTGTTGTCTTCCCCACATCTCCCCATTCAAAATATAGAGCAGGCATAGGGCCTGGGCTGAGGTATATATTTGGTAGGTTTACTTTGCCTCCTCTACAGCCTGTGGCAGATCCACTTTTTTGTGTGTGTGTGTTACTGGGGTTTGAGCTCAGGGCCTTCAACTTGGGCCACTCCACCAACCCTATTTTTGTGATGGATTTTTTTTTTTCAAGATAGGGTCTCTCGAACTATTTGCCCAGGTTGGCTTCGAACCTCGAACCTCCTGATCTCTGCCTCCTGCGTAGCTAGGATTACAGGCGTGAGCCACTGGCACCCAGCTCAGACCCACTTTTTAAAAGGTCTGTGCCCCATCATAAGGTCAGCTGACTTGGAACCTTCATACATATGTGAAATCCCCTTTTCGGGAGTTCCTGTCTTAGTATTTGATGGAATAACGAGGAGAGAAGGTGTATGTACACCAGGAATCTTGAGGAGAGGGAGTTTCTTAACCCAGCACTGTATCTCATAATTTTATTGTGTTCTCAAAAAAAAAAACCATTCATAGTTGGGCATAGATGTGCATACCTGTTGTCTAAGCACTTGGGAAGCCAAGACAGGAGGAGTTCTAGGCCAGCCTGGGCTATGTAGTGAGACCCTGTCTCAAAAAAAAAAAAAAAAGGACAAAACACCAGCCAACCAACCAAAGAAAAAACCCTTTTGTAACCACCTTTCAGTTAACAGCAGAATGACGGCTTCCAAATACATACAGCCTTAAATATTAGAAAACACTGAAAAATTGGGATATCATTTACATAGAGTAGAATGCCAAGATTTTAAGTATGCTATGCAGTCAGTTTGATTAATTTGTATCAAGATACTTGCCCAGAAAGTTCCTTCTAATAATTAATCTTTTCTCCTCCAAGCAACTCAAATTTGGTTCCTGTCACAGTAGGTTTAGCTTTCCTAGTCTAGCATTCTGTATAAATAAGATTATATACTATGTGTCTTTCCATCCAGTTCTTTGTTTAGCACACATTTGTGAAATTCGCTTGTATTGTTGCATGAATCCGCGGTAAGTGTTCCTTCCTGCTCCTGAGTGAGTTCTGTTCTGCTGTGTGACTCTGCCACAGCTGTTCTTTTGATGTGCATCTGGGGGCGGGCCTGCTCCTCCTTGTGTAAGGCACATGGGTGTACACTTTTCTTTCCTTTTTTTGATAAATACCCAGGAGTATAATTGCTTATAGGGCAGATGTGTGATTCACTTTTTCAAAGAAACAGCTAGTTTTCCACCAGCTACGTGTGTTCTGGTTAATCCACATGTCTCCCGCATTTGGAAGGTATGTGCTTGTTTTTGTATCTGTTTTGTGAAGTGCCTGTTCAAGGCTGTTGCCCAGTTGAGAAATTGGGTTGGCCAGTGATGCATCTGAATGTTACTATGCAACATAAGGCCTCATCAGATGAAGCTGCCCAGATTTGACCTTTAAGTCTCAAAATCATGAGCCAAAATAAACCTCTTAGGTCTGGAGAATGTGGTCAGTGGTAGAGTGATTGCCTAGTGTTTGCAAGGCCCCTGGGTTTGATCCCCAACACAGCAAACCAAAAACACTATCTTTTCCTTTTATTCTCTCTGGTAATGGCATTTGAACTCAGGTCTTAGCACTTTGAGGCAAACACTCTAATGCTTGAGCCATGCCTCCAGCCCTCTTTTCCTTATAAAAAAAAAAAAAAAGGGAGGCAGGGTATGGTGTTGCACACCTGTAACCCCAACTACTCAGGAGGCAAAGATCAGGAGGATAGCAGTTTGAAGTTAGCCTGGATAAAGTTACCAAGACTCCATCTCAACCAATAAGCCAGGCATGATGGGTTGTGTCTGTGACCCCAGCTACACAGGAGGCATAGGTGTGAGAATCATGATCTATGCCATCCCTTACGCAAGACCCTTTCCAAAAAATAACTAAAGCACAAAGGACTGGGAGCGTGGCTCAGGTGATAGAGTATTTGCCTAGCAAGTGTGAAGCCCTGAGTTCAAACCCCAGTACTGCAAAAAAAAAAAAAAAAAAAAAGCTTGTCTTTTTATTATTGAGTATAGGACTTCTTTACATATTTTGGATAGAAGTTCTTTGCTAGATACATGTGTTGCATATATTTCTCCCCAGTCTGTCTCTTAACTCTTTTTTCGTTATTTTTTAATAAATAAGTAGTTTAATTTTTTAGTAGCTTTAAATTTTGATGAAGTCCAACTTTTCAGTTTTTTTTTTTTATGGTTCCTGCTTTCTGTTGTCTTACTTGCTTTTTAAAATAGTTTTAAGACGTATGCTGTATTGGAGACTCAGGATGCAAAGTGTGTTGGTGAGAGTTGTCACATTTCCAATCCTGAGAGAGCTCTTTTTTTCTTTTTCTTTTTCTTTTTTTTTTTTTTTTTTTGCAGCACTGGGGTTTGAACTCAGGGCTTTGTGCTTGCTAGGCAGGCGCTCTACCTACAGCTCAACCAACAGCTCACAATGGGGATAGTTGCATCATTGACTTATTCTTATATTAGGAAAAAGCACATTCTACATTTTCATGTAGTCCCTTTCCCTTTTATTTCTTGTGCTTAAAATTTGCTTTTGAGGAAGATGGGCCCATGGTCCTGTGGCGAATTCAATGACCGCTGAGGGACAGTTCCTGACAGCTGATCAGGGAAGCAGCCTCTGGCAAAATCTGTTTCCTCAGGTATAGCCATGGTTAGAGACAGCCTTCTTTGGATTTCTGGAAGCAAAGTAAGCTTATGTAGAAATATGTGCAACTCCTGGAAACAGGTGAGGTTAGGGTGTTGTAAACTGGAGGACCTGAGCACTTAGAAGCTGCTTCTGGCCTTGGGAGTTGCTGTGGAGAAGCATCCGAAGGTGTTTGCCCCCATTTCTTTAGTTCTGAAAGCATCTGCTCAACAAAATCCTCAAGGCAAACAAAGGTTTTTGTTGTATCTAGTAGAGTGTTTTTGTTTAGGATGGAAACACTCAGAATAGCTACTGTTATTATGAAATCTTTCATTTGAACACTCCACTTTATAGGTTTTTGTGGTTCATTTTTGTGATTCAAGTTTAGTAGGGGAAATAAAGGGATTAGGTTAGGTTAGATTAGAGAAAAAAATTAGATAGAGGAGGTGCTATGTGACAAGTATAAAGTGATGTGTTAGTACACTTTCAGCTCTAAGTGCTCTTTTGGGGAAGCTCTGGAGATGAAACTCTGTAAACATTAGGTAGTGATGGATGGTAGAAATACAGGGATTCTTCTCCCCTCCCATTTTTTTTTTTTTAAATGGTGCTGGGGATTGAACACAGGACCTCGGGCATGCTAAGCTACCTAGGAACTCTGTCCCCAGCCCTACAGTGATTCTTAACTGGTAAAGGATAAGCAACAGGTAGCTGGATAGAACATATTTACTGTTATAATATGGTTTTATGTTTATAAAATGAAATAACTCACTGTGGTAGTACAGACTACAGAGATGTGCAGTGTTTGTTTGTTTTTTCATAGATGTCCTGGTTTGAAAAAGTTTCAGACCTTCCAAAACTTTTTTTGGGTTTGTTGGAGTATGAACCTTGATTGATCGATCTATCTGTCTATCTAGCTACCTACCTAAATATCTTTTTTCTTTCTCCCTTCCTCTACCTCTTTTTTTTCTTCAAAATAAAATAAATTTTATTTTAAGATAAGTAAAATAAAAATTTCCAGGATGATATAAAAATAAAATTTCAGAAGAGTTACAATGCTTTACAAATTTGAAAATATCCATTTTTTCTAGCTAAAATTAAAAACAAATAAGCAACAACAACAAAAAAAAACCCCAGCTGGGTTCTCCTGTCTGCTTCTGTATTCAACTTGGTGTATGTTGATGTGGCTGAAATATGTGGAGGAAATGAGACCTCACAGAGACTTGTAGTTGGAAGGAGAAATATTTTAGTAGCTTTGTTAGCTCATTGCAGATCTTCACCAGAGCTGTTCAGGTGCTAGTTTCTCAGCGGTGAGCTGCACTGAGGACTCCAGCGGTCTCATCAAGCCGTCCACACTCTATACAGCACGGTCAGTGCTTGCTCCTTCTACATGGCTCTTGCACATGCGTGATGTTCATGCACTGGTCATCTTTACTAGTGAATGCAGGCTTTTTTCAACAAACATATCCCAGAGGAAGGTCACATCTTCCTGGCTATCCACATGTGGCTCCAGCTGAGCTGGCAGAGCAGATCCTGTGTCAACCAGCAGATCCTGTGGACAGGGTTGGCATTGTGCAGGCTGTAGGTGGGGAGCTGCCCTCCACATACTCTCCACGAAAAGCCACAGGGAGCTCAGCTCAGTTACCTGCAGTCTCACTGTAGGTTAAGATGTGTCAAGGAACCTTTTCTGCTCTGGGCAACCATGGTCCTCTGCAGGCGCGCAGCCTCTGGCTCCTGTAGCTCCAGACCCAGAGGCAAGGAGGCAGCTACCTTGGCCATTGCAAAGGACAATCAGCCAGTAGTTCTGCAGGTGCTGAACGTAAAAGCCCAGAGGGAGCCCGGCGCCCACCTCTTGCCCAGTGAGTAACCGACTGGGCCCCCTTCCCTTGGAGAGTCTCTCTTTTTTTTCTTATTTTTTGGTGGGAATGGAATTTGAACTCAGAGCTTTGTGCTTACAAAGCAGGTGCTCTACTGCTTGAGCCACATCTCCAGTCCATTTTGCTCTGGTATTTTGGATATAGGGTCTTGTAAATTATTTGCTTCAGCTGGCCTCAAATGGCAGTCCTTTCTATCTCAGCCTCCCAAGTTACCAGTATTATAGGTGTGAGCCAGTGGCGCCTGGCTTGGTCTCACGTTTTTTCCCCTGGGCTCCCCTGGACCACAATCTACTTCCCACCTTACTGGGATGATAGGTGTGCACCACTAGGTCCAGCTTTTTATTTGTTGAGATGGAATCTTGCAAACTTTTTGCCTGGACTGACTGGCCTCAAATCTTAATCCTCCTAAATAGCTATGTGAACTAGTGTGCCTGGCTCCTTTTTTTGTTTTTTTGGTTGAGACATGGTCTCGCCATGCAACCCAGGCTGGCCTGAAGTTTGTAATCCACCTGCCTAAGCCTTCTGAATGCTGGGATTACAGGTATGCACCACTACACCTGGCCCCCTTTGAGTCTTTATTATATAATTTTTGTTCTGAAATTTCAGAGCTAAAAAAAGTATGCAGTTGTACTACTGATACTGCTATTGTTTACTCTGCTTTTTTTTTGTTGTTTTGGTCAGGGTCTCAGTACATAACCCAGGGTGGCTTTGAACTTGCAGTTCTCCTGTCTCAGCCTCCCTAGTGCTGGGATTACAAGTTTGCACCACCATGCTTGATCCTTACTCTGCTTTTTAATCATGATAGTGGGCTGGTGGAGTGGCTCAAGTAGTAAAGCACCTGCTTTGCAAGTGTGAGGACCTGAGTTCAAGCCCCAGTACCACCAAAAAAAGAGATACCGCTTAGGAATTAAAAAAAAAATCATTATAGTTAGTGGATTTGGAAATTTCTAAATACATTAAAAACAGCGTTAAGATTGTTTTGTTGATGTCACTTATTAAGAAGGGAAGATAGGATAAAAAGATTGAGAAAGGAAACTTTTTTTCAACTCCTTGACAAAGCCAAAAAGATTAGGTCACAATATGGGTATTTACTTTTATTTTCTTTGATCTATATAATTTAATTTATAAGCTTGTCACAGTAGCTCACGCCTGTAATCCTAGTTACTCAGCAGTTCAAAGCCAGCCTGGGCAAATACTTGAAAAAAACCTATCACAAAAAAAGTGCTGGTGGAGTGGCTCAAGGTGTAGGCCTGAGTTCAAACCCCAGTTCCACCAAAAAAAAAAAAGAAAAGAAAAAAAATTCTGAGGGCAGAGCACTTGCCTAGCATGCATGAGGCCTGGGTTTGATTCCCAGGACTGCAAAAAAGCAAAACAAAACAGTAACAACAATGTGACTGTTTGTTGTGTTAAGCTATAAATCATATTTGATAAAATTCACAGAGCTGTGCAGCCATTGCCATCATTGAATTCTAGAGTATTTCCATTACCTCCTGCCCATTAGCAGTCACTCTCCGTCCCCTTTGTCAGCCATTAATCTGCTTTATATCTCTGGGCTAGAAGTGGAATTATGTGGTACGTGGCCTTTGTATCTGGCTTCTTTCAGTTACCATAGTACCTTTGTTGTATGTATCAGTACTTTGTTCTCTTTTTATAGTCAAATAATATTTTGTTGTATGAATTGAACACATTTTGTTTATCTGTTTATCAGTTGATGGACCTTTGGGTGGTTTCCACATTTTGCTAGTGCCAAACCATTGCTGCACAAGTTTTACATTTCTCCAGTATTTTGTTTTTTGGAGCTCTTGTATGCAGGTTTTTGTGTGAGCATGTTTTCAGTTTTGTCAGGTATATTCCATGGGCATGCCAGTTTGTTCATTTAATTTTGTGAGTTTTGACATTTATCTCATTGAATCTATAGCATACTCTATAATCTTGAGTTCCAAGATTGTGGGCATTTATCCTTAACATAGCATGGACTTCCCTCTGCAGACTGGTCCCTCAACATGTGCCTGGTGTTCTTCAGGGTGACTGCATGTGCATGGTGTAACGGGTCATCTGTGACCTCACCAGCCTTGCTGACACTGCCAGTTCCTGCTGGCTTAGCTCACATAACAGAGCTCTCGGAAAACATCTCCATTGTGATGTGCCCCAGCAACCGTGCAAGGCAGAGCGTCTGTGTTTTTCCTCAGTGTGTACCTCTTTATTGTATTTATGGGGACTTTGTCCAATAATAAAGAACTGTCAGGAGGACTGGCGGCATGGCACAAGATGTAGAGCATATGAATAGCAAGTGTGAGGGCCTTAGTTCAAGCCCCAGTACCCCCCCAAAAAAAAACAAACTGTCAGGACATCAGGTCAGCTCATATGTTTTGTCCTTTGCCTGTCACTCAGATCAGATGATTTTAATACACATATATATATAATTTTTTTTGTGTGTGGTGCTGGGGATTGAACCAGGGCTTCACACATGCTAGGTAAGTGCTTTACGTAACACTGAGCTACAACCCCAGCCCTGGTGATTTTTCTATAACATTCTCTGTTTTTTAAAATTTGGCTATAAGGCACATTATATAAAATTTGCTGTCTTAAAGTGTTGAATTCAGTAATTCTTAATATAATTCTCTGTGTTGTGTCACCACCCACCCCCATATCATTCCATACATTCCCTGTGAGCACTCTTTTCTTTTTTTTTTTTTTTGCGGTACTTAGGTTTGAATTCAGAGCCCCATACTTGCTAGGCAGGCACTCTACCACCTGAGCCATTCTGCCAAGCCCAGCACTTGTTTTTTCTAACCCTCTTTACTGCATGAGCTTCCTGGCTGAATGGCACGTCATAAAACCAGAGGGTAAGTGACCAAGATGGTGCCCTTTCCTTCTGTGGCCTTAGCCTTTTTCTCACTAATTTTTGAGAAGGGTTAAGTTGTGGTAAAATTAGACCGCTGAGATTTGTATTGCCTGATTGTGTGGTCTGAGAGGAGGCTAACTATACTAAATGATCAGCTGTGGAGATGGAAAATAGATCACTACAGAAACAAAGGGACCTGTAACTCTGATAATCTGCCATGACAAAATTAAACCTTGCCAGGGGCATGGCTCAGGTGGTACAGGCCTGCCTAGGAAGTGCAAGCACTGAGTTCTCCACTGGAACAAAAAAAATTCCAAAAAAAATTCCAACGTGTAGATCCTGATCTGCAGAGTCTTAGTCACTTCTGCCTTACTTTTTTTGTCTAATAATGAATTCACATTGGGCATGGTGGTGCACACCTATGATCCAGTGCTCAGAAGGATGAGGCAGGAGGAGCTCGAGCTTGAGGCCAGCTTGGGCTTACATGTAGCGAGACCCTTTCCCAGAGCAACAACAAAAAGGGCTGCTGGAGTGGCTCGAGTGTTATAGTGCCCTAGTAACCAAAAGAAATCAGAAACAAAAAACAAAACAAGAAAAAGCAGTTCTGTTCTTGGCTCAGTGTTGTGTTGGTCTGTTTTTATTGTGGCAGAAGTGTTAAGTCCTTTCTGTATTGGAGGAGCCTGTGGACTTGTCCTGGCCAGTCAGGTATTGTTTTTTGTATTTCGAGCTGTCAGAAACACCAAGTGCGTGTGCACATGTGGAGTGTGTGTTTGCGAACATGTATGCGCTGGGCCGTGCGGTTCCTGAGGTGGAGGAGCCCTCCATCAGGAGGGAGCATGGACTCTGTCTGTTCTGCGTAATGTGAGCTTAGGGTTCCTTGTTCTAAGTAGAAGTTAAATGATAGTTGGCTAAATTATCTACAGACTTTTTGTTGTTCCTGTAAAAAATACACATGAAAATGCTCTGAAAACTAAGATATTGGATGCATGTGAACTATTACTATTATTATTGCAGTACTGGGGCTTGTCCCACTTGCCAGGCAGGTGCTCTGCCACTTGAGCCATGCATGCCTCCAGCCCCTTTTGTTTTAGTTATTTTTCAGACAGAATCTTTCTTTTTTTTTTTTAATTGCTTTGTTTTTGGCCCAAGGCCCACCTATGCCTCCCAATAGCCCAGCTTGTTGGTTGAGATGTGTCTTGCTAACTTTTTGCCTGGGCTGGCTTGAACCTCAGTCCTCCTGATCTTCCTCTATAGCTGGGATTGTAGGTGTGTACCACCACATCCAGTCTTTTTTTGTTTTGTTTTGTTATTTTGAGTGTAGCCCAGGCTGACTTGCCCTCCTCCTGCCTCAGCCAGCTGAGTCCTGGGACTATAAGTGTGTTTCACCATGCCTGGCTTAGATGTAAATTTGTAATGTACATGTTGTGTGTATACTTTGTCTGCTTACAGTATATCTTAGGTTTACTCCATCGTTCCCCTTCCTCCCCTTTCTTAGAACAATTTCAACAGGTTCCATTCTTCTATTTTCATATGTGAATACAATTGGTTTTGTTTTTAATTGAGTTATATACTTATTTTAGTATTCTTTGTATGTAGATAAAAATATCTAGTACAGAGTTCCCACATAACTTGCACTTAAGTTTCCCCCAATGCTTAACATCTGCATGGATGTGGTACATTTGGGACAACCATGGAACAAATAGGAACTTTATTTGGGGCCATCCGGTTTTCCCTCGTGTTCTTGTTCTGTCTCAGGATCCTCCCCGTGACACCACATCCTGTTTAGTCATCTTGCCTCCTGGCCTGTAAGAGTTTCTTAGAATTCTCCTGTTTTTGATGACTGAGTTTGCTTAAACTGGTAGAACACAGTACCACAGAGTGGCTTATGAACCAGAGAAATTTGTCTCTCACAACTGTGGAGACTGGATGTCTGAGATCAGGTGCCAGCATAGTTGGGTTCTGGTGAGGTCCCTCTTCCAGTTGCAGGCAGCTGCCTTCTTGTTGCCATGGTAGAAAGGAGTTGAAGAACTCTGGATCCCTTTTATAAGAACACTGATCTCATCACAAGGTCTCCCCTTATGATCTAGTCACTCCCAAAGGCCCCACTGCCTCACATCATAACACTGGGGGTTAAAATTTCAACATATGAATTTCAGGAGTGCTGGTGGAGTGGTTCATGTGGTAGAGTGGCTGCCTAGCAAGTGTGAGGCCCTGAGTTCAAACCCCATATGGTCAAAAAAAAAAAGAAAAAGAAAGTGAATTTCAGGGATGTTAGTTAGCTTTCTGTTACTGTAACAAATAAACAAGACAACAAACTTAAAAAGACCAAAGGTTTACTTTGGCTCACGGTTTGGAGGTTTTAGTTCAAGGTGGGTTGGTTGGTCCCATTGCATTTGAACCTTTGGTGAGGCAGCACATCCTGGCGGATAGCATATAGCCAAGCGGGGTTGTTCATCTTAAAAGTACGATGTGAAAAAAGCAAGTGAGAGGAAGAGACCAGCGTCCTACAGCCCCTTTGAGGGCTTTCCCCTCATGATCCGAAGACCTCTTGTAGGCCTCAGCATCTCTCAGTTGTGCTAAGCTGAGGTCTATACCTTTAACATTTGGGTCTTTTGGGCGCATTTAAGATCCAAACTGTACCAGGAATCACATTTAGTTTATTCCAGAGACCTTGACAATGACATTTTGTGGAATGTCCTTCAGTTTGGTTTGTCTGCTGTTTTTCTCGTGGCTAGGTCAGTATTATTTTGGGAGGAAGATGCTGAGCCCAATTTTGGATTCTAATACCATTTCATTCTTCCATAAAATGAATCAGAGCTCCTTGAGAAAAATGGCGAATTCCAGGGTTGGAATAGGGAAAATACAAGATGAGCCTGGAATTTCTTGTAGTGCTGAGAATAAGAACAAATGTGAAACACAGAGGATGGGCGCATGTCACAGGGGCTGAGGATGTAGCTCAATGGTAGAGTGCATGTCTAGCAGGAACAAAGCTCTGGTTTGAACCACGTCATCAAAAAAAAAAAAAAAGACGAGCAGCTGGAACACTATTTTTTTTTTAATAATTAGTAGCTTAAATAGAACCTAAATTAAAAATAAATCCCACAGTCCATATTGATGTAAATAATTAAATAAACAAGTGAGGGCCGAGATAGAGGAGAGATAAATTGGCATGTGGACCCGTTCCAAGCAGTTGTAGATACTCTTGACTTTTGGAGCCCCCGAGCTGTGCTCCCACCTCCCATGCCCCACCTCCCACCCACTACCTCGTACCCCCTGGGTGTGGGCTGTGCTGAGTGACTTACTTCCTCAGTGTAGCTTAGATGGCCTGTGTGTGTGTAAAAGGGGCATCTGTGCAGTGGGAGACTCTTAGGCAGCAGGCTGACCTGGATGTACCAAGTGAGGGAATGGCACATGTGCAGTGCTTAGGGTGTTGTAAGATTTGGGTTCCCCTTTCTGTCTTCTAAAAGTAACTCATGTAACTTCTTCTAAGTGAAATTGTGATTCTTGTAGTCACCACCATTTTGAAATACCATGCTTATTTTGCTACCTGATTCTTCAGTTTTTGGCTTTCTGTGCTAGGTGTTGGGGTCCATCCCTTTCTCTGCACCTTCTCTCCATACCTGTGCATTCTGGGTCTCTACAATCTCCCAAAGTAATTAGGTTGTCATTTGGGTTAGATCCACTTTTACCATTTGTCTTTGTGACTGTGCATGCCATAACTGAGTCATTTAATAAGCTGTGACTTTCTGTTGAGTCTTTTTTTTTTTCCCCCTTTGGAGCTAGTCATTGTCTGGTTTTTATTTCCTTACTTTGTAGACCTGGCACACATTGAGCCCTGGAGTCTTTAGCCTGGATCCCCTTTAACCTTGGAAGAACCCATCCTGCCTGCCTAGCCCTCTCCTGTCCCGGGGTGTCCTCCTTCTCATCTTTTCTCTTTGTTCTGAATGAGCACAGAACAAAGGTAGCTTGATAAGGGTACTTGTGAGGTAAAAATATTTTGGGCTCTGGTCTGTCTGTAGATTAGTTACTATACATTTATACTTGGTTGAGAGTTTGGCTGACTCTAGAATTCTAGATTAGGAATAATTTCCCTTCAGAATTTTGAAGGCATTTGTTTAAGTTGCCTCCTGTTGCAGTGTTGCTCTTGAGAAGTGTTCTTTCTATGTGACTTGTGATTTCCCCTCCTGTGGGGGCAGGGAAGGTACTCTTTTGTTACTATAATATTTTTATTTTCTTGATTTTTTTTTAAAGCCAGGCATGGTGACTCACACCTGTAATCCTAGCTATTCGAGAGGTGGAGATCTGGAGGATTGTGGTTCAAGGCCAGCTCAGGCAAGAAAAAAGTTCAGGAGACCCCCCATCTCAACAAAAAAGCTGGTATGGTGGTTTCTGTCTGTAATCCCAGCTACGTAGGAGGTATGAAGGATCAAAGTTCAGGCCAGCTGGGGCAAAAATGTGACCCCTACCTGAAAAAATAGCTAAAGCACAAAGGGTTGGGGGTGTGGTCCAAGTGGTAGAGTACCTGCCTAGCAAGTGCAAGGCCCCTAGTTCAAACCCCAGTACCACCAAATACATATATATATATATATATATATATGTGTGTATATGATGTTCTACCTGTATGACTAGAAATGCCTGGCATAGAGTCAGGCTCACTAAATGTTTATTGAATGGACTGGTTAGGTTTTACAAAGGGGAATCTGCCCTTTTCCTCTTTGAAGGCGAAAGTCTGGCTGCCTGTGTTCTATAAACCAGGCCCTGTTGAGGGCAGGGGGTATAAAAACAGACAATAGAGATGCATCTCCACACAAAAGGGTGGTCTGCCTGGACACAGGCACAGAGAGACTGGGTCTCTGTGTATCAAAGGACAAGGGAAGGTTGGGTTTTTTGGGAAAGGGAAAAGCCACAGTCATGACAGAAAGCTGATTGGGCGCAGCAGTCACTGATAAAAGTCGTGAAGGCAGTCCTGTGGATTGGGCTCTGAGATAGTCAGGCAAATGTTCTTGTGTGCGCGACCAGTTGTTCTATGGTACTTCTGCTGTCAGGCCACTTGTGCCTGAGCGTCTTCCCTGGCCCACTTGATGGGATTTGACCCAGGTGACTCCTTTTGAACCTGATAGCTTTCACCAGGGTTTTCAGGCTCTTCCTGTGCCGCCAGGCCGAGCTCCTGGTGCAGCCGCTTTCCCTGCTGTAGTGCACAAGGCAGCACACGTCTCAGTTTAAGCATTATTGCTGTTGGGCAGTTAGCTATCACCCTGAAGGCTTTCTCTTCTGTTCACCAGTGTAATAGAGGGAGTACCACCAAAAAAAACAGTAAAAATTGTAAAGATTGAGTTACTAAAATAATGGAGACAAAACAAGTTCTAAAATTAGATAAAGTAAAAATTGCTTTAGGGTAACTTCTGTCTTCAGTTTTTAGAGTACTGACTTTTTTTTTTTTAACAGTCTGCAGACATGGAACAAGATTTGTTGGGTTTGCTTTGATCCCAAGGCTTGAACTTCAGCCACAACAGCTTTATCCAGTGAACAATGTCTCTCAGAGGTTTGCCCAAGGTGCTTGATTTAGATATTAGATTTGTCAGGTTCCATACTGGAGATCTTTTTTTTGCTTGTTTTAGATTGGCAGTACTGGGGTTTAAACTCAGGGCTTTGTGCTTGCTAGGCAGGTGCTCTATCACTTGAGCCATGTCCCTAGTCTCATACACTGGAGGAGGTTGAGTTCCTTTGCTGTTGCAAAGCAAATAATAGCCTTTTAAGAACTCTTTTCTTTTTTGGAAATAAAAGCATAATGAAAACTTTGCCATGGTACTGGGCACCCATGGATCACTCCTGTAATCCTAGCTACTTGGGAGGCTGAGATCAGGGGGATTGTGTGGCTCGAGGCCTGCCCAGGCAATCAATTCAAGAGACTCCATCTCCAAAATAACCAGAGCAAAAATGGACTGGAGGATTGACTCAAGTGGTAGAACTCCTGCTTACAAAGTATGAGTTCAAACCCCCTCCCACAAAAAAAAGTTTTCTATGGTAATTATAATAACTTGGGGTCAGCTATCTTGTGTGTCTCTCAGAGGAGAAAAATGCATAACATTTTTGGGCCTGCAGTATGTTCCAGGTTGTGGGGGGGTAAGAGGCATCAAAGCTATTTGACATACTGGAGATTGAGGATCCACCAGTCATGTGACAGGTGGGAGGAAGATGCATAGCTGTCCTCATTCACTGAACACACCTCTATGGCATGGGTCTGGCTGGTTCTGTGTTTGACTGCGTCACCTAAAGAACTCATTCATACAAGAGTTGGAAGAAAGTCTGGGGACAAAGTAGAATGTTTGAGTTGACTTAGACTTCTATTAAGTTTTACCTTTCAGAAATCTGTTAGCCTCACTTAGCCCTTTGAGCTGGGAATCTATCTACTTTTTCCTGGGGTTAGAACTCAGGGCTTAATGCTTGCTAGGTAGGCACTCTTACTACTTGAGCCACTCCGCCAGCCATGCCTGTGTACTTTTGAACGCTTCACAGTGATAGGCTGCAAATTAGTGTTTCCTTAGAGATGTGTTTAGTTTCTACATTAATCAAGAAATTCCTTTTTTTTTGATGGTACTGGGATTTGCCTCGTGCTTGCTAGGCAGATGCTCTATCACTTGAGCAATGACTCTAGCCTCTTTAGTTTGGAGAAGGGTCTCACTTTTTGCCTAGGCCAGCCTGGACTGTGATCCTGTATTTTAAGCTTCCTGCTGTCGCATGTGCACCATGACACCCAACTTTTTCTGTTGAGATGGGGGTCTCATGAACTTTTTGCCTGTGCTGGCCTTGAATGGTAGCCCAGGTTGGCCTTAAACTTGCAGCGTTCCTGCCTCAGCCTCCAAAGTGTTTGAATTACAAGTGTGTTCCACCATTTCCAGCATAAGCTAAAAATTTCTTATTTTAAGAAGGCTCTGGTCAGTCTTTTAAAATTTTTTTGTCATTGCAAAATCAAACATATTTAGGGCTGTAGCTCAGTGTAGACTGCTTGCCTGGCCTGTGCAAGTCTCTGGGTTCTATCCCCATCATTGCAAACAAGCAAACAAAACTCACGTTTAGCTGGTGCTCATACCTATATCTCCAGCTACTCAGGAGGCAGTGATCAGGAGGACTGATTCAAAGCCAGCCCCAGCAAATAGTTGGAGAGACCCTAGCTCAAAAATACCTGAGACAAAAAAGGGCTGGCGGAGTGTTAGAGCGCCTGCCTAGTAAGCGTGACTCCCTGAGTCCAAACCCCAGTATTGCCAAAAAATACCCACAAAACCCCAAAACTCTCCCACATTTAATTCTTTAATTAGACTGGAATTTATTTTAGTGTGTAGTGAGGGTAGGAGTACTACTTTTTTTTTTCCAAATAGCCAGAATCTTGCACTGTTTTTGTTTTGTTTTCTTTTTGGTGGGACTGGGGTTTGAACTTGGCTTCACACTTGCAAAGCAGCTGCTCTGCTGTTGAGCCATACCTTCAGTCCATTTTGCTCTGGTTTTTTGGAGATGGAGTCTTGTGAATTCTTGCCTGGTCTGGCCTTGAACCACCATCCTCCCGATCTCAGCCTTCTAAGTAGCTAGGATTACAGGGGTGAGCCACTGGTGCCTGGCTTTAGCACTGCTTATTATGGTTTTTTTTTTTTTTTTTTTTTTTTGGTGGCACTGGGGTTTGAACTCGGGGTTGAACTCAGACAGTCACGCTTGCTAAGCAGGCGCTCTTACCAGTTGAGCCACTCTGTTAACTCTTTTTTTTTTTTTTAATTTTTTTTATTATTCATATGTGCATACAATGCTTGGGTCATTTCTCCCCCCTCCCCACACCCCCTCCCTTACTACCCACCCCGCCCCCTTCCTCCTCCCCCCACCCCCTCAATACCTGGCAGAAACTATTTGCCCTTATCTCTAATTTTGTTGAAGAGAGAGTATAAGCAATAATAGGAAGGAACAAGGGTTTTTGCTAGTTGTGTCAACTCTTTTTTTGTGGTGATTTTTTTCCAGATAAGGTCTTGCGAACTAATTGCCTGGGGCTGGCTTTGAACTGAAATCCTTCTGGTCTCTGTTTCCTGAGCAACTAGGATTACGGGCTTGAGCCACCGGCGCCCGAGCACTGCTTATTATGTAATCTACCTTTGGTTATAATGACTTAGCCCAGAAATGAAGAGTGAGATCTAGCAGCGTAAATAAGTATGCCACTATCTGTTGCCTTCTCTCAAATGGCATGCATGTCTATATTTATATGATGGTGGCAGGGATGGGAGATATGGAAGTTGTTCTGATTAGGGGGTGCCTCCAGGTAGTGAGAGGTATGAGCTTGAGAATAGAAGACTTAGTGAACCCTGTCCTGGAATTCAATATTTGAAATGTTACATGGACAAAGCAGAAAATATTTTGTGCTTATTTTAGGGGAAAGAAACTAGCTCAAGGGGTGAAGGTTGTAAGGAGGCAGATTTTATCTCAGTAAAAGGAATAACTTTCTAACTAAATACTGGGGCAGTCTGACAAGTCAGGAACCATTTTCGAAAGTAGCAAGCCCAGTAGAAGTATGTCTGCTTATCAGAAATGTGCCTCTGGGCTGGGGAATATAGCTTAGTGGTTTAGTGTTTTCCTTGCATGCACGAGCCCTGAATTCAATCCCCAGTACCACAAAAAAAAAAAAAAAAAAGAAAAAGAAAAAAAAGTATTAGAGATGTGCCTCAGTCCTTTTTCTGGTCTGGGAGATTGGTCTGAATACTGGGTGACTCCTGTGTGTGGTGCCTGTTGTGTGTTGTACCCCATGGACACTCTGAGAACATACTCCTAAGAGTCTGAGAGGTCTGCTGACCACTGAGTACTGGGAGAGACTCTGGATTCATAGCTCATGCTTTGTCAAGGCACTTGCCATCTCAGTTCTCAGGAGAGTTATAGCCCCCCAAGAATATTTGGATTCTCATGAATTTTTTTTGAATGCTGGGGAAGGAACCCTGGATTCTGAGTTGCCTTCAGAGCACAGCCCAAGTCTGTCTGTACCTAAAGACAGGATCCATATTCTTGCTCCCTGTGTTCATCCAGCTGCTTCAGTCAGACCTCCCGTTGGCTGGCAGTGCCCTCAACTGTCCTGTCCTGAAGCAAACTATTTGATAACACTAACTGCTGCCCCTTACCCCGTGGTGCTCCCCTGTCCAGTCATTGTCCCAGGACTTGGAGTTCTTGGTAGATCTGCTTGTGTAGCTTGTTTTCTAGCCTGCAGGTCCCTGAGGGCAAAGCCCTTATCAAACTGTATCCCAAAGCCTCAGAGTGAATTTTAGTAAAACTCTTGCATCATTTTGTATGGGAAAGATAAAATAATAATATGTTGCATCTTTTGGAATTAATATGTAAATACTTTGCTGAAAAGGGTGGAACATGAGGAGAAAAAGAGGCCTTGATTTTAACTTTCTTCCTTCTTACAGGGATACCAATCCTGGAGGCCCCTTCTCTGCCATAGGAATCTCAGAAATGTTAGACCAGTAATTAGATCATCTTCATTGAAAGCTGGTCCTAAAATGTCTCATTCAGTCATTTAGCAAATACATTCTGTGTGCTGGGCTGAGAATATATGCTGAACAGGGCAGATAGTGTCCGTGCTTTAATGGCGCTGTGTATAACCATTTCCTAGCAGCATACTGTATTCCCAGCCTGCCAATGGTATGTGTTTGCTGCAGTGGAGTTGGAGAGTCATATGCCAAATAAATGCACAATAAATATAAACACAAATAACATGCTATTAAGTGGAGTACTTGTCTTTGTTCTTTTATTGTTTTCTGGGCTCTGTTAGTGGTGAGGAGGAGGTGGACTTCTCAATAGTCCTATTCAGGCAATCTCTCCTTTTCAAAAGGAATTCAGTTTTCTTATCTATGCCCAAGTCATTTTATTTTCAGTGAAATTAGTGATACAGAAACTAAAGTAGTCCTATTACCAAATACTCCTAGCTTTCACCCCTAGATCCCTATTGTGGCCTGTATCCACTGCTTCTCTTTCTTCCCTTCTTCTAGTCTGTCTGTTTATCCACTTACCAGAGGGTGCCAGCACTAGGAGCTGTCCTGGGTGCTGTGCATTCCATAAGGTACCAGGTGAACTCCTAGCCTTTGTCCTAGAGCACAAGCTCTAGTGGGGGAGACAGTTCATGAAGACACATGCAGTTTCAGAGGTAGCAAGGGCCATGAAGGAACTAACTTGGATGAGTAATCCGATGTCCATCCCCATCATGACTACAAAAACTTTCATGATCACTGTTAGTGATCCTCTGGTTTTTGAACTTAATTACAAGATTTTATGATGTATACAAAGATAGTGCAAGGAGTTGTTGCTTAGTGCCAGCAGTCACCATTTTGCTGATTTCGATTTATATGCCCTTTCCCTCCCCTCTTTTTCTTTGGGACTGTGGTGGTTGGAAAGCAGTCCTACCATCAGTCACTCCAGTTAATTGGCTGTGTCCTTCTTGGGTTCTTTGCTTCGTGAACCATTTCTGCCTTGTCACGCTGCCCTTTCCCATCATTCTTACTGATTCTGTGCACCTCTGTTGGTTTTCTTTTCTTTTTGGTGGCACTAGGATTTGAACTCAGGATCTCTCAGTTGCTAGGCAGGTGCTCTACCACTTGAGCCACCCCCCTCTTTTTTGTGTTGAGCATTTTCAAGATAGGGTGTTGCAAATTATTATATATCCTGGGCTGGCTTTGAACCAAGATCCTCCTGATCTCTGCCTCCTCAGTAACTAGGATTATAGACATGAGTTATCAGTGCCCGGTCTCTGTTGGTTTTTCTTCCTTCTTCTAATTGCATGACCACTTCTCAAGGCTTTGGCTGCTTAAATATGTTACCAAGAATTCAGTGTCCAGGAAAAGGGCGAGGAAGCGCAGTAGAAGGGGTTTACATTGACTTACCCACAATGCATGTACTGGTATAATACCAAGGCAAAAATCCCACTGAACAATGAACAGACACCTAAAACACAGACAAGAATGAAAAACAGGTCACACTAAGGGGAGGTCACTAATGGGGGAGAGGGAAGTTAAGAAGATGAATATGGTTGATATACTTTCTATACAAGAAAACAGAAATTTTATACCTGTTGAAGTCACCAAAAGAAGGGGACCTAGGTAGAAAGGAGAAAAATGGAGGGATGAACCAATTTGGGATATAATAAATATTACGTGGAAATATCATAATGTAACTCCCTGTATAGATATCTTAAACAAGTGTCTTTTTTCAAAAATGGAGAACAGGAGGGTAAAACAAGTCCTCTCTGGATGTTGGCACCAGTGGGAGGGGGAAGGACATGAGGAAAGGGTGTAGAAGGGTAAATATGGTGGAAATATGTATGAATGTACGAAAATGGAAAAATGAGACCTGTTGAATCTATTCTGAGAATGGAGAGAGGTGGAAATAAAGGAGATTGATGGAGGTAGTGAATTTAATGATAAAAATATTAAAAAAAAAAAAGACTAAGGCAGGAGGATCATGAGTTCGAGGCCAGCCTGGACTACATACAGATACAGTGTCACCATCTCTTAAAAAATAATAATGCTCGGGATGTACCTCAGTGGTGAAGTGTTTGCATAGCATGTACAAGGCTCTGGATTTGATCCCCAGTACTGCAAAATAAATAAGTAAATACCAACTCGATTTGTTTAAAAAAAAAGAAGAATTTAGTGTCCCTTCATTTCATTGAGAAAATAAAGCTTGAAAACGTTTCTAGAAAATGTCCACTGAGGTAGTATGTTTTGGAAATGCCATTTGGATGTTTTGTTGCTTTTAATAATTGACATTAATTTTAGCTTCTGTTATTTCATCTGCAAAAGAAGAATTCAGATGCAAACCAGAAATGTAATTCAGTGGGTCTGCAAAGGAAAAATAGAAACAGTACTGAATATAGTATTCAAGATTGAAAATCATAAATACATGTATTTATTGTTTACCTATAAAGTGTAATTTAAAAGTTTTCACAAGTGTTTACTGTTTAAAGATGTAACAGTGATGAAACCTGTAATGAGATGTCTAATTTTTTTTTTTTGGCTGTACTGAGGCTTGAACTCAGAGCCTTCACCTTGAGACACTCTGCCAGTCCCCCACTCCTCTTTTTTTTGTGATGGATATTTTTGAGATAGGGTCTTTCGAACTGTTTGCCTGGGCTGGCTTCAAACTGAGCTCCTCCTGATCTCTGCCTCCTGAGTAGCTAGGATTATAGGTGTGAGCCACCAGTGACTGGCTCTAATATTTTTCTTTTTCTGTTCTAGAATGTATGACAGCATGTCCACAATGGTGTACATAAAGGAAGACAAATTGGAGAAGCTTACTCAAGATGAAATCATTTCTAAGACAAAACAAGTAATTCAGGGGCTGGAAGCGCTGAAGAATGAGCACAACTCCATTTTACAGAGTTTGCTGGAGACGCTAAAGTGCTTGAAGAAGGATGACGAGAGCAACCTGGTGGAGGAGAAATCCAACATGATCCGCAAGTCCTTGGAAATGCTGGAGCTTGGCCTGAGCGAGGCGCAGGTGCGACTGGGGCTGGCTCAGTTGTGACTGAATGCAATGCTTTGGAGAGGTGGAGACCCCATTTGAAATGTGCACTTAACTAATGTGGAGGGAAGTAAAGAACCACTTACATATGGGTTGTATCTGTTATATGACTATTGACTTGCTAACTGAACTTTAACCACATCTACCCCTCTGCATCATTTAGTATTTGATTTGGCCCTGTGTCAAAAAAAAACAAACAAACAAAAAACAAACTGCTTAAGTAACACAGACATGTGTGAATGTGCACAGAGATAGGCTATCCTGGCCAGATTCCACAGCTGCCTGGTCATCAGGGCTGCTTGTGTTCCTGTCACCTGCCACACTACACACTGGCAGCTTGTCTCCAGGAACAGGGGACAGGAGAGGAAGGGCATGCTTCTTCCTCTTAAGGCTGCTTCCTCAACATTGTGTACAACACTGTTTACATTTCATTGGCCATAACCTTCTTCCATGACTGCACCTTGTATGAGGGGGCTGAGGACTGATGTTTTGTCCACTTACAGTTTAGAACCTTACACCTAAGGAGAAGAGAATTGGTATTGGCCAGCAACTTGTAAACTCTGTAGTACACCCCAGGGCCAGGGTGTCTCATTATTTTTTTGAGGTGGAGGTACTGGGGCTTGAACCCAGGGCCTATATCTTGAGCCACTCCACCAGCCCTTTTGTTTTTTGTTTTTTGTTTTTTTTTTGGTACTGGGGATTGAACTCAGGGTCTCATGCATGCGAGGCAAACACTAAACCACTGAGCTATATCCCCAGCCCTAGCCCATTTTTTTGTGAAGGTTTTTTTTCCAAGATAGCATCTCTTGAACTATTTGCCCAGGCTGGCTTCGATCCGTGACCCTCTTGATCTTTGCTTCCTGAGTAGCTAGGATTACAGGTATGAGCCACCTGTGCCTGGCTGTTTTATGTTTTTGTCTAAAGCTTCGTTTCTATTATGTTTGACGTAGAGATGGAAACACTGGACACGTGGGTTTTTTCCCTCCTGATAACTCCTGGCTCTGCCAGCAGATCTTTGGTAAAATTCAACATGCTGAAGTGGCTCTTTTCTTAGATTTTTGCTTGTGTAGTGGAAGAATGAGAGAGAAGAGGGGTTGTTGCATCACCAGTTTTGCTTTCATGAAGGAAGTGACCATTCAGATCTGGGTACAGATACTAGAACTTTAACTGTTTTCCTTTAAAGAAAAAAATTTTTTTTTGGGTGCTGGAATGGAACACAGGGTCTCACATGTGTTAGGCAAAGTGCCTACCACTGAGCTACACCCCAAGCCTTTAGACCTTAAAATTTTGTTTGGATGTTGTAAACCTATTATTTCCCAGGTTCTGTTGAAAGGTGAAATGAGTGTGAATTTCCTTTTTCAGTTTGGCAGTTGATAGGTTTTTTAAAAAGGACAAAAAGCCTACCTTTTGGACTTTGAGATTTTAGACGTAAGAGGATGGTGACACAGTTACTGTTATGAGGGGAAGGGCAGTTATATGATCTATAGAGGGAACAGGTGAACCTAATATTTTCCCTCCTTCTGTACTTACACCCCTGGGAACTTCTTGTAGCCTTGAGCAGGTTTTCCCCAGGAGCCACAAGCGCACCACAGGTCGAGCACTGGAGCAGCCAGTAGGTTCTGTGACAGAAATAGACTGAATACACTGGTGCCTTTGGATTCTTTGTGGTAGCTATAGAGAGTCTTCTCTTGCCTTCAATGTGGAAGCAGATCCTACCCCATCACCTTCCTGTGCTCTGCACATGTGTGTACACACACCCTCACATGGAAAAGGGCTGGTGCAAAGTTATGTTAGGGCTGCCTGCATAGAAAGTCAGATGCATCAGAAGAGGACACAGATGTCCATTGCTAGCCATTCTGTGCTCTCACATAGAAAGAATGGATGTATTTTGTAGCTGTTCTGAGCAACATGATACTTTTTGTCACATCACAGTATACAGTGTGTGGCTGAAGGGTGAAAGGAGAAATAAACAGCAGATTGGAGTTACATGTACTGTGGGCAAAACATCTGTAAATACAAGCTAGAGCGTCACACTGCTCATGTGGATGGGAAGGGCTCTTGTGGGATGGCATCTTCAGTGTGGAAATGTCTCTTCTGCTTAGGTGATGATGGCTTTGTCAAATCACCTGAATGCTGTTGAGTCGGAGAAACAGAAACTGCGTGCACAGGTTCGTCGTCTGTGCCAGGAGAATCAGTGGCTGCGGGATGAACTGGCCAACACACAGCAGAAGTTACAGAAGAGTGAACAGTCTGTGGCTCAGCTGGAGGAAGAAAAGAAGCACCTGGAATTCATGAACCAGCTAAAGAAATACGATGATGACATCTCCCCCTCGGTGAGTGGCTCCTTCCTCAGTGTGGTGCTCAGGAGGTAGGTCCTACTGTAGAACTGTGAGTGTCTTCTCCCCTGAAGGGATTGTTGCATTTAGCAGGACCATGGCTGGAGGTGGGGCAGTGGAGGCCCCCCTTGCCTACAAGGCATAGCTGCAGTGTATTTTCATATGTGATTTTTAGAACAGTGATCAGAAAATGTAAAGATGCTTTGTAAGTACAAGGCTCCACCATCCTCATTGGCAAGCCCTGCCACAGTTTGAATGCTGCTGAGCTTCCCTACCCCTCCCTACCCTTCAGACCTCCATACTCATCAGCTATTGGATTGGCAGGGCCCAGTCCTGTCATCTGTAATCCCAACTCTCCCATTGCTCTGCAGCTAACGGTGCCCTTGACTTTTATCTTTTTTCCCCCAGGCTACCATTTGACTCGCCTGCTGTCTCTCCCATGCCTCCTTGGTCTCCTTACCAGCTTATCTTTTTGTTCCTGGAATGTAGGGATTGCCAAAGGGTTTTCTTTTTCTTTTTCTTTTGATTGTCTTAAGATGTTTATTCTAGTCTCAATTATTTTTTTTTGGCAGCACTGGGGTTTGAACTTAGGTCCTCACACTTGCTAGGCAGGTGTGCAACTGTTGAGCTGTTTATCTCTGATTCGGTTAGCTTTTTTAAGTAAACTTTTTTTATTTTGGAATAATTTTAGATTGACAGGAGAGTTTACTTTTTCCTAATGTTACCATCTTATGTATCCAAAGAATACATGTTAAAACTAAGAAAGTAACACGGTTGTGTAACAATTAACTAAACCATAGACTTTCTTTGGATGTCACTAGTCCTTCCAGTAAGCCCTTTTCTGTTCGAGGATTCAGTTCAGGAACAGAGGATTTAGGGCTTTTTTTTTTTTTTTTAATGCTTCCTTGGTGCCAAGCATGTTTGTGTACATGCATAATCATTATTCTAGGGAGTTCCACATTTGTGTTTCTAGTCCAAGCCCCTATGCTGAAGCCCCTGGAACAGTCTTGTGTGTAGCTGCAGGAGACCTGCACTTACCCTTTGCCTTTTCTGCTAGGGCCACCATAACAAATGCCACAGGCGGGGCAGCTTGAGCAACACTTACTTTTCCATAGTCTGGACTGTGGAACTTTAAGATCAGAGCAGGCTGTCAGCAGAGTTGGTTGTGGTGGAGACTTGCTTCCTGACTTGATGTGGAGAGCATGAGTGTACTCTCTTGTATCTCCTTTTATGAGGACACAGTGCCATCCTGAGCCCCACCCTTTGACCTTATCTAACCCTAATCACCTCCTAAGGTTCCGTCTCCAAGTGCCACCCCCTTGGGGTTGGGTCTAATCGTGTGGATTTTGGGAGGTGGGGCAGTTCAGATGGTAGCACTCTTGATTCATGAGGCTTACCCTGTTTCTTCTGCACATCTCCTCTAGAGCAGGAGACTGCTGTGAGTAACAATACTTGGAGATGTTGTTGCCAGCCAGGGATTTACCTGGAACATGAGAAAAGGGGAGACCTAACTCCATAGAACCAAGTGTTTTTTAAGCTTTCTATTTTGAAAAAATGTCAAAATTGGAGAAGCCATACTTGGAACTAATTCCTTTTGAGTGATTGTTTCTTCTGGACTGTGTTCAAATAGGAGGCATGTACCACATGCTACTCCCCTCCTGCTGCCAGGTGAGGTTCACTGGGCCAAGGATGTCCCTCCCATGGAGTCCCAGGCCCCAGGTAGACTGAGGGAATTTGCCATGGCACAGCACTTTGTTTTCTCATTGATTGTTTCAGCAGTAGCCCTCATAGCACTTTTCACTTGGATACAGTTCATGATTGTAAATTGCATGTAGCTGTTCCATCATCTTTTTTTTTTTTCTGGGGGCAGGTGGTACTGGGTTGGAACCAAGCACCTAGGCAAATGGTCTAGAGCCAAACCCCAGCTCTTGTCCTGTTCTTTAGTTGCCTTTCACCTGGAGTAGTCCTCAGTTTTTGTGTTTCATGACCTTTGTATCTTTGAAGAATGCAGGCCCATTACCTTATGCACCCTGTGTTGATGCTAATTTCTTAACTGGTTAAGCTATTGTCTGTTATGTCCACTGTGTGCTCACTATTTTTACCCTTTGTACTGCTCAGCGATCTATAGGGAAGCATGACTCACAGATGTAATGCTGGCAGGTTTCTAGCTGCTCTTAGAACTCCTGCAGTAAGTCTGTTGTAGACTCAAGAGCAGGGGAGTCCAGCCCCTCCATTTCTGTGGTGATTTGTTTGCAAATAAGGTTTCATTTCAAGTAAGGCTTTCCCTGCTTTGCATGAATGCTCAGAACACAGGCAAAATCCAAGGCATAGAAATGCAGTCATGGTGTCTTGTTACACCGTAGCCTGCATTTAAGTATTCTGAGTTCCAATCTAGCAAGTGGTTCATACTTTTTTTTTTCTTTTTCAGGACCTTGCACATAGGCAAGCATATTTTATTACTCTTTGTTAAACTGATGGATAGGCCACATTGTGGATGATTCTATACTTGATCTTAAAAACAGGCAATTTTTTGTGAGATTTTTAAAGTAAATTTTATGTTTAAGATTTTCAGGCAGATTTCTTTGATTGTAGCAGGTATATCCCAGGCATTTTGTTTTTATGCAGAATAATTTTCTTTGTTGGTCTTGATAATATCAGCTATGCTAGCTAGAAGGAAGTCACCTACTTCTCATCTTGTCACTCCCCACATCTAGTCTCCAGCTCAGTCCTGTTGTTTTACCTCATACTCTTCCACATCTCTTTCTTCTTCACCTAGATAATTCAGCACCCTCTCAGTGTCACATTACCTCTTCTTACTCCTGCTTGTGTTTTTACGCAATGTCAGATTCATCTTACACAGACCGCTGACCATGTAGCCCATGTATGTATTCAATCTCCCCTTCTAGACTGTAAGCTCTTTATGGGTAGGATGTTTGTCTGAGTCTTCTTTGTTACTCCCATAGTATCTACCAATAAATATTTCTTGAATGAAAAAAAAAAAGATTTTTCAGGCAGGATATGTAATACTGTAGAATGAAAGATGCTTTGGTTCTCTTTTATAGGAGGACAAAGACACTGATTCTACCAAAGAGCCTCTGGATGATCTCTTCCCAAACGATGAGGACGACCCAGGTCAAGGAAGTGAGTGGCTAGTGGTGTGGCTGTATGATTATATATGGCAGAGTGGTGCGTTCTTTCCCTCCGAGGACGTATTTGTCATAGTTAGTGGAACCTTAGCACAGTAGCCTGCTGTACGAAAGTACAGCAGGACAGCAGATTGCCTTTTTTCTTTTTTCCCTCAAGACATGGTCTCACTGTATATAGCACAGGCTGACTTCAAACTCAAGATCCTCTACCTCAGCCTCTCAAGGATTGGGATTATAGGCATGTACCACTATGCCCGGCAGGATTACCTTTGTTTCCCCAAGAATCTAAAATAGTTTATTTGTGTTAGGATATAGTAGTGTGTAGGACACACGTTGGTAAATAGATGTGCATGCACTGTGCAGTCATGACCTGTGGGTTCTTGCAGGGTGGAAGAGGTCAGAGTGACTGCTTCCTTAGTTTCACACCCAGAGGAAGTGTCATGGCATTGTTAGCTGATGGGACACCATCTCTAATAGATAAGTCACATTGTGGATACCAGAGAGTGCTCGAAAAACAGTGAATTAGTGTAGGGGTTAACTTGAATGAGAGCTAGCTGGGAAGGTGTTAAGTGAACTGTTAAATTAACTGCACAGTTGTCCTAATAACCTCTCTGAAGTGTGCCTTCTCTGTGCAGTCCAGCAGCAACACAGCAGCGCTGCCGCTGCTGCCCAGCAGGGTGGCTACGAGATCCCTGCCCGGCTGCGCACGCTCCACAACCTGGTGATCCAGTATGCTTCGCAGGGGCGCTACGAGGTGGCTGTTCCACTTTGCAAGCAGGCCCTTGAAGACCTGGAGAAGACCTCAGGCCATGACCACCCTGACGTAGCCACCATGCTCAACATCCTGGCCCTGGTGTACAGGCCAGTCCTTCACTTTCTGCACTGACTCGTACTTGGAGACAACTCTTCCCCAGCTTGTCCCATGAAATATGTTTTAGCTTTATCATCTACTTAGCTTCAGATGCCCAGGGCTCAAACCAAAATATTTAGCCAGCTATATGGCAAGGGTCTCACCGAGCTGGAGAAGGCATTGCCAGGCCAGACTTTCTAGAACAGCCCACACATACTCAGCTATTTTAACTTTTTTCTGTGAGATTCTCTTGTAGCTCAGGCTGGCCTTAACTTGAGATCCTCCTGCCTCTTCCTCCCAAATGATTTCACCATTTTAGTACTAAGGGGCATTTAATTTTAAGCTTTTTTGGGCCACTTTAATATATCAGTGAACATTTTTCTAAGTGTTGTCTAAAAATTTGGATGTTTTTAATCTAAGATGGGTTAGCATGTAACGGTCTTGGTACATATTGCCAAACTGCTCTTTAGGGGGTTGGCACTCTCCACGCTCTTGCCCCACTATCCCCTACCTGGGCAATGTTAGTCACCTCTCCCCTTTTGTCAGTAGATGAGTGGGATGTGTTTTAATTCACATTTCTTTGGATATTTTTAGTCATCTGTATCTTCTTGTGAATTTTCTAATGTCTTGCCCATTTCTTCTCTCAGGATTTCAGTGTATATAGTGTTACACTTTGTTTTAATTTTGACTCTGAATTTCCTAGTATGCTTGTTAAGTTCCCCTCTCCCAGAGCTCCTAGTTGAGCAGGTCTGGGATACGTCCAGGCTTCTAACAAGTTCTAGCTTAGGTTGATTGCTGCTCAGAGGGCTCAGCTCAGACATGGTGTTCCTTCTGATACAAGGAACACAAGCTCTGTACAGTGTCCTAGACTGCCTTCCTAATTCTGTACAGGGCAGCTAACAGCACTGCAGGGTGGCACCATTGTCCTTGTGGGAGGGCCAAGTGCAGAAACTGATCAGGTCTGATCCAGAACTCACCTTGCTGATACATTTACTGATGGATTTTCTTCTAATTAATTTTTTCCTCTCACAGGGTTTATTTATTTATTTATTATAGTCAGAGTTTAACTTTTATCTCTCTACTTCCAGAATTGGCATTTGAAAAAGATGTAGGGGACTGGGTACAGCTTAGTGGTAGAGCATGTGCTCGGCATGTATGAACCCTGGGTTCAACTCCACCACCAAACAATAATAGTTATATTGATTGTTGATTATAGTAACCTACATCTAAACACTTAATGTGTGTTTTTCAATTTAGGGACCAGAACAAATACAAAGATGCAGCTAATCTACTGAATGATGCTTTGGCTATCCGTGAGAAAACTCTGGGCAAAGATCATCCCGCGGTTTGTATATCTGATTCTTTCAATCTTTTACGTTTTATTTTCCCCAGTACATTTTTGTCCAGCTCATCCCAATGTCAAGCTCAACAGGGATGATCTGAGAACTGTCTTGTCCCAGATGGCACAGGTAGGGCTTTGCCTGCGCAGGTAGTGACAAGCTTCTTGGGTGGCAGCTCTGATACTCACACATGGCAGTCACTCCTGATTTGTTGCTAGCTACCACCTCAAATGGATCACTGACTGTATTTTTTTATCCTAAATGAAATTGCATGTCCTTCTCTAGATTTTTCTCAAGAAATTATATTGTCTTTTTATTAGAATCTGGTCAGTTTTGCAGAGATCTGTCTGTTTTGGTTGACTTTGTGGTTTCCAGGGAAATTAAAAAGAAATCAAGATCATGTTAGTGTTGATTTGTGGTGTGGTCTCTCTCATAGTGAATTTCCCTGTTCCTCTGACCTACAGTCCATTCTTTAATTCCGTGAAGAGGGTTCACCATATGTGTAGAGAATGTATGGGTCTGGGATGTGGATTGCCCTGTGTGATACCTCTCACATTGGTTTTTTGTGGCCTTCTGTGTTGGCAGGTGGCAGCAACTCTGAACAACCTTGCTGTGCTGTACGGTAAACGAGGGAAGTATAAAGAAGCTGAGCCTTTGTGTAAAAGAGCCCTGGAAATCAGAGAAAAGGTATGAAATAATGAAGGATTCTTGTTCTCTGAGATTTAAGATTTTTATGTTTTGAAAAAAATTTCAATTTTAAGTCTTAAGACATGAACACTATGATATATTATTACTGATCATTTACTGAAAATAATTCTTTTGAAAAGGCTGATAGTCCCCAAAACAAAACCCAGTCTGCCTGCCCTGCCCAATCAGTGTGGAGGCCTTAAGGGAGGGCATGTTATGGATGGGCAGGGCCCAGTGTGCAGGACTTATGGTGCCTACTGTGGCTCAGAAATAGGGAGTCCCTGAGCTGCAGGCGGACAATGTTGGAACACTGCATTTGACAGTAGTGTGTGCTTGTTATTAAAGAAGATGCTTCAGGCTTTATGAAACTTAAAAAGAACAGATAATTATTTTCAGAACGTAAGATTAACTCAGCTATAAGTCAAGTCAATGTCATTGATCTTTAATGGCAGCTGCTACAATTTAGGATAACTAGGTGTTGAAAAATGTGCTGTGATTGTCTCAGCAGCACAGTGTGACCACATGCAGATGTGACAGTCAGATGTCAGGTCCATCCCATGTGTGACTGAAGATCTTGGTTCAATTTGGGGTGTCTAGTGGTTGTTTATTATCAGTGATATGGAGAGATTAAGCATTTAATTCTGACCTTTATGGTAAGGTATTGGGAGAGAGAAAATGTAAAGGGGCTCATTCTCAAACTATATAGGTAATATTTTATTTATGTTGTCATCTGCATGGTAATTATGAAATGAAGTGGTCAGATGTGCATGTGCTTTGGTTAAATTGGAAAGCACAAAAGTATTAAGAATTAGGCCAGGTGCTGGTGTTTTATGCCTATAATCCTAGCTATTTGGGAGGCTGAGATTAGGAGGATCAAGGTTCAAGGTTAGCCCAGACAAATAGTTCTGGAGACTCCATCTCCAAAATAACTAGAGCAAAATGGACTGGAGTGTGGTTCATGCAGTAGAGCGCCCTGAATTCAAACCCCAGTTCCACCAAAAAAAAAAAAAGATGATGAGCTTTATAATGTGATCAGACTGGCTAGGGGAGTGGTTCAAGTGGTAGAGTGCAGCTTTGCAAGGGCAAGGTCCTGAGTTCATTCCCCCCAGCCCCCCCAATAAAAGGATCTGCCAATTAAGCTAGGTGCGGTAGTTTACACCTTTTGTCTCAGCTACTTGGGAGTCTGAGGTGAGAAGAGCCTAGGAGTTAGAGGCTGGCCTGGGCAACTTAAGCGAGACCCTATCTCAAAAAAAAAAAAAATTTATTGTTCAAATATTGCCAAATTGTTCAAATACTTGTGATTTCATTTATTCGGACTCCCTTGCTTGCTGGAGTCCCTCTCCAGGAGCACGGTGCACAGGCAGATGTGGGACAGCAGAGCGCATCACCTGTAGGGTAGAGCTGTGGGAGAAGAGGGAGCAGGAGCTCCTCCAGCCCCAGGGCATGCAGGTGTTGGGGTTGGCTTCCCAGAGTCCATCAGTGGGTAGCTGAGTTCACGCCTTCCTAGGAAGGGGAGGCAGGGAATGTGGAAAGGGTGCAGGGGTGGAGTGCTGGTGATTAGGTTAGTAAGGCACAGAGTTGAAAGGAACAATGCTTGGCCCAGGTGTGGAGGGAGTGGCACATGTCTGTCCCTCCCTCTGTACCAGGCACCTTTCTAGTGAGGGCGATGAGGTCATTTGGTAGCGTGCAAAGCCCTTGCATTCTTGGGCTTGTGCTGTAATAGTTGAGGTCAAGAAAGAAAGAAGAGCCATGTGCTTGTGAGGCAACTGGGGGTTGGGTGAGGACTGCCTGACTTTGGATGAAGGGATGTTCCCTTTGAGGGGACCTAAAGAGGACCCCACGGGATGAGTTCTTGATAGCTGGAAAGGTAGGAGAAGAGCAGCTCAGCAGCTGGGATGGTGTGGTGGGCTCAAACAAATAAAGCCCAGCTTCCTTATCTTCACAGTGTACATGGTGATGGTACCTACAACTATTAGTAGTGCAAGTACCCACACTTGGGAGGTTGAAGAAGGAGGATCAGGATTTGAGGACAGCCTGGGCAAACCCTGTCTCAACATTCCCCACCCCTACAAATGGTGCAGAATTATCACAGGAATTAAACAACTTAAAGCAGCTAAGGAACATTAGCACATTCCCTTTCTTCCTCACAAGAATAAGAATCAATAGATTCTGGTTCTGTTTTTCTCTCTCTTTTTTTGGTGGTAGTAGGGTTTAAACTCAGGGCCTTGCCCATGAGAGGTAGGCACTCTACCACTTGAACCACATCCCTTTATTTTGTTTTCGAGATAGGGTCTTACTAATCTTGCCTGGGCCGGTTTTGAACTCTTCATCCTCCTGCCTTTGCCTCTTGAGAAGCTGGGATTATATGCTTGCCCCACCATACCAGGCTGATTCTGGTTATTTCTATTGTTATATGGCATGGAAGCCATTTGAGGATTTTAAAGCTGAATGTGGAGCACAGTCGTGTTTATGTTTTAGAAGGATCCTTCTGGCAGGAGGGTGCAGAGTGGATTGATGGTGGTGATGACGCAGAGTTTTTGATTCATTATTTTTTATCCTCAGGTTCTGGGAAAGGATCACCCTGATGTTGCCAAGCAGTTAAATAACTTGGCCTTACTGTGCCAGAACCAGGGCAAGTATGAAGAAGTAGAATATTACTATCAAAGAGCCCTTGAGATCTACCAGACAAAACTGGGACCTGATGACCCCAATGTAGCCAAGACAAAAAATAACCTGGTATGTTATGGATGTGGCCAGGATCATTTTCTTTCTAAAGGTTTTTTTAACCTGTAGATGGAAATGTATGCCTTATTTACATTTGAAAGGAACAAAATATACTAAATATTTAGAAAAATATTTACGATATTGTTATGCTGGGGAGTACACTGTGACATTTCTTACAATATGTTATAGTTGAATTCACCTCCCTATTGTTCTCCTGTATCTCCCCCCATTCTTAGAATAGTTTCAGAAGGTCTTATTTTTCCATTTCATCCATGAGTATATAATATTTCCACCATATTTATACCCTCCTGCACCTTTTCCTTCTGTTACTTCCCTCTCCCACTGGTACCAGCACCCAGACAGAACCTATTTTACCTTTTCGTCTTCTGCTTTTGAAAAAGAAAAGACATTTTTGTTTAAGATATTTGTACAGAGAGTTTCATTATCACATTTCCATTTGTATATGTATTATATCCCGAATTGGTTCCTCCTCCCATTTTTCTCCTTTCTACCATATTCTCCATCTTATGGTGATTTCAACAGGTTTAAAAATTCTGTATTCATTCTTGTATAGAAAGTATATCATCCATATACACCTCATTTACTTGCTTCTTTTTTACCTTCCCTCTCCTGTTAGTGCTGTCCCCTTAGTGTAACCTGTTTTTCAGTCTTGTCCTTTGTTGTTTTGGTGTCTGTTCATTGGTCAGTGGGATTTTTGCCTTTATTTTATTTCAAGGCATCCTGCTATCTGAAACAAGGAAAGTTCAAGCAAGCAGAAACACTGTACAAAGAGATTCTCACTCGTGCACATGAACGGGAGTTTGGTTCTGTGGATGGTAAGGAATATGCTCCTACTTCTAAGTGTATGTTACTGTATAATGTATTTAAAAGAGGGATTTCCAATTTGAACTTGGCAGTAACACCCAAGACCTCATAATACTTTTTAGATAGAAGTCGATTTGAATTTTATAAATGCTTTTCTAAGTGGCACTTAGAAAAGAGGATATGGCACAGGCTGATCATTCACTTATCCATTGCTTAGCAGACATGTCCTGAGTATACTGTGCCTGGCCATTAGTGAGCACTCAGTGAGGGATAAACCCCCCTGCAGTGAGAGCTCAGGGCTACCTAATCCTCACACCTTTTCATGCTGCCTCTCTCAGAGTCCATGTTTGCTTCAGGCACAACATAAGCCTACTAACTCCAGAACCCCTTCTTAGCTATTCATCCTGTCTAGGATAGTTGTGTAATCCAGTGGTTCTCCAAGTGTGGCCAGGCTCTAGCAACTCAGTACCCTTGGGAACCTGTTGGAAATAAAAAATTCTCCACCATACCCTGATTTGCTGGGTTGTTTGTCTTGAAGAGCCAAAGCCGTATCTCCTTTATATTTCTTCAGACATTATAAATGCTTACTACACAGTTATGAAATCTTTTATAGAATTTAAATTTCTCAGTAAAGGGGAATGCTTGCCTAGCATGTATGAAGTCTTGGGTTTGATCCCAGGACCAAAAAAAAAAAAAAAAAAAGTTGGCCAATTAAAAATATTTGTGTGTGGGTTTTTTCCTTCTTCAGGTTGTCCATAAAGCATTCAGAATGAGGGAAATTCAGTTATTATTATTGTGAAGGGAACCTCAGAATATGAAGGGAAAGGGGTGTTTTATTTAATAACATGTATATGTTAGTCCACTGAAGCATTTTATGTACATCACTGTGTTATATCCCTAGGAAAAAGAAATCCCAGAATTTTCCCTCCTGTGTGTTTCTGTCTTGCTCCCTCATGGTCCACAGTGCCTGCTGAGGTTAGAGCAATGAAACCCAATTGACAGCTAGGAGTCGACTGATCTGCCATTTTTGGGGATTTCTGAGTTCCATGTCAAATCTGGGGCCAGTTACTCCACATGTGTAGTCTGCCTGTGATGTTTGCAGCGCTTTTCCCAGCTCTGTGGTCACTGCTCACTTCAGACTCAGGAGTGTAACTGTGTCTCACAGCCCCAGTGGGAAATGACATTGGAAATAGATGTTCCTTTCTGGTGTCATTAATGCCGTTGGGGACATCAGCCAGGACATGCATGTGTTCCACCAATGTGGCACAGAATGGCAACCAGAGTGGGTTAATTTTTTTCTGTTACAGAGTTCCTAGAAACCACTTTGGAAACATCTTTCAAAAGTATACTTTGGTGCTGGGATTGGTGGTACATACCTGTAATCCCAGCTAATTGGGGAGGTGGAGGTGGAGGTAGGAGGATTGTGGTCTGAGACTGGCTCTGGCCAAAGAGCAAGACTCTATCTAAAAAGTGAAGAATGAAGAATTGGGGCATGGCTTAAGTGGTAGAGAGGTTGAAGACCCGAGTTCAAACTCCTGTATTGGCAAAAAAAAAAAACCAAACATGCACTTCACTTATTTGCCAGTAAGTGGAGTAGTAAACCTCCTACTCTGAAGATGCAGTAGGCCTGCAATTTGCCGCTGTGGGGACAGTGGAGCTGTGTGACACGGTAGGATCAGCTGCTTCCGCGTAGAGAGGCAGAGAGAGTTCTCAGCCTGCTCGGCCTCAGAAGCTTGCTGACTTTGTAGAGGTGCCAGGCCCCTCTCCTAATACTTCTTTAAACATTTTTTACTCTTGGGGGGCTGGGAGTGTAGTTCATTGCTAGAGTACTTTCCTAGTATGCACAGGATCCTGGGTTCCATCCCTCGTCACCCCCACCCGTCCACAAAAAGTGTGTCATTTGGTTTCCTTGTTATTTGTTAGCTTTTTCTTGCTCAAAATGTGGAAGTCCAGTTAACTGAGTTTTCTGTACTGGGTGTATCCTCCATGCAGATGCTAAAAGGCCTTTTTTTCCCTTGGGTAAGAGCACTTTTCATATCAAAAAATATTTTTCATAAACATAATTTTTAAGATTCATTTCCTCCATGACATGAGTCTGTTCATTGTCTAGTGGGATATATTAATGTTCTGAGAAGTTAAGATTTAAAGGAATATTGATTTGTATCTTTTCTGCTTTTGCTCCTAAATCCTCTTACTTTTCTTTAACTTTTATTTAGTGCTAGGTTTCTCAAATTTTAAATGCTTTCAGGTCCTGTGTGAGCAAAGTTACATTACAAGGTGAATGACTGTCACCTACCTGTGCCCTCCATGGACTTTCTTCTTGATCTGTCCAAGGTGATACCTAAGAAGGAGCATACAAAAAAAAAAAAAAAAAGAAGAAAACCTTTGCAATCACTGAGAACTAACAACTTTCTTTTGCTTAGTGGGTTCTTATTCTTCAGCTTAAGGAATGTTATTTTTAATTTCCTAGATGAAAATAAGCCTATTTGGATGCACGCTGAAGAAAGAGAAGAGTGCAAAGTAAGGCTGTACTATTTTGAGGAATTTTCTAAATTGTATGCACTGTATTCACAGTCATTACTCACTTGAAATTGTTTCTCATAATTTAGGGAAAGCAGAAGGATGGGACATCGTTCGGAGAGTATGGTGGCTGGTACAAAGCCTGCAAAGTTGATAGGTAGGTGGGTTGATCTGAAAAATTAGAAAGCCTGGGACAGTAATGACTCTAGGGGCAGCTTGCAAAGGGCCAATGGTAAACTTTCCTAGTGTTGTAGTTATGTTGTCTCATATTTCCCCCAAATTCTGATTTTAATGCCCCACAGTTTTTGTAAATGAGATCATTTGCATACGCAGAACCCATCTGCAGTAGAATGGGTTTGTCCATTAACACTGGTTTGCCAAGGATAACCACCTAATAGAAGGAAATGGAGATACTTATATGATGAAAACAGTGTTGAAGGCAGCTGCATAGCACACTCAGGGCTAACATGCAAGCAGGCCTTGCAGAGCCAGCCCTTAGCAAATCTTCCCTAGCTACACAGGGCGATGCTGACACTCTCCCTTACCCCCTTTTGCAGCTCTGGGGATGAGTATGAGCCCTACCAGGCTTGCCCTGGTGTCTCCTGAGTCTGTGCTCACCTCCTGCACTCAGGGCTGCCCTGGCCCCATCTAAGCAGCACGTGTTTCCTATTCAGCTGTGGTTCTTTTGTTTTAATTTCCTTTCTTTAGGATTCAGCTCCCCACTCATCTGTTTCGGAAAAACTTGCTGGACCCTAGTTTAGAATAAATTCTCCTCTGGGTCCCCATATCACTTACCATAATACATAAAATTTATGTATTTTCTTTTTCCCATTGCTGTGTAGTTGTCTCTTAAGACATGCAGATTGCCTTCTTTGTTTTTGTACCCGAGATGCCTAATGTTAGTGATAGGAAAAAACACCTCTCAAAGTACAGATCTGTACCAAAATGAATCTAGGTTTATTTCTAACTTTTTCCTTTTTTTCATGTTTCTGGGGTTTGAAGTCAGGGCTTTCTGCTTGCTAGGCAGGCACTCTACCACTTGAGCCATATCTCCAACCCTTTTTGCTCTAGCTATTTTTTGAGACAGTCTTACTTTTTGCTTGGACTGCCTGGATGGTGATCCTCCTACTTATACTTCTCATAGCAGCTGGAATGACAGGCACGCACTACCACGTCCAGATTTTTCTCTTGATTTGGGATCATCTGAATTTTTTTGCTCAGGCAGGACTCAAGCTACCATCCCCTGGATCTCCACCTCCTGAGCAGCTAGGATTACAGTGTAAGCCACTAGTGCCAGGCTGTTTCTAAGTTTTTAGTAAAACTTCTCTGTCAGGAATGCAGCCACACTCCATCCAGTCTCTTCCTTTCTTCAAACACACTGACATCAGAGCGGGAGACCCTGGCTTGCTCTGGTGATAGGCAAGAGGCTGTTAGCAACAACACAATGATTTGTCCTTATTCCTGCCTGCCATGGGCCAAGAAGCTCTGCCTGCAGAGGGAGTATGCTGACCTCTGGATAGATCAGACTCATGCTCTTGTGGACAGTGGCCAGAGGTCTGTGAGAGTGACCAGGCCCCAAATAGATGCAGTGTCCACCTGCTGCAGGGACTTCTGCAGGGAGCATGGATAGGAGAGCTCTGTATAGCAGAGAAGCTTGAGCTGGAAGAACTCTGTAGAACATTGCAACTAAAACAAGGACTGTCTTCTCATGGTATCTCCTACTAGAGCAAACTGTAGCCTTGAGCCATTTCCTGGCCTCTGTGCCTGTTGGCACTGAAGCAGGAATGGAAAGTTAACACATTTTCACCAGAATACACATCTGACCGACCTTTAGATTATGTGTTTTTGATGGTGGTTGCCCTAGGTTTAAACATCATAGTTCTGTTATTGTATGCTTTGCTACAGTCCGACTGTTACAACTACTTTGAAAAACCTTGGAGCACTTTACAGACGTCAAGGGAAATTTGAAGCTGCAGAAACATTAGAAGAAGCTGCCATGAGATCACGTAAACAGGTGAGTTTGACACCTCTAACTTACCTGTTAAAACTGGGAGATTGTTTTTTATATGGCTTTCATGATTTAGAAAGAAAATTTGGGTCTGGTGGAATGGCTCAAGTGATAAGAGCTCCTGCCTAGCAAGCATGAGGACCTGAGTTCAAATCCCAGTGGCACCAAAAGAGAAAAAAAATTATAGGAAGAAATTTTTGGACTGGAAATAAAGCTCAGTGTTGAGTAAATAGAAAAAGTAGAACCCTCAAATTGCTAGTGGAAATGTAAAGTGGTGCAGTCAGTTTAAAATAGAGTTTAGTGGTTCCTCCAAAAGATAAACGCTAATTACTATTACCCAGCAGTTCCACTCCTAGGTATATACCTGTATAATCAGCTTTCTATTGCTATAGCAAATAATCTGCGATAACCAACCTATGAAGAGAAAAGGGTTATTTGTCTCATAGTTTTAGAGGTTTCTGTGTAGTATCGATTGGCCCTGTTGCTTTTGGGCCTGTGGTGGGGTGCTCATGGTAGAGGGAGTGAAAGAAATGAAGAGGAAGGGACCAGAGTCTTAATAACCCCTTTGAGGGCATGCTTCCAGCTACTGGCAGAACTCTCACTAGGCCCCACAACTTCTCAAGTGTACTATCTGGGGACTAAACCTCTAAAACATGGGCCTTTGAGGGGACCTCCCCACTGTAGCAATATCCAAAGGAATTGAACATAGCTACTCAAAACTGTCTATTTTCACTAGCTGAGGTAGTTGTATTCTATAAAGTTGCCATAAACATTGAATTTGCAAACACTGAGCCATTAATCTTAGGGGATAGTATGGGGCTAGGTTCCTTTGGGCCTTGTTTAAGTGTTTTTCTTTATAGATACCTTGTGTAGTGCATATTACTGATTTATTAACACTGAGGTCATAGCCAGTAGCGAAGCTCCTGTAACACACACATGTGCTCTATGAGGCAGGGCACAGCTTTGTGTGCCCTTCACACACAGGCACTTCAGCACTGCGCATGGGGCTGTCTAAAGCAGCTGAAACACTACCACAGAGCCCAGAAGCGAGGCACTAAGTGGACCCAGAATAGGATGCTCTTTTGCAGGGTGGGAGCTGAGACAAGAAGGCAGTGCACCATGCTTTCTCCACTCTGTGCATGTCTGCAGATGACCACAGCACTGGCTCTTAGTGATTAGGATTGGCTGTGTTTGTATTGCCAGTGTTCACAGCAGCATTACCACGTGTCCAGGAGGTCCAAAAGCCCTGAGTGTCCATCACAGGGTGAATGGTGCTGTGTGGTAGAGCATTGCTAGGTTGTAAAGAGGAATGAAGTACTGATGCATGCTATAGCAAGACTGACACTGAAAACTCCAGTATGTGACAGGAGCTAGACACAAATGCAGACAACTATTGTGTGGTTCTACTTGCATGAAATACTCATAACAGACCAAAAGCAGATTGGTAGGCTTGGGAGGGAGAAATGGGGAGTGACTACTCAGTAGATAAGAGGGCTCCTTTTGGAGGTGGCAAAATGTCCTGGAGCTAGGGGAGTGATTGCATAGTCCAAAAGTACACTGAAATTCACTAATGTATATCTTAAAGCGCTTAATTGTGTTATTTGAGTTTCATCAGTTTAAAGAAATACTTAGATAAAAAATGAGGAAGACTTTTGGGTCAAAATGGCCTTTTTACAACATTTTATCTTGGAAAGTCCCAAACTTCATAAAAGTAGAGACGAGATGGCAGTTGAGGGGCTGTGCTTATCTGTACCTCACCTGGATTTGGCCATCATGCAGTGCCGTGTACAGGCTCGGTGTTTGTCTTTCCCCCACCAACCAACCATCCTCCCTCCTTGGAGCTGGCTTCCCTTTGCTGTAGTACAGATGCTAGGGTGGCTTCCTGTCTACCTATGCCACCAGGTCCTTGTCACTGTTGTCAAGTCACTGTTTTGTCAGAAGGCTGCGTATGTAGTTTACTAATTCAATTCTGTCAATTACTGGTTAGGATTTATTCTTAGTTTATTAGCTGGATTCTATAAAGAAGCTCTTTCCTTCTCATCTAGGGATATGTCAGGTATACTGAAATATAGTTTTTAGTTATTTATCTGTATTTATTTATGGCAGTACTGGGGTTTGAACTCAAGGCTTTGTGCTTGCTAGGCAGGTCCTCTACTGCTTGAGCCATGCCTCCTGCCCTGAAATATGGTGTATAAAGAAAATATAGGGCACTTGGAGGTATGGCTCAAGTGGTAAAGTGCCTGCTTTGCAAGTGTGAAGTTCTGAGATCAAATCCCAGTCCCACCAAAAAAAGGAAAGGAGGGAAGGAAGGAGGGCGGGACAGAGGGAGAGAAAGAAAATGCTTAATTCTTATAGTTTAATGATCAGTTTTAGAAGAAAGAGTGATGTATTTTTACACATATGTACATGTGGCTATGTGACAGTGGTGGGTTCCTTTTGTATATCTAGGGTGGGGCGTTTCTCCCTGTCTGGAGTACAGGTGGGCCACTTTTTGGCTGGGATTAGAATTGCCCATATATACCTTAGCCTTTTCTTCTTCCAGGGTGGCTGTGTCCTTCCCAGCATCCTTTCCTCACATGGCAACATTCTTACCTGAAGGCAAGGAGAAGCTCTTAGCCCCTCCCTTAAATTCAGACACCTACCTGGGCCCTCCAACTTATAGCTGGTGTGCAGAACAATTTCTGGGTGGGACCGGCTCTGCTGGGACATATGGACTGAAGCACAGGCTGTGCTCTCAGTGTTGTTTCTGTGATGCTGGGTGGCAGGTGGGACAGGTGATGTGTGGCATGTGCTGTGGGGAGTGGGGCTGTCACCATGTATGGGCTAGAAGGTCCAGGCCTTCCTTTAGAATCCAAGTTGTGTTATACAGTGAGCAGAGTGCAGCAGCTAGAATTGCAAAGGTCCTGACAAAGGACTCAGGGATGCCTTACTGAGGAGGGTCACTTCCTGTTGTGAGAGGAGGTCAGCTGCCTTCTGTTTGTGGCCTGTGCCTTCTGAGGAAGAATGCAAAAAGCAGAAAATATGCAGCATCCACAGAAGGATGTCAGACCTTCTGCATCGTGGTTGTGCATGTTAGGGAAAGATACAGGGAATGGTCCCCCTAGGTCTTGATGTGCTTAGGTTTTCACTTGAACATGAGAGAAGGAGCCATCAAAGCCTAGGGCATGTGCTTGCTCCAAATGTCGCTCTGTGAGGAGTAAAAGTGTACTTGTAAGATGTCTTTGTAAGTTAGTGGCTAGTTTAAAAAACGTTATAGCAAGAATAAAGTAATCTGTGAGTTTTGAGCTATGTACTTATTTTGGAAGCCTAAAACACCAGGGTTCTAGGTGTTAAAACTGGGACTTTGCCAGCATCTTATGAAGCTTCTCAAACACATAGAAGAGATGAATGACTTCTATGCTTCTGTACCTGCCACCTAGACTGTGTTGTGAACATGTTAGATACTTTATCACATAAAGATGGACAGGAGTATCCATCTGCCAGTCCTTTTTTAAAAGCATATCAGATAATCTGCAGACATCAGTACTCTTCTTTACAAATCATTAACTAGAACTAATATATATAATTTTCTTTACAGCTTTTTTGAGGTAAACAGTTACATAGAGTGCAACACAGCTCTATATATATGTTTATAAGTTTTGGCAGTGTAGAAGATACCATGAAACCCAAACACATCATTGTCACCTTAGGAAGCCCCCTAACTTCTACTCCACACCTGTGGAACCATTGATCTAATTTTTTTCCCTCTGGTGATTAACAACTGGTCTTAAAAAGTCCCTCGTGAAGTTCACATATCTTGGAACTCCCTTCTAAGATGTAAGTGCTAATGGGTCAAAACCATTTTCCCCCACCTGGCTCACAGGGTCTTGACACTGTTCACAAACAGAGAGTGGCTGAAGTACTAAATGATCCTGAGAACATGGAGAAGCGGAGGAGCCGGGAGAGCCTCAACACGGACGTGGTCAAGTACGAGAGTGGTCCTGACGGAGGGGAGGAAGTGAGTATGAGCGTAGAGTGGAATGGGGTAAGTACAGTACACAGCTGGCCCGCACTAGGGGAGCTGCTGGCTCGCCCACCGGCTGCGCTCACTGGCCCTTCTCTGTTTCATGTGCTAGATCTTCTACTTTTCTCAAATTAAGTGCCAGGGAAGCTTTCTATAAGTTCCTAACTTCTGCTAACACTGAAGGCTGTTGCTTGAAGTAGTCATTTTCTTCTGCTTAGGAACCCATGAAAGCTGTCTGGCTTCCCTTTGAGCACTTATGCTGATTGAGTGTCCTGGCTGTGTAAAGCCTAAGCCATAGTCTGGTTTCACGATGCTCCAGGGATCAGTGTGGCAGACAACTAACTTGCTTCTCTAACTTGTCCATTTCATTGCTAACTCAGTGCTCCTAACTTCACTGAGCAGGCTGCTCTGGATTTTTTAGAATTAATTAGATTGCCTTAAAGGGAGATGCTGTTTAATTGGAATTTCTTTTTAGAAGAGAACAACTTAAAAAACGTTAGGGTGGCTGCTTCTCTCCCTCTCCTGCCTCAGTCTTAAACATTGTGTGTACTTGAGGAGCTCCATTCTTCACTTTGTCTGCTGGAGCTTTTTGGGTCAGGACCACCTGCCTGTATTTGGAACAGGCAGAACCCTGAGGGGCTGCACAGGCCCTGCCTGCTCCCACCAGCTTGCTCTGAGGAAGTTCCCTTTGCTGCTGCTCACCCAGTGTCACAGAGACCATATGGCTTCTGGATGCTTCCTCTAGTGGATTTCCATAATAGGTGGCCAAAGTCTTTGTGTGCTGGGCTGGAATCTGGAAATATACCCTCCTCAGGGAGAGCTGGATGCAGGATTTCACCCCCAGGTGCCCCTGGGTGTTCTGAAGATACTATAGCACTGCAGTTTGACCAGTTGTCACTGTGTGGTTTTTCAGAGTGTACTTTGGGGCTTCCTTAAGTTTGTCTTACTTTTTGAATTGATTTATTTTTTAGAATTTGCTATAGCTGTATCAGTTTGGGAGGAGCTAGCATCCTGACTAAACATATTGTAAAAAATATTAGTAGCCAAATTTCAGGGAGAACATTTTCTTAACTGTCTTTATCCAGCAGCTTTCTTGCTTTGGTTCTTTCTATGCCAAGACAACCAATCAGCATACGCTTTGACCGCTTAAGCCCAGTTGGGCAGTGGTCCCAAACTACAGTGAGGCCCAAAGTCCTCCTGCCTGGGCCGTGCTGTCAGAGCTGTGTACTGTACTCTTTTCTCTGGCACCTGCATGCTTTGTCCAGAAAGGCCCTCCCTGCTTGGCCTTCAGAGGCCTGCTTGCAGGTTTTTAACACTCCTGGGTGAAGTTCTGGAGGAACTTTTTCTTGAGACAGTATTTCTAGGTCCGTATTCACATCAGTCCTGTGACAGTAAAATTGTCAACAGCCCAGATCCACCCATGTCTTGAAGATGTACTTGGGGAGAAAGAGCACTGCTTTTACCTACCAGAGGGTGTGTGGTGCTTTCTCAGCAGACTATAGTAAGGGGCAGCAATGCTCCTCTCAGTGGAGACCGCTTCTTCCTCTTTTTCCTTTTTCTTTTTCTTTTTGTTGTTAGTGCTATCTGGGAATGGGACCCAGGACCTCATCCATGTTAGACAAATGCTCTACCACGAGCTATATCCCCAGCTTTTTAAACTTTTATTTTGAGACAGGGTCTAGCTATGTAGCCCAGGCTGGCCTCAAACTCGTGATCTTCCTGCCTCAGCCTTCCAAGCACTGAGATTACACCATGCCCAGCTTCAGAGCATACTTGTATTATTTTAAAAAGGCAGTATAGGGCCTGGGGCATGGCTCAAGCGATAGAGCTGTACGCCTAGCAACCACAAGGCCCTGAGTAAACATGGAGGTGTTTCTTTTTCATCAGCTGTATTGAGGTATTGACTGTATGCGATACATAAAAAGTCCATTTTAAGTGTCAAGTTTGGTTTAGCAAGCTGACTTGTCTCTTCTGCCACAGAGTATTTCTCCTGCTGTTTCTGTTTAAGTGCAGTTGCTTGAGATTGCACAGTAAACAGTTTAAAGATAGTTACTGTTGGCAATCACTTAGTGTGTACCAAGATTTTTTTTAGGCCTCAGGGGAATAGTTCAGTGGTAGAGTGCTTGCCCAGCATGCATGAGGCTCTAAGTTTGATCCCAGCACTGAAAAAAAATTTTTTTTCTGGTATTATATGTAATACAGATAAAATTGAAGTATAGATGTCAAGACCGATTGTCTCTCTTAGCTTCAGATTTCAAGTTTTATAAAGGTACCTTCATTATTCTTATTGCTTTACTTTATTATAATAAGAATTTGTTATATATTTCTTTTCTTTTTGAGACAGGGTCTTGCTATATAGCCAGTCTGAAGTCTGGCCTGACACTCAAGATCTTCCCACCTCAGCCTCCCGAGTGCTGTGATTACAGGTGTGCACCAGCACACCCATTTGTAGTGAGGAAATACCACTTGAATTTTATTTTATATTGGGGTTCTGCATGAGGTTTTAAGTTTTTAAAAAAGACTGGAGTGCTTTTTAAGACCTTGAGGACTTCTACATTAGAAAGAACATTTGATATCTTGGGCAGTCATAGCTTCAGCAGAGATGACTGAGTACAGGGATGAATGCTGGCTTTTGACTAAACCACAGTAGCTATTCACATAGGATGTTAGGCTTTCTCTCAATATTCAGAAATAGCATTTAAAACAGGGTAGTATGGTTAAGAGAAGGCTGACTAGGTACCAACGATTGCCCTGCAGACACTGGGTCTGTGTCCACCAGAATGGAGGTAGAGGAAAGAAGGTCATCAGGTGCTGGGGATTCACAGGCAGTTTATGAGGCAGATTATTGCCCTGGCAGGTCACTTCTCAGAGAGTACAGTCTGTCCCCTTCAGCTGTGTGGTAAAGATCATGGCCACACTACTTGGAAACACAGCTCCTTAGGCTCGCTTAGGTGTGAGGCAGGGGTCAGGCAGGCACTACCATAGTCGCTGAGCCCCTTCCATGTAGGGTTCTGCTTCTGAGAAGGCAGACGCCTTATGCCTTGTTGTCTTTCCTGGGTGAAACTGGATTTCCTCAGCTCTGGCCCACACGGCTTTGTGTTCACTGTGTGAAGCACACATCAGCCATGGGCGCCAGGTCCTCGCAGGATGTGAAGTCACTGTGTTGACAGTGGTCCTGAGGGACATATACAGCAACACATGACTTAGATGTCCATGGACCCTAAGCTCCTGAGGGCAGCCTCTCGTTTCTGCTGTCCTTTTTGTGTTGTGTGTTCAGGTGCTGGGGGTCTTCTGGGGTCTTGCAGAGGCAGCCCCCCGGCTGTTTCACCTTCTTTTACACTGCTCCCATGCTGAGAGTTTTACATGTTTTTAATAAGGCACTAAATTCTTAACCCAGGATTATTGGGGAATGGGATGTATTAGGAATGGATTATTTTTATTTTGAAAAATTATAGTAGAAAGACAACTAGAATATGCTAAAAAATAAATTTTAAAAATGCCACAGCATCTGTAATCTTATTATACATTGAAAAATTATCACTGTATATTTTACATTCAATATGTGATCAAATTAATTGCTGTTCAGAATTCACTTTGTAATGTGAATGTCTTTTATGACATAAAGATTGACATAAAGATTTGTCAGGATGCAGTGAACCTCCTAAGCCCTGAGCCCACATCAGTGGATGTTTGCCTGGGTTCTTGGTGGCCGCTGTCCTTCCCTCAGGTCCTGGGAGGTAGGATGGGGGTAGGTGCTCAGGTGTTAAGTGTAGGGCAGGACAGACCGAGCCTGAGATGTTAGACCTGTTAGATGCAGCTGGATATGGGCTTACCTGGATCCCCTGGCCTGAGGGAGACGGTGGCTGGCCCAGGCTGAGCCTAGGCCTCCTTGCCCCTTTGCCCTTGTCACTTACCACCCCTGTGGCTCTGAATTTGTGTGCATGTCAGTGAGGTCCTTTTGGAACCTGGGAGAGGGAGGTAAGACTTCCTGCTTGGGGCAGGTGAGCACCCTGTGGTGGGAGTGAAAAAGATGGTGGTGGGCTGTAGGATCTCGAGATGCGGGAACCATGTAGCACTTAGTATCTTTCTTGAGGAGCAGTGAAATCTGATGTTTTCTTGTCCTCTCAGCATTCATGAGGCGTTGGTAACAAGTTTTATTTTTCCATTTTAAAGATGAGAAAGATGAAGCTCGGGCTGGTTAAATGACTTGCTCAGCGTCCATGGTGAGTCCGAGCGGGCAGGGACAAAGCCCCTGACTGTGCTCCTGCCGAGACGTCAGCTGCCACTCGTGCAGGACCCAGGAGGCATTGTTGCCTGTGGAAATTAATTTTATTTGGATTGTCAACTGCATGTTTAAAAATGTGCTGTCACCCTTTAAAGTCAGTGGGTCTTAAAGTTTCTGAAATGTCCTAGATGTTAGTATTTTAAGAAAATGAAAGTCATGTGATTTTTGGGAGAATTTTTCAGTTGAGGGATACACCAGGACAGGAGAAGCTTAAATGAACGTGTCTTATGCGTGTAGCCTTTATTTTGGTCCCAGTGTTTTTCATTGCTGAATCTCCTTTATGTAGAGTTACTAGTGTAATCTTTTACATTTAAGAATTAAGGAGATTTCTAGAAGGATGCTAGCATGTATAAAAATGTTGCCTTTCACTCTGATGACTATTGGGAGTGAACCAGCCTAGATTCTCTAAGACACACCGTGTCCAGCTTCCCTGAGCCGGCCTGGTGAAGCACGATGGTAGGAAGGGGAGGCCCAGGACCGAAGCTGTGCATCGCGTCGCTGAGATCTGTGACCTAGAAATACTGTAGACCAGGCTGTGTGGAGCGGGGCCTGCCACTCTGTCCTCACCATGGGCTCACATGGTTCTCTCTCCTTTCTGTCTGACAGGCCTAGCCGCCCGGGTGCCTCCCGCACTGCTCCTGCATGACGGGCAGCGCCTCCTCCGACTCCCCCTCTTCAGTGCTGCCCGCTGTGTCTAGCAGCCCCCTAGGAGCTTGTCAGAGCTGCACCTCTGGGACTGGTTATTCCTTTCGGTGCTGCTGACCTGTTGGGGGTTCCTGATTTCTGTATACATGTAGCTTTGCCAGATATGTACTTAGTAATATCAACTGTATTAATAAATCCATTTACTATGTAACACACAAGTTTAACAGTTAAGAGCGATTAGCTGTTTATTCTGGTAGCAGGTAGTTAGAAGTGTCACACAGGTTTGTTATATTGGCATGACGGTGACCTGTGGACAGTTGCTGAGCTGTAGGAGTAAGGCATGTGCTGCACGTTCCCAGTGTACTTAGAGACCTGGCCAGCGCCCTGCACCGAGGCCTTCCCAGGACACGCTGAAGTAGATCTGCTGTGTAGTCTTTGTGTGAAATTTTGGCAATTCTGCTTTTCTCTACTAATCTTCAAGTGCTCAGTGATGTGTGTATTTGTGTCTTTCTAACTTCTAATAAACTCACTTCAACTGACCTGCGTCTGTGTCTGTCTGCTCTGTGCACTGCTCCCTCTTCCTTGGAATACAGCGCTGGGTAGCCTCTAGGAGGACCAGTTCCTGCAGCCTTCCTGAGGGATCGCTTCTGAGAATGAACATTGCTGCTGCACACATTTTTCACTCTGTTTTTGATTTTCTTGCCTGGATTCTCCCAGGTGCTTCATTTCTAATGTTCAAATTCGTTATGAAAGCTGCTGCTCTTTACTTGCTTCCTATAAGGTGCCTGAGGATTTCTAGTTATTTGTATAAAGTGAACATTTTATTTAATTTTTCCAGCCACATTTATAATCAACAGTAATAAAAGCACTCTGTAAAATTGAGGAAGCAATTCATCTAAGTATTGCCTTAGATGAAATGGTCAAGAGGAAGTTGTCTTTGTTAGGTCTGAGCATTGTGGGCCCTGGGCTGGTGCATGCTCACAGGTTTATTGATTTTGGCGATAGTCCTATAAACTGTCTCAGTTTTCTCAGTTTTGTCCTTTGTCTCAAAGCAGCAATCTAATTAATTCTTCTTTGGGGATATGATGACTTGTTTGAATGAGCTTCCTCCTGTTCAAGGGCTTCCATGATCATTGGGTTTCTTTGACAAAATTAAAGATGGGTATATTCCTATGTGACAGTATTTATGTGCATGGCAAACTGGTGGTTCCAGCAGGACTCGAATCACCAGTGAGTCCCTGGCAGCAAGTTGGGTTGTAGGGCTGGGAGTTTTTGCTTGTATCCAGCTGTGCCTCGGGGGTGGGAGGGAGACACGTTGCAGCTTCACACTTGTTCACATTTTTTTCAGGATGGCACTGGATCTTTAAAACGCAGTGGTTCCTTTAGCAAACTCCGGGCTTCCATTAGACGCAGCAGTGAGAAGCTGGTTAGGAAGCTGAAGGGAGGAAGTTCACGGGACAGTGAGCCAAGGAACCCTGGGTAACTATCTCCCCAGCCCGCCCTCCCTGCCAGCACACCCTGCGCGACCTCAGAGAAGACCTTCCTGGTGGGCCCAGATTCAGCAGTGGGGTGGTGGAATAGGTTCTGTCTGATGATTTTCAGTGGGTTGAGAAATAACTGGTAAACTGCTGTTTAGTGGCTAACAGAGCGATGCCTTCAAAAGTTTATGGAATTCTGTGGTTTTGTTACATGTTCATAGAGAGCTTTCACTGTGAATGGTGGGAATTTACTAATCCCCACTGAGCATTTGAGACTTGTTTACACTAGACAGGCATTCTTTCTTAAAGTAGCATTAATTTAAATGCTTTAAATTTTTTTTTTAAGTCAGGTGTCAGCTACAATTATATCAAATCTCATTCAGGTATTGTGGGGAGAAAAAGGGTTTTCAAGAAGAAGGGCATGATTTTACAACTTTGTTATAAGGAGTTACTTTAGATTTTCAAAACCTTAGATTTCCATGTGTTTAAAGAAAGGTGTAAGTCATGGGTCTTGGAGTTTCCTCAGCAATGACATCCACGTTGTCAAAGGGATTTCCACAAGGTGGGTCACAGTAGGGCCCTTTGTCCTTCACTGCTGTGCTATGAGCCAGCCACCTGTTTCTTTTGGATCCTGACTGCCTTGGAGACATTCTGTATGGCCATCTTGTCAGCCATTCTGTGTGCCTTACTTCCTGCATAGTTCCTACTCATTAGAGATTGGGTCTTAGTAAATCCTGTTTTAAAAGTGATCCCACTTCAAATGTTCTGCTAGTTACAATTCTAATTGGCTCAGAGCTGTGAATTCACCAAGAGCCTTTGAAGCATATGTTGGACTTAGTAAAGTTGTGTGTCTTTCAGTTGTTTTGTTTGTGACTCTGCCTTTTAAAAGTATGTTTACTCTCACTCCCCTCAGTGCCACTTCGGGGAGGACCCTGCTATCGCTCACCGCCTGGCTCCTCATCTGGGTGGAGAGCCGTGATGGGTCCAGGCTGTCTTGTGATGTGTGTGCCTCTTCTTGTAGATGAAAAATTGTTTCAGTGGATTTTGGGAGGTGGAAAGAGAAATGATTTTTTTTTTTTAAAGTACTGTTGTCTCCTCACAACTGCTTGCCAGCCTGCTGCTGTAGAGACAGGTTGGGAAGGCTTGTGATTTTGTAAAAACCTTCTGGAAGGTCCAGTGTTTGAAGATTGCCTGGGCTTCTGGAAATGTGGGGAGCTAGCAGCAAACTGCTTCCTACTGGTCAGATGCAGTGTTAACTGCCTGTGATGGGAGATAAGTGCTAGTCTGCCTTAGAGATTTCCAGAACTACAATGTGAGGTCACTGTCTGCTCTTTGTGCATTTTGAAGGATTGATGGCTTGCATTTCTCACATCATTGAGAAAGCCTGAACAGAGCTCCATGGCTGCTGGGCTTCCCTCTCTCTGGCTGATCTTTTGAGTGGAAAGCTCTGTGTGTCAGAACACCCTGACCAGAGGAAGGCACACTGATCATTTGAGGCCTTGAATGTTTTGAAGTTTTTATGTGCAAAGTCCAGTTCTGGTTCTGAGCCGTGCAACATAAACTGTGCCTCCCATGTGAGAGCGCTTGGGATTTTCCTATGGCTTCCTTATTTTCCTTCGGACTTACCAGGATAAAACATCAGGTGGCTGCGTATAGCCATCCCTGGTGTTGGAGTTGTGGTGAGTCCAGTGCTATGGCCCCTTGTCCAGTCTAATCTGACATGAGCCACACATCTGCATTCACACATGAAAGCTGTTTTCTCAGTGACTCTGGATCTCTTCCCATAGGACACATAAAACCATGTAGTCTTTCCCCTTTTGTGTCTGCTGGACCAATGGTTCTGGACCAATGGTTCTTGGGCCTCCCACAGACTTCCTGGCCCTCCTAAATGTCTGATTCATCAGCTCCTAGGGGAACCCTAGGTTCTTGGGTAGAGCTGGGCCTGCCGGACTGGGTTGGACTGGGGATCCTATGAGAATAGCTGACCTGGATGCACCAGGAGCAAGACACTTGCAGCTTGCTGCAAGCTGGTCCCAGAACTGTCATTGTCCTATTAGTTTTGATGCCTTAAGAGTTCAAGACAAACTCCTTGTGAGAGGTCACATTGTTGCTTTTGCCTTGTGAGGTAAAGGGAGCTTGAGAGAGAAGGTTGTGTAGCCTTCTTAACTGGCCAATTAGGTAAGACTGAGAATAATTGAATACATCAGGATATAACTGTGATTTGGTTTGATTTTACACTTTGCACCTGAGTAGTTCTAGGTAGAGAAAAATTTGTTTATTCTAAACAACATAACTGGCTGGGCTTCATTGAGATGTTTTTGTTTTGTCTTGGTTTGGACAGTTTGGGGTGAGTTTTGCTTGGGGAAAGGTAAAGGAAGGCCTTTGCTTTTGGTGTAGTTGATTCCATGAGAACTGGCTGAGTCAGCCATTGGTTGGATGCTGTGATGTGGGCCAGGCCCTGTGCCTGCTGTGCCAGTCCTTCAGCCACTGCCCATGGTCCCTGTATGTGCCAGTGCCCATTGGGTGTGGCATACAGCACACATTCAGAATCTCGCATCCTGTGGGGACCTTCAGTAGCCCAGGCCTGGGTGGTTTTGGCTGTAACAGCTGTGGGGATCTTACATTTGGAAGCACTGTGGTCACAGTAAACAATTAAATTCATAATTTAAATTTAGGCGACAGGTAATTTGTAAGCAGGCCATTCCATCAAGTATTTTAAAGATATCAAAGGGGAGAAAAAGTAAATATATTTATAAATCCGTTATTTCTTTGTATGTAAAACCATGAGATCTGTTTTAAATTTTAGTTTTCTAAGGAGAGAAATACTGGCTTCAAAGTTTATCTTACAAATGATAAAATTGTTTTTCTTTACTATAAATTTACAAAACCATGAAATACAGAATATAGTTATGAACTGGTCTTCACAATGAGCTTTGTCTCCTGTGTGTGCTGAGCCCTGCATGAACCCTGCCCCAGATACCTGGCAGAGCAGGGGTGGCTCTTTGGAGGCTGAGCAGGTTCATATGTGGAGGGGGAGCCACACTTAGCATTTCCCCACATTATGCTAACACAGGCATTTCCCTGTGAGACGGGGATTTTTCTCCTGGGCACTAAACATAGAGAGCACAGACATGAATATTGAGGCCAAGTGAGAGAAAGACCTCCTGGTACCTCAGGTCCCCGGCCTCCAGGACCTGCTGGTTGCATCAGAGCCTTTGAGGGGATGGAGGGCTTAGCATGTTTTTTATTGCTGTTGACCGATGTGCTCATCCGTTTGTCCTTGCATGTCTGTGTCCGGGTTGCAGCATGAAGCGTGCCAGTTCTCTGAATGTTCTTAACGCGGGTGGCAAGGCTACAGAAGATCATTTCCAAGTAAGGAGCCTACCCCGTTGGTGCTCTGGCCGTCAGGTGCTGAGCAGTCCTGCCACAGGCCCACACTGGTCCTCAGCAGAGGCTGAAACTTAGAGATGTGTGCTGGCAGTGACTTACTGTCTTGGGTCATTGTGGACTGTGGGAGTTATAGAGTGAGGTTTTTTTTTCCAGTGCTGGGGTTTGAACTTAGGACCTCATGCTTGCTAGGCAGGTGCTCTACCACTTGAGCCACTCTGCCAGTACTAACCATGGGAATTATGAGGTGCCAGTTATTGATCAGTTACTGAGCTTGTGTTTTTTTTTTTTTTGGCAGCACTGGGGTTTGAACCCCAGGGCCTCATGCTTCCTAGGTAGATGCTCTATTACTTGAGCCACTCCCCCAGCCCCTTTTTGCTTTATTTATTTATTTATTTATTTATTTATTTATTTATTTTTGGTGGTGCTGGGGCTTGAACTTGGGGTGTTGTGCTTACTTTAGTCACTCTGCCAACCCAATTTTTTGGATAGGGTTTTGAGTTTTTTGCTCAGGAATGGCCCCAGACCAGATCCTCCTACCTATCCTCAACATAGCTGGGATTTACAAGTGTGAACCACCATGCCAGGCTCTGATATACTAATCTTTCTTTTTTTTTTTTTGGCAGTACTGGGGTTTGAACTCAGGGCCTACACCTTAAGCCACTTCACCAGCCCTTTTTCATGAAGTTTTTTCTTTTTTTTTCTTTTGCGGTACTGGGGCTTGAACTTGGGGCCTTCATCTTGAGCCACTCCACCAGCCCTATTTTTGTGAAGGGTTTTCAAGATAGGGTCTCGTGAACTATTTACTCAGGCTGGCTTTGAACCACGATCCTCCTGATCTCTGCCTCCTGAGTAGCTAGGACTATAGGTATGAGCTACCGGCACCTGGCTTGATATCTTTAAGAATAGTTTGACTTAAGGCAGATGACTAAGCTTATGGTAGAACGTTTGCCTAGAATGTGCAAGGTTCTGGGTTCCACCCTCAGGATTGCAAAAAAAAAAAAATAAAAAAGAAAGAATTTGATTTAATTAATTTCTTCTGATAAATATGAAAGCCTGTATGATCAGTTTGTGTATTAGTCTCTAATAAGTTTATAACAAAGCTGTTGTCCAGTTAAGCTGCTGTCCAGTGTTTTAAGTGTTAAAACTGACTAACATGGTAACTACTATTGTCACTCTGACACCGATGTCTTCAGCACTTGCCCCACTGGCCGTCTCACACAGATGAGCCATGCTTATCTTTACATATGTGTAAAGCATGGCCTTTCCAGTTTTCCTCTCTCTGAAACATCTATTGTGGCTGTCGGGTGTGGCTGTTCCCTTGGTGACCTTAGAACCTGGCCCTGTTGCTCAGGTGCCCCAAGCAGACTCAACATGTGGAGCAGCTGAGACTTGCTGTGCTGGCTGCTCTCTGTGCTGGCACTTACAGCTCATCTGGTGGTAGTGGACTTCCTGGTCACCACACCTGGTGAAGCCTAAATCCAACTAACAGAATGTCAGCTATGTGACAGGACAGGCCTGGCAGCACCCAGGGACATTGCCCAAGAGCTCATCTCTAGGAAGGGAGCTGAGGACACTGGTAGGACACTGGGTGGTGTGTTTTCAGCACACCTGGCACCAGGAGTCAAAGATGGTGGGGTTTCTGTGGTTTTTGGTGCTGGGGATCAAACTGAGGGTTTTGCACCTGCCAAGCATATTCATTACCATAGAGCTATACTCTAGCCAAAGGCAGCGTTTTTTACAGACATGGGGTTTTTCATGTGCATACTTGAGCACTGGGGCATAGCGGGTGCAGCTAGTGTCAAGAGGCTAAGAGCACTCGAAGCTGGCATCCTTGGAGGTACTGGTTAAGTATAATTTTCCCATTTGTTTTTTCACACAGGAACGAAATAATTGTCTAGCAGACTCGAGAACTCTGAGTGCCAGCCACACTGACCTGGCCCACTGAGGGTTGGGAAGAGCTAGATAGAATCCCTGAGACTAATGGAGCACTGAGACCCTCGCAGCCCCGCCAGCCCCTCCAGCCTTCCTGGAAGGGTAGCTCGCCCTCCTTGGCAGTTGAGCTTCCTTTCTAGATGGTGACGTCCACCAACATCTGGAGGCTGCTGTTTAAAAAGTGCTGGGCAGCTGTGCTCCAGAATTCTGTTAATCGGTCTGTATCTAGTACCTGCTGATGCTTGAAGGCTGGCAGGTGCTATGGCCCAGGAAGGCAGATGTGGTACCAGCAGGTGGCCGAGGCTCATTTGGAATGAACACTGTGCACATGGATACTCGCGTACTTCTGGCTGCCACCCTTCTCCATGACACCAAAATCTATTTAAAATCTTAATACTGTAATAAGGCTGTAAATTAAAGAGTCAGAAACTTAAACGCCATCCTTTCAGAATGACAAGCAGGCAGTAGTCTGTCAGTACAGTCTGAGCCAGAGAAGAAGAGGTTGAGAGAAAACGGGCAGATCTCCAGCTGTTTGCTCTCAGGCTGCTGTGGTGTTGGGCTCTGTGCCTGATGTTCCAGCCCATGTCCTTGCAGTGTGTTTTCTCTCCTGGTGGCCCCTGTACGCTAAGCATGTAGGTAGGTGTCTTAAAAAAAGCTTTCTCATAGGGTGGATTTTGACAAGAATTTTTTAGACCAACCCCAAGGCAATGTATAAGACTAACTTGTAGGCTAAGAAAATACAAATGGCAAGGTGTGTAATCCATACCAATAAGCTAGAATGCCGAGATGCATCCTTTCCTATTTCTTGTAACTTAGTGTCATTTTCTATCACAAATGCAGTGCTGGGGAAGGGCTTCCAGCCATCACCGTCTTCACTGCTTTCCTGAAGCTCCTGGTTGTTTGAATTCTGCAGCTGCTGGTGGGCCAGGAGTGAGAAGCCACTATTCCCCCACCCCTGCATAGGTACCATGTAAATTAAGAATCAGAAATTTAAACTCCATCCTTTCAGAAGGTGCCTCGGCTCTGCATATTCATGCAGTCCTCTGGGCAGAGTGGGTTTCAGGTGCTGCTATGTCCACAACCCAGCAAGAACACAGTGCCTACCACTCTAGTCCTGGCCTGCTTCTCCACAGGGAAGCTACTACTACATCAAAACGTGCACTTGGTTCTCTGGAAAGACAGATGCCATGGGGAGGAATGAATCTAGGGCTAACTATAGGACTGAATTTTAGGCCCCCCAGGTTGCATGGAACAGCCCATTTTGTGTGGTGGACCTGTGGACACTGGCTTCAGCCACTAGCCCAGTGCTGTGTGGGTCAGTTACCTTTGGTGGGGAAGTGTTGGGGGTGGAAGAAGCTAGGGCACATAGATGGATACTTCAGTACTGAGTGCAGCTAGATGGAACCATTGGTAATCTCACCAGGTGGTTGTAACCTGTTTCTCTTTGCACTTTTCGTGTTTGTGTGGTGCTGGGGATTGAACCCAGGGCCTTGAGTGTTCTATCATGTGAGCCATGCCACAGCCCCCGTGGGCTGTACCTAAGTATTCCCAGAAGAGAAATGGTGGCCAGTGTTCCTTCTCAGTGTCTCCCGTATGGTGAGGGGACCTAAGTCAAAGCTATACCTGTTTCTTCATAGTTTGTCAAATGTGAGTCCCCTACCAGTGGCACACAGAGCAGAGGTCACTCCACAGTGGCTTCATATGCAGTAACCATCCCTAGAGACTTTCTGTGGGAGGTGTAAGTGGCAGGAAAGCATGTAAGTGGTTGGGGGCGCTAGGCAGCACCTGGTTCCAGGATTTTACAGTGTGTGTGTATGTGTGTGTGGTGGGTGGGGGTGTCAGGTAATTTTCTGGAATAAAAAAAAAATCCATTTGGTCAGAAAGCTCTGGGAATGTCATGTAATTAGAAATCTATATAGTAATTTATATTAAACAATTGCTAGAGATAAATGTTTATAAGCTGTAGAATACTTTCTGTGGTCATAACTTCCTGGAACCTCCTTGGGAAGCAGACTGTGCACTAGTGCCTGCTATGTTCCATGTGTGCATTTACTTTTAAGCAGTGTGAGCCCGTGATTGGTTCTAAAACTGTAAGACGTACTTGATGCATGGAGTGAAGGCGAGTGGTCAACTCATACAGCATAGCACACAGCACAGCCACCCCAGTCTGATCCATCGGAGACTGTAAGTGGCTTCCCAACCCTGGGGAAGAACTCAAGTGTCTCTAGTGTTTTATAAGGTGATGAAGAAATGGCCCTGAGGGGCTCGGCTGTCTGGTCCCTGATTAATCACCTTACCTAGGGGACAGGAGGGAGGGTCTCTAGCCAAAGACCCCAGTAGGATCAGGGGCTCCCAGGGGACAGCCTGGTGGGGTAGCCCCTCAGCTCAGCAGGTGGATGTGGTCACTTCTGCACCTCCAGGAGTGAGGCCACTATTAAATGTTTCTCCACCTTTGATCTATAATTTGTTCTCTAATTGTCAGTACAGTTTACCTAGAAAAGTCATTTGGAATTGTTTATATGTAATTATAAAAATAAAGTTTTATTTTCTGGTGTGAATTCCCTGCATGTTTGCAGAAAAGCTGTTTTGTAACCAACCAACCAACCAACCCCAAACAGCTTTGTCTCATCTTTATGCCAGGTTCTTTTTTTTTGTTGGTACAGGGTTTGAACTCAGCACTCTACCAGTTGAGCCACTGCGCCAGCCTCTGCTAGGTTCTTAACCTTTCAGAGCCATAGGTGGCTCTGAAAAACCTGATGTACTCCACATGGAGTGGTCCCGCCCTGGCAACCAGTCTGCATGGCTGCAGGGCCTGTGCTGCCCTAGGGTGACCCTTCCTCCCCTACAGGGGGGTCATGGTATCTGCCACTTGGCTGGTCTGTGTCTGTTTCCCTACCTAGGGGGGAGGGGACAAGTGACAGTGTCTGACCCAGAGTCATGAAGAGGGCACACATCACGAGCTGTAGGGCATCTGCAGACAGGTCTCCTTACTGAAGGCTCTGGAAGTGGAAGCATGAGGGGGGAGGTGGGAATCAAGACAGCCACAGCACTGGGCCTCACATCCACAATGATGTGGTCAGATTCTGGAGTCCACAGCCAGATGTTTCCAGGCAGCTCTGCTTCTAGCTGGGTCTGTGCAGGTGGCCACACCAGGCATCCTGCATGTTTTCCTTCAGTGTGCTGGACCAGAGTTGCTGGATCTCCTCACCACAGGCCTAGGCTTGGGGGATAGGGAAGGGGGCACATGAGCTAGATACTGCTTCCCATTTCCTTATGTCCTTTTTTATAAGCTGCACAAAATTGCTTGTGTTCTAGGGGTGCCTGAGGTGAGCAAAGGTCAGGTCAGTCCTATTCCTACCTTGATTCTTCTGAGCCCACAGCCTGAGGTCTGCTTGACGTGTTTCTTCTGCTCTGCACCATCTTTGGGGATAAAGTGTATGCTGAGGGGCCTCACTGTAGCCCACTATGGCCTGAACAGTGGGGAGGGTGTCTTTGGAAGGGATACCCCATTGGGCAAGCTGCTGAGCCCAGTCTTTGCCCAGGAGGTTTGTGGGGAAAGCCGAGGATAGAGCAAGAGACCCTTGTGGGAGCCACTGTGGAGACATCTCCAGGAGCTGTCAGTGCCTGGCAAGTCATCTGTCTTCTGAGTGACAGACTATGGAGATAAGTGTCAAGGCCTGGCAAGCTGGTTGGACAAAACCCAGGGAGGGGACAGAAAGCCCGAGCAGAGCACCCCAGGTCGCCAGGTACCACCAGAGTTCCTGGAAGCATATTGCTGAGTGCCCACAAGGATGGTTTTAAGGGCTTGGCCAGATCACAGCTCCACAGGGTCTGGTTAAGTTGCTCCACAGGTGTTGCTGTGTTAGCTGGATGTGGTCCCTGGCATCCCTCGCACCCCTTCTGAGTTAACTGTGTAGGAGCAGGAAGAGGGGGGCAGGTGAGGGGCAAAGAGCACCCGCAGGGTCCGGGCTGGGCTGCTGGGCCAGCCCAGGGTGGCCCCCTCCTCATGGGACCTGTCGACCATCAGTCTCATCAGGAGCTGGTTGGCCCAGGTGATGCCGAGGGCTGGAGAGAGATGCTGGTCCAGGGGTCTAAGACATGAGAAATGCTGCTGTTGCTCACAAACACATTGCGTATCCTCCCCCACCTCCTGGTGCCTGCACTCACCCTGGTGGCCCAAGCTCTGAGCCTCGTTCCTCCACAGCCTCTGTCACCTGGAAATGCCAAGTGGTGGTCAGCTGCAGTGAACCTCACAGCTGCTACCCATCTGTCTGTTTTCCCTGGGTTTCTGGGCCTGAGCTCTTGACCACTGCTGGCTTCTCCCACCTGGTTGATGCACAGCACAGGGCTCCGGAAGGTGCTGCTCAGCTGGCGTAGTGCAGCCCCCAGAGACTGCAGATGCCTGGCCCGGAGGACTGAGGTCTGGCTATCAAATTCACAGCGGAACGGGGCTGCCACTGAGTCAATGATCACCAGGCGGGCCATGCCCCTTGACAGCAGGACAGGGACCTTCTTACTCACACACTCCAACAAGGTGTCCTGCAAGAGAGGGGATGGCATCATGGTTTTTACTGGCCAGTGGCTCCTTAGGTGACCCTCTAACTTGCGGTTTTAATGGCACTGTCCTATTGGCTGCCTCCTGCTTAGCTGAGGGATGGGACATTGGGCCTGCACCTTAAGCCTGATCTCACACTTTTCTCACAGGGCTCCAATGAACTTAAGGCCTTTCAGCACTAACCCCTTCTGGCACCTTTCTTTGTGAGCCCAAGCCACTCTCTGCTCTATGGCTGTCATTTCCAGTCTTTGGAGGTGTCACTTTTCAGGCAGCCCTAGATGGGTGGAGACACCTCCCCTCCCCCAAAGCAGGTATCCTGGGCTGCCTTCCTGCCAGTGTGCCTGTTGACACCAAGGCTCAGTGGGCTATGAGGTGGAAGTAGTCTCTGACTGTAGAGCTTTGCTTGGCTAAGGTGATGGGTAGGAGTGTATGGGGAAGGTGAGGTGGCTGCTGTGCACAGAGTGGAGACTTGCTGTGTCGCCTGAGAGAGGCAGGCAGGCCTGAGGATGCAGCTGAGAGGCCTCTCTGCTGCCTCGATGTTCAGTGTCTACTGAAGTGGCCTGGGCCAGCCAGCAGGCTGCTGAACACTGGCTGAGGTGTTTATAGCTCTGGCTGCTGAGGGCCTGGTGTGCAGCCTGGAGTGACAGTCTGTGCTTCTCTCCAGGGCATCCCCAGCAGAGCTTGTGTGTGTGGAAAACGACAGCAGCAGCCTAGAAGACGCTAGCACTAACGTGAGTGTCTGTACCATCCCCTCAGCCAGGGCCTGGGTGGCTGGGGGAAGGCAAGTGGCCATTGCACCTGCTCACTTCAGGTTGGGGCCTTAGGGCCACAGAAGAGGTGCATGTGGGACAGGTGTGACTCCAAGGCTCTGCTTATGCAGAAGGAAGGTTCTACGTTCACTCTACTCCCTTGCCTCTCTATTTTCCAATATTGAACGCGTAGGTCCCCTGTGGCCTGGGGCCCCAGGGAGGCTGTCAGTGAGCCACCCCCTTATCTAGACAGACCCTGTGCGGGAGGCAGAGGCCTTCCCAGAGCTGCTTCTAGAGTGCAGGTCTGGCCTGACCTACAATCTTCTTTTGCAGTGACCCAGGCCTGGCTTGCTTTAGGACGCCAGGACACTGCTGCTGTGTGTGACCCCGGAGCTGGCCCTGTGACGGTCAGGGCGAGGCTGGGAGGGCCCTTGGCCGGGAGCCTGCAGCGCTAATTTAATTTCTCCTGACCATGTGCTGTGGAGCACAATACTGATAACCGTACCACTAGCAAGGCCTAGGAGAGCACTGCTCAGCCAGTTATGCTGGGGGCCTAGGGTGCCCCAGCATCCCTGAAGGGACAGCAGATGAGCGTGACCCTGCCCTCTTCCTGGGAGCCCCATGTGGATGGGACACATGTGTCCTATATCTACTTGGGCCTCCCTGTGCCATTTGTTTTAGTTCCCCACGTTGTGTGTGATATTGTATTTTATTGTAAATTTTTTAAAATTAAAAGTTTATATGCTTTATCCTTGACTTGAATGAATGAAAATCTTTATAGAACAACTCTTAAAAGTGGGCTCTGGGTCTGGGGGGATGGCTCAAGTGGTAGAGCTCCTGCCTAGCAAGTGTGAGGCCCTGAGTTCAAACCCCAGTATGCCCACTTCCCCTCTGCCTGCCAAAAAAGAAGTTGGACTCTGCCACAGCAATGCCCTGAGTAGGTTGTGTATGGAGGGCACTCCCTGCACCTGAGTTGTTATTTGTGTATTTATATTTGGCAGTCAGGTTTATTCCCACCTGGATTTCCCTTCTCTTTCTGAATCATTCCCACTCATCACTCATCCCTGCATAGTTTAAAGACTTCTCTAAGCTGCCCAGGGCCCTGCCCTGCCTTCTGCTTCTGGGACCCGTCTGGCCTAGCCAGCCTCTCCAGTCTTCTTCCTGGCAGCAGGATGGACCAGGCCCCAGCCAGCCAGGAGAGGCTGAGGTAGCTCATCCAGGCTGGGTTTCCCTGATGTGTGTGAGTCCCGGGTCTACCATTAGAGTAGACTTCCACCAGAGGCTCCCATAGGCTTCTCACACTGGGGAATAGCCTTTTTCTTGGCCCTGGTGACCTGGTAATGGGGCAGAAGGAGCTGGCCCAGGAAGGCTCTTCACGGGATAGAAGCTACAGGTTAGGGGCCCTCAGCCCAGAAGACACCCTCCCTACCATTTTTTTTTGGATGAGTTGACTGTTTACAGGCCCAGTTAAATCTAAATTTCAGGTAACAAATAGTGTTGTTGATCTGAACATGGGGCACATGTATACCTGAACTAGACTCATACCTGAATGAGACTTGATGCTAAGGGAAATTCACATTGTGTCAGGTGACTGGGATATGCTTGCCCAGCAGCCCTGCCTATTTGGCCCATAGGCAGCTTCTGATCAAGACCTTTAGCCAAAATGTAGTCAGGTTCCTAGGCCTGCTCCCCGCCCTACCTGGGTTCATCCTTATAAAACCTAGGTGTAGCAAGCTCTCCCTAAGTTTAGCCAGGGATCCCCCCTCCCCATCCTCCCACCCTGGACATGTGATTGGTTCATTGTCCACCATCCCAGGTGGAATGTGCTCACTCTGGCTGGCCTTCTCCATGGATCCCTCACCCTCTGGCCCTGCCTGCGCCTTTCCCATGAGTCCCTACTTCCTGTGTGTCCCCTGTGCCTGTTACTGCTGTGGTCAAGTCAGCTGGCTGTGCCTTGCCTTAGCGGGCAGAGCAGACATGCTCACCACATCAGCTGCATGCTCGATAAAGATCTGATTACTGAACTTGATCTTCTCAACCACCTCTCCTGGAACGTCTGTGCGCAGTTGCTGCTGCTGTGAGATGAGCTGCTGCAGTCGCTTGCTGGGGAAGATGTCCTCGGTGCAGATGTAGACAGCCCCTGGAGAGCCAGAGCACCAGGGACCCAAATGTCTGAGGACCCAAAATGCCTCCATGGCTACCACACACACCAAATACAGACACGGCTGCATGTTTCCCACTCTGACCCTCATGGTTTTTCATCTCTGACTTGAGGAAGGTAGCCGGCTAGAGCTGGCTCTCATTCTACCTGTGGCCAGATGGCCCCACTGGAACACTGGCTGGGTCTTCAGTTCTGACACTAGGCCTGTCCTGGGCTAGAATGGCCACAAATGAACTGCCTCACTTGCCCTGCTTTTCCTCCCTGGCTGGGCAGGGGAGTGAGTTGATCACCAGGGCTAAGGAGCTTTTGGAAACATCCCTCTCTTGTCCAGGGACACTCTCAAAGGTTTCACTGAGCCAAAGTTTCCTCTGTTCTACTTGCAAGGCTCCTCCTGCAGCTCCTGCTATGTAGTGATGCCTTTGTCTTTACAATGATCTGAAGAGCCAGTAAACCAAGTGAGGATCTAGTGAATGGGTCACTGGAGCCTGAACAGCCCCTAGGCAACATGCACTGCCAAGCCCAGAACCCGCACCAGAGCAGGAAGAGAGCTCTGCAACTAAGAGCCGGGCTTCCCTGTGTATGTGTGTGATGGGTTTTCAGTAAAGATGCCAGGATGATTCAATGGGGGAGGGGAACAGTTTTCCATAGATGGTGCTCAGACAACCAGATAGCAAAAGACTGAGACTGGATCCTTATACCACATGCAAAAATTAACTCAAAATGGATCAGACATGAGTGCTAAAGCCCTTGACGTCTTAGAAGAAAACACAGGTAGATCTTCCTAACCTTAGAGTGGGCAATGGTTCTTAAATGACACCAAAGCCACAAGTGACCAAAGAAAAATAGATAAATTGGACTTCATAAAATAAACGAATGTTTGTGCACTGAGAAAATAAAGACAATTTCCCAAAGAAAGAAAGCATGCCTGATGAGGGATTTGTATCCAGAATACAAAACGGATTCTTAAAACTCAGTAATAAAAAGGCAATTTTAAAATGGCATGGAATCAAGTAGACACATCTTCAAAGTACAGCCAGTAAACACGTGAAAGACATTCACATCACTAAGGATCAGGGAAAATGTAGTCAAAACCATGAGATTCCACCTCGCACCCATCAGGAGCAGCTGTCTAGAGAGGACAGTACTGACAAGGGGGAATGGGAGGAGCCTCCATATGTGGCTGCTGGAGTGTAAGGTGGTGCTAGGGTGGGGGCCAGGCTGGCATGGGTCGGTCCAGCTCAGTCCTGCTTGCCATCGTCAGCACAGGGCAGAAGGCACAGGTACAGAGATCTTGGCCCATTGTATAGGCAGTTCTGAGAACTTAACTGAGCTGTTCTACATGCTGCTCACTTCACACGCATGGGTGGTGTGGCTGCCTTTGTCATCCTCAGACCACTGGCCCTCACTTGAGGAAAATGTCACATGCTATGTTTCAGTATTATGGGCCAAGTTATTGGCAGGCCCTATCAGCCTGTAGCATAGGTGTAGGGCTCAGCTCACATTATGGGGTAACCCTGAGGGTCAGCACCTTTGTGCTAGCAGTGACCTGAGCCAGCTTTGCCTACAGTGTTACCCCCTCCTTCCTACAGCAAGCACAACCTTACTTCCTTTTCATTCTTTTGGAAGGAGGAAGGTAGGTATCAAAGAAAATAGCCTGAGAGGTGACTGCTAGCCCACCTCAGCAGAAAGCCACCCAACAACAGGGTAGGGAATCCTGAGAGCTACCTCGAACCCCCCACCCCCCGCCGCCATAGAAGGGCAGCCACTCACCGGCCTCCAGGCCTCCATGCCATCGTGGGAACTGAACAGCCAGGCAGAGCTGTAGTGCCAGTTGGGTCTTCCCTGCTGAGCTGCGGCCAGCCAGCTCTGTAATGCCCTCCAGGGGCAGGCCACCTCCCAGCAGGCCGTCCAGAACAGGGCAACCTAGGCTCAGGTGCTGGTGTTGTGCAGGGAAGTGATCCCTCTGCTGGAGCAGGTGCAGCGCTGCAGGGTGGGCCAGGGTCAGGAGGTATATCAAGCACTGTAGCACCTCAATGCCACTATCTAGTCTGCTCCTAATCCTATGGTCTCATCCCTTCTCGGGCCCAAGAAAGTGACCCAATGAGCAAGGGTCCCTGAGGCCCTTTAGTCTTTTCCATTGCCACCTAATATATCTGGTCAGAAACTATGATCATGATCCCACTAGTACAGGACTAGTGAGGCAAGAACACCTGGGCTTGGGCAGCTGCTGCAAGGTTATTCCTTAAGTGGAGCCTGGAGTGTGATGTCCACCAGGCCTGATGTCAGGTCCACCCCATCTGCCTCCAGCAGGAACCCCAGGTAGCAGTCGCTCTCTGCTCACCTGTAAGTATGTGTCTGCCCCGAAGATGTGAGGAGGCTGCTTTTAGCAAGTGGTGGACATCAGAGCTAGACAGGTTGGTCAGTCTTTGCAAGTCTGGTACAGAAAAGTGCAGAATGTCCTTTACTGATTTCAGTTTGGCTGAAATGACACAGATCAACCACAGGAAAAGTCAGACCATGTTAACTTGAGGGGAGACAGCAATGACGGTGTTAGTGAGAGTTGTACCCCAGGCCTGGGGAACTAGAGGCAGGGTCTGGAGCCACTTGCCTCTTAAAGCCCCCAGGACATCTTAGATAGTGTGACAAAGGAAGGGCCTGATGGAGGTACTAGCTGCAATTGCTCTGCATCTTTGTCACCTGAGCCTTGGGATCTTGTGTCAGCAGCAGCAGGAGCCAGAGATGGAGGACAAGACCCAGACACTGAGAGGAGGTGACTGTTATTATGTTCCATCTTCCAAAAGTCTCTCAAGAAACGCAATGCTGCAGGCATGGTGGTACACACCTGTAATCCCAGCTACTTGGGAGGCAGAGACAGGAGGATCACTTGAACCCAGAAATTCCAAGCCAACCTGGGGCAAGATAGCAGGACTCATCTCAAAAAAAAAGCATGTATCTGGGTCTATGGGTACAGCTTAGCAAGAGAACACTGTCTAGCATGTGCAAAGCCCCAGGGTTAATCCTGGCATCACAAAAGAATATTTAAGAAAGAAGAGAGGGAGGGAGAGAGGCAGGAAGGAACAACATAAAAGGCAACACAGCATCACCAAGCCACACTCAGGTCTGTGTGCTAGGCTAAGCTTAAGGTACAGCCTCAGACCCACCCAGGGAAGTGCTGGAGGGAGAGCAGAGCTTGGATCCAAGTCAGGTGGCGAGAACTGGCACTGAGAATCAGGATGGAGTGCTGGTGGGTCCACAGAGTAAAGCACGCCAGGGCCTGCTATTTTAGGAGGAGGTAATTACATCTGGACTTGGATTTACTCTCTACTTTCAAACTAGTAGAAAGAAAAAAAATGTTGCAAATATATCCAAACCAATTCAGAAAGCAGCAAAAAAAAGAAAACAACATCATGAAGAAGGACAAGTGTCTCAGCATGAGAAGGGAAATTGAAACCTGTAGTACTGTGTGGCTACCTTACATGTATTGAAGTCTCCAGTTACAAAATGGACATTGTTAGAATGCATGACTGGAAAAACAGAACTCCTGAAGTGCTCTTTGAAAAAGATACAGAAGACAGAAAGGCTAGAAGTAAAGAAAGTCTGTGTAGCACTTTTAAAATCTTTTTGGTTGGACTGAGGTTTGAACTCAGGGCTTTGCATTTGCAAAGCAGGTGCTCTACCACTTGAGCCACACCTTCAGTACATTTTGCCCTGGTTATTTTGGAGATGGGGGTCTCACAAACTATGTGCCTGGGCTGGCCTCAAACCATGATCCTCCTGATCTTATCCTCCCAAGTGGCTAGGATTACATGTGTGAGCCCAGCTTTTTGTTTTTTTGTGGGACTGGTGTTTGAACTGAGGGCTTTGAACTTGCAAAGCAAGTGCTCTACTGCTTGAGCCACATATTCAGTCCATTTTGCTCTAGTTATTTTGGAGACAGGGCCTCGCAAACTATTTACCTGGGCTGGCCTCCTGATCTCAGCCTCCCAAGTGGTAGGATTACAGGTATAAGCCACCAGCACCTGGCCTGTATAGTGCTTTAAAATAAAACAAAATAGGCTTTCAGGCAAAAAGCAGTGCTTGAGAGGAACATTCTGGGCAACCAAGGCTCCTGCAGGCACAGTGGGCCCTTGGCTGGTGCCTCAAAGAAAATTCATTTTCTCATAAGATGCAGATGAGCAAGAACAACTCCCTGGCACAGTGGCTTCCCCATTTTGTCTCTAGGATGATGTTTGATCATGAGGCCATATATAAGAAGACAGGAAACCAACAGATGAGAATGGGGGTGTGGGAGACCAGGCAGGACAGCAAAACCCTGCCCCAGTCACCTGGGTATATCTGGAGTTCTTCACGGTGTAATCCACAAGCATCCTGATGTGCAAGCATCCATAACAGACATCCCAGGAGACAAGGAGGACATCCTGCTATGTGGCAGGATTGGGAGGCAGCTAGCACAGACTGGAGCAGGGGTGGGGTATGCCTGGGATGGAGGTGCCCGGGACATAAACACAATGGGTGAGCTGTCCAGCCCCTTGAGCACTCATGTGGGGAAGTCAGTGAGAAGTACATAGAAAACTCAGCATATAAAAAAGAGGAGAAACTACTAACTTACAGGAAAAAAACAAAACAAAGATGTTCCAAGACAGCAAACAGTCAGAAATGCCTCCCACCCCCAGTTTCACAATTTCCAAGAGGTATGCAGAGGAAGAGGGGCAGGTGGAGTGTAAGCAAGCTCACCTTCAGCCCAGCAGAAAGCCTGATAGCTCACACATGACAAATCAGACCCATCAACCTACACTTATTCTCGTTTGTACATGAGGCACATGTATTACTTTGACAGAAATAAAATTAACTGTAAAATTCCTTTCAGTTAACATACACGCAACTGAAAAGCCCACAGCATATTCCAACACTGCACAATTAGGAAGGGGCTCTCTATGGAACAGGCTTGGACAACCAGCATTCTGTAACTTGTTTTTCCTTAAATTGTCTATATACACCCACTCATTTTACACAGCACACCTGTCTTATATAAGTGAAAATAAATATACCTTTCTTGACCACAGCAATAATTCTGGGATTAAGGTCCAGCTGATCCAAATCCATTTCCTCAATGGGTTGACCACCAGGATGTTCATAATTTCCCAGGGACAGACGAGACAATGGTCACAAATTCCAAGGTGCTTGCTGTCAACTCAGACCACCTGTGGGGAAGCGAGTGCTCACCCTCAGTGTGGCTGTCTCTCACTGAGGGCAGGAAGGACCATCTCATAAGCCCAAGGGCATCTTTGTCCATGCCACTGAGTTCTAAGCGTGACCTGGCAGCTCAGAAGTCTAGGGATCATGGCAGCGCAGGTGCCTGAAAAATTCCAGCACCCCCACACCTTAAAAGTGCCAGCCATCCCCGCTCATCCCGAAGAGTGAGAAGAAAACTAGTGCTTTGTGTGCAAGTCCTCAGGGTGCCCACTCACCTATCTTAGGATGTGGACGGTGCCAGATCCACTTGTGTGGGGCTCACTCAACCAAGGTGTGTTTGGCATTCTCTAGTTCAATGTCCTTCAAGTGTGCCTCTACAGGAACTCTGGAAAGAGGGGAAAAGTGAGAGTGGGATTTTGCAGGGTGCTGGGGAAATCCAAACCTCAGCAGAGGACAATGGAAGACCAGGGCCAGCGGAGGCACAGGGCTGCTCCTCACCCTGGCAACCTGGGCTAGCTGCACAGGGACTTGACTGAGGGTCACAAGAGCCCTGTCCTGCAAACCACTTCACTCCCTTGTAGCCTTCCAATCAGCATGGCTGAGACTGTGCAAGGCATGTTGGAAACTGCATTCTGGGCTGGTGTCCTGTCTGAGGCTCACACTCTGGGGTAACTGGTGCTGTGGCTGAGGCATCCCTGGCACTGGTTAGAGTATGATGCTGCCTGGACAGTACTGCATTCAGGTGCAGGCACCCTCCCAGGCTGGACAGGGAGACAGAGGCCAGCACTAGCACGATGGCCATGGCCAAGAATGGCCTTAGGCTGAGAGTAGAACCCAGGGTGTGTTGGCCACAGTCCTGTCAGGCAGCTGCCAGGCAGGAGGGCAGGTTTCAGGGTGGGGTCACAGGACTCCTAGCAGCTGGCCCTGCCCTCTAGCACCCTGGAGCAGCACACAAGGAGGTCCCCATGGTCTGGCTATTGAGGGCTGTGCTGATGGCAAGCACGACTAAGGTTGCCCAGGAGACATGCAGAGGTTTGGGTCCCCCTGAAGGTGGCCCAGGGAACTGGACAGCAGATCTGAGAAGGTGGTCCAGCAGCTGCAGAAGAGCACATCATTAGGGCCAGGTGTCTCTTCAACTGGGGAGCAAGCTGTGCACAGGGATTGAGCAAAGTGCAGGTGCATCGTGGCTCACTGAAGCTAAGCCTCAAGTAGGAGTGAGCTACCGTACCGTGAGGTGCCAGTTCCCCAAAGAAACCAGATTGTGGGGGACAGAGGGGTGCCACTCCCGCTCTGCCTGCTCACTCAGGGCCGCCTCACCCACAAGACCAGAACTGATACTTTTCTTTCTGTCGCCAAGTTCAGAGCTAAGCTCAGGTACGGCGAGTCCACGGCCATCTCTGAGAAGTTGTGGGAGGTGGCGAAGTGTGAGCGCTGAGAAGTTCCACGGGCCGTTTTAAGCCCTCGGCCTGCATCAACTCAGCAAGCCTGACGACGAAGAGGAAAAATGAAGGCACAGAGCGGTCAGGTCACAAGGCCAGCTCCCACAACGACTGGTCTTGGCCTCGGGCGCAGGCAGCACGTTCCCGGCCTGCTCCAAGCGCTCGACCTGCAGGAACCCAGCCTGGCCTCCGATTCCCTGCGGCCTCGGCAAAGTTGGCGCTGGAGGCGTGGCGTCCCAGACCCCTGGTCTCGGTCGGCTCCCTCCTTCTCACCCGGGCGCTCTTCGCCTCGTCCGCCACTGCCGCTGCTGTGGCTTCTCCGGAACCGCGCGGCCCCTGGCCACGAGGTCCACCTCGGTCTCGCAGGGCGCCCTGCGGACCCGCCTCGGCCGCCGGGAACCGACACGTGCACACACTGTCCCCGCGGCGGCCCACTTTCCCCGGCGGACGTCAGGACCCGCGCCGCCTGGGAGGCCCTCTCCCGCGGCTGCGCGCGCGTCCTTTTTGCCGCTCTCGCAGGGCCGGAGTCTCGGTTCTGGGGTAGCGGCTGCGCAGTAAAGACGCACGTTCCTTCCGTTTCACCCGGTGCCGCGGACCCACGCCTGTCCGCGGGCCGCGGGGAGCGACCGCAGGCCCGCTGCTCCAGCGGCTCTCAGGTCCCGCGCGCTCCTCTCGCCTCTTCGCGCCGTCCCACCTCGCTGGTCCTTCTCTTCCAATGAGCGCCTGGAGCCCTGGGGTGGTTCACACCAATCAGAAACGAAGCGGCTGACTAACTGACCAATCCAAAGTCTCAGTCGCCCCAAGCGGGGCGGAGCGTATCTCCAGACCGGCCCTCACCTCCAATTGGTGGCCGACCGCACGGTGGCAGGGGTGGGGCCCTTGTGCGGATTGGAGAGTGCTGCCCTGGGGCGGATCCAGAGATTTGATTGGGCTCCGAGCCGAATCGTGGTTGGCGATTGGGCCCTGGCGCTGTCAGTTGCCACGGGTGGGGTGGGACGGTGTCTCTCGGCTGGGTGCGGGGCAGAGTGCGAGTGGTGGCGCGAGGGTCGAGGAGGCGGAATGTCGTCGGGAGTGGCAGCCCGCCGCGACGCCAAGAAGCTGGTGCGCTCCCCCAGCGGCCTGCGCATGGTGCCGGAGCACCGCGCCTTCGGAAGCCCGTTCGGCCTGGAGGAGCCGCAGTGGGTCCCGGACAAGGAGGTGCGTCCTGGCCGCCCGCGCCCGTCCCCTCGGACCCGTCAGTACCGGGATCCAGTCCCACTTCCAGTGTCCTGATCCCTCGGCCCTCCCCTCGCCCTGGCCCCTCGCCCCCCGAACTCTCGTGGGCCTCCTACCGCCCACACCCTCCAGGTGCTCGGCCTCGCGACCCCGGCTCCCTTCCCGGGACCCCTTATCCTTCTTCCGCTCTCGAACTCGCCTCCTCTTGGACCTGCGGCGCGTCTGCGACTCCGCCGCGGTCATTGGCTGCGCGGGTGTCCCCAGCGCGGGGGGGAGGGAAGAAGTTACCCGTAGTGTGTACCTGAGCGAGCGGGCTCCAGGGGGACTACCCAGGTAAGGGAGGCCCGACTTCACCTGCCCAGGTGGGAGGAGGGACGGGCCGCCCAGAGCGGTGCTGCCCGCGCGGGGTGCGGCGCTCTGTAGGCCCTTCGCGCTGTGCTAGCGAGTCGTACTCAGGAGTTCAGGACTCCGCAAAGCCAGGCCACTACTAAGAAAATAGAAGCACCACACGCATTCCTTGCAGTCTTAAGAGTAAATCCCATGCCAGGAAAAGTACTGGTGACTTTTGTTGATTTTTTTTTTTTAAAGGTGCAGACCCTGCCCTGAGTTCTGATCACCTACATTTCCTCCCTTTTCTTGGGGATGTCTGCCGCGGGCAGATGGGATCAGTGATTTCTCAGCACAAGAGTGGTATCAGGTGTTCTTAATGCAGCCAGTCGGTGGCCCCTTGAGAAGCCACCCAAGCCTCCAGAAGCTGCCAGTCTGGCTGCCCTTGCCCTGCACCTACACCACCCTCCAGCGCTGAAGTTAGATCAGAGATCCTAAGGAGATGATGTTCTCAGTTGGGGAGGTCAAGAAAGGGAGCTGGGGCCACTCCTGGACATGTTGGGCCAAGAGGTCACTGAGCTTTGCCCCTTACCCTCCTTCCGGTCCTTGTCTGGGGTTTGTTCTCTTTTCTTTCTGCACTTTTTACCCTTGGTACTTGCTTGCTGTGAGTTCACAGTACATTCCTTTCCTTCACTGCCTGGCTGGTACTGTAAAGGTAATTGAGCATAACACTGAGCAGTTCATACCACTGAACTGTGCGCTGAGAAATGGGTAAGGTGGAGGCTGGAGATGGTGGGAGGCTGAGGCAGGAGGAACTCAAATCAAGGCCAGCCTGGGCTACATTGTAAGACCCTGAATTGGCAAGGGGTAAATTTGTGTTATGTGTATTTTACTACAATAAAAAATTAGGGGGAAAAGATTTTTCTAAAAAAGGTAGCATGACTCTCATATAGATAGAAGTGAACACGTGTTTCAGAGTCATTACTACATTCAGGGAACTCTGCAGACAATAACTGGCTCAAGGAGAGGTCAAGAGAGCAGATTGACATGGGTTGAGCGCTGGGCAGGTGGAGGAGCCCATTTGGTGAGGGAAGCCACACCTCTTGGGGACAGGACAGTTTGGGGGCTGGTGGGAAAGTGTTCCTCTCAGCATGTCTAGACCAGGGGATTCAGACCAGTGGATCTAGACTAGAGCTTCTCACCATTTTCCCCTATTGCCCTAGCAGGAGCCTTTTAAGACATTTTTTCCTAATTGTCCCCTGCTGAAATCTTTAAACATTTTAAATTGACAAGTGAAACTGCACATATTTACTTATGTGCCCCTGTAAATCTCAATAGCAGCTGACTTGTGCAGATGGTGTGAGGGTGTGCGGTCTGGATAAGGTTAGTTTTTCAGGGAAGCATGTTTTTTTTCCTGACTTAACACAATTTTCAGTTGTGACAGAGCCCTTTCAATATTATCTGAAATAATTGTTTTTTTTCCCTCTAAGTCATTTTTCTTTGCTGCTGGCTGGGCTTGTGTAGGATGCTGCACTGTGAGGCAGGCCTAGGGGTCTACCCAGGCTGTCTCAGGAACCCTGAGAATCCGTGGAGTGGCCAGAAAAGTTGGATGGGATGAAATGGTGTCATAGTGTGGTGACTGTCCCATAACAAAAGCTTTGTTCCTGCTTTGGAAAGACAGCAGGGGGTCTCCAGGAATCCCCTTCCCCATTGCATCTGAATTATGAGTAACTTATCTGAGCAGTTGAGGAAGACCCTAGAATCTGGGTGAACTAAAACTTGGTTTTAGAAATAGTGCCCTGGCACCTGGCTGAACAGGATGCACTCAGCTGTGCTCTGCTGGCAGCATGCTTATGGACGAAGGGTAATTATGCTCTAGGAGGTTGTCCAAACATGGAAATGACCATTTGTGGAGAGTCAGTGTATTTGTATTTGTTTGGAATTGGAGAATAGGTGGGGCATGGCAGCAGGGTCACATACCTTCCTCAGCCTACTGTCGCTTCCCGCCTGGAGGCTGTGTGCCCATTAGTACCATCAGCACATCTTGCGAACCGATGCTTGTTTCATTCTGGTCCTGTCTTCAGCTGGCTCAGTCTGGGTCCAGGTTATCAGGTGGCCTATGCAGGGTGTCCCTTTAAAGATGCTACAAGAAATTGGTGGGTGCACGTGCTCCCCAAAGAGGTGCCATGACACAGACCTGAGCTGTTTCTTTGGGTAAAGAAGGCTATGCCTTCCAGAGCTTGTGGGGCAGGGGAGGCAGAGGTCATGCCACACCTTCAGCCACACAATTTACAGGAGAAAGCCATGCATGATTGCAAGGGGCTGGTGATGGAAGAGGGCTTGGGCTGGGCTGTTGGGCATGCTGCCATATGGCTTTTCACAAGCAGCCCCAAATCTTGTGTTTTATCCTTAAAACTCACTCTCCTCTTCCTTCTCATCCGTGGCAGTGGCTAGAACATGACAGGCCACCTGTGCTGTCATTTTGATGTGCCATACTATAGAGGCAGACCAGAGGAGATTGTGTGTCAAACAGCAAGCTACCCTGCTCAGGGGAGGAGAGGGTTTGAGTTGATGGAGGGCTGCGGTAGGGGAAGGGCCCATACAGAAGGGAAACAGTTGGACTGGGAGTTCTGCAGCTGTCTCATGGGTCAGGTAGGACAAGGCTTATCTCTTGTAGGAGGACTAGGATAGAAGAGACTTGCATGGGCCAGTGGAGGTGGCAGGCTCTGACATTAAACAGGAGGGGTCTGCCAGGATGCCTGCCCCAGGGCCTGCTGGAAGGACAGAAGCTGCTTTGCAGTCTAGTCAGGCCTTTACTCTAGTTGGTCACTGAGGACCCAAGTTCAGCCAGTGCTTTCTGGAACAAAGAATGGGGATTTGAAGCTTGTGCCAAAACTGGCCTGCTGCTAAAGCCAGGGGCGCCTGTAGTCTTAGCTGGGTCACGGGGGGATGGGCCCAGAACTTGCAATTGTTTTTCAAGATCACAGGGTAAAGTTAACCTTGTGAGGGGCCAAAGGCTGCTGGAGCCTCCCCAGGTGTTGTAGAACCAGCAGCCCCGGAGGACTCCCCTCCCTCTGCTATGAATTCTGTTATTTCTGTTGATTGAAACAGTCCTTTTGAAACTCCACTGTGAACCACCAGGGCTCATAGAGCTTCCCAATCCTGGAGCTGGCTGAGAGCTGGTCATGTTGTTAGAAGCTATGACTTTGACATGGCAGGAAGGATGCCTGGGGGTGTCTGTTCCTTTCAGGCAGTGATTACAGTTTCCTACCTTTCATCATTTGACAACTTGGTAAACTGCTCAAAACCTGTAACAGTGCAAATGGTTCTAGTCCATGAGATGCAAATGAAGTTTGGTCCTTCTCCCTCCTGCCCCTCTTCTCTCAATACCACTTAGGTGAAGGAAGCCAGCTTCACATCTACTGCCAAATCCATTTCTTCATCCACAAGGCCTATGGATTTGTCTGTTCACTGGATCCGCCTTTGAACTGGGCTTTTAACATCCTGTTGGTTCCCTTATTAATTAATGAGTCATGTCTTTGACATGAGTTCATTTTATGTTTGTAAGAGTTATGTTTTGTCTTTGAAAAATGATTTTCTTTCAACAAAGGTACATTGAAACATATAAAATTATTTTAATCAATTGATTGACTTTTAAGAACTTAAGACATAGTTGACTGAGACCCTACTGTGCCAGTTAGCAGTTAGGCAATGTTTTCACAGTGACTGACAGAGAAAGGACAGTGGAGGGCAGGGTTGTCCTGTGTGTCTCTTCAGCCTCAGAGGGAGGTAGGGAGATGGCCTAAACCCTCCTTCTTTTTATAGTAACTTTCTTTAAACATCCAAACTATATTTTCAGATTGGGTTCACTTTCTGTTTTCCTCCTTGCTATCAGATGTCCTTTGGGGTTGGGTGGGCTAGTTGTGTGAACTTTGGGGCTGCCCCTCACTGCATGACAGTGGGGCAGTGGGTGTCTAAAGGTCTGTGTGCTATGGAAGGAAGGTGGAATTCAGACCTTCTGAACACTTGGTCCAGGCCTAGCTTTGCTCATGGCCCTTCCAGATTCTTTGCTGCTTGCAGCTGTCTCACTTAACCTGGCAGGAAGCTTAGTTGACAGCTCCCATACCCAGGGTGGGCCCCAGTGACTGGACCAGCAGGGAGTTGGCCTGGGGGCTTGGTGCCAGGGAAGGTGGGTCTGCGTGGAGATTTTACTAAAGCATCTATGTACCTGCCTACTTCCTCCTCCCTCTGCCGTCCTGTAACTGACTGTCCAGCTTGTCCTCAAGGCAGCTCCTTATAGCTGAGCCTCATCCCAGTCTCTGCTAGCTCTAGAAAGCAGCAGTGAGAGTTCTGGAGATGTCCCTGCTGTCCATCCTGTGGGAGTGTCTGTCCTTGGCTAGTTTGTCCAGCCCTGGAAACAGGATCATGCAGATGTGTCCCATTAGGACCACTGCCTAGGTTAACTCTCTGCTTCTCTTTTCCTCAGGTCTCCCACTATCCCTGTGTTTGTCGTGCCCAGTGGCTCTCACTAGGCTGCTGGCTGTGTCTTGCTGGGTCTACTCTTGAAGGCCTCCATTTTGCTGGGAGTGAGTGTCTGCTGGTGTGACAGTCTGCCCAGCAGTGACATGTGACATGTGGAAGTCAGACACATAATGCAGTGTAAGGCCACCTTGCAGATACCCTTTGCTGCACTCGGTGAGACCAATGAGTCAGGTCAATATTCTGGGCCTTGGAGGGTCCTCTTGGCCTGTCACCCACAGCAAAGCATTCAAGGGCCAGCCCAGCTGGCAAGTTCATCTGGTGCTCTTGCTTTCCCCTGGCAAGGCTTGTCACACTTAACAGGGCTTGTCACTGACTCTGGACTGCAGGACTTTCACTGTCATAGCTTCAACCACTGCTTTACTTCCTTACTCTCTTTTCATGTTAAATTGCTATGTTGATAATTTGAATTTTGGCTTTTCACTAATAAAATCGATAGGAAATTACCTTGTTTAAAAATCTTTCTATTTTCTGAATAAGCTTACCAGTTCTTTAGAATAATAAACCACTTCCATTTTTAAGAGAGCAGGTTTACATTCTAGCCTGGTTTTGTGTTAGAGGTTGTCTTCCCGCTGGCCTGAATGTGAATCCTACGTATGTACACAGGGGCTGTCTGCTGGCCAGGCCTGTGGTGCTCCTAGGCAGAGCCCTCCCATTCCAGTTGAGCTGCACTGGGGCATGGGAGGCCAGATGGCCGTGGAAGTACTGTAAAACAGCTGTTCTCACAGTACTGGTGCTGCTGTGGCTTTCTTGTTTTTGTTTAACCTCTCTAGTTCATAGCCACTGAATCTTCCTCTATCAGATCCTTGTGGACTCTGGCTGGTGGGTGTCTGGAGTCAAGGAATAAGGCACCCCACAGTGCATGTGAGGCCAAGGCTCAGGATGGGCCAGAGGAGGGGTGTGGAGCAGGGGTTTGTTTATAGGCTTGCTAGCTGGTATAGTGGAGAGGATAGTGAAGAGTCTCTAGGACGTGTAGGGCAGCATGAGTGTTCTGGCTGACCAGAGTGAAGATGGCTGGTGACAACGGAGGCAGATAACTTGGGATGAGACATAGTCTGTGCAGCCCCTTTTCCCTCCCAGACCTGATGGTCTGCGCTGCAGAAGGTGCCCAGTGGCCAGGATCCTGTGTTCCTCGCCTGACTGTTGCTGGGGCAGAAAGCCAAGCCTGTGCTGGGAAGGCTGGGGCTGCACTTTTCTGTCAGTCCTGTGATTCAGCCCCGTTGTGCTGAGGAGCAGCTGAACCATCTCACCCTGGGCGTGCCCTGTCTGGCTGCATGGCAAAGAGACCTGGAACTACTGTGAGATAAGAGTCTGGGCTCTTTTGTTTGGCTTGGTCACCATGTGGCCAATTCCAGTCCTGTCTTTTTGAGTTTTTTTGTTTGTTTGGTTTTTTCAGTATTGGAGACTGAACCCAGGGCCTCAACACTTGAGCTATATACCTCGAGCCTTTTTTGAATTTTATTTTTATGGTACTGGGGTTTGAATTCAGGACCCTGAGCTTACTAGGTAGGTGCTCTACCACTCGAGTCATGCCCCTAGCCCTTGTTTTTATTTTCTTTTGAGATGGGGTCTAACTTTGCCTGGGCTGGCTTCAAACTCGGGAGGCTTCAGCCTCCCCAGTAGCTGGGATTATAGGAGCACACTACCACATCCAGCTTCCTTTTTGATCTCTCAAAGCCTTTCTGTTCTTGTCTGACCTCCTTTCTTCCCACTAGAAGTGAAAGGAAGCTCACCCGTGAGGGCAGTCTTCTCTTACATTTCAAATGTGGATTACTTGATAAATAATTTAGTTGAATCCTTGGTCACCAAAAGGAAAACACACACCCTCCTCCCCCAGCTCCCTGCCCATCTCCCAGGAGCCCTTTTTGGGTCACACTGTTTGGTCACTTACTGGTTTTTAACTCTGCAGTTGTTTACCAGTCACCACCTGCTATCTGTTTACCTGTCACCTGTCACACTGAGGGGCTGTCCTGTGAGGACTCCCAGCCTCTCTGGTGCCTTCTTGTTTGATCCTGACACAGAAGCCAGAGGAGTTCTTTTCTGAGGCTGCATGCATACTCTAGAGAACTCCAGTGCATAGGATTTAGGGAAGGCCTGCCACAGCTTGTCACACTAAGGGATCTTTTATGGTGAAAGGCTATTTCATGGATTCAAAGAACAACAGTGGCTGGAATTCTTCTGCAGCCAGGGTATCACTATGTTTCTCTTGGTGTGAAGGGAGGCACTGCCTGCTGCTACATAGGGGATGTGTGGACTCCCATCAGTGTTATCATTCACCCTTGCCCTCAGGCACATCCCAAGGGACCCTCCCTTCTTTGGAGCCAGCAGGAGGCCAGCTCAGGGTAGAACCTTCCCTCAGGATCTGGGAGCTCTGTGAGCCTGTTCACAGAGACCACCCTGTGGGCACCAGGGGTTTTGTGCCAGGAAACCCACTTCCAGTGTCCAGTGTGTTACTTTAAGTGGGGACTGTGAGGAAAGCTGGAGTTGGTAAAACTGAGTGCTCAAGCAGGAAGTTCATTTGGCAGCACTTTCACCTAGAAATGAGTTGAGAAGCTGGGCTGTGACCAAGTCTCCAAGGGGATCTTCAGCTGCCCTTCACAGGGTGGTGTCTTGAGCAGCCAAGGCTGCTGCAGTGCGGTGGCCTCCGCTTTTGGTCTCCCAGCCCAGAGCTGCCCGGGACTCCAGCAGTGAGGATTAGACAGGCCTCAGTTCCATGAGACGTAGGCAGATGGCCACATGTCACCACATGTGTGTGATTGTGAAGTGTTTGGTAAATGTGTCCCACACTTTAGTGAGCATTTTATCATTTATTTATTTGTATTTGGCAGTAGTGGGGTTTGAATTCAGAGCTTCGCCCTTGCTAGGCAAGTGATCTGTCATTTGAGCTACACCTCCAGCAGTTTAGTGAGCATTTTAAATTCACCTTCTTTGTTGACTGGCTTCAGTTTCATTTGCACAGCAGACTGGACAGTCTGAGCACAGGCAGTCTTTCTACCATGTTTCCTTTCAGCCATCCTCTCCCCCACTGCTTGTCTGTTGTCATAGGTATAGGCATAGTATCATCTGTCGTCTTCGTGTGGCAGGCTCAGGCCTCCCCTAAGCACCATAAGCCTTCCTGAGTGGGGCACCCCAGGTCCTGAGCTTGTGTGCTCTGTATGTGTAGGTTGTGTGATTTATTTTAGACAACTCAGAAAAAAGGTGATGTCCTTTAATGCTCTGGTCAATTTGGAATATGCAGAATGTCCCAGCTGGCTGAGTCACTGAGCCTCACTCTGCTCTCCCTTGCCCTAGGCAGTAGCTGCTTTGTAGTTTACTCATAGGCTTATGAGGAGAATGTACTTGTCATGGCCACCCTAAGGAATTGGGGTCCTAAGGTATTTGGAGAAATACTTGTCCCTGGATTTTGGAGGCACTGGGCCATCTAGAGAGGACTTTAAAAAAATTGTTATTATTGTTGTTCTAGGGGTACATTGTGACATTTACAAAAGATGATGTTTGCTTTCTGCTATGGGTGTTGTTAGAAAATGGTCCTTCTGAGTAGGACTTGGACAATTAAATGTTTTTTTTTTTTTTTTTTGATGGAACTAGAGTTTTGAACTCAGGGCTTCATTCTTGCAAAGCAGGTGCTCTACCACTTGAGCCATATGTCCAGTCCTGAATAACTGAATTTGATTCTGAGGTTTTGCCCTGAAGAAACTTCTAGTGTGATTCAGACTCAGCAGAGTTGGCACCCTGTCCTGTTGCTGTTGGGAAGGAGCATAGCAGAGGCAGGAAAGCAAGTGCTGGACCACAGATTCGGCCCATCTTCACTGCTTGGCCTTGGCCCTGTTTGCTCACTACTAAACTTGGAATAGAAACGCAATCCCTGGGTTTCTGGTAACTCTGAGGTCCTGGTCTGCCTGAGCCAGCTGTTCCCTTGCCTCTCTGCATATGCAAGTTCCACATGTCATTCTGTGAGCCAGCCAGTTCCAACCTGTGAGTCCTGGTCTGTGAACTTCCCCCTTCTCGCTCCTGTTTGAGGCCATATGTTCAGGGCACCTCCAGGCCTGGCATCTGCTCTAGCTTCTTCCAAATACTCCCTCACAGGCCCTGTTTAGGACCTGTACTCAAAGACTCCAACACCCAGAACTTTATGTCTCAGCTGTCTGGACTCTTATCATTCAGAGTTCCTGTGTTAGTGGACTTCCTGTTCTTCATTGTCCTGCTGTGGAATGTTACCATCATTTCAGTGTTGAACTTTGGCTCCTATAAAAGGAATGGGGCCAGACAGAAGGTGCTAGAATGAGCTGCCATTGGATCCAGAGTCAGAATGACCCAAAGCACTGTGATGCAAAGGCAGCTGCAGGAAAGTCAAACTGTACCCTCAGGACCCTGCAGGACCTGGGCAGCCAGGCACTCAGGCCAGGCCCCAGCTGGGGCTCCTGCAGGCCTAGGAGCCACCTGACCTCACCCGGGGTGTTGGGCTGCAGCCCTGCACAGCCTGCGTGGCTTCTGAACTGGGCACTGAGTTGTGGCATGCTATCCTACCTTGATGCATCAGAAACTGCCCTTCTGGAGGCCACCTTTGCATGCAGATGAAAGGTTGGTTTTCTCAGCTAGCCTTTCTCAGTGCCTCTTGGCCCTGCCTCAGCAATTAGCCCAGTGAGAGAGCTGGATTTTAATACTTTGTCATGTTCTCTCCTAGTGTCCAAGATGTATGCAATGTGATGCCAAGTTTGACTTTATCACCAGAAAGGTGAGCTGAGGCCATCAGGTGGGGCAGTAAGAAGACTGAAAGGCTGGGCCCATGGGGACAGGATGAGCCCATTTCTGGGAAGAGCACGGTTCATCTGGGAGGGGATGGGTATCATTTTGAACTCAAGTAATACCCTATTCCAGTGTGTCTGGTCTGAGTCAGCATAGCTCCTGTACTTGTGAGCCCCTGCTGTCCTCCCACCATACAGGTCTGCCTTCAAGGGCTGGTTCCCTGTTCCAAGAGACACACAGAGGCAGAGATCTGGGGCAACAGAATCTGACAGTTCAGAGTTGAAAAGCAGCCCCCTTTCCATTCATTAGTTTTAAAAAGGCCTCATTTCTCCCATGAGGCAAAGCCCTGGTATGGGAGCAGGACCCTCACTGTATTTATGAGGCATGAGGCATATTTGGAGTGTGGGCCTGGAAGTGCAGGTCCGTGGAGCATCTCTTGCTCACCGCCTACCCTCTGCCCTCTCCAGCACCACTGTCGCCGATGTGGGAAGTGCTTCTGTGATAGGTGCTGCAGCCAGAAGGTGCCACTTAGGCGCATGTGCTTCGTGGACCCTGTGCGGCAGTGTGCGGAGTGTGCCCTGGTGTCCCACCGGGAAGCTGAGTTCTATGACAAGCAACTCAAGGTGCTTCTGAGTGGTAAGCATGCGGGCATACACACTCCTTCGCTTTGTGTCCATACTGTGGTCGGGAGAAGGTATCCTGCTCCTCTCTGACATGAAAGGCCATGCCTAGCAAAGTCAGAACCGACATTTTACACATTTGCATATCAGAAAAAAGCAGCAGAAGGAAGGGAGGAGGGAGGGCCAGATGTCCCCAGCAGCTATAGCAGGTGCAGGTGCAGGTCCTATCTCTGAGCCAGGTCCTGGGAGGATGGGAGAAGGGAGTATTCCTGAGGGTTGGGTCTGCCCTGAGCTCTGAGGAATGAGCAAAGTGTTCTCTCCTAGACACAAGCCTATGTGGAAGGCCTGTGTGCACCCTGTGGGGCCACTGGCCAGCCTCTTCTTTACCACTGGTCATGTCTTGGTCAGCTCTTAGAGCACAATGGTTGTTTTTCTCTGGTCTGGGCCTTTGTGATGAATTCCCCTGCCTGCTTTCTTTGAAATTCATAGCCTTGTAAGCAAGCAAAACTAGGTACAAAGCAGTGCCTTTGCTTACTTCTCAGACTGCCTCTTTGCTCAACTGAAGGGAGAGCACAGAGCTGTAATCTGTTTCCCATTTGCTTTCATCATGTCCTTTCTAACTAGTAATGTCTAGGGAGTGAAGGGGTAAAAGTGGCAGGTCACCTGTGCATGTTTGGTTTTGTCTCCCAAGGAGCCACCTTCCTCGTAACTTTTGGCAACTCAGAGAAATCTGAAACCGTGGTTTGTCGTCTTTCCAACAACCAGAGGTAAATACCAGAATCCTAGTTGGTACTAGACAGTGCTGTTATGGGCTACAGACCTCAGTCACATGACTCACCCTTTGCTTTGGTTATAGATGTTTGATCCTAGACGGGGACAACCGCCATGAAATTGAAGTTGCACACATCTCCACTGTGCAGATTCTCACAGAAGGCTTCACTCCTGGAGGTACAGGCCCACGTCCTTCTAGAGCAGGAGGGTTCTGGTGCCACTTGTGGGGGTCAGGAGGCACATATACTTGAGCCTGAGGTGCCCTGCTGTCCCCCACTGGGAGCTTGTGTTCAGTCAGGGGTTTTAGAACACACTGGTGAATGTGGAGTTGACCTAAGATAATGAGGGGAATTTGCCCAAATATGTCATAATGGTTCCCATTGTACAGAATATTTCATGACTCTTGGATGATGCTCTCCAAATGCAATAACCAAGGTTCCTGGAAAGCTCTGGAGTGGTGGTTGATTGGGTGCTAGCACTTGGGCCTGCTTGTCACTGCCTCCTGCAGGCACCCGTACAACTGAGGTCCTTGTGTGGCTCCCTTGTGAGCTTCTGGTGTTAGTCCAGGCTGCCTTTCCAGCTGGCCTGCATGTTCCACATTGTGAACCTGCAGGCGGTACTGAAAAACCTACCTGACCTAACCCATCTTGCTTTCTGTTTTCTGACTTGCTCTTGGCTGTTCCTTCTCTCTCCTGCCTGCCTTCCTGAAGTAGAAAAAGACACTTACACTCACACCAGCCTCCTGGGGATCCAGCCCACCTTGGAAGGTCAGCCTCACCCTCTGCCATTGCATCCCCAGCATACTGCAGGCTCTGCTCCTCTTCTGGGCACGTTGCTTCTGCCCTTGAGGGTCGTCCATGTCAAGGCTCCATGTGAAATTCAGGATCACTTCTTTTGGTTAACAGAGATAATGGGTCTCATACATGGGTCTATAAAGTATAATGAAAACATCCTGGCTTAGGGCTGGTGGTGTGGCTCAAGTGGTAGAGCCCCTGCCTAGCAAGTATGAGGTCCTGAGTTCAAACACCAGTGCTGCCAAAAAGAAAAAAAAAAGAGGAAGAGAGAAGAGAGGGGGAAGGAAGGGAAGGGAAGGAGAGGAGAAAGAGAAAAGGAAAGGAAGAAAGAAAACATCCTGATAAAATGTTTGCTTAGTTCTATAGTTCTATCCCAGGTATTACCTGGTAGTTGACAGCTTTCTCTTTTTGTCTGCCAGCACCCCAACAGGCCAAGCCAGAGGCATGGGTAGCCGCAGGACCACCAGGCTTGGGTTGTATGGAAGTGGGCAGCAGCCTTCTATCACTGCCCCTTATGGCCTCTTGTCTGCCCCACTGTGGCCTGTGGAGTTCTCTAGTTCATGCAGCTCTATCCTTGCCTCCTGAAAGTGGCGGCAAGGAAAGTCAGGCTAGTGGTGTGCTCTTCTGCTTCCTAAACACAATGTGCAGGGGGCATCAAGCTGGTTGGAGATACCCTGGTGCCAAGGGTAGAGGCGAGAGAAGCTGGGGTCAACCCATGTGTCCCCATATGCCTGCCTCCTCTGGAGAACCTAAGGCTAAGGAATGTCACTCACTGCAGCCCCTCCCAAGGCCAAGGAGAGGGTAGCCAGCACAGGGATGGCCTCTGGCTGGGTCCTCTGAGCATGTAGCCTCTTCTCAGCTGCTCTGATGGACAGGCATGAGCTGCTGGCACCATGTGCTCCAGGTGGTTTTGGGAATAGTGACCCTTGCTTTTTACCCTGTGTTTTCTTAGACTCCTGAACACCTAGAACCCTGTGTGGTTCTGAGTGGGGACAGTGTGAGCAATTCCTTGAGCTGAAGCAGCCTAAAAAAACCATCCACCAGTCTGGGCCTTCTAGAGCAGGAGCCCAACACTTGTGCTTTCCAAGGCCAGAGACTAAATCTTTGCTGGCCACACAAAGCACAACAGCCATAGACAACAGGCAGCTATGGCCATGTTCCAGGAAGTCTTCATTTACAGACGCAAGAGCTCGGCAGAGCCTAGATCTGCCTGCCACAGAGCCCAGGCAGGAAGCACAGCCTGAAGTCCATGGCGGGCTTCTGAAACAGAACCTGGCCTATGAAAGAGCAGATTGGGAAGCCTTCAGGCAGGCATAGCCTGTAGTGGAGGTGGGGTTCTTACGGGTGGTCAGGCCTTTTCTTGTCTGCAGTGTGCCTGCTCACCCCACTAACCGATGGGACTCAGGCCCTCCATTTTGCTTCAAAGCCATGTCTTCTGAGGCAGATCATTGTTCCAAGTGGACTTCCCTCCCAGTCAGCAGGTAGAAGGCTGCAGTGGTTTGTCCTTAGACCAGAAGCAGAAGTCTAGTTATTGTGACTGGGGCATCTGGTCACAGTCCAGAGACAGGCTGTGTCCTGGCAGGCCAACTCTCAACATGGGGCCTACATGGGACCCTGTGGGGTCTGGGAGAATGGTACCTGACAGGGCAGGGTGGCATCTCTCTGGTATCAGAGACCTGACTGTGGTCCCTGACCTGTAGGTGTGGAACCAGCATGAACGTGGCCATCTATGTGGTTTCTCTTCTGATAGCCAGAAAGAATCTAAGGTGGCATCCACACCCCCACAAGCCCTGGCAATGTGTTACTTGGAAATTCTCTGAAGGCAGAAGTGGGGAATTCTGTAGGACTCTGGAAGCTGGGCAGTTTCTGGATTGTTTAAGAACAGGACCCCATGCAGCTCTCTGTGACATAGCTACATAGATGGTGTGCTCCCTGTGAACTCGGGGTCTCTGTAGAGGCAGGAGCTCACATCACTGCATGCTCCCAACAAGGCCACCTCCTGAGTAGCACAGGGTCAGGAGGGTGCCCTGGCCACCATTGTACTGGGGTCCTCCCTGGGCCTCCTGACCTCATTTCCCTCTCCAGCAGGTAGTGCTCGGGCCACAGGCATGTTCTTGCAGTACACAGTGCCAGGGGTGGAGGGTGTGACCCAGCTGAGGCTGATGGCTGGAGAGGATGCAAATGCCAGCAGGAGGCAGGCGGCAGCATGGCTGGCAGCCATGCACAAGGTACCTTGGGTGAGTGGGGGAGGCTGGACCTGTGAGCTGAGAAAAACTTGCCTTTCCCAGAAGATGTGTCACCTAGCTGGGGTGCCATAAAAGGCATGCAGGCTCAACTATAATCAGGCATAGGACCAACTGTGCTTCGCAGTATTTATTTTTGGTCATCCTTCAGGCTGCCAAGCTCCTCTACGAATCTCGGGACCAGTAACTCCACATGTGCGCTGAGCTCACAGTGCATCTGGTTACCAAGACTGAGCTGCTTGCCCCTGCCTGAACACCCCAGGGCCTCATCCTACTTGTGCTGGAAAATGTATCTGGACGAGCGAAGTGTTCACTTACATAGTGCAATATGTACACAGATTAACGCTTTCAACAGCTTCACATTTTAAAAGTTTGTATATTATTTTACTTTTAAAAAAGTTTGTCTATTAACTTACTGGCAATGGAAGAAGCTGAAATCCACTACTGCTAAGCCATTTTTAGTATAATCTGTATACCATGTTTTTATGAGTTCCCAAGTTTATCAGAAGGCTTTGGCCCATAAGTGTTCATTTCATTAATTATTCCACAGAAGCAAATTGGGTGGTGGTAATTCAGGCCTCTGATTTGCATTGCAGCTTGCCTGTCTTCAATAGTCAGTTTACAGCATTTGCCTTAGCCTGTTTACACTGTTTATTAACTTTGTCGCTAACTTGGGGCAATGAACAATTCTTTGATACTTCACTAAGTGGAAGGCACCAGTTTTGTGTGTTCTACTTTTCACTAACTTTCACTTTATTAAAATGACTGTACAGCAATTTGTATATAAAGCATATGATTAAAACCTATTTTGAAAGTACACACCAGGCTCTGACCTCATTGTGTCCAGATATCCTAAGTGGCTGCCCCAGCTCATTCCTCCAGAATACGAGACTCAGGCCAGATGTGAGACAGCGGTTTATTGTGCACGTTACACGGCATGGTGGTGGTGGGGGTGGAAGAGGCTGCTTCATAGGGCATCACTTCTCAGCACCATCCTGGACAACTGATGCTCAAAGGTGATGACCACAGCACTGCACCCATGAGTCTACACATGGATTTATATTATATACAGGTTATGCACAAGACTGACATGAAAAATAAAGCCTTAGAGCCTGTGTTTTCATGAGGAAAAAAAACAAACCAAAACATCACCAACACAATTCTGGTAGTTTTAAATGGTCTAGCTGAAAAATAATCTTGGTGTATAAAATGTCTGCACAGTTCTAGCTCCGGGTCAGAGCCTGTCTTGCTTGGAGTCTGGAACTGGGGCCAAAGTGACTATATCCCAGTTGGCCTGGGAAGCTTAGTGTAAACTGGGCCCTGCCCAATCTACCCCATCCCACCCCAACCCAACATTGACCTGTGGTTGTCCAGACTCCAGTGTTTGACTACACTGAATATAAATAAATTCAAGCTGTGAGGGGGTAAGAACCACGCGGTTAGCCAGAGGCTGTAAGAATCAGAGGACTGTAGTGTGCTGAGGCACGAAGTCCAGCTGTAGCACGGAGTCAGCAGGAAGCAGAGCACCCCAAATTGCCCATGCAAGAGCCCCTGGGGGACATGCACATTGGGCAACCACACTGGACAGTTTTTACACCCCTTTGGTAGTGAAAGAAAAATCATGTGGGTTGAAAAAGGATGGTCTCTGTGACTTCAGAGGAGGGCAGGGCTGCAATGGGGACAACCTGGCAACAGCTGGCCTTTTGTAGTCAGGGAGGGGGAACATCTATCACAAGAGGTGACCTTGGGGCCAAGTCAGTCAGAACTTTGTCTTCATTAGCAACCATCAGAGATTATGATAATTAGAGGACTTCTTATTGGCAACAGGGTGGGTGTTTTGGAAGCTGGGTATTTATTTGGATTTACAGTAATTGGCAAAATTCAGTCTTCCTGGAGGCAAAAGTACTTCTCCCAGTTATGGCAGACTGGAGAAAGGGCCTCACCTGGGAAGTGCAGAATTCACATTGTGGACACTGTCTGCTAAAGTGAGCACCATGAAACCATCCTAGCTCCGACTTTTCTGGGGATTGCAGAATCATCTTCAGTGATTCCTGGGAGCCGTTGAGACTGTAATGCTCCAGGGAAATTCAGGCCAGTGTTCGCTGCCGGGGCTTGATCCGTGGATACAACTGGGAAACAACGGACATGAGTTAGGGCACAGAGATGCCTCTGAGTAGAAAATGGCTGCTAGGTGCCAGGCACACCTGCCCCAGTGCTCTACCTCAGCACACTGCCTAGGAGGCATGAGGCTTGACTTCCCTTAGGCCTAAACTCAGTTGTCCCCTCTATGGAGCCCCTCCTTAATCCCCATCTTAAAAGGTGTCCCATCCCAAATTATCCCATTGCCCTCACAGCTCTTCATACCACCTAAACACCTATCACTGTCTGCTAGGCCCATGGGAATATAAGCATCCCAACTGCAGGAATTTCTGCTTGGCTCATGTCTCAGTGTCTGGCAGGTGCACAGTGTCCAGGAAGGACTGCCAAATGAACTAGGAGCACCTTCCAGCCCCACCATGCCACTGAGAAAAGAGAGGAGGCAGCTCTTCTGCCAAAGGATAGATGCCATTATGAATGCAACACAGCTGACAACTGTGAGGTCCAGACTCCCCTACCCACTAGAGACTTTTTAAGACAGGGTCTCATTATGCAGTCCACACTGGCCTGAACTATATCGATCTTCCTACCTCAGTCTTCAGAGTGCTGGGATCACAGGCATGTACTATAATGCCCAGCTGCAGACAATTCTAGACTGGGGAAAGTCTAGGTGGGGTGGCCTAGTTGCTTGTCAAAGTTCATTAGCAAAGCACACTGAGCAGCCCCTAGCCGGTTCTCTCTGCCTCCACATGTTCCAGCTGCTCCCAGGGATGGGTAGGCCAGGGGCTCTGCCTGAACCTTGTACTCCCAACTCTGCAGAGCAGGTGTTTGCTCATGTGCAGAGTGGGCTGCTGAGGCCGGGTGGTCCCCCACAGAACTGGACTCCATGCCATGAGTGGTGTTCTGTGGCTTTTGCACAAGTAAACAAGGCCAGCTGACTCCCCAACACTTAACCTCTGATGCTCCAAATGCTTACCCCCAGCAGATTTTTGGGCACATAGCCCTCTCGGTCTCCGAGGCGAGCCCACCACCATTCAGTCTCACTTTCATCCTTGCGCCTCAAGATGGTGATAGCATCCCCTTCGTGGAAGGACAGCTCATCATTGTTCTGGGCTTCATAGTCCCACAGGGCATACACTGTGCCTTTGTTCATCACTCCTAACTTCTCCTGCACCCCTGGGACCAAAGAGCAACAGTCAGGTCTCCACAGAGGCTGGTCTACAGAGAGGAGCCCCACTAAGGAACAAGATGGACATGCTGCTGCCCAAGGATGGTAGTCAAGGTCAGAGACCACGGCCACTCTATCTGATGCTTCACCAGGTCCAAGTGGCTACCCCTTGGCTTAATGTGCATAGCTCGTTCTATGTCCCTGCAAGACAGTATAGCTGTCTTCCAGTACCTGTGGTGGATGAGTTCCTGGACCCTGCTTAAGATACACAAAATCCTTAAGATACACAATTCCCTTTTACAATATGGCATTGGTATTTGTATACAACCGATGGTTGGCATACTTTAAATCATCTTTAGAAGACTTTTAAATCCAATGAAGTGTAAATGCTGTGTAAATAGTTACATTGTACACTGTATTGTTTAAGGAGTAACAAGAAAAAAGAATGTACTGTTCAGTATAGATGTATTGTTTCAAATAGTTCCATTTGCAATAGGTTTAATCCACAGAGCTGGAACCCATGGGTATGGAGAGATGACTGAACTACTGAAACCTGGGTCCAGAGATAAAGGTGTATTCTAAAACACAATTCTTTTTTTTGGGTGGTACTGAGGTTTGAACTCAAGGCTTCATGCTTGCTAGGCAGGTATTCTATTGCTTGAGCCATGCCTCTAACACTGCCATGCCTCTAACACTAAGAGGCAATTCTTAAGGTGAAACTTGAAACTTCCACCTAGCAAACTTTCAGAGGTCAGAAAGTAAGGAGCTGTGACAGCTGCTGGTTGACAGTGAACTAGCTGAACATAATGGCTTACGCCGCAGCCACAGCTACTTGAGGTGCTCTGAGAAAGGGCCTTCTGGGGACAGTTGGCTTCCAAAGGCCAGTATGATCACTGTCTGGCAGACTTCTTCCCTCAACAGGTGCCACTGTGACTACAGTTGCTTCCCCACATTGGCTGGGCTCCCTCAGGACTCTTGGGCCTGCCCTACCACATACCAAGAGCTTATTGCCTAGCTCTGCTGTGGGAGCTGGGTGCAGAGTGCTGCCTGGCTGGGTGTTTATCACTGTGCCTGGGGAGGGGGATGTCTATCATAGATCTGGGTACATAGCAGGTTCTCAAGTCATGTGTGGAATGACTGATATGTGAGAGAAGACGTCCCACAGCTCTGGGAAAATGACATAGGACAGCAGCTTCATTAGGGCATGAACTTCACTCATGGAATGGTTTGGGGCAAATGGCTAACCCTAGGCCAGCACAGGGATGGAGTAGCCCTACTTCAAGTCCTGATGCACTCTAGAAGCAAATGTACAGACCAGTGCTGCCTGGCCACCCACATTCCACTCCTCCGTCCTCAGGGGAACATCTACAGAGAGCAAGGTCATTTTTGCTCTTGGGCAGTCTGCCACAGAATCCTCCTAACTCCCAAAAGCATGGATTTTCAAACGCATCTGAAGAGTAAGGGCAGTGAGCACTTGCATGCTGCACTGAGGTGGACCGTGGGTCACCACCATGATATATGGGGTCGCTTGGCCATGGAAGCTGAGGCATACCAGGCCTCCTTGCATACCATATAAAAACTGAGAGCACTGAATGTAGCCTTCTTCCATCTCTTCACACTTGTCTGCAGCTGTTTCAATGTCGCTGATGGTGGAGGCAAAGATGGCAGCACCGCTCTCTACCAGCTGTTTGCAGAGGTGCACACTGTTGCAAGAGGCAGCGCAGTGCAGTGGTGTCCTGGAACCAGAATGGCTGAAGATGTGGGTCTGGTACCACTCAGGGCTGCCTGGCTCCTCCATGGCACAACCCTCCAAGGAATTATCACAAAAGTGCCATGCCTTTGTTCCAGGCAAGTTTCTGTATTTCTAAAGGCATGATTTCTATCAACACTGTTTTGGACCACATACAAATTCTTGAAAAGAGGCCAGGGAGTGAATTAAGGAATGGCCTATAGACAGATGCTCATTGCCATAGTAATGTCAATGTATATAACATACTGACATATGCAGTTATAAATGGCTAAGGTGGTACTTCTTATTGTATTTTACCACAATTTGAAAAAACAGATGTTCAATACAACAGAATGTGCTGCCTGGAAGTTCAACATAATCCTATGGTAGATCAAGGGGCCCTACACCTGACCCTGAAGCAAAAAGAAACAAAAATGCAGGCACCTGTCTAAAAAAGGGACTTCTGAGGTTACTTTTCATATACAATATATAAATAAAGAATTCATATATTTCTTCTGAAAAGAGGAAAAGTAAATGATTAGCAAAATGCTTAAATTGCAATGTTAATAATAAAGCATATGAAGAACATAAACACAGCTGTCTTTAACAAAATAATCAAGAGAAAAGACTGGAAAGATGTAGCAAAACACGGACCCTAGCTTTTTCAGGAATGAAACAATGGGTATTTTTGCTATTTCTTTCTCCTATGCTTCCCAATTTTCTAGAATATGCATGCTTTTCTCTTGTAAGGTAGGGGAAAGTAAATCTCTGAACTCCATATCTCTGGGGGGCTCTTACCATCCATCACTGTCAGCAGCGTTCACATTGACACCAAAGTCTAGCAAGAACTTCACGATGTGATGGTGGCCAGCACAGACAGCATTATGCAGAGGGGTGATTCCTTCATCATTGGGCTTGCTGGGGTCTTCCACCTAGGACATGGGGCATGTGAAAGCCAGCTCCCCGCTACATACAGCACATGAAAGGGGCATAACTCACCTCATAGATGATCCTCTGCACTAGATCAAACTCGCCTTCCAGAGAAGCATCTAGAAGCAGTGCCAGGGGGTTGAAACGTACTCTCAGCCCATGCCCTGTCCTCTCTGAGTTGGGCTTCTTCAGGTTGGTCCGTTTGCTCTGTGGGGAAGGAAGCTTTCAGTGACAGGTGCACTACCAAAGCAAGGCCCAGTCCAAGACCAACTCCTGTGGCAAAGAGCAGCAGGAACTAAACCCTAAGGCAGTGGCTCTCCAAGAGCAGCCCTGGTGGCCATCCTACAAAGTTCTGGCCATCTGTGGAGAACACCACCTGGGTTTGAGTCTTGGCTCATGCTCACAAACGGGAATGGATGGAAGGAGCCAGTACCACTCCTGGGAAGACCTGTATAGTCTGCAACAGCTGTGCTGCTGAGCTGGATGCCGACCCCAAGAGTCTGCAGTTCATCCCTATGGGACATGCTGTGGGGCTTTTCCAACTGTGGCACAGAGAATCCACCAAGACGGCCTTGCAGAGGATTCCCTGACATCAAGCCTGATCCCTCTCTGCTCTTCAGAGATCAACATGACCTCTTCAGGGGCCTCTATCTAGAAGGTCCATTCTTCCTAGTTGCCTATTCTCTGGATTTCAGTAACAGTTCATCAGGGCACAGTGCACCATCCTTTGTACCCCTTGATTTGTGTCCCCTCATTCCCACCCCAAGGCCTAGTTGTGGAAAGCAGGAATATGCCTGGTTCTTCCTGCTCCTACACAGATTAACCACGCAGGTGCTGAGGAAGGCCTGGCTTTGATCTAGCAAGGATACCTACCACAGAGGCTGCTGGAGGGTGGACAACAAGGGAAAGAGGTGATGGAGGGATCTGTTCCTCTCCTGGAGACAGGGCCTCGGCCACAGGGCTTGGAATCTGTTCTGTGGAAGGGACTGTGGCCACATTGTTGTTATTGTCCTCTGCAGGCTCAGCAGTTTGATGGGTGGTTGGGGGACAGATGAGCTCCTCTGGTTCAGGAGAAGGTAGCTCGTTATCATTGGCATCTGAGGATGGGGCAGGCTCATCAGGGAGTGGGGCTGTGGGCTGGGCAGGAATGGACTCATCCAGGTTGCCGTTGGCATTGGTATTTCCATTATCTACATCGGCCAAGGTGCCCACAAAGTCCTGTGAGGGGCTGGGCTGGTAGAAAGGGGTGCCTTCCATGCCACCAGCCAAGGTGTTGAAGCGCTGGTATAGCAGCTTTTGGATGTTGGGCCCTCCAGGGCCCTCTGGCTCCGTGATGGAGCTGCGCTTCTTCAGAGGCCGGGGTGCATTTGCCAGCTTCCTGCGGAGGGCCTCCAGGTCCGCATCACTCTGGTAGCGCAATGGCGAGTGCACAATGGGTGTGAGCTTGGTGGGGCTGAGTGGCCGTGGCAGACTCTCCACTGCACTGCCTTCTCCAGTAGCAGTGGGGCCCTCCTGCTCTGGCTCTTTTTCAGCACATTCTGAGGATGGTTGAGGCTGAGATGTGCCCAACGATCCGTGAAGAAATGGTAAGGGCGATGGAGACGTTGACCCTGATGGTAAGACGGGCTTGCCATACACTGTAGGAGACATGAGAGACACAGCAATTTCAGCTTGTCTGCTGGGACTAGAGTCTAGTCCCTGGGCACCGACTCCACAAGACCTGGGCTCTTCTGCTTCTTGCTGCTGAGTTCTGATTTTAAAACCCCCAAGGAAACTCTCTACTAGCTCCTTTTGTATCTGTTTTTTTATTTGGGTTTCCAAAACTGTAAAAGAAAAGGTTGCTAGCCTAAATTTCCCTGCCCTAAACAAGCCTGCCTTGTTTTCTGGCCTAGGAAAAAGCAAAACCAGTAAACCTGCATCTGAGTCTTGGACTGAGGTAACAGAAAGGGACTTCTCAGAGCAGGACGGTTTGACTTGATGGCCCACAACCCTGCGCACAGGTAACACTGCACACTGCCTGAGTGATTCCTGGCAGGAGATGGCTTGGTGCACCTGCAAAAACCTGAACTACAAGTCTGGATGCTGCAGCTGATGCCCAAAGATGTCTGAAGAGGCCATAACCTAGACCTGGCCCACAGATCCTTTGGCCAGGGTGCAAAATACCTTCAGCATCTGTGGGATGTATGAAACTAAGCTACATTCTCTCATCTGCCTTCCTAGAAAAGCCTGTGCTCCATCATCCACACCAGGCTCTCTTCCACAAGGACTCTGGAAGGCTCTTCAGCAGTAGATGTCCTTCTCACACAGTCTGGCTCAGCCACAGCCAGGAGGTCTGGAGGGCCAGACGGCAAAGCACACCTCTGCTCACTGGATAGATACTGGTACAAGTTACCGTGAAGCAGGAGGAAAAAGGAAATTCCTGAAGTCTCACCCTTCTACAAGGTTGCATTTCCTAAGTAGTAAAGCGACATGGGCGCTTGAAGTCACAGAGCTATGATCCATCTGCAAAATTGCTCCATGCATTTGTCTGTCTCTCCCATCCACAGACAACCAAGTCTATATTTTATGTAAGAATTATGTTTTATCTTAAGTAGCATTCAAGGATCAATATTTTCTTAATTAAGGTATAATTTCCTGAGAAGGAAAATATAAACCCCACGTACCTGCTTTAACTGATTTATTTAAGGAGCCATGCACGGCTGGCTGATAATTCTTAGGTGGTGTGGCTTGCTGGAGGTACATGGAGTATATGGAACTTGAATTTACTGTTTGGGGTCCTTTCCTGGGAGACTGTGGCCTTGACCCTTTATCAGCCAGAAAGGGCCTAATAGCCACCGTCAGTGGGAGTTCAGGTTTTCCGTCTCCAGCTGGAAATGCAGGTGGCCCCGCTGGTGGGTAGGTGGGACTTGGCGGTACCGAAATCCTCTGCTGAATCTGCTGCGAGGAGCCAGGTTGGGGGGCGCTGCCTGCCGGGGGCAGTGGGGCAGGTTTCTGCCGACTTGGCACACCTGTACTGGGTCTGGGCAAACTGCCCTCTTTTCTCCTCTCCAGGGAGCTTGTTGACCCAGGGCCCAGAGGTGTAGGACTTGGGTAAGTCCCATAGCTAGGAGGCAGTGGCTTGCCTACGCCAGGCATGGGAGGTGGCCCTTTCCCAATCTCGATGCCCTAAATTTAGATGTTAAGAAGAAAAACAAAGTCATTCCTTGAAAAGTTAAGCATATTCCCACCTACGGATGCAAGAGAATACACATTAGAATTTGTATCCTTCAAATCAGCTTGTGGCCGAGACATGGGGCACACTGTAGGACTCATCATTTGTCTGCAAAATTGAGGCAAAAGCCCTGACCACAGGCACCTGTACTTGTGCACTACTCAGGCTCCAAAGGTCCAGTAGCTCTCCAGGACTCTGGGTGTATGGTGGACACTAACAAGATTAATTTACCTCATGATGTCTCATACCTGAGCTTAAGACTAAGGTGGAAGGGGTCTTTAGTCTGGCTGGGGCTTTGTGGTAAGGATGACATCCTACCAGCTTTTCTGTGGCTCCCAGTGCTGACAAGGGCAGAGGTTGGCTTGAGATTGCACCCTGCTTGAGGGCTCCCTCCACGCCTGGGTCCTTCCACTCTGTACTGGCCATCTGCGCTGACTTCATCGAAGAGCCAGAATTCTGCTTTAATGTTGGCCAGCTTCCATCATTAGCTTGAAAAGAACACAGAATTTAGGTAAAATTTCTCTTGAAATTAGTTGAACCAACTTAAGAGTAACACCCTGCCAGAAACAAAAGTAGCAATGGCACTTCACATTGGGAGGGAGCTCCATGAGCCAAACAGTCAACCACCACCTGCGTGATGCACTACTAACTTGCTCCAGCATCCACAGAACCATGCTACAAACTCAAGGGGCAAACTCTGCAGGCACCTTCTGGCCAGTGTGGCCAGCAACTCATGACCACAAGCTTAGCTGTGCAGCACAAGCTGCAGTCCAAAGGAGTACAGGCCAAGTCCATTACAGACACACCACAGAACACAGTAAGCACTGCACTTACTTTTCAAATGCTCTTTATAAACACAATTATGTACAGCAATAAAAAGATTTATCTTTTGACTTCATAACAGGTTTGACCTGTACTACTTCCATGATTAAAATAAAATTTCTTTCATGTGAGGAAGTCTTTGCCTCTGAAATAATGTGTGTGAACACAGGAGGCCAGTACAAACTCCCTCTGATTTGGCAGCAAGAGGAACAGCTGTCATTCTGTTGCAGTGATTAGAAAGCCAGTCATCAACCTCAAGTTTCCAGGAAAGCCACTGAAAATATAGGGTTTGTTTGTTTGTTTATTTATTTATTTATTTAAACAGAGATTTTTCCAAACTGAAAAAGGTGCTGAGGTGCTTCCTGGTCACACAGGGTCACATGCAGTGACCCTAGATCATATGGCATCTGTGAGTCAGCTGTATGCCCTAAACTGGGCCCCTGCTTTTCTTCAACAGTCATAGGTGTGGAGCTGCCCTGACATAGTATACTCCCTACCACCAACAGTTGGGGACAGACAGGAATCAGCAAAGGCAGGAGGGAAAACTAAGCCACATCAGAAAAATCATTTGTCTTGATGGGTGCTGGTGACTCACCTGTAATCCTAGCTACTTGGAAGGCTGAGATAGGGAGGACTGAGGTTCTGAACCAGCCTAGGCAAATAGTCTACAAAATCCCACCTCCAAAATAATCAGAAAAAATGGGCTGAAGATGTGGTTCAAGCTGTAGTATCTGCTTTGCAAGTGCAAAGCCCTGAGTTCAAACCCCAGTGCTACCCCTCCCTCCAAAAAAGAAAAGTCATTTGTCTTCACACAATGCTTGAGCAAAACCAAAAATCATTTGAAGTGTAAGCTGCTCAGGCAAGTTCCTGCACAATCCCTAGGGCACAGGACCCCCAGGTCAGCGCTGTGCAGTAAGGATGAGCTGCCTTTGGGTGCCCTGGCTGGTCTGATCTGTGGCATCCACACACAGCCTGCTTCACAGTCAACCTGACCTGCTACAAATAGGCTGTACTCACTGCAATGCTACTTGATCACTACAGTGATGAATGTCACTCCTGGAAGCAGGGCTCCAAGACTGTACTAGCCTAGGCACATAGCTCTGGCAATGCATTCCAAGACCCAACGCAAGCTGTCACCTTCCTCCATGTGGCCAATAAGTCTTCTTCAGCTACAAATGTGTGCATTTTCACCCTCTCTTAATTGACTCTTAGCCTTGGAGTATGTGTGGCCTCCAAGAAACTCACCAGAGACATTAAGATGAAAACTCTGGGATGACCAGAAAAAGCAGGCCTCTCTGAAGCTCCAGGGGGTAGGCCAAGAGACCTGGATTTTCTGTGCAATCTCTGGGTCACCTGGCTTCTGAAACCCTGTTTTCTGTTTTTACAGAAAACAGCCATGGGGAGACTAAGAAATACTCTTTTCCTTTCTTCAGGACAAGGTAAGTATAGAAGGTCACTTACTTTTATTATAAAGGGACAATTACCTTCAGTTATGGATGGAAAATGCTTCCGCTGAACATCTCATAATGAACTCCGAAAATAATCTTAATTCTTTTTTAGACATGGTTTTGCTCTGTTGCCCTGACTAGCCTCAAACTTGTGATCCTACTGTCTCAGCCTCCCAATTGCTAGAATTATAGGCATATACCATCATACCTAGCAGTTCATCTTAACTTTGGAAAACCAAACAAATGAACAAACAAATACCCTTACTGTGGATGCTTGTGGGAAGGGAGGGCTGAACTCCACACCTGTCTATAAAGGAAAGGGCAGGTATATTTAGATGGTGCTGTTTTTCAAGTCTAGGTATGATGAACAGCCCTTTGTCAGTTTGGAAAAAACAAATGATTGTTTTTGATTCAAATGATTGTTGTTACAGGAGATCAAAAGTGCCCCACTAAGTATGTCAGCCAACATACGGTTTACACGTGGGCTTTCAGAGTGCCGTGAGGAGCTGCAGTCAGGCCCGATGTCCAGGTCTGACACTGTCCACATGCTGTTCACTCTGGGTCTACCATGGCCATCTGTGTGACACAGAACTAGGACAGCCAACAATGAGGGGTTAGTGTCCCCATCAGGAGGTTTCCCATCCTAGTTCCACAGGTAAGATTCTGCCCCCATCTCGGGCTGACACAGGCTTCCTATGTCCAGTTTCTTTAAACCACAGTGGAAGGGCTGGGTGAGGGCTCTGTAAAGGCGGCTTCTTCTGGCAACTCTGTGAGCAGCACAGCACACACCCGCACAGGGGGAGTAGAGAGTAGTGACATTTTCAGCTTCTAAGTTTTAACAATGACGTCAACAGGAAAAGATGCTGGCAGTGCTAATTACCTGCCATTGTAACAGACCAACATCCAGTCCTACTACTCCTTCTCATCAAAAACCACTGTGACAAGGGGCTTCTCATTGACATCAGGCCCTGTGTGGTTGCTGAGAGGTTGTCGGTCATAAAAAGATTTGAGTTGGGACTTGACCATAAGGGCTGGGGAAGTCCTCCTCTTGCTGAATTTGGTAGGAGCCCCAGTAGGAGCAACAGATGTGTCACTATGCAACAGTAAGTGCCAAGCAAGAGAAAGTGACACAAAGGAAAGACCAGCACAAACCAGTTACCAATCCTGAAAAAAGGATAGGCATGACAGCAGGAGAGCAGCAATATTGTTTTCATAAATGAAAGACTGTCTCAATATGTCAGGATATGGATTCCTGATACTGTGTTACAGGGAAATAAGTCAACCCCAGTCACAAGAAAAGTTACTGTTAAGTCCTGACTTTTAATGTGCTGGTTTAACAAACAATCATATGTGCCATGCATAGCCACTCTCTGTCTGGCTGGAACACTATGCAATAAGCTATGCCCAAGCATGTTACTGGAAGCCCAAATCACCACACAGCACAACTGTGCAAAAGCCAAAGTAATGGCTTGTGGATTTTCGTGTGTGTGTGTGTGTGTGTGTGTGTATGTTGCTGGGGATTGAACCTAGGGCCTTGTGCATGCACTAGCATTGAGCTACACTCCCAGTTCAAGGTTTGTGGACATCCTGATCAATTAAAGACTGTGCAGAATGGAAAAAGTAAAGACCAGCTGCAGAGCTCTGTCTACAAAGAGGTGGCCCCTACCTGGCCACAAGCAGCAGGCCTATGAAGAATACAGTGAGGCATCCACTGCTGGCTGCTGAGTGCCCTCAGGGGAAAAAAAACCTTGTGTTCTGAGAGGGGTAGCAGTTTTAATTCATCATTTGTTTTGAAAACCCAAGACAGAGACCTTCAGATAGTAAAGAGAATTTGTTCTCATTTTAGGATCATTATTTTTGTGACGGCACATGGCTCTCCAAACAACGTCCCAAAAGACCAGGTGCCTCAGGGAGAACCTGAGCCTGCAGTCTGACATGGGTGGGGCTGCTACTGCCTCCAAGGGTTCTTCCCCTCCCACACACTGTTCAGAGAAGACAGCCAGGGCCACTCACCAGATTTTGATCTTCCATGGGCAGCACTTGAGGTGATGGTGAGAGACTGGGGCTTTACAGGGTCTCCCGGGATAGGATAGCTCCCAGCACTGGGAACTTGGATGTAAGGCCCTACAGCAGCGACCCTGCCAGATGTGCTCAGGGGGGATTGTGGCGATGATGTACCATTCACACGGTTCAGCTGCAAATCAGGAAGAAAGGAGAGTCAAGATTCTCCTAAATTAAAAGAAATGCTAGGCCAGTGACAGACTGCTAGCTCAGACAGAAACCTCCCATTCGACAGTCACCCTGAAAGACCAGCATCTAGAAGTGGGAGCCTAGAGAGAAAGACTTGGTCCATAGTCCACAGAACCACTCTCTCCAGTAGCACTTGCTCACAGGTGAAAACAAGGAGGAGCCAATGAGATGCAGCACAGCTCCCACTTGCTGATGAACTACCTCCCTCTCACTGGGGATGCTCTCCCTCCCCTGCGTGGGCAGAGGCACTGGTCACAGCTGCACTCTGAGCACAGCTTCAAATCCTGCTCTGCCACGGGCCAGTGACTTGACCTTTCTGAGCCTTTGTGCCTATGTCTATAAAGTCAGGGTAAGAGTTGCTGTCAGGAAGCAGGGCAAGGTGCCCAGGTAAAGCTCTGATCCTGATGATGCCCTTGGCCTGAGGACAACTCTACCTTTATGAGCAAGGACACAGCCACAGACAAAGGACACTGGCCACACAATGCTGCCCAAGAACAAAAGGGTCTATAATGGGATTCTAACTAAAAATTACTGACTCCCAAGGGGGATCTGTGGCCTCCTGCAACTATCTGTAAGATTCTGGGTACAGAAGCACATCTTATTTTGGGGAGATGTGCACAACTTTCACAACAACATAAAAGTACCTAGAACCTTCTGGTGGCATCACATCTCTACAGAGGCACTAAGTTCTTCAAGAAGATCTCTGAAGTAGCCAGTAGAACAGAACTAGCCATTAGTAACAAATTAGTAACAATTAATTTCATGCATCAACTTGGCAAAGTCATGGTACTCAGATATTTGGTCAAATACCTGTCTAGACACTGCTGTAAAGGCATTTTAATTTTTTTTGGTGGTACTGTGGTTTGAACTCAGGACCTCATGCTTGTGAGGAAGGTGCTCTACAAGTTGAGCCACACCCACCAGCCCTTTGTGTTTTATCTTCTGAATAGAGTCTTGAGTTTTTGCCTGGGCCAGCCTGGGCTTTGATCCTCCTACTGTGTCTCACCTAGCTGGAGCTACAGCTATACATTGCCATACCTGACTTATTGGTTGAGATGGGGTCTTGCTAACTTTTTGCCCAGATGGTCTTGAACCACCATCCTCCTGAGTAGCTGGAATTAGAGGAATGTATCACAAGGCCCAGCCCTGTGAAGGCATTTCTGGGATAAGATTAACATTCAAATCAGTAAAGTCTTGAGTAAAGGTAGGTGGGTCCATGGGTAGGTGGATCTCATCAAATCAATGGAAGGCTTTAAGAGAAAAAGACTGAGTTCCCTCAGTGTGCAAGAGGGGACTATGTAGCAGTCCCATGACCTTGGACTTGAGCTGCAACATCAGCTCCCACTGGGTTCCCAGGCTGTGGATCTGCCCTGCAGCTCAGACTTGCCACCTTCCATTGTTACACAAGCCAATTACTGAACATGTATCTCTCTTTCCTTCTGTCTCTCTACCCCCACACCCACACACTAATGATTCTGTTTCTCTGAAAGCTCTAAGCCCTACACCATTTAAAGAATGTAATGTAGATGAGCATAGAGACTGGGTGCATTATCATCTCTATTGTGACCTGTGTTGCTAATCTTGAGAGAAAAATAAAACCATCATCTGAACGATAGTTCGACAAGTCGCTGACTGACTGACCTTTCAAACTCTCTGGTTAAAGAGAAAGGATAATGGGGTCTCACTGATCTGAAACTACAATCCTCCTGATCTCAGCTTCAGGCATAGCTTGGATTAGGCTTGCGCCACTGCCCAGCTATTGGTTGAGATGGGGTCTCAAGAATTTTTTGCCTGGGCTGGCCTTGAACCACAATCTTCCTGATCTCAGCCTCCCAAGTAGCTAGGATTGCAGGTAAAGTCACATGTGCCCAGCTCTAAATATTTTTTGAAGTATAATCCCTTATATGGCCTTTTGCTCCAGCTTTCAAAACTCTTCCAGATGGGTTATTTCTAAGAATCCTTACAACACCTGGGGTAGGTAGAACAGATTCCTTTACAGCAAAGACATGCGGCCAGAAAGGTCAAAGAATTTGCCCAAAGTGGCAGCTTAAACTGTGAAAACATGGAACAAGCCAAGTGCTCCAACTCCAGGGCCAACAGTACCCCTATGCACAGGAAGGAGGGGACAGGAAGCCAAACCCAGGCTGGGTGTAGTTCCAACCCCACACACAAAGAAGTAATGAGTCTTTGGGAATGTGAACTTTCTCCTACTGTCGTTTTTTGGGGTTTATGGCCAATTTATGTTTTGTCAACTGTGACAAACTAAAAGACCACGATGCCATTTAGTGATGGCAAGCAGTGATGTCATCTGCTTTCAGATGAACCACTGATAGCAGTTTATCTCACAGACATTTTCCCTTTCACACACCTGAATTTTCTTGCCATAAAGTCGTTCACGCAGTTCACTGATTCGCTTGTCCATCATGGCCACCTCCATGTTGCGCTTATTTAAGAGTTCCTTCTGCTGCTGGAGTTTTGAATTCTGTTCCTGGTTAAGCTGGTTACGAATCTGCAAAACAGAATATACAACTTTAAGATCTGTGTTAATTAAAAGTCAAATTCTTCATTACCAGGGAGATTTTTAAAAAAGAAAGAAAAGAAAAAATAGCCTTAAGTTTGCATGTGCTTACACACATGCACTGCCACCTGTGTGCTATGTATTTTATAGGTATGGCAAGGGGGAAGCCAAAATAAGACTATGGTACTAGAGATCAAACCCAGGGCATTGTGCATACTAGGCAAGTATGCACTACTTGCCACTGAGTCAACTCCCTGGCCTTTGGTTTTTTTAAGAGAGGGTTCTTGCTGTATATCCCAGGCTAATCTTGAACTCATGATTCTCCTGCTTCTGCCACCTGAGTGATGTGCCACCATGTCCAAACCAGAACAGAGTTCTGATAGAACAAAGAACAAATGCCTACAACTACATGCTTTAAATAAAGCATATATAGGGGCCAGGGCCCACAGTATATATGAGATCAAGCCTGGATCCCTGGGGAAAACTACTCTGGGGAAGCCCCTGCAAGGGTCCTCTCAGAACTCAGAAAACAAGTCTTTCCACACCAAGCCACCAAATGAGGAACCAGACCACACAGGCAGTAGGAAGCTCACTCAAAGATAACCTAAAATGCCCAAAAGAGCAATCATATTTCAGTGGGTTGTAAATAGTATTTTAAAAAATGAAACAGGAGAGAAAAGACAATACCAGAATGCACTCTACACAGAAGATTAGGTATTGTCTTGGTAAACTCCAGATGCACACACAACCTGCATGTATGCATCAGACTAGTGGCAAAATACACTTTGGAATGCATAGAGCACCTGCTTTGTAAGTGTGAAGCCCTGAGTTCAAACCCCAGTCCCACCAAAAAGAAAAACCCCACAAAGTTAGAAATAAATCACATATATTCATACCTCACCAAAAATATCCTTAAAATTCTACTCATTTAATAATTGCTTAAAAGGTAAAAAGAATGTTAAAGAACTTAGGAAGAAGTAATTTTATTCTCTGTAGCTAAATACCTTCATTTCATAAAATGATGCAACATTTTTCTCAGCAAGTACTAATAAAAACACAAAACTTGTCTCTGGCTTGAAACGGCACATACTGAGTGAAAAGTTGTGAGAAACAGAAATCCAGAATGTTATAGACTGAATGTTTGTTTCCCCTCTAAAATTATACATTGAAGCCCTAACCTACCTAGCGTGAGGTATTTGGGGGAGGGGTCTTTAGAAGGTAATTATGTTTAGATGAGGTCAGAGGGCAGGACCCGACAATGGGATGGATATGTGACTTACAAAAAGAGCAAGAGACACCAGAGCTTGCTTTCCACCTTGTGAAGATACAGCAAAAAGTCAGCTGTCAGAAGCCACCTCTTATCAGAAATTTAATCTATCAACTCTCCTGATCTTGGACTTCTAGGCTCCAGAACTGTGAGAAATAAGTATCTGTTCTTTGAGCCACCCAATTTATGATTATTTTGCTATAGCAGCCTGAGCTGACAGAGACAAGGATTTAAGAAAAGGCATCTAGCTCAACAAAATACAGTGTACACAGAGACTCAAATATCTAAAGCTTAATGCTACACTAGTTTATTATCTTGCCAACTGAGTTGTTTTGTACTGAAAACACATTAAGTGAAAGAAGCCAGTCACAAAGGACCACATATTGTAAATCCATTCATATGAGAGGTCCAGAATAGGCAAATTCATAGACAGAAAGTAGAATCCTGGTTGCCAGGTTCTGGCAGGGAGTTGTCAGGAGTTGAGGGGCAATGGTTAAGAGGTACAGGAACTTCTTTTTGGGATAATGAAAATGTTCTAAAACTAATTATGGTATAGAATGCACAACTCTGTGGAGACAATAAAATGCACACATTAGGTGAATTGTATACTGTGTGAATTACATCTCAAGAAAGCTATTTAAATTTCTTTTGTATCGAATATAGTTTGTTTCTACTATTAAATTAGAATCTATTTATTTGTTTCCAGCTCACAAATAGACATTTTTACTAAGAAGAAAGCCAGAAAGAAGAGGGGATTTTTACACAATCATTCCCCAGGCCCAGGTAAGTTACCTGTAGCTCTTGGTACAGTCTTTTTAACTCCACCGCTGCTGGTCCTGTCAACTTGCCATTATAAGACTGGAACCCATTCAGCTTTCCCTTCTTTAAATCTTCCAATTGCTGACTTAGCTGATCAACTCTTAAAATTGCAGTCTGTACTTCCTGCTTCTTTTCCTGGAACATGGCACTGAATCTTTCTATTTCAGCAGCTGTAATTATCCACCAAAACAAAGAAACAAAGTCATTCAATTGATATTCAATCTTCTTCATTTCTATACATTGTGCCTAATTGTGGTAATATTTAATGCTAGACTTTTGATTAAATTGTATGCATAATCTCAAACATTTCTTTTCTCTCTCTCTTTCAGTGCTGGAGATAGAACTCAGGGCCTCACGCATGCTAGGGAAGTGCTCTACCCTGCCCAAAACACATTAACAAGCTTTTGGATCACACAGAGCAATGTGACTAGACACAGAACAAACAATTTTGTTTGGTCAAGCCACTTAGGAATCTCAGGCACCAGCAGAACAAAGGCCTTGTGAAGGGCTTACTCATCACTGTAACATAAAGTAGGCACTAACTGCACTGATGAAAAAATATGAAGAGTCCATAAAGAAACAAAAGTGAGCACCTATATAGTGTATTTTAATGCATAAATAAAATTTAAGTCATTTAATGAAAACAGACACTCATAATGACTGAGAACTGAAGCAGCCCCTCAAATGTCTCTCTAGGGCTATACTGGAATACCATTCTGCACCTTATAAATATGCACAATTAAAAAGAAAAAAAAAATATGCACAATTATGATGCGTTAATCAAAATTTTTTTTAATTTTAAGGAGACAGAAATGCCAGCTACCCTGATCTGATCAATATATACCGTATACACATATCAAATCATCACACTGTACTCTGTAAATATGTGCAATTAAAATTATACAAAAATGAACACAGGAAATTGATGTTAGTAAATATTATTAACTGGAACACAACCTAATTTGGATTTCACTAGTTTTGTGTGTCTGTGTGCGTGTTTGCAGGGCATGGGGGAAATGTATAGCTTTAAAAAAAATCACTTAACCTAACCAACCCCATCCTTTTAGATCATGTAACAGTGTAAAGTTCTAGTGCATTTGTTGTAGCAAAAGTCCACCTGAATTTGTGACTGAAACTGATGGGCGATGGACTCTGACTTTTTCTAGGCCTGGGGAATGTGAATACAGTGGGTCATCTTGCTCAGTGGGCACATACACAGATTGCCGTTCATAATTTTGCTGTAGTCAACTTGTCCTCTCATGGCACGAATTTTCTTCAGCTTGTTTTCCTGGGCTTCAACTCGTTCTTTCAATTTCTGAAGTTTTTCATTTTCAGAAATAGATTGCTGCTGGCGGCGCTCTTGTTGCTTTAGAAAATGTAAACGTTGTTCCTGATAAAGAAGGAAAAACCTAACTTTGCAAATTGAATGATTTGCAAAGTAATTTTATTTTATAAATAATTTTTTAAAGTTTATAAAAATAAACTTATGATTATCTTATACACTAAAAATTAAATGTATCTCACATTTATCACCTATCTTAATAAATATTAAAGAACATTAGAGGAATCTTGCATATATCAATTCAGAAAAAACTGAAATTACTGGGCATACATATGTGTGAGATGGTAAGAATCTGGGGATTTTTAAAGGGAACCTGACTACACATACTCTGTAGAAAGGCTCACAGCTGGGAGCAAGCCCTAACTACTACAATTTCTTCACTTCCTCACATCTACCATGTCCAGCTAGTTTTGTTGCCAGCTGTTGGAAATGGCTTCCTCCTATACTTTCAAGATCCCTATTCAACTTCCTAAATGAAATGAACACCCACCAGCAGAGGGTTTTACATGAAAAGACAAAAGGTGATCAGTAAGGAGATAAACTTCCAATTTGTAACTGACACTGAACAATCAAGGAAGTGTTTGCTTTCTTCAGAAACAATGGAACATTTATAACAGGACAATCCTAAAAAAAAAAAGAAATATGAAATACCTTTCAATAGTTTTTTCCCTATTAATGTGAAAACATACCTCAAAGGTAACAGTCAGTCTTAAATCTACATGGTCCCATGTGCACTCATAAAATATTCCTAAATAAAGAGAAGCTTAGATATGATTATGTAGGCATTACCTGCTACACTCTAAGGTAAGGAAAATGAGCTCAAATATTTCAGATTTAGCATTAACTTGGGATTTACATTACTGAAAATATCTGTAAAGTTTTTTAAACAGCAATATTCTTGGATCAATATTTGAAAAGGAAATAAGCAGAATTAGAAAACTTTATAGGTACATAATATTATGTACATTTGATATTAAAAATCTTACTAATGGGATGAAACACTTCCTAATTTTAATCATTTTTTATTCTTTTTGTTGCTGTTTGTTTTGTTTTGAGATATGATCTCTTCATATAGTACAGACTGGCTTGAAACTCCCTATGTAGCCTCAGGCAGGCCTTGAACTCAGGATCCTCCTGCCTCAGCTTCCTGAGTACTGGAATTACAGGTTTGCACCATCACACCCAGCCTGTTTTTTATTTTTGTAAGTCCAATAAACATTAATAGACTTTTAAAAACAAGTACAACTTACATTGCTACTAATAAAAGCAGATAATACAATGAACTACATAGTCATTCAATAAGTGAAATAAACTGGACTGGTCATTTGTCATTAAGGAAATTTCTCTATAGAACAAAGCAACAATAACCTAATTGGTAATGTTTAGAGGTTCTTTTTAAAGCAGGTTCTGAACATTTTAGGATCATTCACAACATGAATTTTTTCCAGCAGGCATGGGTAATAGGTCCTTTTTTGTCTATCAAGTATGACTTAATCATGATTTGGAAAAATTCCAAATCTACAGAGTTTCAAACACAAATGTAGAATTCAGTGGGTAGAAAAATCATTAACCATGCCATGCACTGTGCTAACTCTGGCACATTGAGCACAGCATGTCACACCAGAAGCCTGTTAAGCAGCTGTCAGTCTTCTAGGGTACTTGCCAGAGTTTTCATCACAGTCTGCTGGTCTCCTTTAGGACACCAACACCAATCACATGGTAGAGAACAGCTAGCCCAGGGAACAGAGAAATAGAGAGGTGACAACAGAAATCACTTTTTTTTTCTTATTTTGTTTACAATGTGGACAGGGCCAACTAGTTCCTGTTCGGGGGTGGGGGGGGTGGGGGGTGGGGTGGGGTGTGTGTGTGTGTGTGTTTGTGTGTGTGTGTGTGTGTGTGTGTGTAGAATCAGAGCTCTTGCTCTGATGCCTCTCTAACATAACTTCCTAACAATGTTACATCATGGAGCTACAGGCACATGCTATTACTGAAGGGATCATGCAGAGGGAAAGACTTATGCTTAGTACTTCCCTGGCATGGCCTCATCTCACAAGCACCACCCACTCATGCAGATAGCCCCAGCTTGAAAGCACAGCTGAAGAACGGTTTTGAACCATGTTTCCCTACTTCTGTTCTTATAACTTACCTTGGCAACCAGCATTTGCTGCTGATTTTCAATTTGCTGCTGTTGCCTAGCTGCCATGTCTTGGAGTTCTGAGAGGGTAAGTTCAACACGTGAATTCCCAACCTAAAGACAATAAAAAGCATTCACTAGTATGTACATTCATCTGCATAATCATCTCTCATTAGAACACACACACATCTAAATTTTAGATGGGTTCTCTAAAAGTTAGGAAAACATAATTTAGTTTATTTTCTCATAAGAACTTTCCTAATTGTTGACTACTTTAATTAAATGTACATAAATAACAGGTTTAAAAGTTTTTCTAAATAAATTTTTCTTTTTCTTTCTTTTTTTTTTGTGGTGGTACTGGGGTTTGAACTCAGGACCTTGCACTTGCTAGGTGAGTGCTCTACCACTTGAGCCATGCCCTCACACCTCTTAAGTTTTTCTAATGCATACTATATTTAATAAGGGACTCAATATTATGCAAATACTTGAAATGTGTATTATAACTGACATTCTTCTGTTTGAAAGCTATGTATATTTGAGCAAATGGGGCGGTCAAATGTCTAAGGACATATAACCAAAAAAGTAAATGTGCAGATGATACCCAAGACAAATATCATCTCATCGTTTGTCACCCACTGTAATCAGGATTTGCTTAAGTCTTACCTGAAACTCCCATTCTGTTTATCTAAAGATCTTAAGGGAGCAATGTGGAGCCTGACTCTTCAAAACTAGGTATCTTAAACTTCAAAGTTATAGAAGCTTCCATTTAAAAAGAAATTTGTTCCGTCTACCAAATAAAGAAGTCTGCCAGAACAGTCCAAATGACTGAAAGACTTATTTCTTCCTTAACACTAATTGGGCTTTCTGAATCAGCAAAAGAAAAGGTATTTCGTTCTTTCCTTTTTTTTTTCACAATTTCCCATTTGGGCAAAGTGCCCTAAGAATGACACAGTGTGCACAAGTGGAATTTCTGGTGTTTTTAGTTGGGTTTCCTGAATGCAGAGCCTCCAAGAAATATTTGGCTACACACAGTGCATTGAGGGAGCCGCTCATCACCAAACTTATGGCTGTTGGTAGACTGCAGCTTCTCATGGACAGCACACTGCTGGCCTGAGACTGTCCCCAGTTCCATGCCACATGGGACCTCTACATTAAGGAAGAGCAGAGCTCCAAGTCTGGAATCCCACCATCTTGGTAGGATCCAGATGTAGTCTAGCTCCTGTAGCACAGCTCCTGGATGGAAGATGCGTTCAGTTATTAGATCCTCTTGGAGTGCATGAGTTATCATCTGTCTTAGAAGCCAAACCAAAGATTGGGAAGGAAGTGTATCTGCCTCCACAGGGTGGCTACTGAAGTTTTGAACTCAGGACTTTGCACCTGTTAGGCCAGCACTCTACCATTTAAGCCATGCCTCTATCCCTTTTTGCTCTGGTTATTCTGGAAATAGGGTTAGTATGAACTGCAATCCTCCTATTTATGTTTCCTGCCTTAGCTGGGATAATAGGCATGTCCTCCATGTCCAGTCTTTTTACACTGAATTGGGGTCTCACAAACCTTTTTTTGGCCTAGAGTTAACTGGAATGGTAAGCTTCCCAATCTCAGTCCTCAAGTAGCTAGAATTACAGGTGTGAACCACAGATGCCTAGCTCTGAAACAGAATTTTTTAACCAGAAAGTTGAATACCTCTTCCAAATAGAGTTCTTGCCTTTCAGTCATCCCTCCAACCGAGGTGGCAGCTGAATTTTGAGTTGGAAGAGAAGATTTTCAATGGTTATTTCTAAAAACCTTCAGAACTTTCACTTCTTTATGCTTTTTAATTTAATTTTATTTTATTATTTTTTTGGTACTGGTGTTTGAACTCAGGACCATACTCTTACTTGGCAGGTGCTTTACCATTTGAGTCATTCTGCCATCCCCAGAACTTTCACTTCTTAAATACTTTTTTTTTTTTAAACCAGTCTCTCTATCTGCTCAGGCTGGCCTCAAACTTGCAATCTTCCTGCCTCTACATCCTGAGTGCCAGCTTTAAATACTTTGTTTTAGTGGTACTGAGGATTAAACTCATGGCCTTGGGGACTTCCACCTGCTCCAAGGATCCTATGGTGAGGACCACTACCTGGGCCAAAGATCAGGGTCCATCTTTACCACCTGAAATCTGGATTCCAGGAAAGCAGTTATGTTACCAATAAACCCAGTTCCCCCTATGGTTTCACAATGACATCACCTCCTACTCCACCCCACTCAGGGCTAACTGCTCCTACCTAACCCCAACATAAGCAGAGCATTAGAGACTCTCATCCCAGCCTGTATAAATTGCTCATCTCATCACTTCATTCCCTCCTTCTCCAAACTCCTACAAACCTACTGTGGAAATAGAAAATTAAGAGACTCTGGTCTCTAAAATATACATTTTTACATATACAGTGCAAATCTGAGGGAAGACCTATACCAGGAACCTGCTAGCTAATGTCAGGCTTAGTGGCTGTGAGCCACAGCAGAAACAGGCCTGGCCACAGCACTCAGTGACCAACATCTCTTCCTAAGTGATTCAGTGCTTCCTCTTCCCTCACAGATCCCCACCACATTCTATTTCTTTCATTCTGTCCTTCTCTGAAGAGTGTACATCCTCCTCACCATTTTAACTACCCTACAGATATTGCCCAACACCTTACTAACCCAAACTGCTTCTGGCCCTATTGCAATACTCCCTTCATCATGACATCTAATTCCTGTCTTCCTACCATGGCCATAAGCAGTAGTGCAATGAAAGTTCATAAACCATGTGGCTCAAGGTCAAGACACCAGAATGCAGCAGGGCAGGACTGATGCTGGTGCCAGCCCCACACCCAAGGCTATAAGGTGTCAGGGGAACACTTATTTTCTGGTACTGAACTATCTGTACTCAATATCACAATACTGTGATAATTCATTTATCTTCTATATACCTGATGCAATCCTAGAATCTGCAGGCAACATTAAAGTGCATTCTCCTGCTGTTTTCCATGAGCCTCTATTCTAAATGCAAGAGTCTCACATAGGAAGTAATTAGGTTCTATTAAAATCAACTATGCACATCAGAAACTGAACTCAGGTTTTATTTACACTTGTATTTCCATTGTGAAATAAAAGCAGCATTTCCAGAGTAGCAGTGAGGGCACAGAATATCTCATGCACTTTTGCAAAAGTGTACTGCTCAGGTTGGTGTCCACCTCAAAAAGCTCATGAACAGCTCATGAAAGTAGACCTTCCAATGCACAACACTCAGCCATCCTGGGTTCACTCACAATGGGGACTGTGAGGCTGATAAAAAGATGTCTCCTAAAACCTCCCACCCTACATAGTGAGTCCAAATGTCTATATACATTACCATTCTCGACCTTACAGAAATCCCAAATAAAAATATTATTTCACAACACCCCAAATGAAAAAAACTAAAACATGATTTTCTAATTTTTTATGGCAGTAAGTTTACAATCAGCAACATTAAAAAAAGAAAGGAAAAAAGATAAGCACATATTCTCACCTACTTGCTAATTTAAGAAATACATAGTGAAATCAATGTTTACTCTTTTTGTGTGTGTGGTGCTGGAATGGAACTCAGGGCCTCACTCATGCTAAGAAAGTACTCTATCACTGAGCTACAAACCAGCCTAGTGTTTACTTTTAAAATCAACTTTAGGCAGAAATTACAGCACTCAGATGTACGCATTTGAAATACATTGTTGAGTGAGTTTTAACAACTGCACTTCCCAGTGTAACCACCATCCCGTCTAGATGCAGACCTTCATCATTCCAGAAGGGAAGGTCCTTCTGCCCTTCCCAGTTGATCCCTGACCCTCAGGCAGTCCTTGATCTAGGGGGCTTTGTTGCTACTGTTGTTTTGGCATGACAGACCTACTCTGTTTGTTCTAGAACTTCACATGAGTGGGATCATACAGTTGTGTACTTCTTTGCATTTGGCTTCTTTCACTTGGTTTAATGTCATTGTTATTTATTCATTTTGTTGAGTGTTATAACTAATTTACTCGTTCTGATTGATTTCTGAGTAGTATTCCATTGTATGAAGATACCACATCTTGCTTACCCATTACTATTGATGGATAACAAGGGATTGTTTCTACTTTGTGGCTGTGAGAAGGAAAGCTGGTATGAACAGTCATGTACCAAAATTTATGTGGACAAAGGTTTTTATTTCTTTGGATAACCTATGTCAAGAAATTGAACAGTTGGATGGTACAGAAAGTATGTGTTCAATCTAAAGTAACTGCCAAACTATTTTCCAAAGTGAAGTATCAATTTACACTACCATCAGCAACCTGTCAAGAGTTCTAGATCCTCCACATCCTTGCCAATACTTGGTGTTGGCAAAGTTTAAGTTTTTTTTAAGTTTAAACTATCCTCTTTCAAATAAGATGGTAACTTCTTATTAAAGAAGAGGTACTATATGAATGGTATTTTGATAAGTAATGAAAATGTACTGGTATCAATTTCTCAATAAGTAAGTTATTCCATGATTTGCTAACAGTTGGAGCCTTCTTTTCCGTGTTTATCTCTCTTCTTTGCTAATTATGTGTGAGTCATGACTTGGAAAACTATTGAAATAAAATGTTAGAAAAACAGATCATTACAGATATTAAAAACAACTCTCTTGATAACTGCAGTAGAGGCTTTTGATCACAGGTCAGTTGGTAATATGTCTTTAATCATGCTCATTTTGGGTTTTCTCAGGCAATGTCTTAAATATAATTTTTACACCAGTGCTACAATAATAGATATTAAAAACATGAAGTTTCTCAAAACAAACCATTGTCAACAACTATGCAGGATGATCATACATCTTCCGTCCTAAACCACTAATAATATGTTTTGTAAATTTTTTAGTGTTTCCAAGTATTAGAAAGACTAGTTTTATACTCTATTTAAGGTGCTATTGTATAATGACTCTTTAATCCAAATACGTACTAAATAAATGCTGTGTAAGCAGTGGCATTTTGAAGCTAGACATGGTAGTACATGCCTACAATACCAGCTACTCATGAAGTGGAGGCAGGAGTAGGAATTGGAGGCTGGCCCATGTCAAGTTAACTGGAGTCTACCTCAAAACCAAAATAAAATAAAAACAAAAGGGGTGGGGGCATGGTGCAATTGTATTTGCATAGCAAGCACCAGGCCCTACATTCAATCTCTAGTACTGCCAAAAAACAAACAAAACAAACCCTACTATTTGATCTTTAGTGTCCCACATGCATTTGAGTTTCAAGCTTACAAGAGAACCTCTCTGTGTAGATGAAGTTGTTTAGGAAGTAGGTCAGCAGCCTGTCCACACTGAGCTGGTAACAAGGGCTGCAGGATCAGTGCTGTGTCCCCTCAGTATCTCTGTAGCCTCCACACTTCCGCAGTGTTGGTCTGATATCCCCAAGGAGTTCTCCAGGAGCCTCTGGGTCTCCTTGGTTTCTCCTCATTATATACCATTAACATCCCACTGGCCCTCACAGATAATCTCTCCCCTTACCCTGCCTGGGTGCAGGCATGTCCACAGGTCCCGCTATTAAAAGAAAAGTGAAATTCTGATATTATAATTTCAGGGAAATAAACATACTCACCAGTTTAGTTAACCCAGTTGTTCCTAGTTACAGACTATGGTACAAGTTGGAATTGTGCATGATGCTTGGATGAATCTAGATGGTGTTTTGGCTTTGCGTAACATGCCAAGTGAACAGGAGGTGGGCAGTGTCTGGTCCTTGGTGCCTCTGTTCTACTGTGCACATGTGCTAGTTCTCCCTGCTTTGAAGTATTCTCTTGTTTAGTTTTTGTTATCCTGAAGATGCTTTCTTGTCCTAAAATTATTTTAAATCCAATTTGAGTGCAATCCCCCCAAAGTTGAAAAGTTGGTGAAGAAAACAATGCAAAAGGATGAATCATATTTTGAAGCCATTCTAAAGAATGATTCCCTGTATCCCATCTCCACCAGCCACCCTATTGTGAAGTATCCTTTCCTCCATTGCAAGTACAGCAAGCTTGCACTACACTGCATTCTATGTACCAACTGTATTTATGTGTTGTTTGTTACTTACATGTTTAAACATTTTCACTGTTCAACCCATGTATTTTATACTTGTGAAACTTGCTTCTGTATGAATAGTCCATATTTTTATTTTAAAGATGAGGGTTCACAATGTTGCCCGGGCTGGTCTGGAACTTGTGAACTCAAGATCATAATCCTCCTGCCTCAGCCTCCGAGTAGCTGGGGCTACAGGCACTCAACAACTTCTTTATTCATGCCTTCAGTGGCCATATGTTTTTATATTAGTGAAAATGATTTGAGGGGGAAGTTGGGTATAGCTCAGTGGTAGAGCACTTGCCTTGCCTGTCAAAGCCCTGGGTTCAATCCCTAGCAGCACTAAAAACAAACAAACAAACAAACAAACAAACAGAAAACAAAATGATGGAATCAACATCCCATCTTTATTCTCACAGGCCTTAGTTATCTATTAGATGTATTAGTAATCTATTGCCATGGAACAAATCACTCCTGAATTTAGTTGCATAAGGCATGATAAGTACTCTTATTGTTTAGAGTATTCTGTGGGTGGGGACTCAGGAACAGACCAAGCTAGGGCTGTGGCCATTTTAAGGCTTGAAAGGGGTCTGAGAACCTGTTTCCTTCTTTTTTTTGTTGGTGGGGGGCAATGCTGGGGATCGAATCCAGAGTTTCAGGCATGCTAGGCAAGTCTATCACTGAGCTAATACCCAGCTGCCAATTAGCTTTGTCCCAATCCAACTCCTTTTATTCCTTCCAGGTCTGGCTTCCTCCTAAATTCTTTATTGTGGCTTTAGAAGTTTTTCCAGAAATCTCAATATCATCTTGGACTTGAGCTTAACTTGCCCTACGTAAGAGTTCTTGCTCAAATGCTCCTTAGACCTCTCATGTCTGAGCTGGTTCCTCTATTCTAGAACCAACTCTTTCTCACGTTCATATTTTGCTCCTGTTCTTCCTGTTGTCTACAGTGCTCTTCCCTACTTTCTAAACTGGACCTATCCTTTAAGACATAGTGGCAATGCCATCTGCTTCTTAAAGCTCTTCCTGATTCTCTAAGGAATCAATTGTACAAGTCTTCTGATAATCAGGGTATTTATCCACTTCCAGAAAAGGGAAGAACTCAGTATTTTTTCTGAGTTCTGAATTCTAGAGATTCAACAATTAATGTGTATTAAGGGCCCATTGCATGTCAGACATTTATATATACCTGTCTTAGGTGTAGCTTACAAAAACCCTAAGAAGATTGTTCTTAAGCTTACTTTATGGATGAAAAAGCTGCAGCTCTGGGCATCTGGTGACCAGCGGGTCCCTCCCCGGCCTCCTGATGATAGGTAGAAATGCTCTTTCCTGCCAGGTTGCAGCACAGGCACCTGTGATTGCTCCTGACAAAGAGCATTTACTGTATCAAAGGTAAACACTATCAGATACAGGGAGACTTATTAGTTTAATTATATGAACACACTAGTGTTCTTTCTGTCTCTGTCTTTCATTCCCCTCACAGGCTTGAAAAATGGAAACACTAAAGATAACCTGAATTCAAGAGTAAAATAATGATGAAATAAAGAGAATAATGAGGACTGTAGGTGATTATTTTTAGAAGATTATGAGAAATGACAAAATAGACTTAATGTCTCCAGCCTGGAGGCACAAAAGGACTTTGCAGGGAAGCAGAGGTGAGGTGGCTTGTCTACCACTGCTCTGATCACATTCCAGAGGAAGCCTAGAAGAGCCTAATTTCATCCTACCTTCCTCAGAACAATTTCACTCAAGCAGATAAGAATGAACTGTGAGAGCAAGTGAATTGATTTTAAAGCCTCTGATGTGACTACTTTTCTTGAGAGACTTATCTCAAAGAATTTCTTTTCTTGAACCATAACAATTCTCATATAAACAAATTTTTCGTTTAAGATTTCTATAAAGAAAGATTGTTTTGTAAGCTGATAACTTCTCTGGTGTTTGCTATCATATCAAGAAATGATATTTTCTTCTAAATTGTAATATATACATAACTGGATGACTTGTGCCTATATCAGTATACTCTTGGAAAATCTTATTTTCAAATGTTTTCTTTGAAATTAAGTCTCCTCCTGAGATTCAAGCAGTGGTGACTCCACTGTAAAGTAGAGCAAAAAAGGATGTTCTGAGGCTCTGGTCTCAAGGCTTATTTTCATTTCCATCCCAGTCCTGCTACCCTGCCCCACCATTCCAGCACCATGGGACCCTCCAAAATCACAGCTTGTTTAAAATCCTACAAGATTTAGTCTAAGCTCTTAGCACAGTTAGGATATGGTCCCTTCCTAACTCATCCTCCAGCTTTCCTCCCTTCAGTCTCCCCCTTCTTTTCTACCCCCACACTTGGTATACTGTGTTATGCCCCTTTTATAATCCTGCCACTATAGAATCCCCTGCCTTTTCCTCTGTGTCTTCACAGAAGCATCTGATTCCTTTCTCTGGGACATCTTTCCTGATATCTACCTCAATACAGTTAAGTGAACCATACCCAGTTACTTTGGTGCCTGTTCTACTTCTGCTATACTTATTTTTTTTTCTGCTATACTTTTCACACAATTGTGATTTATTTTATACATTTATCTTTTAAAAACACTCTCTCTTTCCCTGTGGTATCTGAGAAGAGACTTAAGAGTGGCCTTCACCAAACATCTTTGGTCTGTCTAAAACTGAAAACAAAACAAAACAAAACAAAACAAAAAAAATGCTTTAAAAACAATAAGAGAAATTCTATGCCTAGGTGGTAATCCTGAGTTTACCTTAGTAAACTTAGTAATTCTTTAAATTGCACATGTTTTATATATCTTCTATATAGATATTTTACATAAAAAAAGGAATTAAGAATTTGACTAAATGTCCAGTTTCAGAATTTAATCATTACAAGGGTTAAAAAAACAAAACAAAACAAAGTACGACTAGGGTTTTTTTTCAACTAGTTTTTAAAGTTTTATAAATAGGCTTCTCAAATACGTAACTTCAAAAATGGCAAACATCTAAAACAAAATTCTGGCAAAATAATTAGGATAAACTATTTATGCTTATAAAATATTTTAGAATATTAAGTCATTCCTCTTTTTCCTACCGCTTCAAGGTTATAAATCTGGTTTGGAGAGCATTTTTACTCTACAAATAAAAGCAGATGACAATAACATTAAGATACATTAAACATGTATGCTTACTTTTATCATATAAGATGTTCCATAAAATTGAGCCTCTCTAATACCTCATTATGTTCCGGAGCTAGAATATTTAATATTCCAACAATTACTAAGTACTATAAACTAGTAAGGGCAAATTAGGGGTTGGGGGTGTAGCTTGGTGGTAGAATGCATGCCTAGCATGTAAGCATGCATGAGGGTTTGAACTCGCAGCACCAAAAAAAAAAAAAAAACAACAAATGGAGCCAATTAGTTATCTATGGTATATGCTGTCTTTCCATCCCTATTACAGAATGCTACCAGAGAATGCTATTTTATTGTATAAATGTGAACTACTCTGATGATTAAAACTCACCCATAGCGATTCAGTTCAGCTCAATACACGTTCACATTTAAGTAAAAATACTGGAACAATCAGGGCCATAAATATCAGCAGGAAAAGAGAGCTGTCAAAGTTCCCGAACAATAATAAGAAAAAACACAATACATGCTGCCGCATGGGAACTACAAGCAAAACACCATGGGGTTCAAGTTTCCCACAGGACACCTGAACTACACTCACGATAACAGCATCTAAAATGCAACAAAAGACATATACATACATGTTTAGGGTTTGAATTCAGGGCCTCACACTTGCCAGACAAGCACTCTACCACTTGAGTCACTCCACCAGCCCTGTTTTTGTGTTGGGAATTTTCAAGACAGGGTTTCTCAAACTATCTGCCTGGGCTGGCTTCAAAGCACAATCCTCCTGATCTCTGCCTCCTGAGTAGCTAGGATTACAGGTGTGAGTCACTGGCACTAGGCTAAAACATGAAAATATTTTTAAAAGCATCACTGAGCCAACACAACAATAAAGAGAAAGCAGAACCTTGGGCAATGAAGAAACATCAAAGCTGGCTTCTGCCCTGAAGGTTTTGACTACCTAAAAACTCACTCTGATAGCTACTGTGATCATTCATGCACAAGCCTGCAGGCATTTGCTTGCTTTCTCTGGGATAGACGTTCATGAGTACAACTGCTGGGTTGTATAACAGATTTATGTTTAAGATGTAAAGAAACTGCCAAATTACTTTGCAGGTTATAGCATTTTAAATTCCCACCAGCAATGTATGAGAGTTCCAGTCTTCTCTCTTCCTTCCTTACTTGGTACAATCTTTTTTATTTATTTATTTATTTACTTGTGGTACTGAGGTTTGAAGTAAAGGCCTTGTACTTGCCAGGCAGGCAGGCACTCTACCACTTGAGCCACACCCCCAGCCCTTTTTCTTTCTTTCTTTCTTTCTTTTTTTTTTTTTTGAAGAGGGTCTTGCTTTTCTGCCAAGGATTAGCCTAATCAGCTACACCAGAGGTGTAGAAGCCTCTGGTTCAGTATGGACACATGTCTTAGGCATGAATGTGCCCGGCTAGCTGTCTTTCTCTAAAAAAGACATTTTTAGAATGAAAACAGCAAAATAGAACAATTATAGAATGATAATCTTATATGCATTTTTGTCCTTTTTAATGTCAGATCTTCACAAAGTGGAAGATTTATTTCAATTGTCCCAAATGAAGTGAATTTTTGTTGTTTTTAATTGCAGTACTTTAAATCTAATTTATGTTCTATCTATCAACTTAAACTAGAATATTTGCAAAGCTTTGTAGGTGAAAAAAAGATCTCAAACATTATATAAGTCCTTTATCAAGTATAAGATTTTCAAGTATTTTTCTCTCAGACTATGTCTTTTCCTCATAATAAACATTAAAAGCACTTTGTATGTACCAATCAACCAAACAGATATGGGCGAGGACAGAATTCATTACCTGAAAGGTATATTTTAAGAAAGTATCATGCTTGCTTCGGCAGCACATATACTAAAATTAGAACAATATAGAGAAGATTAGCATGGCCCCTGCGCAAGGATGACACACAAATTCGTGAAGCGTTCCATTAAAAAAAAAAAAAAAGAAAGAAAGCATCCTTGGGCTGGGGTGTGGCTCAAGTGGTAAAGTGCCTGCCTAGCACAAGGCCCAGAGTTCAAACCCAGTACCACACACACACACACACAAATTAAGTAAATAAAAAGAAGAAAGAAAAGCAGTCATCTAGAACAGAGCAGAGAGAGACAAAAAAAAGTAAAAATATGAAAAAGAAATTAAGAGACAGGAGAATATAATGAAATGACTAATTAGAGATCCAAAAGAAAAAAAATGGAAGAATGAGAAAGATGAGGGCTGACAAGTGGCTCAAGCAGTACAGTATCTGCTTTGCTAGTGCAAAACCCTGTGTTCAAACTCATTCCACCAAAAAAAAAAGGGAAAGGAAAAAAAAGATGAAATACCTCTAAAGAACGTTCCAGAATAGATGCCAATCCTAAGAATCAATAAGTGTGACAAAGCAAAAAGAGAACTTAAAAGAAACCTACATATAATTTTACTCAAAATGAAGGATTATTTAATTCTAATTTCATTCAGTTCCTAAACACTAATTTAGTATTTAAAGAGATGTTTGATACTGTATAATATAGACCCACAAAGTAGGTGTAATAGGAGTGGAGATGATCAAAATATATGTAAGTAGCAGGGGAATGAATGAGAAGTTAAGTGCTCTAGGATATCTGAGACAAACCTTAGCCAGAAGTACAACTGGGTAAGCAACTCATTCATATCACAGAGTCATCTGTTGCCCAAGAAGGTACATGGCAACACCATGTACCTCTGGAAAGGGGAATGAAATAGAAGCAGCTAAATACCTAAATCTCCTCCCTAACTCCATGTTCGTCCTCCCCTAGCAAAAGTCGAGAAGTTTTTCTCTAGGCCATTACAATGTTAACTGACGGGTACATTTGAGTCCTGGATACCATGTGGAAAACACAGGGACTGAGTGACCACATGAGTAATAAATGCTCCCAAAAATAAATCCTCAACATATATGACTGATAAAGGTGTTAGGACAATTCAGTGGGGGGAAAGAACAGTCTTTTCACCAAATGGTGCTGGATTAACTGAATATTTACATGCAAAAGAATGAATCTAGATCTCTATCCCACATCACACACAAAAATTAACTTAAAACAGATCACAGACTTCAATGTAAGAGCTGAAACTATAAAATTCTTAGATGAAAATACAGGAGGCAGAACCAACTGGCATTGGCAACATGGAGGATGTTCAAGAACAAAGCAGAAACTGATTTTAAGTCAGGTTAGCTACAGGACAAAGTGCTTCCAGGACTCCTAGGCAGAACATGCATGCTTTTTTCCTTTGTTGATTGGGCTGTGTTTTTTTGCTGTGGTAAATCAGACCAGTGTGTTCTGCTAGCACATCATGAAACCTGGGGTGGTCTTGGGAGCCCCAAAACAGAAATATAGAATGAGAATAAACCAGTGTGTCCCTACAGCACAAAGTCAAGCCGCCACACAGATTAGCTAGACTTCCTGACCTGCAATTTTCAGACAGCAGAACTTCTCTAGTCTCTTGCCACAGCAGCTGTTAATGGGCATGAATCACACCAACTTGGCATCCTGCCCTTCCCTTGATTTGTTCTTAGTTGTCTCAGTCCATGAGATAGAAGCTTAGAGTGCCATTATTCTATATTCAGGATATACACAAAAACCTTTTTGGGGAAATATGTTTTTTACATAGTATTAATTAAAAAATTCTGCCGGGTGCTGGTGGATCACGCCTGTGAGCCAGCTATTCAGGAGGCAGAGATCAGGTCAGGTGCATCACGGTTCAAAGCCAGCCCGGGCAAATAGTTCATGAGACCTTATTTCAAAAACACCCATCACAAAAAATCGGGCTGGTGGAGTGGCTCAAAAAGGCCCTGAGTTCAAGCCTCAGTACTGTAAAAAAAAAAAAATCACATAAAAGTGCTGGGTAGAGAGTAAAGTACTGTACAAAGTAATGTACTATTGGGCTTAATAGGCAGGTGTGTATTCCATAAAATACAGTAGTGCCATTGATGTGATGCTTCCAGCACTAAATTATTCTTCTAGATGAGGTCTCATACCTTCCTCTAATTACAAACTCATATAAAGGGTACAAACACATTTTTAATTTTGGTTTCAGGTTTCAGTTTTGTTGATCTTAAAATGTAACATTATCTCCATGTTAGCAATTTCATCAAGGAAGAAACGATCACAGGTTTGTCATATCAAAACTACCATTCTCCTTTATTGTATCATTAGAATCCTTTGTTTCTGAATACTCTTCATATAGCATGTAAACACATACATGTTACCTCAACACACCACCAGTTCAATGTATTTGTGTCACTATCCCTGAATTTCAGGTCATGGTAAATCTTAGATCTCAAAAGGATCTTCAAAAATCTGTTGGACAAGTTAGTTCTGAATTTTTACTTTAGTGTATACCTGGTAGCCTGGAGGTTATGTTGGCTGGCAGGACAACACGATCACATGGGAGATGTTCTAGAACCCACCTGATTTACTTTTTTTTTTTTTTTGTGGTATTGGGGCTTGAACACAGGGCCTCACCTTGAGCCACTCCACCAGCCCACCTTTTTGTGATAGGGTTTTTCAAGACAGGGTCTCATAAACTATTTGCCTCCTGAGTAGCCAGGATTACAGGCGTCAGCCACTGGCACCTGCTCTACCTTTTGAGTCCCACCTCTAATCCATTTTGTTCTGGTTATTTTGGAGATGGGGATCTCATGAAGTATTTGAACCATGATCTCCTGGATTTTAGCCTCCCAAGTAGCTACAATTATAGGTGTGAGTCACCAACGCCTGGTCTAGCTGATTTACTGAGTCACAATTTTCACCAATGCCTCTGTTCAACTCAGAAGGTGGAGGCTGGAGAATCTCAAGTTTGAGGCCAGTCCAGGCAAAATTAGCAAGGCCTTATTTCAAAAACAAAACAAAGCCAGGTATGGTGGCTCACGCCTGTAATCCCAGCTACTTAAGAGGAAAAGATGGGAACAGATCATGATTTAAGGTCAGCCCAGGCAAAAAGTTAGCAAGATTCCATCTCAATCAATAAAACAGATGTGGTAGCATATGCCTGTCAACCCAGCTACAAGGGAGGCCAAAGGTAGGAGGCTGGTCCCTGATCAAAAATACAAAACTTTACCTGAAAAGTAACTAAAGCAAAAAAGGGTTGTGGGTGTGGCTCAAGTGGTACAGCATGGGCCTAGCAAGGGTGAGACCCTGAGTTCAAACTCTAGTATTGCCAAAAAATTAATAAAAACACAAAAAGGGCTAGAGGTGTAGTTCAAGGGGTAGAGTGTTGGGACTGGGAGGTACCTCAGTGGTAGAGCACTTACTAGGCACACATGAGTCCCTGAGTTTGGTTCCTAGCACAACAAATAATGTTAAAGCTTAAAAAAAAAAAAAAGAGGTAGAGCACTTCCCAGAAGCCTTAGGTTTAATCCCTAATACTGTCTTGAAGCAGATAAACTTGGCAGACCTCTGCAGGGCTCTAGATTTGGAGCAGATGAATATGTCAAATAGCAGGAATGAGATGAGGATTTGTGGAATGATCTTTAGAGACTGGAGTGTAAGGAAGGAGAATCTACAATCTTGACACCAGGAGTATTTCTCCCTGCGTGGCACAAAGATTATGGAACTGAAACCGAAGAAGAAAATATAATCTAGCATACATACCACATGGCTCTATAGTAGCTAATATCTGCAAAATCTAAAATAATGAAACTACTGAGCAGTTTTCAACCTTATAGCCAGTCTATGGACAAAGTGTAAAAGGTTTAATTATACTTAGGTAACAGTAAACAAATACTGTCAACTTTGGCAACATAAGCCTAGTACAGCTGAAAAAGCTGGTTGGACTGGAAGAAAATTTGGAGGCTACTTAAAAATCTAAACATTGATCTACCATATGATCCAGTAATACCACTCTTGGAGATATACCCAAAAGAATGTGACACAGGTTACTCCAGAGGCACCTGCACACCCATGTTTATCGCGGCACTATTCACAATAGCCAAGTTATGGAAACAACCAAGATGCCCCACCACTGACGAATGGATCAAGAAAATGTAGTATTTATACACAATGGAATTTTATGCAGCCATGAAGAAGAATGAAATGTTCTTCAGGTAAATGGATGGAATTGGAGAACATCATTCTGAGTGAGGTTAGCCTGGCCCAAAAGACCAAAAATCGTATGTTCTCCTTCATATGTGGACATTAGATCAAGGGCAAACACAACACGGGGATTGGACTTTGATCACATGATAAAGCGAGAGCACACAAGGGAGATATGAGGATAGGTAAGACACCCAAAAAACTAGATAGCATTTGCTGCCCTCAACTCAGAGAAACTAAAGCAGATACTTTAAAGCAACTGAGACCAATAGGAGAAGGGGACCAGGAACTAGAGAAAAGGTTAGTTCCAGAAGAATTAACCTAGAAGGTAACACACATGTACAGGAAAGCAATGCGAGTCAACTCCCTGTATAGCTATCCTTATCTCAAGTAGCAAAAGCCCTTGGTCCTTCCTATTATTGCTTATACTCTCTCTTCAACAAAATTAGAGATAATGGCAGAACAGTTTCTGCCTGGTAGCAAGGGGTAAGGCGGGGTAAGGGAAGGGGCAGGGGGAAGGGGGAAGAAATGACCCAAACATTGTATGCACATATGAATAAAATAAAAATTTTTTAAAAAAAGAAAGTTAAATTTGCAGGCTTAACCTGAAAAAAAAAATCTGGTTGGAGGGAAGATGAAGAAAAAAGGTGGGGAAACTAATATCCTTATTTTAAAAGACTGAGGTCAGAATTTCTGCTTAAAGTTAATAGTACGAGGGGAGGGGGGAGTTGGCACAAATAATGTATATACATGTAAATAAATGTAAAAACAATAAAATAAAAGGAGAGAAAAAAAATAAAGTTGATAGTACAAAGAAATAAAGATTTAATTGTAGGTTAAACCTCCCTAATCCAAAAATTCAAATCCAAAATGTTTTGAGCATCAACCTGATTTTTGGATTTGGAATGATCGGCCAGGAAAGTCTAAGCAAACATTTCAAAAATGTGAGAAACTCTGGATTAGAGTGACAAAGGTGTCCAATAAAAGAACTAAAATAACTATTCAATAATAAGAACAATAACAAATATAAGTTGGTGAAGTAACTTGCTCAAATTTAGCTCATGAGGAAGTTGTGAAGCCAGGGAACTGTGTATGGGCTCTTCACACTCCATACTTCATGCCCTTACCAGCATCAAACTGGGCTAAGCACTGGGTTAGGAAGCAACTTACCCAAGGTTACATACCTAGTTAGTACACCTATACATACAAAGCCACAGTAAGAAACCAGCTAATAATCCTCTAGTCTCAAAATTATTTGGAAAAGTTATTACTAAAATTCTTAGAAAAGACCAGGCTAAAAATTTCTCTGTGCATTCTTTCAGTGCACATCAACATTCCTAAAAAAAGAAGACCTCCGTGTCATCCTCACCAATAACAACATTTAGCCTATTTTCCCCGTCTGCACGGAGTGATAAAGGAAGTTATTTTTCTACTGAGCAACTGTTCTTTCAATCTTGACAGAACAATCCAAACATCAACACTTGAAAACGTGAGGTTTATTTGCCTGTTCAACATTTAGTCCAGACAGACACTGACTTCTGTGCTTCCACATATGCACAAGGCACACAATTCCCTGCCCCAGGACAGGAATTGGGCAGCGCATGCTGCACAGTCAGAAGATCCTTCTCTAATGGAGATCCCTGGTTCAGGGACCACAGTGTAGATTGGCAAAACTACTCAGGGACCACTTGTTTGCTTGCTTGACTAATCAACTGATTAACTGATTGACTTAGAGTTTCACTATTCAAAACTGAGATTTCCTGCCTCGGCTCCCCAAGTGCTGGGATTATTGTTGTCAACATACCCAGTGGACTACTTCTTTCATAAGTTCATAAAATGCTTTTTTTTCCCCTTTTCTTTTTTGTTGTACTGAAGTTTGTACAAGTGTAAGTGAAGCTCTTACACTTGGGCCATACCTCTAGCCCTCACAAAATGTTTGAAACACTCAATAGAAATGATGATTTCTACTCCCAAATAATTATTTACAAATAAATTATAGTCCAAACATATTAGAACTACTAAAAGCAATTTTAAAAATTCAATTCAGTTCACCATGACTTACCCCATTTTCAGTGCGTTTTTCTCCAGGTACATTTATTATATTTCTCTGAGTTCTTGGCTCTTGGGTCTGACGGCCACCTACAGAAATGAAAGGACCAAGCTTACTAATTCTCCCATTTCATCAATTATTCAAATATTTATTGCATACAAGTATAAAATATCAAGCCAAGCCAGGTGCCAGTGGCTCACACCTGTAATCCTAGCTATTTGAGAGGTTGAGATCAGGAGGATCGAAGTTTGAGGCCAGCTGAGACAAACAGTTCTTAAGACCCCATCTCCAAGGTAACCAGAACAAAATGAACTGGAGGTGTGGCTCAAGTGGTAGAGCGCCTACTTTGCAAGCACAAAGCCCTGAGTTCAAACCTCAGTCCCATCCTCCAAAAAAAAAAAAAAAAAAAAACCAAACCAAGAAATCCAAGACTGAATACATTTTGCATTCTCCAACATTTAAAAAAATCTTCCTTTTTACATTCTATCTCAGAATCTTGAAATTGACTTGTCATCAAAAGGTTTTTAACACTTAAAAATGGCAAAGATGGTAACTTTTACATTATATGTGTTTACCACAGTTAAAAATTAACTTTTTGTGCTAGATGTAGTTGTGCATATGCATGCCTGTAATCCCTGCACTCAGGAGGCTGAGGCAGGAGGATAGAGGGTTCAAGGGCAGCCTGAGATACACAGTAAGACCTTGTCTCTAGAAAACTTTTTTTTCCCCAAAAAGGCTTTCACATTTTAGAGGAGATTCAAATAGAGTTTATTATTATCCAGTAAGAAAGCAATAGATTAAAAAAAATTAACCTTCATTAGTAAGGTTAAAACTGAGATAGGAGTCAGTGGGAGGGAGAAGAGGTAGGGAAAGGGTGTAGGAGGGTGAATGAATATGGTGCAAATACTGTGTACACATGTATGTAAATGGAAAAAATGAGACCTGTTAAAACTTCCAGGAATGGGGGGAGAGGGAATAAAGGAGAATGATGGAGGGGGTAAACCCAACTATGACATATTTGATACATTGTAAGAACTTTTGTAAATGCCACAATGCACCCCTAGCACAACAATAATGAAAAAAAAAAAACCTGAGACAGGACACCCTCTCAATTTGGTGATCATATGAATTCTTTGTTCTGTAAAAATTAAATTTTTGTTTGAAAAAGATATCAATTTAAACTAGAGAAAACTTCTGCTTATCCTATCACATTCTTGGAACAGTAAAGTAAGGAAGGAAAGGAGGGAGAAGAATGAAGGAAAAACATACATCTTTTGCTATTTTTCCTATTACATTGAAAGGTTTAAAGAAAAAAATTATTTTATGGATGTACTACCTCATCTTAAATTATGCATTCTCAAAGAGACTGATAGTGCCAGAAGGTAGTTCTTAGAAGGTAGAAAAATAACCCTCATCTTTTCTGTACAAGTGAAGATACATAGTACATTAAGGTGCATGCACTGTATCTGACCAGGGAAGGACTAGGGGCAAGCAAGAAACAAGGACTAAAAAAAAGCCTCTTTGGGGGAAGCAATAATGAAAAAGAAAAGATTATGAAGCCTATGACATATGATTACAGAGCAAGTTAATTTCTTAGTTATTCTCAGAATTTTTAAGGAACAAGGTATTCTGGTTAATTTTTTGTTTATTTTGTTTTTTGGGGGTTTTTTTTGAGATAGGGTCTCACTATATAAGCCAGGCTGGCCTTGAACTTTTGATCCTACATTTTCCCAGTACTAGAATTATAGCAGAACCAGCTGGTTAATATTATTCAATCATTGTCTCTTCCAAGCAGCAAGCTATCAAGAAACTAGAATACTAAAACCACATAGCATTAAAATTATACCAAGCACCATTTAATCTCTGGTGGTAAAGAAGAAACTTAATGATATTGCATTTAAGTCAGAATAATGAATAATGAGCTAACGTTTAATATACAGTGACTATGCTCCAAGCCACCTCTAAGCACTTCACAGTACACCTCATTACTGCTCAACATAACTTCACAAAGCACTGAGCACTCCACAGATGCAGAAATCAAGGCACAGGGAAGTGAAGTCACCCACCAAAGTCCCACCCTAAGTGAATGGCAGGACAAGGACTGAATTCATGTGGCCTTGTCCCCAATTCCATCCCACACAAGTCCTGGTTTATGCTTTGCAATTAGCTGGTTGTATGACCTTCAACTCTAGGTTTCTGCTTCCTAGGTGTAAAAGGGTATTGAAATAACTGTCCTCTACACAATCCTCTGGCATGTAAATAGAATTCCCACCCTTTAAATTGAGGGATGTCTCTTATTTCTTGCCATATCCTGCAGTTCTATACAACACATTCAAATGTAATCTCTTTTAATACCAATAGCTAACAACTGCCTTGCCCTCAGCAGTCTTGGGCCCCAAAATATAAGCCAGAGGTAGAAGTCCAGTAACAGAGGTGGGGAGGGGCAGAGCAGGGAAGAGCAGGACAGGACACGTAAGAGCAGAGCAGGGAAAATCAGGGCAAGGAAGAGCAGAGCAGGAAGAGCAGGGCAGGGCAGTATAGGGAGGAGCAGAGCAGGACAGGGGAGAGCAGAGCAGGACAGGACAGCTTAAAGCAGGCAGGACAGAGCAGGGCAGAACAGAACAGGGCATGGTAGGGCAGGGTAAAGCAGAGCCTGCTGGGTAAAAGGCTTTATGCTTTTTTGATAGTTACTGCCAACTGCTATTCTCCAGTAATGCTGGACAGAGCCTGGGTTGCAACACCTTTGTCAACTATGTAACCAAATGTGTGATTCTTGCCTCTATGACAGGAAATACAGCGTCTCAGTGCAGTTGACCCTGCATTTCTTTCATTAGGAGTAAGGTTCAGCATCTTTTCATATGTCCTAGTGTTGTAGACTGGTGTCAAAGGTCCTTGTGTTCACTAAACAAAAGAATTGGCCAGTGAGGCAGCAAACTGACTTGTGGGACGGCAAGGTCAGCACACAAGTAGGATTTATTAGAGAGAAAGGAAAAGGCTGCAGCTAGAGCAGTACAGTGGAGCCCTGAAACCAGTGGCCACTGTTGTTTACAAAGAGGGATTTTTATTTGGTCCTTTTTGTTGGGGAGGGGAGTCAGGAGTCAGGGGTGGAGTGGTCTTTTGACATATCTCAGTAAGAACACACTCTGTTGGGGAGGGGAGTCAGGAGTCAGGAGTGGAGTGGTCTCTTAACGTGTTCTACAGGAACATATACACAGTTCTGTGAAAGCCTCCTGCTTATCAGCCTTGTGGCATTTTGAGGCATCAACTTTTGAAACCACATGTCTCTTTACAGGATGTAGGGCTCACAGTGCTCTCATGGACAGTGGGGGCCCTGGCTCATTTTTGTATTCTGATCCCCCAGACCCAACACTAGGACCACACATATTTCCTTTTCTATGAGCATTTTCCCCATTTTTCTACCAACCTTCTTTCTCTTACAATTTTTAGGAATTCCTTTTACACAGGAAGGAAAGCAGACTTTGGTTACGACGTTTATGGCCATGCAGACAGAATTTGTTGTGTTTTTTTGTTTTGTTTTGTCTTTAGCTTCACGCTTGAAAAGCAGGTGCTCTATCACCCGAGCCACAACTCCAGTCCATTTTGCTCTGGTTATTTTGGAGATGGGGTCTTGCAAACTATTTGCCTGGGCTAGCCTTAAACCACAATCCTCCCGATCTCAGCCTCACAACTAGGTAGGGTTGCAGGTGTGAGCCATCAGTGCTTGGCTTTTGTTTTAAATAATGCATTTAACAATTTTGATTTTTATAGTTTAATGTTATACTTAGAAAGGCATGGTCTGTTCTTTAAATAAAAAATATTTCCCAAAATTTTTTTCTAATTGTTTCATGGTTTTATTTAAGATCTAATATTTGACCCATCTGGTATTTACCAAAAGCAATCCTTTTATACAGCAAGTCCCTTTACGTGTTTGAGCACATTATCTGACCAACTTGGGGTTCTGAGAAGGAGGCAAGGGCTGATGCCTGTAGATAACCTGAAATAACAGAAGTCAAAGAAACATGGAATACCAACTCTCTCTGTCACCACTTGTGAGTGAAGAGGGAAAATGTGTGAAAAGCTTACTTTGATATTTATTTCAATTTTTTCTTAAATCTACTTGCATGGCAAAAGTTAATAAATTGGAAAGAAAGCATTTATCTACCTTGTTCACTGCTCTCAGTTGGGGAGTCCTCGTGTCGAAGGAAAAATTTCACTTCTTCCCTGCGGGGCCCCCACTTCTGCAGGTGATCATACATCATGTGGTCAAAGGGTATGGGGCGCTCTAGGAAAAAGACCACACCTTAACTTACTCAGAAACAAAAACAATGACCCCAGCCAAAAGTGAAAACTAAAAGTAAACTTAAATAGTTATACTGTGCATACACACACACACACACACACACACACACACACATATATTAGAATTCAAGGACACTCCAAGAACAGAATTTTAACTTTAATAAACAAAAGTAGGGATATTAATGGGAAATAGCAACATATAAACACAAGAAGTATATGTAAAAGTAATTTTACCCAGCGTGGGTGGCGCATGACTGTAATTCCTACAATCGAGGGGTTGAGGCAGGAGGATTGTAAAATTTGAAGCCAACTTTCAACCTGGGATACATATAGCAAGACCCTGTCTCAAAACAAACAAACAAAAAAGTAATTTTGCAACATTAAATAGGGAATAAGGAAAACAAGTCTTTAATGATATGTAACTTGTCAGAAAAGGATGGGCCTCCCACTCTTAAATAAATGAAATGAACTGGCCACACCATGTTACTCATTAAAATGTCACTTGTGGCAATGAGGTATTGCAAAGGCTGACCAGAGAACTTCCTGGCAATCCAGACAACATTATTGTGAAGTTAGTCAGCATTTTCAGAGACCAAAATTTACCAATTAATAATAAAAATTAATTTTTTTGGTGGTACTGGGGTTTGAATTCAGGGCCCTGCACTTGCTAGGCAGGCACTCTACCCTTTGAGCCAGTCCCCAACTAAAAATTAAATTTTATGGAATTAACTGTATTTCAAAATGTTTTAAACAGCAAAGCTCATTAACAAAATATCTCCTTACCAATTACTTGAGAAGAGCATTAATATAGTTGATACATTTTAAGGTACCATTTTTATGCTTATAATGCAACCATTTTCCTTCCCTATAAGTTATTGCAGGCACTCTGAAACCTTTTTTCTTCTTCTTTTTTAGCTATATGAGATTTTGTTTTGTTTTAGGCAGTGCTGAGGGTTAAACCTAGGGCCTTGTGCATGCTAGTCAAGTGCTCTACCATTGAGCTTTCTTAGCTATTTGAAAGAGTTCTTTATATTTTGGACACTAATCCTGAGATGGTTACAGTTTTTGGCAACAGATTTTTCATTTTGTTATCTTTTTTGTACAAAAGTTTTAAAATTTTAAATGTAAACATTTATCAGTCCAACTTTAGTTTGAGGGTGTTTTTGTGTGTGAGGTGTGTGTTTTCTTTTGATTTTTTGAGACTGGGGAAGGGGGCGGTCCTCATAATGTTACCCAAGCTGGTCTTGAACTTCCAGGCTCAATTCTCTCTCCTCAGCTTCCTGAGTAACTAGGATTATAGGTGAGAACTATCGCACCCTGCTAGTTTTTTTGTACACTAAATCCTCCTCTACTCTAAGGTCAAAAAGATACTCTCTTTTTCTGCCTATAAATTTTAAAGTATTGCTGTTCACCTTAGAGAATTTATTTCTGTTTACAGAATAAAGATCTGGCTTTATTTTTTCTTGCTTGAATAATCAATTCTTCCAGCATCATTTATTAAATAATCTATCCCTTCCCCATAGACACGTAACAGCCACCTCTGATACAGGAATTGAACAGGATTTCATATGTGCACAGGATCTTTCTGAGTTGTCTTTTCAATTCTGTTGGCTATGGATCAATGCCTGTGCCAGCCCCATAATCCCTCAATTACAAATAAGTCTTGCTATCTGTGATAAAATAGTTTCTCAGTTCTTGTTTTTCATGACTTTCATGGTTTTGAAAACTGATCAAGTATTTTGTAAAATGTCCCTAATTTGGATTTGTCTGATCTTTTTCTCATGGTGAGACTGAAGTCCTCGCTTCTGGGGGGAGAATCCCACAGAGGTGAAATGCCCTCCTCACTGCATCACACAGGTATGTCTCCAATGGCATGAGGCTTCCTTGGTGGTGGAGGTAGTGTCTGCCAGGTCTCTTCCTCAGAAGTTATGTCTTTCCATGCCCTGCTCTGTTCCTTGGAAGGAAGTCACTAACCCCAGACCAGTGTGGGGAAGAGCTGAGCTCCACCTCCTGGAAGAGGGAGTATCTACATATGTTCTTTGAAATATTTCTGAAAGGAAGACTTGTGCCTTCTCCCCAACTGTATATTTATTTATTCAACGTTTATATCAGCATGGACTTATGAATATATGCTTTAAGTTATAATTCAGTATTATGTTACTTTATTGCTCAATTTGTTCCAGTTTAAATCACTGGGAGCTCTTCCAGGTTAGCTTCTGTATTCCTTTACCATGACCTTGACTTTTTTTTTCTTTTGAATACTTTGTTACCCTGGTGAACAATTAGGATATTCCAGGCACATTTTGTTTATCCTATGGTCTTTTAAATTGTGATTTATTGTATTGTATTAATAACTACAGGGCTGGTGGAGTGGCTCAAGTGGTAGAGAGCCTACCTAGCAAGCATGAGGCCCTGAGTTCAAATTCCAGTACCACTGGAAAAAAAACTCCACAGGTGACTCTGGTGTCAGCCAAAGTTACAAAGTCTCCCCTGCGTAGGGATGGATGGGCTCTTGGTGGGTGCCAGTGGCTCATGCCTGTGATCTAGCTACTCAGGAGGTACACATCAGGAGGATTGAGGTTCAAAGCCAGCCTGGGCAAACAGTTTACAAAGCCCTATCTCAAAAAAGCCTATCACAAAAAAGGGCTGGTGGAGTGGCTCAAGGTACAGGCCCTGAGTTTAAACCCCAGTACCACAAAATAATAATAATTATTATAATTATAATATAATATTAATATTTGTACATAATATGTAATAAAATATTTGTTATATATTATAATTGTGTAATAATAATTATTATAATTATATAATAATAGTTATTATTATTACTGCCATATTCCTATTCTAGGTATGTGGCCTACTGTATTTAATGAGTTCATCTGCAGGTTTTCTTATGCAGACAAAAATAATGGTTGCCAAATCTGGACAGTTCAGCTCTTCCTTTCTAATCTCTTACCTTGCTTTTTTTTTTTTAATCTTGTTGTATTGGCTTAGAACCTCCAAACACAACGTTGAACAGAAACTGAGGTATGTATCCTCTTGTTCCTGGCTTTAATGGTTAAGCTTCTATAGTTCAGAACCAAGTGAGAAGGTTTCTTTGTTTTTGGTCCATACTGGAATTTGAACTCAGAGCCTTATACTTGCTAGGCAGGTGCACTACCATTTGAGCCATATCTCCAGTCCATTTTGCTCTGGTTACTTTTAGTGAAGGGGGTCTCTTGAACTATTTGCCTAGGCTGACAGTTGAGGGTTTTTTGAAAACACTAATTTATTGAATTAAGGGTGCTCCCTTCTCTGCCAGTTTGCTAATAATTATGAACATGAACGGCATTCTCTTTTATTACACTGAAATGGTGATACTGCTCTTCACTCATGCAGCCTATTCACAGACCTTGGAATCTCTTGCATTGTCTTCTAGGAAAAGATTTTACTTGGCCATGATTTTTCAATATGCTGTTGAAATGGATTAGCTGGTACTTTATTTAGGATTTTTGCATCCATGTTCAAAGTAAGGCTGGCTTACACTTTTCTACTCTTGCTCAGTTTGGGTACAGAAATTACACTGGTCTCATAAAATGAATTGAGTGGTCATCTCTCTTTTCATTTGAAATTTTTTTTTTAATAAAAAATAGGGATGATCTGTTCTTTGAAGGTGTGAAAATTGCCTGTAAACCCATCTGGGTTTGAAGTCTCTGGGGACAATCACAGATTCAATTCATTTTATATGCTTGTTTCCTCTTTATTTACTCATTTTGGGCAGAGACAATATTCCTATCCATTATTTTCTTTTCAAAGTATTTATTGCTCATCAACAGACTACATAGTTAATTTATCATTTACACTCTGTTATTTCCCTTCTAAAATATAAATTCCATGGGAACATGAATCTTGGCTCTTGATTGACTAGTACCCCTCCCTGCCAAGGACTGTGCCTGGCACAAAACAGATGCTTAATAAGTATTTATTGAATGAATCCTGGTAATTTCCATTTATATTTCATCTAATTTATTAAATTTATTGATGTTATTCACAGTACTATATTTGTTTTTTAAATCTCTGCTGTAATTACAGTTAGGTCCTTTTTTCTTATCTGTGCTTTTTTTGTTTTCCTTTTTAATCTTAATCCGTCTATTTTATTCTTTCAAGGAAACAACTTTTAGTTTTATTGAGTCTCACATTTTTTTCATTTCCTGCTTTAGTATTTATTTCCTTCCTTCTATTTTCTTTAGATTTATTTTATTTTTCTAGCTTCTTAAATTGGGTGTTTTGGTTTACTTTCAGATGCTTATTTTTCAATGAATGGATTTAAGTAATTTTTACTGCAAGTACTATTTTAGCTATAACTTACATATACATGATAAATTTTGCTAAACCATCTGATACTAAGTTGCATATATTATAATTCTTTATCTCTTAATGATTCCTGGTGTATTTTCCAATGTTTTCTAAAGAAAATTCTCCTATATAACTATAGTACAGTTATCAAATTCAGGAAATTCAACAGATATAATACATTTAAACTACTCTACAGTCAAGTTTGTCAACTGCCCCAATAATATCCTTATAGCACTGCTCTCCAGTATAGGATCACCCATTACATTTACTTGAGATTTTTTTTTCTTTATTTTATTTATTTATTGATTGACTGATTACAATACTGAGTATTGATTGACCCCAGGACTTCTCGATTCCTAGGCAAGTGCTCTCTACCACTTGAGTTATGTAACTAGCACTTATGAGATATGTCTTTAGTTACCTTTAATCTCAAACATTTCCCTGGCCTTTGTCTCTTATGACACTGGCATTTTTTAACAAATATAGCCTAGATATTTCATAAAACATCCTCAACTTGAAGTGTATCTAATGTCTTCTCATGATTAGATTCAGATGATTACTCCTGGTTGGAATATTACATAAGGACATCATATTCCCAGGCATCCCACACATTTTGATATACAGTACTTGCACTATGATTAAGTAATTTACTGATCACAGTTGTTTGCCCCTTCCTGCATGTGAGGATGCAGCAAGAAGGCACCATCTATGAAACAAACAGCCTTTGTGAAAAAAAACTTTGTGAGCTGCAATCTATTCACAAATTCAAGGTGTGACTCACTCCTCTACTAAATGTGTTCTAGATTTCCCTAGAGAAAACCTTGCCATTGATAGAAATGCAACACACGTTGTGATGAGGATGTTGTCATTGTCTTACATGTGTACTGCCTTATTAACAAATACCAAGGGCAAGGACATCGATGGTTTTATCTTCATATCTTCATTGAAAATGAAATCCATGTCTGTTTAGCTCAAATTCAACTCAGGACTGAGTATTTGTACAGCATAAGCACAAGTTGAATATTAAAGAAGTGAATTTTGTTCCATATTTTTTAGTTTCAAAAGTAGTATTTTTATATGTACAAACTGATAAAAAAGATTTTTAAAATACGTGTACTGGCCCTTTTAAACTGCAAAACCTACATGCAACCTAATTGCGCCCCTTGGTTTTATATATTGTATATTGTGCATTGTGTCTTCGGCTTTTTTTTTTGCAGTTCTGGGGTTAGAACTCAGGATCTCACACTCAGTAGCCAAGCCATTTTACTACTTGAGCTACACTCCTGGTCCATTAGGCCATATATTTTAACTCATATTGCTTGGCTTATGGCTTTAGTAGCTTTAATTTTAGTTGCTTTACTAATCGACAGTGTTGACCAATTTTTTATGTTTTTTATGCTAATTTAAAATCAATTTACAACCATTAAATTTACCAAAGTCTGAACATAACTTAATAGAAATAAAATCCCATTTGTCTTAAGCCAGTTATTTAGTAGAAATTTATTGTCTCCATTAGTGAATTTGTAAAACATTTAAGAATTTTTTTTTGACAATTTTTTTGGGATTCTTTTTTGGGGGGGTGGTTGAACTCAGGGCCTGATATTTGCTGGACAAGACATTTCCTACTTGAGCCACACCCCAAACCAAATTTATAAAATATTTAGAAGGAAAGATTAATACCAAGAAAAGTAAGCTAAGCTTCACTATTTTATTGTATGAAAGGTTAACTAAACACCATTTTCATTTTAAGGTGGAAAAAAACTACCTTATACATATGATGAAATATACAATATAAGTCATTCATATCATGTGTAATGGAAATCTGTAAGAGTTTTAGGTATTACTGGATAAGGTGAAAAAATCAAATAGGAAATTTAACAAATGGGGGAAACTGAAGGGTCTACCTACACTATTAATTTATATTGGAATTGGCACCTGTTTGGGGAGGGGAACCACAAAAATAATAGGGTGACAAACTGGTCAAGTTAACAGACTATTAGCAGACTAAGTTGTGTTCCCACTAAATTCCTATGTTGAAGTCCTAACCTCCAGTAACTCAGAATGTGATCTGTATTTGGAGATGAGGTCTTTAAAGAAGTAATAAGTTGCCAGGCACTGGTGGCTCGTGCCTGTAATCCTAGCTACTCAGGAGGCAGAGGTCAGGAGAATGGTGGTTTGAAGCCAGCCCAGGAAAATAGTTTCATGAGACCCTATCTTGAAAAACCCTTCACAAAAAAAAGGGCTGGTGGAGTGGCTCAAGGTGTAGGCTTTGAGTTTAACCACCACTACCGCAAAAAAAAAAAAAGAGTAAGTTTAAGTGAGGTCATCTAGGTAGACCCTCATCCAAAATGTCTAGTGTCCTTATAAAATGAAGAGAACCATATGAGGATACAGGTGGAAGAAGACAACATCTATAAGTCACTAAGAGAGGCCTCAGAAGAAACCAAGGTTGCTAATACCCTGACTTCAGACTTCTAGCCTCTGGAATTGTGAGAAAATATTTTTTATTAAGTTACCCAGTCTATAGTACTTTGTATGGCAGCTTTAGCAAACTTATACATGGATCTAAAAAGAAATATTCTTATTCAAAAGTATGGATAACTACTATTGGATTACTGTATCTATGACATAGTGATCACACTAATATACCATGAGTTATAGATACAGTAAGTACTCTATGGAACTTGAAAATCACTTTGAAGGTTCCTCCAGGGCGAAAAGATTGAGAAAGTCTGTTACAGAACTTTCCCCTCTCCTTTTGAATTATATCCACTAGAAAATTCTTTTTCTTCCTCATCTGACTCATTCACTTAAGTACTTACTAAATGCCTATTATGGGCCCTAGGCTGGGCACTGAGAGTTTGATGGCCAGAAAACAGACAAGTTCCTGCCTTTAGGAATCTTAGTCCAACAAGAGAGATCACAGTGGTTAACTATGATTGAAAGAGTTAAGGGGAAAAGGGAGTCACTACTACTTATGGAGCGAGGAAAATTATCTAAAATTGATTGTGATGATAGTTGCACAACTCCATGAATATACTAAAACTACCGAACTGCACCCTGTAAATGAGTGAGTTGTATGGTTTGTGAATTATTTCTCAACAAGGAGACAGAAATGGCTTTTAAAAAACTTGATTATCTCTAAACTCGATTAAAAGACTTGATTATCTCCTTTAAACACTTTCATTAGGTGCTTGGGGGCATGGCTCAAGTGGAAGAGTGCTAGTCTAGAAAGTAGAGGCACTAATTCAAACCCAGTACCATAAACAAACAAAAACTAACATTCCTATTTGGATACCTATCTCATTATTGCCTCAAACACAACATGTTCCAATTGATCACAGTTCCTCTAACCATTGTTTTCAGAGTATCATTCCCGATTTAAAATCTATACAAACTTCATTCTATGTGCCAAGCAAAACCTACAACTCTCTATAGTGCTGAAGATCTTACATGAACTAGTCTAGTCTCCGCTTTACTGCCTACCTGGTCTCAACCCCAGTAGTCCCTTAGCTGTCTTAGCAGCACTCTGTGTTCAGTTTCCCTTATTTTTTCTTTGTTCACATAACTTTCCTTACTTAGGATACCCTATCCTATCTAAATTCAAGCCCTTCTTAAGAGTGCAAATTATTTTGCAGAATTTCCTGTATTATAATCCTATTACCTCCAATGTTTTCTGCCCTGTTCACTGACATATTTTACTCTCCTCAATTTAATACTATTTATGGAGAAGTTGCAATTTTACAGGGTTTTGCATATGGGAGAACATAATATTTCTGCCTTCATGATGTTATAAGAAAAAAGAAAAAAGAGTTCCTGAACATGGGTGGAGTAGTGGTAGAATATGTGCCTAGTACATGTAAAGCTCTAGGTTTTACCCCAATCATTGGGGAAAAAAAAAAAAAAAAAAAAGCTCAAAAAATCCAAAAAAAGTAAGCGTTGCCAATTCAACACAAGTTAGAGAAAACACAGTAAGGCCTCAGAGGACCCAGAGCTCTCATATGGTAGGTGGTGATGAGACGAGAAGCCTCAAATAGAAGTTGGATCTACCTTACCTGTTTAACTTAAATAGCTATAGTATGAGTCAAATTGCACATTTACTTTTTTTACAAATACCACTTTGTAAAATCCTACTCCCATGTAATACATTTTCATTTTTATTACTCAATTCCTTATTAACACAAACAACTAAGAACCAGAAGCAATATTTTCCATTTGACAAATGTTGAATTATACATAGTCATCTTTAGAGAACCCAATACATACCGTTTCCCCTCCATACTTCAGCTAAATGGCAACTGCCTTCTCCAGGTTCCTTGCAAAATTCTACAACATCTCGACAGGTTGTTTCTGGTGTTATAGGAACTTCTGTTAAAATCTGTTCATTGTTGCTCAAGAACACAGTTAATATCATCTGTAAAAAAAAAAAGATTAAAGCTACAATTCAGATTCCTTAGCATAAAGAGATTATAAATTTAAAGTGATCCCTCCAACACCTCCCTCCTCAAATGCTACAGGATTAGCCTCTAGAAATAAGTAAGCTGATTCTAGAGTTCACGTGAAAAATAAAACATAAGACAAGTCAGGAAAATCCCAAAGGGAAAGTGGCTTACACCTGAAATCCTAGGAAGCAAGGACCCAGTTTTCACCCTTTTCTTCTGTAAGGTGCCACCATGACCCTGACAAAAGTTTCCTTCACATACTCCAGTGAGGAGGAATTTTGTGGCGAGAAGGAAGGATGCACACATGGTTTTGGTCAACTGATGTTTGCAGATGGTGGCATCTACTTGGGTCATTTTGAAAATGGGCTCTTTAATAGCTTTGGGGTACTGACCTTCTCAGATGGTTCAAGGTATTAGGAGAAGTTTGCCCAGGGCAAGTTTAATGGTGTCGGAGTCTTCATTTGATTTAACATGACCTTTGAGAGGGAATTTAAAAATGGCAGAGTAGAGGTTTTGGCCTGCTGACTTTCCCTGATGGTTCTCATGGAATACCGCACATTGAAGGTCTGTTTGAGAACAGCAGCGTGAGAAGTGTTCTGCTGTGGTTCAGCAGGCCCAGAGTGCCTCTAAGCTGCCAGAAATCTTTCTGCCCGATGGGGCATTGAGCACCAGCTAGAAAAATATCGGTTAGAGCCAATGTCCCCTTGTTCACTCAAGGTGAATGAATGATGCACAGGAAATCAATGCGAGTCAACTCCCTGTATAGCTATCCTTATCTCAACTAGCAAAAACCCTTGGTCCTTCCTATTATTGCTTATACTCTCTCTTCAACAAAATTACAAATAAGGGCAAAATAGTTTCTGCTGGGTATTGAAGGGGTGGGGGGAGAGGGAGGGGTGGGGGGGTAAAGGAGGGGGTAGGGGAAGGGGGGAGAAATGACCCAAACATTGTATGCACATATGAATAAAAAAAAAAGGTGAACAAATGAACCAGACATGAGAATAACTATGGAGCTGAAGACTGTGATGTGCCCCACAACCTGCCAATTAGGAATTCAATCACAGGAAAGTACTGAGGATTTTGGACCAAAGACCCTGCAGCAGTTGTTAGCAGTTTTGTCTTTCCCTGACCCTTTATGTGCTAGAGGACAGAGGAGCTGTCTTTTCTTATTTGTTCTTAGTCCTTGTTCCTAAGGCCTTGGGTTAGGTTACCCAGTGCAAACCTGCTGCAGCCTTCACTCCATTTGCTGCTAAGTGATTCAGAATCTCTACATTCTGCCTACATTTGGGGCAGATGATCCTAGTCCCAATTTGCAGCCAGTGCTTTATAAAAATGACCTGGAAAAATAAGGAAAAAGATAGAGGTGGCTTAGCTAGGACAGTAGCTCTGTGAAAGTGAAGGCCAGAGCTTTTCATTATGTTACCCCTCATTCACTGCGGTTGGAGTCCTGGCTTTAGGCTCCCACTTTACCTAATCAGACCGATCTCTGTCTCTGCTTATTCCCCCTGTGAAGGATTCTGCTAAAGTGCTATTTTCTTCTCCCTTGAGAAGCTGTCTTCCTCATCTGAGTTTTGGCAGATAATCTAGTCCCCATTTGTGCCTCTCTCCTTAGATGTCACATAGGATCCTTTTATGGGATAGTCAAGAAAGAAACTGATACAAAAGTAAAATAAATAAATAAGTAAATTCCAAAGGGAAGCCTTTTGGAAAAGAACCAGCTCTATCGTTACATATTATACAGCCTTAACATCACATTGCTCTAGTGCACAAACAGATAACAGGACAAACTGACACTCCACAATTAGACACAATTCCATATACAGACAATGACAAATGAAAAACAAATGCCTCAAAATCAAGCAGGGAAAAAGACTACATAATGAATGAATGATGTTTGAGCAATTAAAACACCCATCTGGAAAACACTGGATTCATATCATACATCATACACTAGCAAAAGTTCCTAATAAATCAAGTATTTAGATGTAAATCATAAAAACATAAATAAAAATTCTAGAATAAAACCTAGGTAAATTCCTTTCTATGACCCCAGAATCCAGAAGCCCTTTCTAACTATAATTCAAAAACCAGTTTCATAAAAAGACTGACATATTCAATTATATTAAATGTAAGAATCTTTTACAAAGCAAAAAAGACAAACTGGGTGAGGCCCTGAGTTCAATCCCCAGTATATGGCCCACTCCTCAAAAAAAGCAAACTGGGGAAAATATTTGTAGTTCATAAAACAAATAAATGGCTAATCTCAATATATAAAGAGTCCCTAAAAATTACTAACAAAACACTAAAAATCCAATCCATTTTTAAAAAACTGGGGCTGAAGGCATAGGTCAGGTAGAGTGCCTGCCTTGCAAGTGGGAAGCCCTGAGTTCAAACCATAGTACCACCAGAAGGAGGAAAAAATGGCCAATGAAATGAATATGTCACAGTAAAAAAAAAAAATGGACTTAATCATAAAAATACATTATAATGCACTGGAAAAAGTAAATATTACTTGGCTATTTTTAAAATATTCACCCCCCCCAAATTTCACTATTATTTCAAGACATCATATTGGAAGTGATTTTTTTAAAACCATACTCATAAAGCACAATTTAAGCTAAAGGTTTTCTTTAATCAGAAAGTATTACAAAGTATTTCTATTTAATCTTTCCAAGGTTAGAAACAAAACTGACCTGTGTCCCAAAACTCTCCTCTCCTTTAAAATCTGTCAACTACATGCAACTGTAGTTCATTGCTGTTGTTTTTTTTTCTTAGAAATACCCAAAATGCCCACATTTTTAGGTTAATGTCTTTATGACGATGGTCAGATTTTAAGTAACAGTTTTGATCTGGTTTCTTCTAGGGATATCCCCTCACTCCAACCTATCCTCCTTCACTGTCAGGTCATGTCCTCAAGGAAAGCAAGTGAAGTCATCTCCTGGCTTAAAACCCTTGGGACTCCTGACTCCTAACTGTAGCCCTTCCCTAAACATTGTCTCTGGTATATGTAAACAGGAAACAGGTCTTTTCTTTTTGACTATAATGTGGTGGTATTCACATGAATCCCTAAGTGCCCTCCCCTCCAGTGCCCAGGGAATTTCATGGAGCTTGGATTTCCATAGAACACACTCTGAGAAAACCTAGACATACTCCTAGCCTGCCAGGTCCTAGACCCTCACACACTAGACCTTACTCCCTCAACTCTGAGGGAGTTTTTTCTGGCCCAAGTCTCCTTTCTTTTTGCCGTAAATGCCTATTCACTCTTCAAAACTCAGCTTGTAGCTACCATCTCTACAAAATATCCCTTTACCTCCTCCTCTCTCCAGGAGGACTAAAGTTTCTTCCTTTGTGATTTAGTATCTTTTTCCATCATTTCATCATTACATCATTACATCATTTTAATGAACACTAACATGTCATTTCCTGGATATGCCTTCCAGGAAATTGGCTGTTGAATCTTTAGTTTCTTATTGCCTAGTCAGTACCTGGCATGTGGTAGACACACAAATATCTGTTCGACTCTACAAATGACACACACAAGATAGAATCCCCACCATTCCCTAGAACTGAGAAAATATATGCACATAATCAAAGCACAATACATCCAGACTATTCAATAAAAAGCATTATCCCTCTTTCATAAACACAATCTCCCCCTCCCCCCAGAAAAAGAGAGGCATGGAGAAAAAGCCAGGAATTCAGAGATAAACATTCTATTAGTGAATAGCTTGATTAAAAGCACACAGGCATTACTTTCTTTGCTTTATGCTTCACAATCTCTCACTGAGCTGCAACATATATTTAAAAAAAAAAAAAAAGCAGCTCTCTCCCTGTGATCTTACCCACTTACCCAAATGATTACTATGCTTTGCAAACTAAACTAGCGTAACTTAAAGATACTTGTGAAGGGAACAAAATATATGGTAAAATGACTTCTTTGATATAGAAGTGCTTGCAAAGAAAGAGTAATGGAATCACGTCTGTCTTGAAAGGAACATCTGATGAAACTCATCCTTTATTTAAAGGGATACTCAAGGAAAATGGGTATCTATGACACAATGACCCAAATTTAGTAAACTGACTTGGTATCTCTGGGCCCAAGTAATAGTCAAAACAGTATAAAATACAAGGGCCCAGTGGCTCACGCCTATAATCCTAGCTACTCTGGAGGCAGAGATCAGGAGGATCGCGGTTTGGGTAGTTCCGCGAGACCCTATCTTGAAAAACCCTTCGCAAAAATAGGACTGGTAGAGTGGCTCAAGGTGAAGACGCTGAGTTCAAGCCCCAATACTGCCAAAAAAAAAAAAAAAAAAAAGCCCAAGCAAACAGTGTAACAGTATACGTGGTGCCAGAACAAAGGGAGTACTTACCCTCAGGTAAGTTTAAACCACACCCAACCCACTTTTTCCTCATAAATAACCCTAATGTTAGAATACTCAGTACACCAATCTTCATGTGTCCATACAATGTCTGGGTATGCACTGTCCTTTCCTTTGCTTTATTAATCAATTTTCTTGGTCTCTAACCTCAACATATCCTAAAATTCCTTTTTGCAGCAACATCACAAACCCTATAGCCAAGGGCCAAGTAGAGGTCTCCTCCCTTTTGGAGACCTTCCTAGTGCCTCACCAGTTCCAGAGGCAGTGCTGGAAACCAAACCCAGAGCCTTGGGCATACTAAGCATGTACTTTATCACTGAGCTACATCCCCAGCCCCTACACACTTCTATTTTACAGCCACCCACACTCAATTTTTTAAAAAGAAATTAAACAGTCATTTTTGTTCACTAACTCTTAAGAGGGTTTATTTTTAAAGTAGGGACTTTTGCATACAGACAGACAGAATCCATAGAATTTGTAATAAAATAGGTGATTCCAGATCAGATCAAAGAAGTCCAGAAGTAATGCTATAACCATTTCATCAGAAACAACTGGAAAGGATTGGTGGTGGAATGGTTCAAGTGGTAGAGTACTTGAATTCAAACCCCAGTACTGCACAGAAAAGAAAAAAGGAAAAAACTGGAAAAAAGATACTGACTTGCCTATAGTGCAATAACGAATACAATTTTGTGAGTGCTACAAATTATGTGTCCCAAAGATAAACAAATTAAAATTGAAAAAGTTTTGTTTAAAAGAAACTAGAATATACTCTTCCTTATCTAAGTACATTTATTTTTACAGTTGTGTTATAAACATTTTTCAATGTGACTTCATAGCCTGTGGTTTTTAAGACCTACTAATGTACTTTCCCAAGTGATGCTTTATAAATCAGAGTTAAATGCTACTACTATAGTAACCAGAAAAATGCCACTGCTCTCAGTTCTTCAGTGTTCTTTCTCTCTCTCTTCTTTTCCCTCTCCTTCTTGCTATGTAGTTCAAACTAGCCTCGAACTCTCAATCCTTCTGCTTTTGCCAACCAAGGGATTATAGATGTACACCACCATGCATGGTTCTCTTCAGACCGTATCTCTTATCTCCTACCCCTCTGCCCACTAGGGTATCTCAGGGCTCATCCTAGTAATATGAGCTGGTAACATGTTTATGTAATCATCTGCCTCTGGAAGACAGGGTCTCATGCACATGGCATGCATAAAGCAATACCAGGGCTTGTGCTCACTTATTCTGAAAAGCAGAAATCTTTATGAACATACTGTCAGAATGAAGGATGGCATGATGCTATTTTTGGGGCAAGATTTTTCAGTTCATGAATTTGTTCAATGTGGTAAGAGAGAGGGAGGAGAGGCAGAACAGCAAGGTTGTAAGTCTGAACACTTATTTTTAAAAGCTAAGAATTCCCAAATAACTTATCTAAAAGTCACTACACAATACTTCAGTATTTCAAATTCCATTTTGTAGTCTTTAGTAAACCCTGTCATTCCTAATTTTATCAAAATTCAATTTTCCTAACTGCTATTATCCAAAGCTAATTTCATTACAATTGTGACAGATTTTAAAGCTTTCAAAATACATTAACTGATGTTGACCTGGATAGCACACATTTCCCTAAAGCATCACCAAACTGAAAAGACACGTGACTGCACATGTCATTATAGCAAGGTCTCTTTAGCTTAAAAAATGAACAAGACTCCAGGCACAAATATCATATTGCACTGACTCTTGAAGCAGTTTTTGTTTCTATTTTAGCATCTTTGAAATTCCAACATATTTCTCAATTGATGGCATGAAGCAATTTAATAAGTAATGTTACTTTTTCTTTAATAATACATATAAAACATAGGGCAGGCCCAGTAGGATTAGGGAGCTTAAAGGAAAAAAGAAAAGAGGCTAATAAGTTTACCTTCCCTAAAAGATTAGCATGCTGAACATGTTTCACTTCAGATAAGAAAACAAAGACTTACACTATGTGCCATAACAATCCAACACATGATGACAGGCTGCCCTCTTAATGCCCTCCACACACACAGCACATAAACCGATCCAGCTCAAACACCACTGTCCACCCACCCAACTCACCTGAGACCCAGCGTCCTCTGCTGTGCCCCCCTCTTCCTCCGTAACAGACTGTGGCTACCTCCAGCACAACATTCTTAACTCAATTGTCAACAGTTTTGACTATATCCTTTACTTGAACAGTGTGTGACTCACCAAAGTAAGTTGTGACTTCTTAAAACCATCTGTATTGCATCCTGTGTGCATGTGTGTAACTGACAACAGCTTAAAGAACTACGATCTAGACTCTAAGGCCACTGAGAGCAAGACGTGTTCTCTAACTTGGTGCCTCAGTAGAATCCTGGACACACAGTAGTGCTCAGAAATAAAGGATGGGAGGCAAAGGCAGGTGGACAGCCAGATAACCATATAAAGAACTTAAGATGTCCCCGTGTCCTTGTTTTTAAGAACATTCAAGCTACAAAAGTGATTACTGATTAGAATCAAATAATCACTAATTTAAGTAATCCATATATATCCTTTAAAAAATTTTTTTTACAAACTTGTTATTTAAACAATGTTCTTGATCAAAGGAAAATACATATTAAGACTGTACAAAACAGGCACCAGTGGCTCAAGCCTATAACCCTAGCTATTTGGGAGGGTCAGAATGGGAGGATCACAGTTCCAGGCCAGCAGGCAAATACTCTGAGACTCCCATCTCCAAAAATAACCAGAGAGAAATGGATTGGAGGTGTGGCTCAAGCAGTAGAGCACCTGCTTCCAAAGCATGAAGACCTGAGTTCAAACCTCAGTCCTACAAAAAAAGAAAAAAAAGACTACAGAAGCCATTAAAAAGTAGAAACTATCCTATAATCAAAAGACAGATAACAAGTGCTGACAAGGATGTGAGAAACAGGAACCCTTATACACTGGTGTTGGAAATGTACAATGGTACAGCCATTTTGAATGATTCAGTAGGTTTTTTGTTTGCTTGTTTTGTTTTGTTTTAACAGTGAGAGTGAGACTTTAATGGTGATCTTGCAAGATTAGGTGCCTGGAAAAGAAGACACTGGAAGCTTCCTCACTGGCTGAGTACTATGAGTTTTCATCCCCCCCCCCCACCGGCCCCCAATCACCTAACTTCCTATTGGATTATTTTTAAATGTGCCCCTCTTGGATTGGTCAAATTTTAGAAGTGGTATTAGCCTTTTCCTGTGGCAGGAAGGTCCCCCTGTGATATGTGCCTCCTGGCACGTACAGTTTTTACCTATTTTCTCATTTCACCCCCTCCCCCTTTTAAGTTCCATCTCAATTACCCCTCCACCAGCATCCACAAGCTGATATGCAAGCAAATAAATGGCTAGGATTGAATGCCTTGCCTTGGAAATGGACCATCACTAACTTTATTTCTAACAAATTCCCTTCTCTTTTTCTTTTTACTTTTACTGGTCTTATTTTCATTCTTGTGTGTTTTGTTTTTCAAATTGCTCTAGAATTCATTGACTTTTCTCATCATAGGTGGGTATATCTAACTTGGTTTTTAATAGAAAACTATTCAATTCAGCAGTTTCTTAAAATGTAACACATGAATGGACCACATGCCCCAGCAATCCCACTCCTAATTACATCTGTTCACACAAAGCACTGCATATATGTGTTCACAGCAGCTTTGTTCATAATAGCCAAAAAGAGGAAACAACTCTGTATCCATCAATAAAGAAAATGCAGCACATCGTACAATGGATGAACTCTGAACACACTGTGCTAAGTCAAAGATGCCAGACACAAAAACCTTACATGGTATATGATTCTGCTTATATGAAGTGTCCAAAACAGTCAAAATCTACTTATATGGAAAGATTAGTAGTTGTCCGGGACTGGGGATGGAAATGATAAATGACTGCAAATAGTCACATGATTTCTTCTTTGGATGACGGAAATGCTCTAAAATTAGATTGTGGTGATGGTTACACAATATCGTAAGTTTACAAAAGATCATTTAATTGTCCCCTTAAAATAGGCAAATTTTATAGTATACAAATTACATCTCAGAAAAGGTTTGTTTTTTTTTTTGGTTCTTTTTTTTGAGGTAGGGTCTCACTATGTAGCCCAGCTGGACTTGAACTCATGATCCTGCTACTTCAGCCTCCCTAATGCTGGGACTACAGGACTGCTCTTCCACACAGCCAGCTTAGAAAAGCTGTTTTTTAAAAAGTGGGACCTATAAGACTTCCTGAAAATGAAATAACTCTACTACTTAGTACGAACAATCCTACAAGTAGGAACTCAAGTTCTCTCCTTGGCTATGCCACTGATTTGCTACAACTGTCGGGGGAAGCTGATCCTTCCTTTATCCCTGGGACTTGGTTTCTCAGTAGGTGCTCAGTAGGTAATAGGAATGATACTTCTTAGGACATATCATTTTCTGATCCATTCAAGTAATCCTTTAACTCTCCCAGCTTACCTATACCACCTACTTCTACTTCTTAGTGGAAAAGAAACTAAGGGATGACAAACATAATTGATGCAATGTAAGATGATAAAAGCTATGCCAAATTTTAGTAACTTATAATAGCTTATTTGGTAGGTAGTAAGGAAGCAGCTCATAAAAGTCATAGAAAGGATACCATTAGGATAGTGATGGACACCACATAGACCCTCTTAGCTTCCCAGTGGGTCATATGCCCCAATATGAGCATTGACAGTAAGCTTCCTTCTAGTCTTACATGTTGCAACTTTGTTCACTGATTTAAAACCTCAGAAATATTAGTGCTATAAGAAAAACTAAGTCTAAGACATCACCTTGAATGCTTTATCCCACATCCCTGAATCAGCCTCTCAAACACATGGAAACATACACCTGGGAGTCTGTGCACATCCACACAGAGCAAGAAGCATAAAACAGACTTGGCTTGACTTCTCTCCCTCTCACATGTCACAGCCACATATTAGGAATGTTGTTGACTCTGACTTCAAAATGTACCCAGAACCTGATCACTTGTCTCACTGTCGCTGCCCTACCCAAGCCACAACACATCCAAGACCCCTACCCCAAGCCAGGGCTTTTACAAGAACAACCTTACTGGTCTCTGTTTCCACTCTTGCCCTTCAGACATAAAACATCATTCAAAACCCTCTCATGGGCTGGCAGAGTAGCTCAAGTGGTAGAGCGCCTGACCAGCAAGCATGAGGCCCTGAATTCAAACCCCAGAAGTGGAAAAAAAAAAAAAAAAAAGAGGTAAGAGGTGAAAACCCTCTTGTGGCTTCCTCTGGTCTCAGAATAAACTCCAAAGTCCTACCTACTATCTATAGGGCCCTGAGAACCTGCAACACACACATTCACACTGCTCTAATATTACCAGTTACCTTACTCTTCCTTCCCCTGCTCCAGCCATGCTGACCTTTTTACTCTTCTTTCAACAGAACAAGTCAATTTCTGCCTCAGGGCCTTTGCATTTATTATTCTCTGTTAGTCTGTTCCACACAGATACTCACATGGCCATATTACCCTCTCCTTTCACCATCTTATCAGGGAAGCTTTTCCTAACCAATCTATCTAAAATAACACCAATCTATCACTGTCTTTTTACCCTTCACACCCACTACCACCAGACCGATGACTGACACATGTTATATATTCAATTGCTTATTTCCTGTCTCACTAGGACATTTCCTGAAAACTGGAATTCTAGTTAGTCTACTGCTATAGCACATATTATGCACTCAAAAAAACTACTGCAATTATATATAAAATGTCTTTCCCTTGTAGGTTTTTTGAATCTTGAAGGGTAGATGTTTGTCTTGCTTTTTCATTTTCAAGGTTTCTGTTTAAAAAAAAAGGTAGCCAATACTTTACCACTCTGTCCATTGAGTTACTCCACAGACAGAAGAAAAAAATCCTGAAAAACATTAGTGTGAAAGTCAGAAGCCCTAAACAAAACAAGTATATGATCCTTGACAGATTTCACACCTAGAGACAATGGATGTCCCTTGCCAAACCGTTCCCTCTTTCCACAAGGTGGCGCTGCAAGGCAACAGGGGTGTATCTCTCTGCTACAAATCTGGGGAAAAAGATTACTTAAAGAAGAGGTAATTAAGTTCAATTTCTATGATTGGTATTTGTATTACTTTGGAAAGGAAAGTGAATTGACTTTGGGAGAGTGGTAAAAAAATTTAAATAAATGAGAAGTACAAGCCTGTAGAGGTACATATTTAACCCTCTTGAGAAGACAGGTATAAAATACTTAAGCAGCTTCTAATCTAAGTTAAATGGCCATGAGACCCTCAATAATCTTATCAATTCTGTATAGTTTGAGTCACTATTTTACTTTCTGTAATAATGTAACATTAAAATATATTGCATCATATAAAGATCCCCTTCATCAATTTGAACTGGCAAAATTTGGTTACACATTATTCCTGGGAATGTAATATTGACATCTTAGCTTCCTTTCATCTTACTCACTTAGTTTTTTTCAGTGTTTAAAAATATATTCAGTTTGAGGGAATCATCTAAAACCTTGTAAGAATGCAAAACTCATGAAGTTTTTCATGATGCCAAGATATATTATGACTACAGGGTATGGAGGTGATTCAGCTGGACGAATTCAATCTATCCACTAAAGCTTTGAGGTTATAGTTTCTAAATCGTTTTATTTGGCAGCACTGTGGCTTGAACTCAGGGTCTTGCACTGGCTAGGTAAGCACTCTACCACTTGAGGCATACTCCCAGCCTTTCCACTAAAGGTTAAAGAATATTCTAAAATATGAAAAAGGGCAGTATCAATTGTGATCCCCTGCTCATCAATGTTGGGAATCTCTGCTAAAATGACATCACTATTATGAATGTCACAGAAGCAAAACATACACTGTGTATCGAGCCACAAGTTCTGACCTACAGTAGGCTGTGAAATCAATCAGTGTCAGTGTATCAGAACCAGTTTATTTCTTAATGAACAGAACATAAAAACATAAAGTAGCATTAAGAATTAAAAGACAAGGCTGGCGGAGTGGCTCAAGCGGTAAGAGTGCCTGCCTAGCAAGCGCGAGGCCCTGAGTTCAAACCTCAGTGCTGCCAAAAAAAAAAAAAAGAATTAAAAGACAGCCAGGCACTGGCAACTCCTGCCTATAATCCTAGCTACTTGAGAGGCAGAGATCAGGAGGATTGTGGTTTGAAGCCAGTCAGAGCAAATAGTTCTCTAGACCCTATCTCGAAAAAACTGATCACAAAAAAGGGCTAGTGGAGTGCCTCAAGGTGTAGGCCCTGCATCAAGTCACAGTACCACAAACACAAATACACACACACACACACAAGAATGAAAAGACATCCTAGCTATTTGGGAGGCTGACATTGAGCAGATAGCCACTTGAGGTCAGCCAAGGCAAAAGTTTATAAGATCCCCATCTCAATCAACAGCTGGGTGCAGTAACATGCACCTGTCATCTCAGGTATGGTGGAAAGTTTAAAATAGGAGGATGGAGGTCCAGGCTGGCCTAGGCAAAAAGCAAGACCCTATCTCAAAGATAACCAGAGAAAAAAGAGCTAGAGGTGTGGCTTAAGCAATAGAGCGCCTGCTTAGCAACTGCCAAGCCCTCAGTTCAAACACCAGTACCACAAAAAAAAAAAAAAAAAAAAAAGAAAGAAAAAAAGAGAAAAGGCTAGCCCCAGATTGGAAGAAAATATATGCAAAATACACAGTTGATAAAGGAATTATATCCTAAACATAGAAAGACTAAGTCTTAAAACTAAGTCTCAAAACTAAGAAAACAATCCAATTTTTGAAATGGGCAAATGATTTGAATAGTTGTTCAAAAACGATATACACAGAGCATATAAGCATACATAAAGATGTTCACCATCACAGCTCATTAGGGAATTGCTATTAAAACAATGAGATACCACTATTCACTTAAAATGGTCAAAACCCAAAACACTGGCATACCAAATGCTAGTGAGGATATGGAGCAAGAGAAACTTACCAGTGAAAGTGTAAAATGCTATATGCCACTTTGGCAGACAGTTTGATGGTTTCTTATAAAACCAAATACCTTCTACCACATAATCCAGCAACAGTGCACCTTGGTATTTATTCAAAGGTGCAGGACACTTAGGCCCACACAAAAGCCTTCACACAAATGTTACAGCAGCTTTACACATAACTGCCAAAACTTGAAAGCAACCAAGATGTCCTTCAGCAGATGAATGAATCAACAAACTATGGTACATCCAAACAATGGAATATTATTCAGCAATGAAAAGAAACAGGCCATCAAGCCACAAAATGACAGAGGACACTTGAAGGAATTTTGCCAAGTCAAAGAAACCAGTCCAAAACGGCTGCATTCTATATGATTCCAACTCTATGAGATTCTAGAAAAGTAAAACAATGGAAACAGTAAAAGGATCACTGGCTTCCAGGGGTAGGAAGGGAGGGACAGATGCACAAGCAAAGAGCAGGGGCTTTTGGGGCACTGATGTCATGCCATGTGACACTAGAATGATGGATACATCTGCTTACATACACACCTATATGACACTATGAATAAAGCCTGGGCTTTAGTAAACAACATGTCAAGCCAGGCACCAGTGGTTCATATCTATAATCCTAGCTACTTGGGAGACTGAGATCAGGACCACAGTTTGAGATCAGCCCGAGCAATTAGTCTGAGAGACCCCCATCTCCAAAGCAACCAGAGCAAAATGGAACTAGAGGTATGGTTCAAGTGGTAGAGCACCTCCTTTGCAAGATCAAAGCAGTAAGTTAAAACCGCAGTCCCACCCAAAAAAAAAAAAAAACATAAAAGTCAGTATTGGTCCATCAACTGTATAACACACCTACCACAAGGGTGTAATATACTAGTAACAGGAAAAACCCTGGGGGAGGAAGCGGTGATAGAAAACTACCTTCTGTCCCATTTTTCTTTATGTATGAAACTGCTCTAAAAAGTCTATTAACTTAAAAAATTTTAAAAACAGTATACTTTACCTGGCAAGAATGCATGTAGACATTTTTAACTACATGAATATATTTGTGGGGGGTGGGTATGTATAAGAACTGAGTCACCTTATAGAAGGTATTTTTTAGTATGGGTCATGGTCCAAAGAGTTTGAAAAATACTATAAAAATTGCATGAAACCCAACAGGATTTCATAAAACTAAATAAAAAGTCACTGCACTAGAAAAAAAACCATTTTCATCACTAATTTCCTGTGCTTATTATTAGGTACTGCAGTGTACATTCTGTACATTCTCAATTCCCATACCAACTTTGTGAGACAGGTACTACTCATCATTTTACAGATTAGGAAAAAAGGCTTGGAGAAGCTAAATAACTTGTTCAAGGTTACGGAGCTAATAAATACCAGAGCCAGGATATAACCCCAGTCTATCTAACTCCAAAGCTTTGCTCTGAACCACTACTCCAAACTGCTTCAAAATAAAGACAGTGAAAGTTTTAATAAGCATACCACCAAGCATAAAATACTCTTCCTTTATGTGATAACATCTCAACTTAACCAAGTCTTCTCTAGTCTTTATATTTAAAACTACCAAATGCAAACTGAGAACTTTTTTCATGTAATCATTACATGAGAGCAACAGAAAAAAGAATCAGGGTATTTTTTCCCTAACTAATCAACTATGACTTAAAAAATTTTTTTTGACTACAACCAGGTATGGTGGTATATATCTGTAATCCCAGCACTTGGGAGGCTAAGGCAGAAGGATGGAGAGTTTGAGGCTGGCCTGTGCCACATAGCAAGTTCAAGGTCTGGGCTATATGGCAAGACACTGTCTTGAAAAAGCCAAAAAAAAAATTATTTGATTAAAACCATACAGATGCTCTAATCAAATTTTGATTTTTCAAAAAATTATATAAAGTGTGCTACCAATTCTCAGAATAAGACTTCCTCTTTCTTTTCTTTCTTTCTTTTTATCTATTTTTTTTTTTTTGGTAGTACTGAGGTTTGAACTTAGGGCCTCACACTTGCCAGACAGGCAAACTTACTTGAGCCATTCTACCAACTTTTTTTTGTGTTGGGTATTTTCAAGACAGGGTCTCTCAAATTATTTCTGGGCTAGCTTTGAACTGTGATCCTCCTGATCTCTGCCTCCTGAGTGGCTAGCATTATAGGTGTGAGCCACCAGCACCCAGCAAGACTTCCTCTTTCTACACACAAAAAATATTCCTGGGTATTGGATGAGATAACATCTCTTTGTGTTGCCCAGGCTGGTCTCAAACACAAAGCCCCCATATCAATTTTTTTTTAAAACTATCTATTCACTACTAATTATATTCCTAAGAGAATTAAAAACCTATGCTTACTCAAAATTTTGTATACAACTCTTTATAATAGCATTATTCATAATAGTCAAAAAGTACAATGTTCATATCTGTAATCCTAGCTACTCAGGAGGCAGAGATCAAGAGCACAGTGGTTTAAAGCAAGCCCCAGGCAAATAGTTCACAAGACCTTATCTCGAAAATATCCAACACAAAAGGGCCAGCACAGTGGCTCAAGTGGTAGGGCACCTGCCTAGCAAGCAGAACCCCTAAATTCAAACTCCAGTACTACAAAAACACAATGGGCTAGAGATGTGGCTCAAGTGGTAGAACACCTGAGGCCTTGAGTTAAAAACTCCAGAAGTACCAAAAAAAAAAAGTAAAACAACCCAAACTGATAAGTGATTAAACAAAATAAGGTATACTTACAACAGTGGAATATTACTTGGCCATAAAAAGGAAGAGTGCAAAGGTTACAACATGGATGAACCTTGGAAACATTTTGTCAAGTGAAAGAAGTCAAATACAAAAGGTTACACACTGAATGATTCCCTTTACATGAAATGTGTAGAACAAGCAAATCCATGGAAAGACAAAGTAGATTAGTGGTTACCAGAAGCTGGGAGGAATGAGAGATAGATAATGAGCTTATAGGTTCAGTGCTTCTTTCGGAGGTATTAAAAATATTTTGCACAATGGCTCAAGCCTGTAATCCTGGCTACGTTACAGACTAAAATCAGGAGGATTGTAGTTCTAGGCCAGGCTGGGCAAAAAGAAAGTTCCTCAAACCCCAGTTCAACCAATAACTGCACACACCTGTGATTCCAGCTATACAGGAGGCTAAGATTGAGAGAATTGTGGTTCCAAGCCAATCCTGGCAAATAAGTTAGTGAGACCCTGCCCCCCATCTCATGAGGAAAAAACTGGACATGGTGGCATCTGCCTGCCATCCTCCTATATACTGGCATACATAAAACAGGAGGACTGCTGGTCCAGAGCAAAAAGTGAAACCCTACCTCAAAAATAACCAAAGCAAAAAGGACTGGAGGCATGGCTTAAGCAGTAGAGCACCTGCCTAGCAAGTACAAAGCCCTGAGTTCAAAACTCCAGGATCACCCAAAAGAAAATCCTGCAATTAGATAGTGGTGATCGTTGCACAACTCTGTGACTATACTAAAAACCACTGAATTGTATACATTGAAAGGATCAATGTTATGGCATTTAAATTATATATCAATAAAACTTACAAAAAATGAATCTAGCTTTGCCAACTGTGCAGTCTATACAATCAGCAAAATATTTTTATCTCTGAAAATAACTTTATTTACAGCTAGATACAGTACACATGTATGTAATCCCAGCACTCAGGAGACTGAGGCAAGAAAATCTTGAGTTAGAAGCCAGCTGGGGCTACATAGGAAGACTCTCAAACTACAACAAATTGTATTATTACCTCATACGTATCTTTTTCTCCGATAATAAACATTTACAGTTGCACAAATTCCATTTTCTTGTGTTTACAAGTAGTGAAAATTCACTACTGATCCTTTTGCCAGGAGGAAAACTGAGCTTAAAATAAAGACGATTAGCAAAATAATGTCCCTGAAGAGAACTTTCATATGGTTATGTATACAGATACACCAAAATCAGAATACAATTTCTAAAAGAAAAACCCAAAGTGCCCATCTTTTTACAAAGAATCCTGTCCATTTTCCCATTCCAATGTGAGCCAGCTCTTGAAAGCCATGCTTCTTTGAATTTGCTTCTAACACTGTGAGTTGCTGTTCTCACAATGCTTCCCATCACCAGAAAGCTAAGCAAAAGCTAAGTGCGGAAAATAAAAGCACCATTACCTGTAAATTATCTATGTCATTTACAAAGAGAAAATGCTTAAACACATGTCTCGTGGGTCTGTGGAATCTAAATGTGGGCTCTAATGACAGAACCATGATAAAATGCCTAATGAAACAAAACAGACTGCCATTGTCACAACAGAGTGACTTGGGGTAAAGTTTCACCTAATTAGGTGAGTTCCGTGAAAGAACGAATTTAGTGTTAGCATTGCTCAACAACTGTGACCAGGACCTAGAAATCATTATCAAAACAAAGACTAAATTTGCTAATCTCATTCACAAAGTCTTATCTAAGCTTGGTTATCAAAAAAGGGGGTGGGGAGGTAGCAAGCAATGGCTGAGCACTGTGGCACATATTTGTCATCCTAGATACATGGGGAAGCACAAATAAGAGGATCACGGTCCAGGCCAGCCTTGAGAAAGAGTGAGACCCTATCTCAAAAATAACCAATGCAAAAAGGGCTGGCGGAGTGGTTCAAGTAGCAGTGCACCTACCTAGCAAGTGCGAGGTCCTAAAATAAGTGCTCAGAATAAATATTTTATGCTCATAAAATTATTTTTTTTCAAATCCATTAGTGTTTAAAATCAGAATGAAATATATAACAAAATACCTAACAACAAAAGACATTAGCCACTTATTAACAATAAAAACAACCACTATTTTTATTATTTTAGTGCTTATTGAGTCAGGCCCCCTTCTTCTATTCACATTATGTTGTTTAACTTTTCCAACAGCTTATGGGTCCGGTGCTGGGATGATCACGTCCTGCATGCAGACTGGATTATCCAATGTCACAAAAGGAACAACCAGAGATAAGAACCTAACCCAAGAGTGTCTGCTCTAGAGCTTACATTTTGCTTGAATATTTCTGAAAAAAACACAAACACTGATTCACACTGATTCATGGACACTTTAAAGCCAAATTAGTCTAGCTCTTCATCTTAAGGAAACTAGAAAATAAGTTTTATACAGACCTGTTGAAACTATTCAAGGAATTGGGGGGGGATAAAGACAGTTGATGGAGGGGTGAAGTCAACTATAATGTATTGTAAGAAATTTTGTAAATGACGCAGTGTAGCCTCAGTACACTAATACAATAAAAAATTTAAAAATTTTAAAAAAAGAAAAATAATTTGGTATATAAAAGGGACAATTCAATTTCTCAAATTATTTATAGATATGGAGAATTTGAAAAATACAATATTGAATAAAGCTATTCATTTCATATTTAAAAAAATAAGTTTTATCCAAAAGTTATCATATAGGAACATAAAATCAAACTTTTTAAAAATGAACTCACTTAACATATAAATGCACATGTACCTTTGAAAAACAAAGCATCCTATGTATGACTATAAAAGAGCAAATTAGTAGATAATCATTGTAAAATCCAAAGGCAAACGTACTTGATAGCCCAGACTGCCTTCAGGCAAAAAACTCCCCAGTAAAGAACATAAATGAGAGGTGAGCTTTCAGTGCCTTCCCACTCTGTGAATTCACCTCTGTATGAACCTGGCCTGGGTCCTGAGGTCTGGGTCTGCTCAGGGACCACAGGCCCTTATAAAAACACATGTACAATCTGCAGAATTACCACCATTTGCTTTAAACAGAGAATTATGTATTTTATAAATTAGTAAAACATTAGGCTACCTATGATTAGGCCATAATTTTTATTCTTCCAAACAAAATTATATTATGCGGTTGAATTTCTGAATGTTAATAATAGTCAGACAGTTGTATGTTTTCAAAAAGGGCAAAAAACAATTTTTTTCTCAGCACCTACCAGACAATCATATACCAACTGATTTCATCTTACCAGCAACCTCCAAGACATCAAGTGGGATGCCTTCAACATGGCAACTGCTTCCCCTCCTCTCTGGGATCAGTTCCCAGGGATCACCCTGATTTTACATAGCCCATCCTTCTAGCCATTGCTGGCTCAACTAAGATACTTGGTGAAAAATACTTCCTTTCACAAGTATTGTGAGTGCCTATTATGTGCTGAAGACAGCACTAACAAACCAGACAGGTTCCTGTCCCTGTGCAGTTTTACTACAGACTGGGAAAGACACTAAGTAAATAGGTAAAATATATAGTATAGCGGATGGTAATATATACTATGGAGAAACATATTGCAGACAAAAGAGATGGGTGTGGGTGATTTTAGTTTTAAATAAGGTTGTTAGAAAAAGCTTCACTGAAGGAGGTAACAGTGGGCCATGGCAACAGACTGAATGAAGAGCACTCAGGCAAAGGGAACAGCTGAAAGCGCCCCAAGGCAGAGAAAGGGAGCCCAGCTTTGGCAGATTAAAAAAAACCCAGGGGAAAAGAGGTTAAGATGATACACAAAGCTACTACTAACCAGGAGCTTTTTCTCCAAGATTAGAAGCCCTAAGAGGTTTTTGAGCAAAGAAGTGGCATATTTTGACACTGGGGTTTTCAGGCTCACTCTGGCATTGCTAAGAACAGACCAAAGAGGAACAAGCATAAAATACGAAAACTTCTCAGAAGCCACTGTAAGAGTCCAGGAGATGGCCCTAAGGATATCATGGGAAACATGTGGTAGACTGTGAAGGTAGCTCTGACAAGCCTTGCTGATGGTACCATGAAGATTATAGGAGAAAGAGGTCAGACCCTAGACAGAAGGCCCGAGCACACCTGCTGCCAAGGACCCCAGGGCTATCCCATTCCTGCCCCATCTGAAGATTAGGTTGTTCAGCCATCCAACATCCTTCCAGTAAATCTCCTCTTTGCTAAGAGGTTATTACACAAGAGTTGGTTTCTGCCACTTGCATCCAAAATGACCATTACTACTACCATTATCACTTTACAAAAAGAAACCTGAGGTATAAAAAGAAGTTCACACTTATCCCAGGCACCACAACTACTCATGGCAGAGTTCAGAACTGAACACAAGTATGGCTGGCTTCAAAGGGTGCGCTTGTTCCATGAAACCAACTGCCTCAGAGGCCCTGCCAACAGCATGGAGTTTAACAACAAGGAGAGGAGCTGGGAGAAGAGGGCAACAAAATCCTGGCTTCATTCCTAGCAACTACAAAGGCAGGCATGTCCTATTATGGAGAACACCCTTCCTTTTCCCACATCCCACCAGGTCAAAGCCTCCACTCCTCTGTTCAGCAAACACAGGGAAGTCCAGCTCCACCAAGTTAAAAGCTTCTGTTGTTTCCATACAGAAGAGGAGAGAAAAGGGGACTGAGGGTGGCAAGTTACCTTTCCTTTTGTCTTGTCTTTCCACACCCCAGAAAATAATTTTTTCTCTCCTCTGGTCTCAAAAATAGTTCATGTGTTACTATTGGCTGGGCACTCAGAATGTTCTCACAAGGATCCATATTTTAACATAAAAATAAGTATTTGTTTCCTAAGGTATATTCATACTGGTCTTATTAGAAGATAAGCATAAATTTTAAGCTGCAAATTTGAGACTATAGTATATGGGTGCCTCAATTTTTTTCAATAGTCACTAAAGTTTTTTGGGAAAGAAGAAATGATAGAAAAATATTTTTGGTAATTTGAGTTAGTGATTAAGTAGGTCTGCTTCTCAATCTTTTAAAAGTATTCAATTCAATTAAAAGGGATATGCTGAGAACTTCAAATTTAGGCTGTCAAAAAGATCAACTATAAAATCTTAGAGCCAAATTACAAAACCTAATCTAGCAACACTCTTTTCCCATTTTATTAAAGACGGAACAGAAGCCCAAAAGCTAATAAACCTTATTAAGTAACAAAACCAAGACTAAAATCTAGGTCTTTTTTTTTTTTGGTGGGGCTGGGATTTGAATTCAGGGATAGCAGGCATGTTCTACCACTTGAGCCACATCTCCAGTCCACGTTGCTCTGATTATTTTGGAGATGGAGTTCTCACAAACTATTTGCCTGGGGCTGGCCTCCATCCATGATCCTCCCAATCTCAGCCTCCTAAGTAGCTAGGATTACAGGCATGGGCAATAGTACCCAGCAATCTAGGTGTCTTGATTCTCAATCCAGCATGCAGCCTCCCTCTCAGTAGTCATTTGGTTATAATGTTTACTTACTATTAAAATGCCAAGGTCTGTGAAATGTCTAGCACAAAGTTTGACATACAATATCCTCTCAATCTAACTTCCTCCCTTTCTTAATTATTTTAGTACCTGACAATAATTCTGGGTGCTAAACTACTGCCCCTCCCCCAGTACTTTAAAAATTGTAGAAATGAAATTATATTGTCACAAGAGAATCATGAAACAAAATAAACACAGGAGTATATAATCAAATACAAATTATAAATAAAAGGTAGCTGATTATAATAAATACCAAAAATATGCCTTGAAAATATTACAAGGCTCCATAAATACCAAGGGGATTCTAGAAAGTGACATTTAATTAAAAATAAATTAAGTCTAATACATTTGGTTGGGATATAATTGAGGTGACAATAAATAAGAACCAAACATGACACTTTTGATTTAAAAAGAAAGAAAAGAAAGGAGCTAATAATAATAAGACTGCCAAGACAACAGGTCTTGGTTTGACCTTCCTTTGCACATCTGGATATATGGTCACCCAATATAATCACACGTATGAAAAACTACAATGCTTCATCCACAACAAAATGCTCCCAAGAGATGAGTAACACAAAGCAACAAATTAAAAAAAAAAAAGGACTGGAGGTATGGCTCAAGCGGTAGAGCACTGGCTTTGCAAATGTGAAGCCCTGGGTTCAAAGCCCAGTCCCACCAAAAACAACAACAAAAAACCCAAAAAAGCCAAAAACCAAAAAAAAACAAAAGTCTAAAGAGAAAACATCAAAAACCTAAAAGAATATCTCTTTTTATGAAAATTCATTCCAACTACCTACTTCACCAACGAAAGACAAATCTCATCAATTCCTTAATCCAACAGGAACAAGGAATAGAACCACTTATGACATGCAGGTGGGTCATATCAGCCCCATCTCATGGATGGAGATGCAGGCTCCAGAGGCCTGACACCTCACTTTGGACCAGAATCTAAATCCTGAGATGAAGGCTGGCAGAGTGGCTCAACCAGGAGAGTGCTTGCTTAGCAAGTGTGAGGTCCTGAGTTCAAACTCCAGTGCCTACAATAAAATTTAAAAATAAAATAAAATAAATCCTGAGATGATTTCAAAAGCCCATGAGCAACTCTGCATTGCCCATGAGGAACCCCAGGTATCTTTCAAAGCAGGCACAACTTGGCAGGCCACTCTCCCTCCCTCCCTCTGAGGTACGATGGAGTTACTAGTGTTATTCTCAAAGGGGAATGGGGGGTTATGATGGGTAGAGAGTGAAAGAAGGGCAGTGTTCATTCATTTTTTTAGCACACGTACCTAGCTCTAGCCTACATCTGGCTTTCAGAGGCCAGATAAAGCTCATGGAATCTGGTCCCTACCTGACAACCAAGATCCTACATCTATCTGGGGAATCAACTAGCCTTGGAAATTCAAAGCCCCAGCAATTTCAGATGTCAAGGACTACACATGCAGTCTAGCAGTCTTCCTCCTCAGCTGCCACCTCCAACAATAACTGTGCTGGTCCAGTACCAATCTGCTAATCTGCTGGCACTTCTTGTGTGCCAGACTTAGTGCTGGGCACTCTGCATGTAGAACATCTTTCAGTCCTGCCAGAAATCCTGGGAAGGAGATTTTTTAAGATATACTGTAAGTTACAATGCATGTAATTTTTTAAAGTGTTAAGCAACAGAGAAAAATAAGAGTTGCTCACAACCCACACTTTAAAGCTAGAATATATTTTTTCACACCTTTTTCTACACCACAAATTTTTCTTTCTTACAATGAGGCCACGGTAAGTACAGTGTTAGGTTTTTAGCTAACAGTATATTTTGGGCATTTTCCCACAGGAGTACACACAGTTCTTCTTCATTATTTTTGAGACTATATATTATATCTCCATATGACCACACCATAATTAATTTGGAGATAGGCATTATTACTTTCATTTTACAGATGAGGAAATAAGTTCCAAAAAGTATGTAATTTATCTAAGTCACACAGCTAGTAAGTGGCAGAACCAGGCCTGGAACCAGGATTACCTGATTCCCAAGACTGCATTCTCAAATACTCCTGCCCCACCATGTATTTGGTTTGCATATTTCTGTCAAGCAGACTACAAATGCCTTGAAGACATAAGTCCCAGTGCCTACCACCAGGTGAGCACGTAACAAAAGTTAAATATTGGCCGTACATCACTTTTTGGGTACTACCTTTATCTTCCCTACCGGGCCATTCATACCTTTCTCAGTACTCTGTAAGAGAGGTGAAACACAAACACGTTTGTATTTGTAGCAAGTGTTGAGCCAGTACCTAGCATAGAACCACCTCCTGGCCTTCCTGGATCTTAGGAACATATGCAACTCAGACTTGGACCTCTGTTTAAAGGAGCTTTCACAGGAGAGCTCCCTGTTCTACTCGCACACCCCAAGAAGTTAGCACTCCAAAGATCTTAGAAGCCCTTCTCTACAGTCCTAATTTCATATGGACAAAGATTATAAACCATAGTTTTATGACAAGCTAATAAAGCTTCAGCCACAAAAAATACAGTGAAACAAAAGCATAAATCATGTAAATTTAGATCATGCTCAGTACTACTTGGATAGGAGGTAGAATATACAAGTAGGGATACTTGTAAAGATCTAAATGTTTACTGGAGCCTCCAAATTGAGAATCTCCAGTTTATGTCTTGTCCTGCCAACTCAGTGGTACTGTACTGCACAATTTTGGTTTTGGTAATTTTTAGTACAAAACTTCTTTGAATATTGGTCAATACCTCATAAATTGCTTGAAACAGGATCTTTTTTCTTTTTTATTCTTTTTATTTTTTTGGTGGGACAGGGGTTTGAACTCAGGACATCATGATTGCAAATCAGGACTGCTTGAGCCACACCTCCAGTCCATTTTGCTCTGGTTATTATTTGAGATGTAGGCTCTCAAAATATTTGTTGGGACTGGCCTTGAACCTCACTCTTTCCAATCTCATCCTCCCAAGAAGCTAGGATTACAGACCTAGAGCCACCAGTGCCCAGCTAAGAAACAGGTTTTTATAATGTCATTAAGCATAAAGCTTGAGATAAACAATTAGTTACTGCATAATGAAAAAAGCTGACAAAATACAAAAGTTCACTTTTCATTAAATTTCATCATGGAATTTAATTTACTTTTTACTTTTTCTTTTCTTTTCTGCAATACTGCAAATTGAACTCAGGGCCTCGATCTTGCTAAGGCAAGCACTCTACTGCCAAGCCCCTAGTCCAAATTTAACTACTTTTGACTTCACACCAAAAGCATGAGCAGCTACTGTTGCTATTATTTTAAAAATCCCATTCTGTTCTCCTAATTACCCTATGTAAGTGTATGTATCTAATTACTAACAACTCTCAAAAAGAACAAGAAAGCCAAGTGTTATGAAGCATTTCTATAATCCTAACATTTGGGAAGTGAAGTGGAGGCAGAAGGATCCAGAGTTCAAGTCTGAAGCCAGCCTGGGCTACATGGTGAGACCCTGTCTCAAAAAAAGACAAGAATCCAAATGGATCACAAGTTATTCTCTATTAAGAGGGATATTTGAGGGTTTGTTCAATTCCAGAGGCAAATAATAACATAAAGAGATTAAAATTCAGCTCTTATGTTTGATTTGTTGTTGTTTTATGGCAAGACACTGCAATATAAGGAAAAACCCAAATTCACAGTGTAAAGTCAACAGCTATTTTGTCTATAAACATAAACTGAATGCAGTTACAGGATTACTCATTCATATATTTAGAAAAATTTTGCTAAGCCCAACTTGGGCATACAAGGTCAATAAAAGTGACCCAAACCTACCCTCCCTGAACTTGGAGCAGAAATGTAAGAGACCACAGAAAACTACAGTGTGGAACTGCAGAGCATCATGAGCTCCCACAGGAGGGCCCCTGCTCTAGACTCTAGGGTCAGGAAAGACTTCCTAAAGGAAGCAACATGTAGGCTGGACCAGAAAGGAGCCATGGATGGGAATGAGAGGTTGGGCAGACCTGCTCTAGTAGAGACAGCAGACTGGAAAGCAATGCCAGACAGCAAATGGTCTGACTAGATGACCCCATTTGGCATGGCAGTCTACACAAACACTGGATGGTCAACCATGCACACTTCAATATGATTACATGTCTAGCCTGTTTCACTCTGCAAGGTGGTACAGGACCTCCTCTCCACTGTCTTCCAACTACTAAACAGAAATCTTTTTATACTCTGATTTTATTTCTGCTACCCTTTTCTATTCTATTTACAAAAAAAGTAGAAAGTGAAACTCAAAATAATTCACTGTGTTAGAATACTGTGATTGTAAAAAGTAGGACAGAACTAGAAAGTCTCCCCAGACAGTAGGACTAATAAAATATTTCAGAGAGAAAGAGTAGCTTGAGTAGCTTAATTATAACAGTACTAGCAGTTAAATGTTGATTAAAATCATCTCTTCAAAATTTTGCTATTTTTAATTATAATCCTAAATTCTTTAAATCATTAATTACACTATTTCTATGGCTGTTAGATGGACTCAAATGTTGCAGCAGACAAAATTAATCGCCGAAAGGCATCAATTAGAAAGCATCCTTATGAGACGACAGTCCAACATTTTTATAAATGTCTATCTGGGCTTGGTTTGGGGGTTTTTGTATTGTTTTACTTTTTAGGTATGGGGGATTGAATGCAGGGCCTCACTTGAGCTATGCACACAACACCCCACCCCCGCACAATCCTTTTGTTTGTTTTTGAGATAGGGCCTAGCTACCTTTTTCAAGCTGGTCTCCTTGATCCTCTTGCCGCCACCTCCTGAGTAGCTGGGATTACAGACATGTTCAACCATATCCAGCTTACTATAAATGCCTATCTGAAATTAAGCAGTCTCCAAAGTAAGAATATGTAACATGTACTAAATAAAAACCATTAACATTTTGAAGATAAGTATTTTGGGGTTAATGGCACACATCTATAGTGCTTACTACATACCAGGTCTTCTTGTAGGTTCTTTCTACAATAACAACTCACTTAATCTGCATAAAACTCAGGGTAGGTAGTACTAAGATCTTCATCTTACAGATGAGGAAACTAAGACACACAGAAATTAAGTTATTCACCCAAGATCGCACTGCTAGTAAATGACAAGAGTTGGAATTCAAACCCAGTCTGAGCCCACATCTGTGCTCCCTCACTAGTGCTCTATACTGCCTCTTAATAGTTTTACAAGCATCAAAGCAAATGTCAGTAACTGAAAACTACTATAGTAAGACCCAAGTCATTTATAATTCTTGAGGGATTAACTCTTAGGATTGGTAGCATCTTTGCACAGCTGAGGCTTTAACTCCTTCCGCTAGCCAAAATCTGAAACTGCACTGGCCATCAGATGGCCACTAACCACATGTATGTAGTGGGAACCTAAAATGTGCTTAATCAAAATTGAGACAGACAAGAAAAAGAATGTAAAAATGTATCACTGATGTTTTAATACTAATGCCATGTTGAAATATTTTTGATATAATGGGTTAAATAAAACACATTAAAACCAATTTTACTTATATCTTTTGACTTTCTATGTGGCTCCTGGAAATTTTTAAACTACATTTGTGGTTCTAGTCATGTTTCTACTGCACACAGTTCATCTAAAATGCACCCAGCAGCTGTATACATCACTGATATTACTTACTTCTTTCTGATGACTCAGGTATCACAAGGAACTTTAACTACACCCTGTGTGTGATCTGTAATTGTGATGCCTCGGGTGTTGACAGGTCTGGCTGCCCTCCCCACCTCAGACAACAGTCTCCAGGCATGCTTGAAGCTGTGTCTGTATGACTTTCAGACTGAGACAGCACTCTCCAACTGTCTGTCTGCTCACAGCTACATCCCTCCAGCACGCTTGCATGCAGCACCCATGCCTAAGAAGCTAGATAAATCTAAGCTGTGTGACATGTAAAAATGAAGGTCCTGTGAGGATCTAAGGCCGTCTCCTTCAAGTTGAATTCAGTTTCAATGCTCAGGTTTTTTAACAACTATTTTGACTGGTCAGAGACCTTATTCTGCCTCGACAACTATAAGGGACTCTTCTCCCAAACCCCATACACCAGCACCAACTTTAATTGGAGCACTTTGCAACTGAGCTTAAAGTCCTTCAACAGTAGTTTTAGTATAAAGACAAAAAAATTTTGCAGATGGATGGTAGTAAAGGGTGCAAAATAATGTGAATGTTTAAATGGTAAATTTTATATTATGAATACTTTACCATAATAAAAAAATCCTTCATCAGTTTCATATTATCCTCAGGATCAAGTTCAAACTCTTAATGCAGCTTATACATGTTCCTCAGATTGACTCCACCTAGTTTTCTAGCCTCATTTCCCTCCCTCCTGCCTCTTTGGCCTTATGCTCCACATATCTTCCCTCACGGCACCATGCCAGTTCAGACCTCAGTATTCTGCCATGTCAACCCCTCTACCGACCAGCCCTGTGGAATCACCATCCACAATTTCTTCCTCATCCTTTGTTTTGTTTTACTTTGTTTTTTTTTTTTTTTAGTCAGGGTCTCACTATATTTATAGCCCAATTTGGCCTCCTGACTCAGCCTCTTCCTCATCCTTTCAAATCCTACTCAATGTCACTTGCCTCTGTACTTTGCTGCTCCTGATCCTCTGCCACTTTAATCTTTCAAATGGCATTTTTTGTTTACATCCTACACTGTGAGCTCACTGGGAGCAGGTACAGACCCAACATATAATTAATGCATCCTAGATGCTTGTTGAGCTCATTAAGTAAACAAGTACCTACTGAATGCCTACTAGGCGCATGAAATGCCCTCAGCACTGGGGATGCTACAATGGGAAAACAAAATCTGCTTTTATGCAGCATCCACAAATAAATGTCAAGCAGATACAGTACTATAAAGAGAAGTAAAGCACAGTAAGGGGAGGGGTCCTACAAGGTGGTCTATCAGGTGCTACCTAGATATTGACTATAACAAAAGGGAGTGAGTTTGTTTTTTAGCTCACTAGTAGAACACTGGGTGAAGTGCAACACATTTTGGTTCTGAGCTCGGTCTAAATAACAGAAGTATTGGTCAGGGAAGGTAAACTTTAATTTCTAAGAAAAGTAAGCCATTCTCTCTGTGCTATCAGTATGATAGATTTCACAATTCCATTCTAGCTTTTCTCAACAGGAAGAACATAAGCATGTTATAAGTACAAATAAGACTCTTTTTGACAGATTCCTGTCTACCATGAAAGCTTATGGCTGCACAGAAAATATAAGAAGAGCAAATGTTTATTGAGTGCTTATACTCAATGCTCTAATCTCTTGACAAACCTCATATGAAATGTGCTATTAACCCATTTTAAAGAGGAAGAAGGTACGGCACCAAGAGGTTAGTTACATAATCTGTACAAGGACTCACAGAGTAGTGAGTAGCAAAACCAGAATTGGAAGCTGCCTTGGCTCTTAGAGGCTGTCCTCATAACTATTCTATGTGGTTTCATCTTTAGTTCTCTAAAGATGCTGAGACAAGAGGATCACAAGTTCAAGGCCAGCCTGGGCTACATAGTTCCAAGTTAGCATGGGCTACATCACAAGACATTGTCTCAGAAAAAAACAGAATAAAATAATTTTTTTTGTATTTCCCATCACAAAGTGCTCTTTGTTCCTACTGTTATTTTTTCCCTATTATTACTTTATCTTTCTTCACATTTTGACTAGTCCTCACTTCCTTCTAGGTCTACCACAAAAACCTTTGCCTATGCTTTGGTCATCTGTGATGTTAACTATTACCCACTGATATTTTCAAGGACATCACTAGATAGTAAAATGTAAATACACAGCCAAGCATGGTGGTGCTCACCTCTAATTGCAGCACTTGGGAGGTGGAGGCAGGAAGATACCAGGCCAGCCGGGACTAACAGGTGAGATCCTGACTCAAAAAAACAAAACAAAAAAACCCACAAACAAACAAACAAACAAAAAACTAAATAGAGCAAAAGCAATAGAACAAAAGGCTGACATAATGTTTTAGTGTAGACACAAGTTATACCTCTTTAAAAGGTACACAGAGAAACAGGCCCAGACCAGCCACTGCCCTGGGAAGCTTGGGCCAGTGGGCTGAAGGAGAAGCCTATCAAGTATCAGGCAATGTGTGTGGGGCACTGTAGAGGCTCAAGCAGCAACCCCCATGCCCAAAAAAGAGCATTAAAAGCTAATTAATATAAGGCAAAAGAGGGCTGGCGAAATGGCTCATGTGATAGAGAGCCTGCCTAGCAAGTGTGAGACTCTGAGTTCAAACCCCAGTACCACCAAAAAAAAAAAAAATATATATATATATATATATATATGGCAAAAGATTTTTGTTTACTTGATATTTTATTTTACTTTCAGATTTAAGAGTAACTTCTTTGTGGATACGGCAGGAGTTGCAAGCTCAAACACTCAGAATAAAATACAGTATTATCAAAGCTCTTTAAACCTATTCCTTCTCGTTACTCTCAGTTATTGTCTTAAAGTCCGGCCACTGAAGCAATAAATGTTATACTCAACTTCAGTCACTGTACTTCCTTCCTCTCTTCTCACACACGTGTTACACATGCACTCACCATAGCACTCACACTCATACCTAGTCCATTAGGTCTATTTTACTGCCTATCAGCTAGAACTTCCACTCCTTCAGGTCCTCAAAGCAGACCTGCACCAGCTGGTCTCCTAACTGCTCTTCCTGTTTCTTTTATTCTTTTTCTCCACAGATCCTCTATCCTTTACTGTCTCCAAAATTGTCTTTCTACCGTACAAATCTGACTGTATCACTCTAGTTTCTAAAAACCCCAGTGATTTCTAGAGGTTCTGACCCGTAGCATCAGGTCTAAACCCTGACATGGCGCATGTGCACACACACACATACATTTACAATAAGGTCCAACACTACTTTGCAGGCCATTTCTTCTTGTGTTCAACAAATATTTACTGAGTGCTAACTATGTGCCCAGTCATTGGGTTAGGAAGTGGTGGTATAATGAAAAATAAAAAGACCCAGCTCTTGTTCTCATTAAACTTACAGGACAAGAAACAGAAATTAAGACTACAGCTACAACTACAGGCTAAGGACTCCCAAGCCAAAAACCTGAGATGCAAAATTCTCCAAATCTAAAACTTTTTTTAGCACCAACATGAAGCCACAGTGAAAAATTTCACACCTGATTCATGTGACAGGTCACAGTCAAAATGTAGGTACACTACAAATATCGTGTAAAATTACCCTCAGGCTCTGTATATAAGAGATATATGAAACATAAAATGAATTATGTGTCTAGACTTGTGTTCTGTTCCCAAAATACATATATATATATTCATATATATATATATATATATATATATATGTGCAAATATTCCAAAATAAAAAAAAATGTGAAATCTAAAAATACTTCTGGTTACAGAGATATGGATAAGGGATATTCAACCTATACTGCAAAGATACATCAAGTAAAATATTATGAAATTAGGTAGTGACAATGGCTGTGCAACCTTATACATACACTAAAAAAACCTGAACACTCATTAAAAGGTCAAATTTTTTTGAAAGCAGAAAAGACAATAAAAAAGTATACTTTGTGATATGTAAATTATACTTCTTTCCGCCTGAAAAAAAAAAAACTCAGCAGGATTAGTGCTTCTAATGGTGGATATGGCCAAGGCAGAGATGGTAAAAAGCTTTCCAGAAAAAAAAAAAATGATACCTTTTACAAATAACATTTACTGAGCACTTACTAGATGCCAGGTACCATTCACTGTAATAGTCCAGGTAATCCTCCTATCATCCTTAAAACATTACTATTGTCCTCAATTTAAGAACTGAGGGGTCGAATAACTTTACTCTAGATCAGAGAGCCAATAAATGGTGATGTCAGGGTCCACACTCTTAGTCGCTCCAGTGACATCACTGAAGTACTGCCTGCTACTTAGAACTACTTAACATGCAATAAGTAGACCACTGCACTTCATTTCTTAAAAAGGAAGTCTCTTTCCATCCTCTTTAGTGTTATATAGTAGCTTTAAGGTCTAATAAGATTATACCCTCCCATTACCTTTCTGACCTCATCTCCATTCTTTGCTCTTTCATTCTGCTTAGCCACACAGGTCTCTCTGTGTAGCCAACATGCTGGGCATACTCCTGCCACAGGGCCCTTGCACCTGCATAAGCTATGATGATGAAAATCGTGACATATGATATAAATCATGACACCGGCAAACCTTCAGTTAACATTTTCTGTTAACACACCAACAATGCCATGAATAAGATCTGACACTGAACTGTACAATAAGTTCAAATGCCATTTAATCATTTTAATGAAAACTGCCTAATTTTTTCAGGCCTCTTACTGTTCTACATGATGTCACCATGCAGATTTTTATTTTACAAAATCTAGAAACATCAGCTTTTGCTTACCAATTAGTCTGAACAACAGTCATACAGCTATCTTTGCAGCAAAATAAAGCAAAGTAATCAAGCCAAGAACATGTCACAAGAGAACCTGATTACCACCAGTCCTTGGTTAAGCCCTAGAAGCACAGTCTGTGATGAAATAACTATGGCAACAGTACTTCAAGGCACCCAAAGCCCACCACATTTTTGCTGAAAAATTATTCTCCATCTGGGCAAACACAAAAATGCATGCTGACAATCAGTTATGTAACTTCAATACAATAACCCAGGGATATTTTAAGCTCCCATCATGCTAAAAATCCTAATTGTTAAGCATCAACGCTTAACATTCAAAGCATTAAGGATAGACCGGAGATGTGGTCCAAGTGGTAGAGCACCTGCTTTGCAAGAGTGAAGTCTTGAGTTCAAACTCCAGTTCCACCAATAAATAAATAAAAAATAAAAAAACAGGATGTATGCTAAGATAGGAAAGAAGATACATTTAAATGTAAATGCAAAGTGGATGAAACTATCACTTTTTACCAGGGAGATTCACCTTGTGATTCTTTTAAATGTTAAGTTTCATTTAACCCAAGCATAAAGGAAAAACCCTTTTTGCCAAATTCATTTTACCAGCACCTCTAGCAACATACTTTGACTACAGCAAACTCCCTAGTGCCTGTACAAAGGCTAGGAACAAAGGCATCTGAGTCAGACCCTTTGTTTTCTAGCTGGGGACCTTGGCCAAGTTTCTTTACCTCTTAAGTTTCAGTTCTCTATACAGAGACACCACCTTAAAGCCTATAACACACTGCCTTAGCACTTAGCACTGAGTGCTCACTGTTACCAAATTGAATTGTAGGAAGTTTAATAGCCACAAAGATTTTTGGCTGAACTAAAGTCTTAAGAAGTTATTCATTTAGACTATTTTAAAGTTCAGTAAAACTGTAACAAAAGCTTTTATATTCACATCTTTGTATGACTGAAGTTTTGCCTTTCACTTCAGAAATCTTTGGGTAGTCCAGGCCTGGAAACTGATTATCTTAAATGGTAATATGTTCTTGTTACTTTAAATAAACTAGAATTTAAAAAAAATCTTTAGTCTTTGATGCTCTATTTTCTTAGTTAGGCTGCAAAAAGTGAAACTTATCAAGTAACTGAATTACTAACAATAAGAGCAAACAATCACTGAGCTCTTACTATTCATTCTATCATACAAAGATCTTTGGGTAATAAGTTTACCAAAAGGCTGTCAAAACAAGATCAGGTTGCCTAAACCTTTGATGGGGCCAATATGAATGTCAGAGACCTTCATGAAAGTATCTGCTATAAATCAACTACAGGACAACTACAAACACCTGGGAATCATGAGGTCCAACTAATTTTACAGATGAGAAACTGAGGCTCAAAGAGTTTAAGCCCAAAGGTCACAGTTACTAATAATAAGTGAGGACCACAATCAAAATCTCCCTATTTCCTGCTCAGTATTTTGTGAACTATATAATGCTGATGGTTTAAAAAAAGAAAGACCTATTCTGAACCTCAAAATGTTTCTACATAGTTGGGAAGAAAATTCATTCACTTAAACACCTAAATAAGTGTTTTTTAATGAAAGCTAAATATTGGTCATAAATCAATGTTAACTCGTATCCTAAGTGAATATGCTGAAAGGGCTCTAGGACAGAATTGAGTGAGACCAGTTATACAGTTACATTACCAAAACATGACCACCAGAGTGCCTTATAAATAAAACACTTCAAAGCTACAGGTCTTCCTTGACTCAATTCAGCATTTTTTTTTTTTCTTTCCGGAACTAGGGTTTGAACTAAGGGCCTACACCTTCAGTCACTCCACTAGCCCTTTTTGTGATGGGTTTTTTCAAGATAGGGTCTTGCAAACTCTGCCCAGGCTGGCTTCGAACCTTGATCCTTCTGACCTCGCCCCCCTGAGTAGCTAGGATTACAGGAGTGAGTTACAGGTACAAGCCACCGGCACCCAGCTCAAGTTAGCATTCTTTTGGAAAGAAAAAAGTATACTTAGTCCCACTTCCCAAATATGTCTCATCTCTTCCCAAAATTTTACCAACTTCTAAAGTCCACTATCATCCAAAAAAAATGATGCTGAATCTAGGAAGATTTCATCCTTTCCATGCTCTGAATCAGGCACTCCATTTTTATTAAAATTTCCATTTCTAGGGCTATGGATACAGTTCAGTGTTTTGGCACTTGCCCAGTATGGAAGAGGCCCTGGTTCAATCCCCAACACACACACAACAAAAAACAAAAAACAAACTCTTATTTCTATCAAAGTTGTGTAGGCAAAGGCCCAGATCTTAGGAACTGACTGAAGAGTATTTTAAACAGTCCTTTTTTCTTTGGGCAAACATTTTTAAAGTAACATCCAATGATAAAAAAGGTGACCACAGATACCAGAATGCAATACTGAGAAAATTTTCATAAGGGAAAATTCCAAAATATAATTCTGTTTAAAAGTAGAAAGCCATGGAACTTTGTTGAACAAGCAAACCAGAAGACTTTTACAAAGACTTTATTGTGTCAGACGAGAACTTGGACAGATATTTTCATTTATTTCCAACGGCTGAGACCCAGTGCTACACTGAACCACTTGATCAACTAAAAGTTACCATACAGTGTGTACATACAGATACTACACACTGCTAATTTTCAAATAAATAACTATATTCTAAATGTGTACTGTTCAACATGGTAGCCATTATCTACATGGAACCTGGAGCACTTGAAATGTGTTAATGTGAACTGAGGTGTGCTATACATGTACAATTTCGCTGGATTCACACCAGATTTCAAAGAATACATTTCTATCACACAGAGCTGCTTTATACAAGTGGCAAAATATGATCCTATCTTCCTTTGATGATTCATCATGAGGACAAACACCAAATTACAATAAAGCCCAAAAAATCTCATTGACATTTTGGATACACAGTTTAAGATATTATAAAGTAAGAAGTATTTAAACTTCTATTAAAATTACAACCACCTCCAACTGTGCTATGAGAGGAAGGACTCAATTCTACCACTAGTATTTTTAGGGATCAAAAAGGAAATACAAAAGTAATAGCCATAAAAGAGTGATTAAGAGAAATACCACCTGTTTCTAGAAGTCATTTTAAAACAAAAAAAAGTTTTAAACAGTTGATAACAGAGCTTTAAAAAGAAAGCACTAATTTGATTATTTTGAGTAATTTGGGTAAACAAACTTCATAAAAACAAAGCCTATTAAGGAAGACTGGAAATTCTAACCTCGTGGAATAGAAGTAAAAATATCTGAATTACCATATGGAAAATGTAGCCAAGTTTCTTAGCAGGGTATTTATAATTAAACACTATACAATGATAAAACCTGCCAAACTTTTGATAAATATCCCTCAATATTACTATAGTATGAGTACACTGATCACAGGATTTAACCAAAGCTGCTTTCAAAATTCCAAAATATCACAAACGTCTTTTCAAAATCTAGCCAGTGAGAATTAGGGAGGAAACAGTTTTCAAATAATTTATCTTGTAGAGATTTAAATTAGAAATTGAAAGTTCAAAGCCATATTAACAATAAATATTTGTATGGCATTATGTTTGACAAACACTTTTGGACACATCATCCTATTTGATCTTCAGGACAGCTCTTAGATGTTGGCTCGTTTTTAATCCCTACTTTAGAGGTAATTCCAGGCTCAAAGACCTTGACTTGTTCAAGGTCACATAGCTAAAAAGTACGAACTACTCTATGACCCCAGATCTTCTGTTGCGCAACCAATTCTCTATTACAAGACAATCATTCATCTAAAACCATGTTTAGAATCCTTACAAGATTAATGCCAAAGAAGGATCTACGGAGCAACTAGGTCAAACTGTAAAACTCCAAAAACAGCAGAGATTGGAATCAAAAAAGACAGCAGAGACTATCAAGAATCAGGAAATTACTTGAAAAAGAGTGGGGGGTTTAGAGAAAATCTAAATGTCCTTGGGTGCAGCATAGCAGAACAGTATTAAAGTAAAAAAAAAAAAAAAGCAAAGAAAGTGTACTTTCTGAAATGTGATTTTTCAATGTAGTAGCTCTAGACTGAAAAATGTTGTCACTTTACTATAAATGAAAATTTTACTTAATAGGCACTCAGAAAAACGAATACGTCCAACTGAATCCAACCAGTCCCACATTTTTTTCATAAGTCATAACGTTTTCTTCGCGAAAACCAAATTTTAAAAAAGGAGAATTCAGCATCCAAAGCTACTCGGACCACAGGTAGAGAAATAAGGCCGGAGGAGTGCGGCATCCCCAAGGGCCAATGTCTTTCCTGCCGAAACCATCTTGGAGGGCAGGACAAAGGCGCCAGCAGCACTAACGACCCCGCTCAACCTCAGGACACAGGGACGACACACCATTTGTAGCAAAAGGTACCGATGGGGAAGACTCGAGACAGGGGTTTCCTAAGATGGCTCTCTGCATCCGTGCACAAAGTGCAGTCCTCAGTACAATCCAGTTCCAAAATCAGCGAGGGGAAATGTGGGTTCCGAGCGTGGGAACACCACACGGGGGTGCCCTCGCCGCCGGCTCCGAAGGCGCCCCTAGGAAATCGAGGCAGGATCGCAGATGCGCCGCGAGACCTCCCACGGTCTCGCCGCTCGCCGGCACGGGCCAAGCTGACCACTACCTCCTAATTCGTCCCGGGTTTTCTCTCCCCGGCCAGCCCCGCGGGGACTCGGCAGGACCTCCCGACCTTGAAACCCCGGCCACCGTCCCTATCCTCCGACCCCTGTCTCCCGGACTCCCGGCCCTCGGACCCAGCTCCGGAGCCCGCCCCAGCCTGCGCTGACAGCCCGGCACCGCCCCCACCTGCTCGCCCGGGGCCCGCGAGGCCCGGCGCGCCCGCCAGGCCACTTCCTTCCCCGCCCGCACGGCCTCGCACGGGCCCGCGGGGGCGGAGAGCCGCGGGGGAAGGAGGCGCGGCCCGTGGAGGAAGCGCCGCCGTCGCCCGCACCCACCGGCATCATCTTGGCTCGGTCCGCGGCGGACCCTCGGCCGCCTGACAGGACGCTGGCGCTGAGCCCGTCGCTCCGGCCGCCTCACAGGCCGCGCGCTCGCCGCTGCGCTCTTCGGTCCGGCCTTGGTGAGGCGGCGGCTGCGGCCGGCTGCGGAGGTCTAGTCCGCCCTGTCGCGCCGCGGGCGGGCGCGCTGCGTCGCCGTCCCGGACCGGCAGCCGCCGCCGCCTCCGCCGAAGCCGGCCGCCTCCCGCCGCCCGCCGGGCTCGCCCCGCAGGCTGCACAGGCCCCGCCCCACGCGTCGCCCCCCGCCGACCTGCGCCGTCTCTGATAGGCCGAGTCGCATATGGGGCGGGGCTGTGGGCGGGGCTTCCCCGGCAGCGGCCAGGTGCGAGCGCGCTCGTGCGCGTCCGCGCTCCAGGCGGCGGGGGAGGGGTGCGCGCTGCGCACCACGGGCTCTCGCCCCCATCCCCACGAGGAGTTGCAGGGAGAGTGAGGTAGCTACGGGATCCTGAGCCCAATCTCTGAGAGACCACGACACCTCGGACGAAAAGAAGACGGAGGCCCAGAGAGGGAAGGGCCGGCCTGGTCCAGCAGCGAACCCGCAACAGGCTTGGACTCGAATCGCAGGCCTGGAGGTGGAGGGCGGATAGTAGGACACGCAGCTGTAAAGTGACCGCTGCCTGACACCGGGGTTCCCAGCGCACTTTGGGGCCGTGCATCGGAGGCTGGGGGGAGGGGTACGGGGTGCCCCTTACGTATCCACGTGATCCGGATCCGCATTGCTCAGGATAAACCCAGGAACAGGCTTAGCACCCACAGCTTCTGGGCCCTTGATCTCCCGCCCAGCGTCCTTGGCGGCCTGCTTGGGCCACGGCGGCCTTACTGTACACATGCCGGCTCTCAGCCTTGGCCCTTCACGCGAGCGATCTCCCGCTTAGAAGGCCTGTGCCCACCTGTGCCAACATCCTTCGAGGTCTGGTTCGAACGTCCCAAGGCAGGGTCCAGTCCCCATCACGAGGGTCCAGGTCACTCCTTACAGCCCTGTCTTCTGTGTCACCTCGCCCTCCAGCCTGGGAGCCTGAGTGCCACACACCAGGGCAGGTCCCCGGGCAGACTCTCAGGAAAGGCTGCCAAGTGGGAAGGCACCCTTTCTGAGCGCTCCACATTTTTCCATTTGCCTGATCCCTGATAGAAGGTACCGAGTGGCTGATGGACTGCCCTCCGCAGCACTTAAACTTCCATGAGCATCCAGAACATGGAGGCCTATGAATGGCCCCAAACACCGAAGGAAGAAAGCACCTTGGGAAGTGCCCAGCCACTTGAGAGAGCAGCAGGTGTTGGTCAAGGGCAGGTAACCTGTCTGGTTCTCAGAGAAGCTGGAGGCTTCTAAGTGGGGGCAGATAGAAGGAGGAGACCAGGGAGTTACCACCAGCCCCCTTCGTGGGGAGCCACACCTGTGCTTTGGAGGCCATGGGGGTTAGTGGTTGACAGCGTGGACTTTCCAGTTGGACAGACTTGGTTCGGCACCACCTCTGTCACACCCTCACTGTGTGATCTTAGGCAAGTCACATCACTCTGTATCTCAGATGCTAGTCTTTGTAAGAGGAGATGGTAGGGATAATAATGCCTGCCTCTGAGGCTGCTCAGATGTGATGTATGAAAAGCTCTTCGCACAATCTGGCATTTGATACCTGTCCTATCAATTGTATTCTGTAGTTATGCTATCCTTAGCAAGCAGGCTTAGCATACAGATGTCTCTGGGATTCTTAAACTTCCTCACACTGGAACATCTCTTACATCTCTTTTGAGAGCAGGACTTGGAGATAAGAGAAAGCTTAGGTAATAAGTGATTCTAGGCCTGCTATCAGGAGACCTAGGCTCCATTTCCAGCTCTGCTTCTGCCTCCCTGTGGGGCGTCAGGCAACTACACTGTTTCTCTTGGCCTCCGTTTCCCCATCTGTAACAGAAGAGTTAGATTTTGCAAACTCCAAGTGCCTTCCGACTCTGACATACTGATGTCCATGAGTTGTGAAGGGGTACCCACTAAGCCAGACACAGGCAAGCTTTTCAGGGAACTGCAGAGAGGTGCCATCTGTGGTAAGATGGTTCAAATGAGAGAAGGAAGCCTTGGCCACAAGGGTCCCATTCTTGCCTGCAGGACCTGTAGATACAAACTGGCAGCAAGGCCCTCCTTATCCTCCAGGATAGCCTGCAACCAGGTGTCCATTCAAGCCAGGCTGCCCAGTGGCTCCTTTCCAGATGGTCCTTCTTCTGCTCTCCATTCTGCAGGTCACATCACCTTGAACCTCCACCAAGGCATTCATAATTGGCCCCCCTGCTCTAACCTACACACCCCAACAATCCTACACACACTCCTGCCTTCAATCTTTTAAGCACAAACAGAACTTGGATACACAGACACATACACTCTCACCCCATAAAACTCTCAGTATCTCCCAATCACCCACACCAAAATCCACAAGAGGCCTGGCAGGAACTGTGTTGATTGAATACAGGAATTAGGGTTACGTAAGATGGCCATGTTGTTTAGAGATACATCCTAGCATATGAGAGTGGTCTGGGATGTGCTTCAAAACAATTCAGCAGAGAGATAGAGTGAGGCATGTAGGAATAGCTGAGGCATAAGTGGCAAATTCTCAGTAATTGTTGAATCTGGGTGATGTGTCTATGGGGGTACATTGCACTTCCTTGTCTGTATGTTTCAAGTATTGTACAGTATAATGATTAAACATGCTTAAATGCAAATAAAAAGTCCCTTGGGGGAGAATATCAGTATGAATTCGTATTTGCATAATGAAATTCTGGAAGGATCCACTCTCACTAATAAAGTAATGAATGCAGGTGGGAATGGGATCTGGGTAGATAAGGGACAGAAATTAGAGTGAGGCTTCACTGTTACTGTTTATAAAATAAACTTCATTTCAAAGCAGTTTTAGATTTACAGAATAATTGTGACACTCCCCAATTTAACGATGGATAGGGATGTAACTCAATATACCTATCAAAGTCAAAAATACCTAAGTGGAAAATGCCATTATAACCCTAACATACAAGCATCCTAGCTTAGCAGCGCGCTGCATAATACCAGAGTGTTGGCTGTTTCCTCTGACAATTACATAGGTGACTCATGTTGAAACTCTCTTCTGCTGCCCAGAATTACAACAGAGCTTTGGACTGAATATTGGTACTCCAGGAAAAATACAGTTTCTACCGTGTTTTTATCACTTTAACACCACTATAAAGTCAAAAAAAATCTTAAATGGAATCATTGTAAGTTGGGGGCCTCTGTATACCTCCTCCCACCCAGTTTCTTCTCATTATTAACATCGTACATTTGTATAGTATAAATAATGAACCAATATCTAAATATTCCTATGAACTAAAGGCCATACTTTTTTTTTCAGATTTCTACTTTTTAATCTAATGACCTTTGTTCCAGGACCCCACCTCATATGTAGTCATGTGTCCCTAGGCTCGTCTTGGCTATGACAGTTTCTCAGAACATTCCTTGTTTTTTTATGACTTTGATAATTTTGAGGAGTACAGGTCAGGTGTTCTGTAGAATGTTCCTTATTAGATATACATGTTGTTTTTCTCGTGATTAGGCTGAGGTTAGAGGCATTTTGAAGGAAGACCACAGAGGTGAATCATCCTCATCACGTCATGTCAAGTGCACGTTCTGTCAACAGGAGTTATCCCTGTTGATGCTGACTTTGTCACTAGGTTTCTGTTACATTTTATGTTTGATTCTTGAATCATATGAACATTTTACTGTATTAAAACAAAACTTAAAGAACATAACACTTGTATCATTTACTAGGGCTGCTATAACAAAATGCCACAAATTGGGTGGCTTAGACAACACAGATATTTCTCAGTGTTGGAGGCTAGAAGTCTAAGAAGATGCTGGCCGTGTGGGTTCTTCAGAGGCCTCTCTCCTGGGCTTGCAGATGGCTGCCCCTTGTTGGCTCTTCCATAGTCTTTTTTTTTTTTTCTGTGTATGCATATCCCTGGTACCTCCCTCTTTTTATAGAGCACTGGTCATCTTGGATTGGGGCCCAGCCATAAGACCTCATTTTAATTTAATTTCCTCCCTACAGGCTGTATCTGGGAATGCAGTTGCTCTCTGAGATGCACTGGGGTTAGGACCTCAACATACCCATTGCTGGGGGCACAATTCAGTGCATAGCAAGATCTTTCATAGCATGGCTCCAATCTACCTCTTCAAGTTTGTCTCCAGTGCCCCCACAACAAATACCTAGATCGTGTACCCCAGCCTCTCCAAACCCTCAGCTGCCCTCTTCCAAGTCCTTGTTCATCTACCTCTCTGTGTATGAAAAAACACTCTGCCATGTTCCTTTTCTTGCCACAGTTCATATGCTTCTGCATGTTTCTCCAGATTCCCCAGGGATCTCATCTTACTGCCTCCTCCCAGACTGCTGAGCCCCAGGTCACCAGTTGCAACCTGCCCTCTTAGACCTGTCAATGTTCCCTAAGGACCAGTAGGCTAGTTCAGTTAACTAGTGTCCACTGGGTTTCTCCTATATGCTAGGCCCTGCTGACAGAATCTCTAGCAAGACAGATGACCTCCTGTCCTCACAGAGTTTGTGTTCTGGTGAGGTGAGAAGATGGTAAACATGAACAAAAAGGTTGGCAAATGTATTAAATATGATAAAGTCAGATAGTGTGACAGCTGATTTTGCAGGTACAAAGTTTGAGTTGAGACCTGAATTCTGAGGAGGCAGCCTTTAGAAGCGGGGGAAGCATGAAGAAGAGGAAGGGTAGGCCAGAAGGGAAAGTATCTGCTCAGTGCTGGGAGGCCCACTGGAGGGACAAGGGGAGGGGTGGAGGTGAACTCAGGCTTAGATTTATGTGCAATGGCCAGTCTGGATTTTGTCCTGGTGAGTTTCCAGGGGGAAAGATGAGATTTGATTTATGTTTTTCAAGGTCCAGTGGCCAGTATGGAAAGGCAGCTGGCCTGTCACAAGAGTGGAGAAGGGAGGCCGCTTAGACGACCAAGATAGAGGGGGTCCCATTTGGGATGAGACTTGGAGAGGGGAAAGGAAGGACTCAGGATGGTGCCCAGGCTTCAGCCCAATGCTGGAGGTTGGGGTCCAGGTGGTGAAATTGGAGTTGTCATGCTCCCCTTCCTCTATCCAGCCTGGGCCTGCATCCCACCCTGCAGTCCATCTCACGCTGCAGCCAGAAGCCAACAAGGGCACTGCCCACCCACCGCCCATAACTACCTCTGTTTCTCATCCCATCCCAGCCGTCCTCACCCCTCAGCTCTCATCCTGGCTTCCAAGCTGGCCTCCCTTCTGCTATAAGGGAGCTTCTAAAGAGGAAAACAAACGCGGGTACTCTGAGCTGAGATCCCTGAGTGCCTCCCCAAAACCTTTGGCCAGAAGGTAGTTAAACCCCTGAAGGACTGGGTCTTCTCTTCAGCATCATGTTTTCTCCCCCCCACCCCCGCGCGGACAGTCTTCCCCACCTCACCTGCACCAAGCCAATTCCTACCGGCCTCCGCCCCACTGGTAGCCCCTTCCCCTCGTGTGGAGGTGGGGCAGAAGGACAATGGGGACGCTGGGCTCACTTTCCGCCCCCACGCTGCCCGGGGAAACCTGTTTTCACAACTGTTGGCTGTGAACCAGTCATGGCTCCACCCCTCCTCTGGGGCAATAGTAAGAGTTTTTGTTATCCAGGTTAGAGCAGCTGGCGATCTGCCTGTCTCGAGCGTTTTGTGCCGGGCTGTGCCTCCGGGTCCACTACCAAACGCCGATGGAGTGCATTGCTGCATCCACAGAAGAAAATACAACTGAAAGCCTACCCTCGCCACTCCAGGCCTCAGAGTCAGGAGGGCGTTCCTGTCGGGAGATCACACAGGAGTCTCGGACCTCGGGGCCGGGTTTGGGAAGCCGACCCGCAGGTTCTCGTTCTTATTGGCAGGCCTGTGACGCAGCCGCCGGGTGCCGGAGCTGCGGGGTCAATGCCGGGGTGGGAGGTGGAGCGTCTGTGCCCGGGACGCAGCGAGCGTGCAGCAGCCTCGTCCCGTCCCTGCAAGGCCAGGTGCTCTCTGGAGCCCAGGGCGGGCTTCGTCCCTCTCTGGAGCCCCCGGCTGACACCTACTGGGAACTGGCAGGGGCTCTTGCGGGGTTAGGCCTCCCTCCTGCCAGGATGCGTTGGGTGCCTGGAGTCAGCACACACACACACACCCCCTGGGATCCAAACCGCACACTCCCCTCCTCTTGGGATCTGTCCCGGGCCCCTGTGGAGAGAAAAAGGACCATTGCTAGGCCCGGACACATTCATTTATTCGTTTGTTCATGATCTGACCTTTCCTGTGCCCCAGTGCTAGACTGAAAGACGTAAGTCCAAATCCCCTGCCCACAGGCAGCTTTCCTTCAAAAGGTTTGTCATACACACAGTTTAGTCTCTGGTCTTTGGTTTTGGTGTCAACAGGCATCCTACCCTAAGCATCCACCATCCGCCTCTACTGCGGGTTTTCCTAACATCTTTTGCGCCTGCCACCAGCAGCTGTGCGAGTCTCCTAACCCGCCCCTGCCCTGCACTCTCTGAAGCTGCCAGGTGCCTCCAGTTTCCACTGTTATTCATGACTCTGTTTCAATCAGGGTCCCGAGGGAAACAGATGGCTTCCGCAAATGAGGGAAATTCCAGGAGGTTTATTTACAAAGAGGGGTGCCTACAGAAGAAGGAACCACAGGGATTGTACAGGTCTGTGTGACCTGCACTAGGGGGATTGTTTCCATCCCCACCCTGGAGCTGGAGGGAAAAGGGAGCGGAGGTCTCCAGTGAATGAAAGAGGGACTTATCAAGAGGATAAGGGACTATCCTTGATAGAGGGACTATCAAGAGGAGGCCTGACTTTGAGAGCAATGGCATTTGTTCAAGTGGCTGACTGTTTTAGGACACCCCACAGGGAGAAGGTAGATGGATTTCCTGACATTGCTCTCTAGCCTTGCTCTGACCTCCCACTGGAGTGCCTCACTGGACAGAACCCCCTCTGGCTTGGAGGACAAGGGGTCCAAGAGAGCAGGGAGAAGAGTAGAGCCCCCACCTGAGGAGGAAAGACAAGCCCCAGACCTTTTTCTTCTTTGTAGGGGATTTCTGTAGACTGTTCCCACCAGTGCATTCCTGAACCAGAGTCTTCTTGATTCATAAGAACAATTGAATTTTAACCATTTTACTTCTTTGCTAAGACCATACATGGTATCATGAATCCCTGACATGTGGTGGGCACACCTGGTAGCCCTACCTACAGCTTCCCACACGTGACAGCCTTGCCCCACACCTGGCAAACCAGACTGCGGTATTCTCTCTGTACTGAAGCTGGGCTGTGTTAGCTTTTGTTGCTGTAATCAAGTACCTGAGAAAAAACAACAGAAAGAAGGAAAGACTTATTTTGGCTCATAATTTCAGAAGTTTCAGTCCATGATCCCTTGGCTGAGCTAGTTTTAGGCTTGTGGCAAGGCAGTACATCATGGCAGAAGGGCATGGTGGAGGAAGGTTGCTGACCTCATGGTGGGGGAGGGGGAGAAGAATGATGAGAGAGCGCCAGCCAACCCATGGAAGGGCTCCTCCAATGACTTACTTTCTCCAACTAGTCCCACCCCTAACATTTCTACCACCAGCATCACTGGCTGAGGGCCAGATCTTCGGCTGGTCTTTAGGGGACATTCCAGACCCAGACTATAACACAAGCCTGTTATACCTCTACTCTGGTAGCTCAAATACACTTAAAATCACCCCCCTGTTATGAACTGAATGTTTGTGTCCCCCAAATTCATGTGTTGAAATCCTACCCTCCAAGGTGATGGTATTTCTGGTGGGACATTTGGAAGATGGTTAAGTTGTAAGACCTTATGAATGGAGAGGCTGGAGAGATACCACTGGACCCTCTGTTAAGTAAGGACACAGTGAAAAAATGCTGTGAACTAGAAAGCAGGCTCCCTCTAGACACTGACACCGAATCTGTGGGTACCTTGATCTTGGATTTCCCAGATGCAGAACTGTGAGAAATAAATGTCGGCTATTAGTAAGCCATCCAGTGTATGGTGCTTTGTTATAGCAGCCCAAACTAAGACACTCCTCCACCTCCACCCACCCCCATGCCCAACTCCCTACACCATAGGATGCCAGTGGTGTCTCCTCATCCCTGGAGCCAAAGCTTCTCTGGCTAGCATGGAGATGCTAGGCCCCAGCCCTCAGTGTCTAATCCAGGAGATCCCAGCCAAGAATCTGCATTTCTAACAAGTTCCCAGGTGATCCAGGACCCACACTTTGAGAACTACTGCCCTAGGTTTTCACCATCCCATACAACTGGCAGCATCTGTGGGCTGAGGAGCAGTCCTCATCAAGACTACCTAGAGGGCTGGGCATGGTAGCTCATTGGTGTAATCACAGCTAAGAGGAATCATCAAGATCTGCGGCCAACCCCAGGCAAAAACGTTAGAACCTACCTGAAAAATAACTAAAGCAAAAAGGGGATGGTGATATGGCTCAAGTAGTAGAGTTCTTGTCTAGCAAACATGAGTTGAAAAGCCCAGTACTGCCAAAAGGCTGCTAGGAGAAGGGGGCTACTCTGCTCTACTTTTTCCTTTTTTCCTTAACACTTAAAGCCTTTTAGAATAACATTATGTTTGCGCATTTATTATATGTATTGCTTATTACCTTTGCCCCTGTTAGAATGTAAGTCCCAGGAGGACAAGGATATCTGTATCCCAGGCACTTAGAACAGTACCTGGCACATAGAAGGCACTGTGAATGAGTGAAGAATGAATGCATGAGCCAGCAGAGCTGGGTAGCTTTGGAACCTTCCCAGCACCTATAGGTGTTTAATGAATGCTGGCAGGGGTCCGTGAGACAAGGATGACAAGTAGAAAATTAAAGGAGAGGATGTGGAGAGGCCTTCGGTGGGGGGGACACCTCTTAAACTGGCTGACCACATCCTGGGGGACCATCTCCTGGCTCCTTCCCATGTAATCAAGGAGCAGAGAGGTTTTGCCAGCACTGCCAATGACACTGCTGACAATTGTTTCTGGTCCTCAGCCCACTCCCTTCTTGTACTTGTACTTCTTGTGCCTTTGCTTGTTTCCAGGCTTTGGGTCCCTGCCTGCCTGTAATCCCCTGAGTGGGCACATAGAGCTTGCCATTGGAGTTGCCTGTCCTTCTGGCCCATCTGGAACTCTCTGACCTGCTGTTCTCCCTGTCACAGGTCCTCACTGCTGGGGAAGAAAATGAAGCCTGGGAGAAGGGGCCAGGCTGGTACTCTAGCATACAGCCCTGCTCTGTCCACTCTCACTGGCCATCTGCTTCCAGATCAGCCTTGGTTCCCACTCCTGAGGACAATGTCCCTTCACAAACTTGAGCTGCAGTGCTAATTCCATCCTCTCTCTTAAAAGAAAACCCTCCTCAAAACTTATCTGACCTGTCTGCATTTCCTAGCCTGAGGATTTCTTACCTGCTCTGTCTGGGGTGAGCTTTCCAAACAGCTGAATCAAGGCCACTTCTCAGTGCCCCTTAATTGATTTTTTTTATGTTGAAATTTAACCTTTAGTTTAAAAAATGTCATTGAACTTCTCCTAGATGTTTGAACAGATTTTATCTTATTTGCCTGTCACTATGACCCTGTAAAGGAGATAGCATTTTGACTTTCGCTCTTCTAAGCCCTGTCCTCTGACCAAAATGACCCTCTTCTCAGTTCTTTCACTCTCTCCTGTCTCCCTTTGGACCTGTAACAGAGAGGAGATGGAGGTGCCCAATCTGAGCCAGAAGGCCAAGATTCAAATTCAGCTCTGACCTGCACTCAACCATGTACACACAGGCAGCCTTGTTTTATGAGCTCAGAGCAGGACCCATGTTGCAGTAAGTATTTGGTTGAATAAACGTGAGAAAGAGTTATCAAGACATGTTTTCACAGCGTGCCTGTGGTCTGAGACGGGGAGCTAGACCACCCACTGCTGAGTTCAGACCGTGTTATTCTGGACAAGTTACATAACTTTTCTGTGCTGCAATTTGCTCATCTATAAAGTGAGGATAATAACAGTGTCTACCTAGAAGATTTTTGCCAGAATGACAGAAAATGATGGGTGTGGCCTGCAGTGAGAACCTGTAGACATTTGCTGATCCCCTGCACCATGTGAGAAGCTGCTGCAGAAGAGTGGGTCCTAGGTCTCAGGTCCCCCATTTATCCACTGATGGGCAGCTGTGGGTGCTGGGCTGCAAGCCTGACCTTGAGATGCCTCCACCAGCTGAACAGCAGCATTGGGTCCCTCTGTGCCCACACCCTCCTCCCCGGCCCAGACATGGCACAAGCCAGAACAGGGTGATCTGTCCCTTTTGCCAGCATCAGAGAAGGCAGCTGGCAGCCGGTTGGCCCTATTGGTGTTTGGAGATAATGAAACTGGCTGTGGCAGTCTGTGCTGTTCCTGAGAGGCTTCTGAAGAAGTCAGCCATCTCCTCTGAAGTCAGCCAGAAGGATGCTGTGCTAACCTCCCAGAACTGAAGTAGTCACTGCCCCTTACCTTACCTGATCCAGCAAGGACCGTTCAGCTGAATATGAGTGAGGGGCAGCACAGTCAAGGCCATGCTGAACCTTTGTTGAAGAATGTTGATTTTTTATTTTTGGTTTTGTTTTGTTTTGGTGGTATTGGGATTTGAACTCAAGGCCTCCTTGCACTTGCTAGGCAGGCACTCTACCATGTAAGCCATGTCCCCAACCCTTTTTGCTTTAGGTATTTTTCAAATAGGATCTCGCTTTATTCCCTGGCTGGTCTGGACCTTGATCCTTCTATTTATGCTTCCCGTGTAGCTGAGATGACCAGCTTTTATTGGTTGAGATGAGTCTCAGGAATTTCTTGCTTGGCTGACCTTGACCCTCCCGATCTCCACCATCTGAGTTGCTAGGATTACAGGTCTGAGCCACCTCGCCCAGCTGAGAGTGTTGGTCTTAAACAATGGATCAGAATTTACACACATGTGTACACACACATGCATGGCCTGCACACACGCATCTTCTGGTATAGGTTATGGGGTTTCACTTGCTTCATGTCAACTCCAAATTGCCTTCTAATGTTCTTTGCTTGTAACACAGTAATTTTTTTTTTTTTTGTGGGACTGACATTTGAGCTCAGGGTTTAGAGCTTGCAAAGCAAGCATTCTACCACTTGAGCCACAAACTCCAGTCCATTTTGCTCTGGTTATTTTAAAGACAGGGTTAAGTGAACTATTTACCTGGGCTGGTCTCAAACCTTGATTCTCCAGATCTCAGCCTCCCAAGTTGCTAGGATTACAGGTGTGAGCTACCAGTGTCTGGCACTCAATTCTCTAGTAATTTCAGTCAGAAAGGCCTAGATTAAAATTCCAATTAAAAAAATCCAAACATACAAAAATAGCTGTTTGGACTAAATACCTTTCTTTCGCATTTAGCATTAATTCATTTTTAAAAATCAAAATAGCCCATGTACTTGATTTAAAAAAAATTATAGTAGACCTTATTTCTAGAGCAGTTTTAGGCTCACAGAAAAATTAAAATTAAATATACCCCCTGTCCCTACAAAGGCACAGCCTCCCCATTATCAACAACTCCCAACACAGTGGTTATTTGTTACACTTGATGAAGAAGTGTTGGGACACTGTAATGATCCAAGTCACTCTTGGTGGTGTAATTCTACGGGTTTAGATGGGCTTCTATCCACCATCATAGTATCATACAGAGTAGCTTATCCTGCTCTAAAAGTCTCCTATTCATCTCTCTCCTGTCAACCCGATTACACTAATCCCTTTACTTTCTCCATAGTTTTGCCTTTCCCAGAATATCACATAGTTGGAATCAGTCTGTAGTCTTATTCAGACTGGCTTCTTTTATTTAATAGTAGACATTTAAGTTCCTCCACGTACTTTCATGGCTTGATAGCTCATTTCTCTTTAGCACTGAGTAAGATTCCAGTGTCTGGATGGGTCACAGTTGATTTTCCCATTCATGTACTAAGGACATCTTCATTGCTTCCAAGTCTGGCGATTTGTTTTTTTCAGTACTGGGGTTTGAACTCAGGGCCTTGCACTCACTAGTCAGGAACTCTACCACTTGAGCCATACCCCCCAGCCCAAGTTTGAGCAATATTAAATAAAGCTTTTCTGTAAAGGTCCTAGTGCAGATTTTTGGTCCAACACAAGTTTCAATTCATTTGGGTAGATACTAAGGAGTAAGATTGCTGGATTATATGGTAACAATATGCTTAGTTGTTTTTTGTTTGTTTCATTTTACTTTTTTGTAGTGCTGGTGATTGGGTGCTTGCTAAGCCACGCCCCCAATGCAGTATGCTTAGTTTTACACTGGTGTATTTGATTTTTTTCCTTATGTATATGATTTTTAACCAGACAACTATAACATACAAGTTTCAATGAGAAATAATAAGCTTAGGCCCATCTCTGAGTCATGCCCCAGGGACAATCTCCTTCAGTTCTTTTGAGGGTTTTTTGTTTGTTTGATCTTCATATCTCTAATTATCATGCTTACATTGCTATTTATTGATTTTTCCATTTGAGATATAATTGACTGACTCTTAACTGTGGCAGGTAAGAATTTAGTCCTCTTACTTCTCCCTCCCAAATACATTTTCAAAATACTTTTCAGGACTCCAATATTATGCTCAGTAAATATTGTTCACTGATCCAATTTGTGTGCAGACACTCTGCTGTAACAAGGGTTTTGTTTATGCAAATTAGCCCACAGTGATTGGTTAACGGGGGATGAGGCCAATGCTACTGGGAAGTGGAGATATTCATCCATACTCCTTCCAGCAGGGGTACGAATCCTAACTATTAAAAAGATGACCTTAGCAATAAATGAAGGCCCTAAAAAGGCAAGCTGAAACCTCTAAAAAGAAGCCTTCTCTTTGAGTGAGGGTGAAGTGTGGTAGCACCACCCCCCCTTCACACTGGGGAAGATGAGAGGGCAGAGGAAGAAGGTGTAAAGATGGACTCCCAAGCTGAAACATTACACTTGCTTTCTAATTGATTAAACAAGAACGAATTACTCCTGGTTTGTATTTTTCATGTCAGTGGAACTGGTCTGTTAGAGGTAACTGTCTTCAGGATCTCCATCCCCAGCCCCACGTTTCAGCCTAGGAAGGGAGAACCAGTTGCAGTAATTGGGCCGAAGCCTGAGGAGAAATGCTAGTGTTTTTATTGGTATCATTGTGGTTTTCATTAGGGCTCTGGTTACAAAGTTCCAAGATGCAAAACAAAAACCTAATAGACAACTTGTATCCAGAACACATAAAGAACATTTGTAATTCAATAATAAGACAAATCGCCAACAAAACAAATGAGCAAAAAACTTGAACAGATACTTCAGCAGAGAGATGGATGACATATATGCACGTGAGAAATAATCATTCATCATTGTCACTCTTGGAATAAATGCTGAAATGAGTAAGACTCTGATGTCATGGGCTGGTGAAGGTGCTGGGCACCTGAACTCTCAGACACTGAGACACTTGGTGGGTGGGAAGGTAAAACCATTGGCCCCTTTGGAAAACAGTCAGGTATTTTCTCATGAAATTGTGTGTGTGTGTGTTTGCATACAGTCCCACTTCTAGCTATTTACTCTTTTTATTAATTTTCTTGGCGGTATTTGAACTCAGGGCCTCGTGCTTGCTAGGCAGGTGCTCTACTACTTGAGCCACACTCCCAGCCCTTTTTGTTTTGTTTAATTTTTTGATAGGGTATCAAGTTTTTTCCCAATGCCAACCTCTGACCATGATCCTCCTACTTAATGCCTCCCAGTAGCTAGGATTACAGGCATACACCGTCATGGACACCTGGTTTATTTTTGGATAGACTAGCCTCCAACCTCAGTCTTCCTAATCTCCAAGTTCCGTGGCCAGCCTGGACAACATAGAGACTCCACTTGAAAAACAAAACAACATCTGCCAGTCTCAAGGCATTGATTCCACTGGCAGCTTGCTTTCAGCACTGCTGCTGGCCTGTTCTCTTTTTGGAAGCTTTTGGATTCTAAACTTTATCCTTGTTCATTTGCAATTTCAAGATCAAGTGCATGGGTGTGGGTGTTTATCCATGAATTGTGCCAGAGACTTCTTTATAAGAATACTTGTATCCTTCAGTTCTAGAAGTTTTTCTTTAAAATCTTCTTGCTAATTTCAGTTCTTCTGTTTTCTTTCTTTCTTTGTCTTTGCAGAAGTCTTAACATGCAGGTGTTAGATGTCCTGGTTTGGTCTTAGTTTTTTTCTTTTCTTTCCCCCCTGGCTTCTATATTTTTGCCTTTTGGCTGTACTTATGTAATGATGATTCCAAGAGGTCTTATCCAGTTCCCTTGCTTCAATGCTGTTTAGAGGGTCCTGACTCCTAAATTTAATTCTCTGTCTGAACCTCTCCTCCAAAACTCTGATTCCTTTATCTAACTGCCTTCTCAACATCTCTACTTGCATGTTTCACAGATGTCTTAGCTTAACATGTCCAAATCCAAATTCCTGCTTTCTAAGCCCCATGGGAGGCTGAGTAATGACTACTGAGAGATAATCATATCTTCATCTCTGAAAACTGTGGATTTTACCTTGCGGCAAAAATAAAGGACCTGGAAGTGTGAATAAGGATCTTGAAATGAGGACATGACTCTGGATTATCCATGAGCCCTCCATGCCACCACATGTATCCTCATAAGAGGAAGGTGACAAGGTCAAAGGACAAAAAAGACAAGGTAGAGATGTGGCTACAGGAGGAAGTGGTCTGAATGACGTAGGAAGGGGCTGTAAGCCAAAGGATGCAGGTGGCCCCGGGAGAGGTGAGGACAGGGATTATATAGAAGAACGCAGCCCTGCCAACTCCTTGGCTTTTGACCGGTGAGGCTGACTACTTCAGACACATGGTGTCAGAATTGTAAGAGAGTGTGCATTGTTGTTACAGCACCCGTGCTTCTTTCACAGCCTCTATCCTATCAGTCCAGAGCACCCTCATCTTTCCTCGTGTTTGGAACAAAAACCTGGGAGTCATCTTTGGGTCCCTTCATCTCACGCCCTCTATCCAGGAAATTGTTTCTGCTGTACCTTCAAAATATTACATCACAGTTCATTCCAATCCAGTGCTATCACTACAGGCCAAGCCAGCCGTCCCCACTGTGGTTTGGGTGAAGTTTGAGTGTGTCCCTCAAGTTTCTCATGCTGGAAATGGTAGCGGAGTGGAACCTTTTACAGATGGGGCCTAGGGCAAGGTAATAAGGCCATGGGTGCTGTCCTCAGAAGGGACTGATAGGTCCCACAGGACAGGTTGGTTCCCAGAGAGTGGGTTGTTATGTTGTGAAGTCACCCTATTGTCAAGGAAACAAATACAAGTACAGGTGAAGATGGGGTGGGAGATGGTGGGACAGGAGGGGTCCTTATACACTGTTGGTAGGAATGCAAATTAGTGCAGCAACTGTGGAAATCAGTTTGGAGGTTCCTCAAAAATCTAAAACTGGAACTGCCATATGACCCTGCTATCCCACTCCTGGGTATATATCCAAAGAAATGTAAGTCAGTATACCATAGAGACACCTGCACATTGGTGTTTACAGCAGCACTGTTCACAATGGCCAAGGTCTGGAATTGGCCAGGTGCCCATCAACTGATGAATGGACGAAAAATCTGATGCATACACACAATGGAGTATTCGCATCCACAAAGAAGAATGAAATCATTTTGCATGTAGGAAAATGAATGGAACTATAGATCAACATGTTAGGTGAAAATAGCCAGACTCAGAAAGACAAATATTACACATTTTCTCTCCTAGACAGAATCTAAATTTATTTATTTTATTTTTTATAGTAGCTGCTATTCTTTAATTCCAGCCAGGAATCAAAGGCCCCTATTTATTTTTTATTTTTTGGAGGTACTGGGATTTGAACTCAGAGCCTCATACTTGCTAGGCAGACGAGCCATGCCCTTAACCCCAGAACCTAGAGAACAACAACAAAAAAAGACATGAAAGTAACAGGGAGACTATTTGTGAAGGAGAATGGGACCAGTGAAGGGGGAAGAGGAAAGAAGAGAGAGCAATGGTGGTAAATATGACCAAAGAACAATATCTGCATCCATGAAAATGTCACAATGAAATACACTATTTTGTACAATTAATATGCATTTAAAAAGGGGGGATATTGATCAAGGCACCACGTGTCTGTCCTCTTCTGCCCTTGGCTGATCCTTTTCTCCCTCTCCATCATGAAGTGATGTAGCCAGGGGTCCCTCGCCATGTCACTAACACCATGATGTTTGGGCCCACTAGCCACCAGAGTTGTGAACCAAATAAACTTTCTTTTTTTTTCTTTCTATTTTTATTTTTAAACCTCCTTACTTTCTGAAGGACCCAGATTCAGGTAGTTTGCTATGCCACAGACAGCTGACTAAGACAATTGCTTCTTTGGATCACCTACTACCCAAACCTCCGGATTCTTCTGACTTTGCTACCCACTTACCAGTGCACTTCTTAAAAGAAGTAAGGTCATTTCCTTCCTTGCTCAAAATTTCCAAGGGCTTTGCATCTTACCTGGTGAAAGTCAGGTCCCTCTGTTGCCTACAGGCTTGGTACAATATGCCACCTCCACTTCTCCCTCTCTCACCTCATCCCTAGCAATTCTCCCCACTGTTTTACTCTGCTCCAGCCACACTCCTCTCAGGACCTTTGCACTTGCTCGTCTCTCAGATCCCACATGACTAGGGCCAGTTAAATAAGCTACAAAATGAAAGTGCGGTACTCCTCATTTAAGGGGGGAGTGCCATTAAATGTACTAATATACAAAATTCTTCCCTTTCTCCCTCCTAACCTGTCATGATGGTGTTTACTTGCTATTTAACGGTGCACTCCAGAGCACAGGAATGCTTGCCATGAATGTGCAGACTCTGACAGGTGCCTGAGGTACTCAGGAAACCATGGGTTGCCAAGCATCTCACCAGCAGGGCAGGGAATCCTGCTTCTCCTTCCCATGCATAACCCCAAGGGTTACAGCCTCTGTGCCTAGAAGCACTCAGTCCTGGACAGAAGGTCCAAGGCACCCACCTGCCACACTATGGCTCTGTCAGCCTGGGGTCAGATGGCCACTTCCATGTCCTCCCTTGAGATGCCATGGAGCACGTGTGCCTGTCTGTGACTCCCACACTCACATGTAGGTCCCCACAGTTGGCAGCAGTGGCTGAGCTGGGCTGTGTGTGTGGCTATGATGCAGCCTGGGCCACCCACCAGCCAGAAGCAGAGCAGGCAACAGACAGCTGTCCCCAGAAAGTCTGGGAGCTAGTGAGAAACCATTCATGAGACAAGCTCTGACCCCAGGGGCACACTGCAGGATCCCACTGGGTGTTGCTTACAAAACACAAATTCAAAGAACAAATTGTGAAGATGCAGCATCCGAACACAAGCCTGAGGCGGACCCTCCTGAACAGGGCCCTTTGCAAGCAGGCTGATCAATGAAGCCATCCTGGTACGAGCTCCCTCTGCCCCTGGGTCAGGTCTCTGCACAAACAGAGGGGGCAATCCAGTTGACAGCCTACATGTTGTTTCATGTCTATCCTCACCTCTGGGACATGACGCAGGCATCTCCCAAGCACCCAGGACAGCACAGGCAAATGCTTGATAAATATACTGCACGGAGGGCTAGGTGCAGTGACTTACATCTGTAATCCCAGCTACTTAGGAGGTGGAGATAGGGAGACTCAAGGTTCAGGACCAGCTAGAGTACCCCCCCCCATCAGTAAGCTGGGTGTGGTGGTACATGCCTGTAATTTCAACTACTCAAAGAAGAAGGTAAGAGGATCAAGATCCAGGGGAAAAAAACATGAGACCCTATCTGAAAATAACTAAAGCAGGCCTGGAGGCATAGCTCAAGTGGTAGAGAGAGCCTGCTTAGCAAGTGCAAGGCCCTGAGTTCAACCCCCAGTACCACCATGAATGAATGATAGGTGAATGAATGAATGAATGGGTGAATGAATGTGTGAACAGGTGAGTGAGGTAATGCAAGAGCACATGAGCTTTCTCCCCACTGGTGCAATTTGCAGGCACATGGGTTACAGCATCCTCAGACATGCTCAGTCTCTTCCAGCTGCCTTTTGCCTTTCAACTGTATTCTGTTCTTCCATGCCCTATCTCCTCCCTGCCTCTGTCCTCTTGGATTTACTGGTTCTCACTGCTGTAGAGTTCTGGGAAGCAGTTGCCTCCTGTCCACTGTAACCAGGCTCCTTGCCTTTCTCAGCCCTGGTTCCCTCCTCCTCCTGTAGGTGGTTTGTTAACCCTGACTGGAGGCCAGGCTCCTTTCCAGGCCGGTTACCAACTTGGTAAATCCTTCCCCAGAGGAAGACACTGCAATTGTTAATCTAACTCCTTAGGTGAATGAACAGAATCAGAGAGGTTAAGCAACTTGCCTCAGGCCACATAGCTGCTAAGTGGAAGGGTGGGGACTTGAACCTGAGCCACTGACCACAAAGCCTGTGACTCTGACAGTTCATATGCCCCTGGATATGAGGTAACGATGGGGAGTGCCAGTCCTGCAAGCCTTCTACTGGGAGTGCCAGCTCTGCAAGCCTTCTGCTGGGAGGCTGTGGTTCATTTCCTGCAATTAGGGCAAAGGGGTGGGGCCAGGCTACCTGCCAAGTACGTTTTGGGCTGTCGATGTGAACTTGGAACTTACTTCTTTTTCCTGGAGTCTTCCAGAACCAACGCTTGTCTCTCTCATCCCAGAGGAAGCAGCCTGGAGGCAGCACCTCAAAAAGGGTAAGATGTGTCCTGAGGCCTGCAGGTTGAGCATGAGATGCAGAGGGACTCTCAGGCCCCAGGATAAGACGGTGCAGGTCTCAGGTCATGCCTAACCTGAGTGCCAAAGCTGACCCTGCCTCCAAAGCCTGGGGATGCGTGGCAGGACCCAAGGGGGCCAGGAGACTCACAGTAGGCTTTGCAGGAGGTGGGGCTGTGTGTGGAGGAGAAGCAGGCCACTGTTGGAGGACACTGGAAGGGTTCTGCATGGCCTGCACCCTTTTTGGAAGCTTTCTGGGCATTTCCTGCCTGCCTTTTGACCTTCTGGAAGGCTGCATAGACTTGTCAGGTAATTGACATGTTCTAAGGCATGCACCTCATACCACCTGCTCTTCCTTCCTGCTGTGAGCCCAGAGGGTGTTTTACACATGCAGCCTTCTTTGTCTTTCACTCAGCCTTTTGAAGTGGGTGCTGCTCTCACCTCACTTGACGATGAGGGCACCGAGGCCCCAGGATGCTCCCACCCTGCCACCTGAGGTCACACAGCAGCACTGGGCTAGGGTCTACGCAGCCCCAGCTCCACCTTCATCCTGGGTGTTTCCTGACCTGTGCCGGCAGTTCTACCATCAAAGCTGCCTGGCCCAGGGCCAGCAGACTGGTGTGCCAGGCAGTGCCAAGGAGGCAGGCTGAGGACTTGGTCATACTGGGGCTGCAGGCTCTGGCTCTGGGCTGCTGGCCAAGGAGAGCAATCCATCCGACAGCTGTCAGACTCCACGTCTCCCTCCTTAGAGGGGCGTAGGATCCTCCACTGGCCCGCTGCGAGGAGAGGCCAAGGAGGGAGCTGACTCCTTGGCCCCCCTGCAGCAGGACCCTGGGCCTCAAAACTGTCTTCCCTGCCCTGTACCCTCCTGGCTGCCACTGACGGGTTTGATTCTAGTTGAGTTACAGTGCAGCCCCAGGAGTGCTGGTCTTGCAGGCAAAGTGGGGTGTGATCCAGGAGATGGTCACCCTGCTCAGGCCCTTCTAGGGTCTGCTTCAGAGCCTACACAGAAATGATCTCCAGGGACCCAAGGAATCCTGTTATTGAGGGGCCTGTACCCTGTTCTTCCCTGCCCCTGGCTTTTGGTCCCAGTGACCTTCCATTCTGTCTCCCAGGGCTGGCCCTGCCCCCCTTGTCACTTTCTCAACTGTCATCCTCCCCTACCCCCAGCCGTCATGCCTGCTGTTGCTTGACTCCAGGATGCCCTGGCACCCATCTTCTCTAGTTGAAATCAACTTGGCCTTCAAAGCCCAGCTCAGGCACTCCCTCCTCCATGTAGCTGTCCCTCACTCACCCAGGTTAGGGGACTCATCCTGGCCCACCTGTCCTGCTCCAAACAGTGCAGGCTAGAGGGACGTGTGCAGGCTGGGCCTGAGCAACCCTTTCTTGAGTGTGTTTGTGGGGCTTCACTCTTGAGGAGCTCCAGGACTGGACTGCCTCAAGGCTCAGAATGGGGATGTCTGACTGCCCAAGGCTGCAGAGAGAGGTCCTTGGCCCCCTGCCCATCCTAGGCCCCCAGGGCCTACACTCCGACCCCACCCTGCATAGCCACTCACTGTCAGCAACTTTTAATACTCAGTCTCCTCATTTGTGGGCTGGTGATAAGGAGACTTACTTCAAAACCCGGGTGGCAGGCTCCAGCATGTCAGGCCTCTGGAACTCACGCCTATTGGTAGTTACATCCTGGTAGCTGCTCCTAATGATAACTTAATCAGCTCATCAACCCTGCCTGTGGGCAAGAGCCAGCCCAGTGCGTGCGGAGGGGGGGTGGTGGTGCGGGCTGAAGATTCCCTAAGGGAGAGGAGGTGGTGGAAACTCCAGCTTTGCCCCATTCCAGCCTAAAGCCCCTGTTCTGTTCTGGTGTCCCCATAGTCACATGAACCACCTTCCCTGCACATGTCTGTCTTTCCCCTCTGTCTGCACCTTCTGTGACCCCATGGCTCTGCAAAGGGCCTGGCTCTCAGCAGAGAGGTGAGGGTAAGGAAGGACCTCAGAGACCTTTCAGCCTCTTTCAGTTTACAGATGAAGAAGCAGAGGCCCAGGGAGGGCAGCAAACTTGAACAAGAACACAAGGAAATAGACCAGCATCAGAGGGCCAGGAGCCAAGCAAGGGACCTTAAACCAGGTCTGTTTAATTACAGGTGGGATCTAGTTCCAGAAGGCTCCAGGAGCTGCAGTTAAAGGTGACTTTTAAGGTCAGCGTGTGGGGCATCCTGAGGAAATGGCTATGTGTCCTGCAGCCTGCCTCACCTGGAGCTCGGCTGTCTAGTTGTCTACAGCAAGCAGTCTGGCAGCAGGTCACTCTTCAAAAAGGGCTCTAGGAGTCTATGCGGCACCCCATCTGCTAGGTCTCCCAGGAAAAGGTAGGGGGCCCCAGAGACCCAGGGTTGCAAGATCCATTCTAGGCTTCCTGTTAGGTGTCCTGGGGTTCATGCCAGAGGCCTTAGCTTTCCCTGGACTCCAGCTCCTTTGCTGTATCTGCCTGGTCCCTGCCAGCCCTGGCCCCTACGCACCTCATCCTGGACATCAGTAGCACTCACTGGGCTTCCTGTCCCCATTGCACTCTTCTCAACTGTCCACACAGTGGCCTGCCCAACCCAAGTCTGATGAGGCCATCCTGAAACGCTTCTGGCTCCCGATTGCCCACAGGGTAAACTCTGATCTCCTTTTCACCTGTTCCAGTCTTTGTCTCCAACACTTGAACTACCCTTAAGAAGGGAAGGATGTTTCACAGGTAGGAGGTGGCAGCACTGTCTTGCCCAGATGGAGGTTCCTCATCTGCCAACCCCAATCCTCCCCCATCCTCCCCCGCTGCTCCAGGGCTGGCCTCAGAGGACCTCACAGGAATGACCTGGCTTGTCGGAATAGTCAGGAGGCTGACCAGAGGTGCATACATGGGACACCAAACTGAGCCTCTGACCTTTGTGGATACTCTCAGGCCTGGCCTGGCTCACTGCTCCAGGTCACTAGAACCACTGGCTGGCCCTTTCCCACTCCCTAGTTGACTCCAGCCCAGCCCCAAGGAACAAACCAGATGTGAGGTGAGAGGGGCTGACCAGGTGGGTCCCTGCTCTGCAGCTGAGCACAGAACTCTTTCACATTCTCTCCAACCTGGGATCTCTGACACCAGCCTTATTGGCCTCTGTCCATCAAACCCTGTGTCTGCCCCTCAGGTCTACAGCCTTATTCTGGGTCCCAGTCCTAGGTCACTTTCTGCCCTCCCTGTTGTACATGGCTGGACTTCTGAGCACACAACTCCATGCCTGTGACTGGCTCTGACCAGCTGCTAGATAGGTACCATCCTCTCTGGGCACAGCCCCTTGACACTGGCTGGTTAGTGGAACCACTTGTCAATGAAACAATAACCCCCAGGTGTGTGCGGGGCAGCTGTGGGAGCCACTGTGATGGCCGTGACTGATGTTCATGTGTTTGCACATCAAGTGATGTTTGCAGCATCGCTTGAGCCATGCATGGTTTGGCTCCCTGTTCTCAGAGGGGTCTGGATGAAGAGCAACCCCTTCAGGCAAAGCCTCCTTCTGGGAACAAAGTGCCTCACTGGGGCAGGCCAGTGGGCAGGACCCTGGACCTCCTCATTTCTGAAGCTTTCCTGTTGTGTAGCCACACCCTGGCACATGCTCAGATAAGGTCCAGCCTGGCAGGTTCCTCCTCAGCATCTGTGACTGTCTCAGGCAGAGAAAGTCACGTTGTGAGGCAGTGCTCGGTCCACAGGCATCCCTACTGAGTTCTATACCTGTGGAAGACCAGGGTGAGGATGAAAGCCCACAGAGCAGAATGCTATTGGTGATGGGGGAGACCACCAGGACACACCTTACTGAATGTTGCCACCAAGAGCAAGGATATGCTAAGGTAAGCAGTTCCAAGATGCAGGTCCAGGTTTTGCAGCCTGGTACCTGGGGTTGACAGAGGCACCTGGCATCTCCAGGCTCCAGCTAGGAGCATGACCTTTGTGCATGTGGCCCCAAGTGTGTGTGGCCTGTGCTTTACCTATGTGGTGGCCTGTGCTCCTGGGATCAGTTTCCTGAGCCCAGCAGCCCATCCTTCCTGCCACATGCTGCAGGTCTCTGTCTCACCCTGGGTCTAGCTGTTCTTTCCCTGGTGTGCCTTCCCTTCCTGTTGCCATCTCTTCCCATCTGATCCTGTGTTCTGGACTGAGTGACAACAACCTGAGCCACAAGGAAAGCTTGGGCTTTTCCTACAGCCCCATGCTGGGGGGTGGGGCGTCCTCCTGGTTTCCTCCTGCACAAAGATCTCTTACCTGGCTTCTGACCAACCTGGCTTTGTCCTCTCACTGCCCATCCCCCAGTCCTCCCTCAAAACTCTCCCTTGTCTCCCTTGTAGGAGACTCAGTTTAACTTCTTTGCCCCTAAAGAACCATCCATACCCTTCCACTCCTCCTAGACACAGCCTGAGTCATGGACAGATGGACATGCAATTATGGAAGCCCCTCAGGTCACAGGGTCTTAGGGAAGAAGGTCTAGTGTAGTGGGAAGTGCCCTGTCCCTGAGTGGACACTCTGGGGCTCAGCTCAGCTGAGCATGACCCAGTTCATCCTACAAGACCCAGGCTGAACTCTTCCCACAGAGGTGGCTGTCGTCCTCCTGCTGGAGGAGATGGAAGGGAATGGGCAGGTCAGAATCTGCTGGAGGCTAGGACCACATCCCACTCATGTCTCTTCCCTCCCACACGTGGGAGGTTCCTTTATTTTTAAGATGAGAAGAAGATTTTTGGAAGCACAGCCCATGCCGGGAAGTCTCCACCAGCAGAATCCTCAGGAATAGGGGAAAGATAGAGTTGGTGGGGCTCCTCAGAAGTCAGGCTGGTGTGTGCTGCTCCCTGGATCTACACTATTGCTTCAGGAGGTAACACTTGAGGCTGTGTTTTGAGCCTCTCTGTGCTCTCAATGCATACTTTCTGACTCAGGGGAAATACACCTAACTTACATTGTCTTCAAGCCTTTAATATTTAGTCACTTTTAAGCCAGGCCCTGGTGGCTCACGCCTGTAATCCTAGCTACTCAGGAGGCAGAGATCAGGAGGACCAGGGTTTAAAGCCAGCCTGGGCAAATGATTCGTGAGACCCTACCTTAAACAAACCCGTCACAAAAAAAGGCTTGTGGAGTGACTCAAGGTGTAGGCTCTGAGTTTAAGTACTACCCTCCCCCACAAAAAGAAAAGAAATTAGTTACTTTTACTTCTTTGACTTTTTTTGGTTAATTTTATTCATATGTGCATACTTTTGGTTACTTTAAATGATACTCTTTCTACCAAATGGCCCAGTAATTTCACTCTAGATATATTTGTAAGAGAAATGAAACATACATCCACACAAAAACCTGTACATAAGTGTCTGTTAGCAGCAGTATTCATAACAGTCAAAATGACAAACAACCCAAAAGTCCATCAGTTGTTGAATGAATAAACAAAATGCGGTCTATCCAGCCAGCCATAAAAAGAAATTAAGTACTGATACAGGCCACAATGTGGCTAAACCTTGAGAACATTATGCTATTTGGGTATGGTGGCCAGTGCTTGTAATCTTAGCTCCCTGAGATTACTCAGGAGGCTAAGGAAAAGGAATTTTGAGTTTGAGGCCAGCCTGAGCTACATAACGAGACCTTATTTCAAAAATAAAAATTTGGAAAGAAAAAGAAAAAAAGAAAGAAAAACTAAACATTATGCTAAGTGAAAAGAAGCCAGAAAAGATACCCATTCTATGCAATGCTATTTTCTATGAATTGTGCAGAACAGGCAAATCCATAGAGACAGAAAGTAAAGGGTTGCCAAGGACTGGGGAAAAAGGGGCGGACTACTAGAACAGGGGTTCTTTCTGGAATTAGGCGAGATTGGGCACATTCAGGATGGTATGGCCGTAGACTCTGGAATTAGATAGTGGTGACGGTTGTACAACTTTGTGAATATACTAAAAACCACTTAATTGCACACTTGATTTATTTTTGTTGTGCTGGGGATGGAACCCAGGACATCCCCAACCCTGCTTTTAAATTTTATTTTGAGAGAAGGCCTTGCTCTGTAGCTCAGGCTAGCCTCAAACTTATGATCTTCTTACCTCAGCCTCTGGAGTTCTAGCATTATAGGTGTATCTCACCATGCCCAGCTTTGTTGTCAGTTTAAAATGGTACATTCTGGGGCTGGGGTACAGCTTAGTGGTAGAATGCGTGCTTAATGTGCTCGATTTCCCAGGTTCTATCCCCAGCACCAAAATAAACTATTAATTAATTAAAAGAGTTAATTTATGGTATGTGAGTTATGCATCAATGTACTTTGTCATATATAAAGTGTGCATACTTTCACCAGACCTGTTCCAGACCTGCTGTGAGGAAGACAAGGTTCCTGGTGTCCCCCTGTTCTTCTGCCTGCCAGTCTCTCCTTGCTCAGTCCCAAACACTGAATGTGGGCCCCTTCCAACATGAACCTGAAACACCCACCAACCCAGGACAGTGGGAAAGGATCTTGGAAAGGAACAGAACTTGTGATCATAATTGTGGTAGAAAGTAATTTCTGTGCACCGAACATGCACTATATGCCAAGGCTACAGCACTTTTTTGTACTTGTTTTATTAAGCCTCACAATGACCTTCAGGTCAGGTACCCTGTCCCCATGTTACAGATGAGAAAACTGAGATGAGAGACATGTGATGGGGCCTTTTACAGAGTTGGGATTGGACCCAGACCTGAATATTTTTTGGCAGTACTGGGATTTGGACTCAAGGCCTCATGCTTGCTAGTCCCTGAGTGGCTCTACCGCTTGAGCAACTCTGCCAGCTCCGTTTTTGTGTTCGGTATTTTCTTGCCAAGCAGGAGCTCTACCACTTCAGCCACACCTCCAAGTGTTCGGTATTTTCAAGATAGGGTCTCTCTCTCCCTCTCCCTCCCTCTCTTGCTCTCTCTCTCTTTTTATGGTGCTGGTTTGAACTCAGGGCCTACACCTTGAGCCACTACACCAGCCATTTTTTGTGAAGGGTTTTTTTTTTTTTTTACAGGGGAGAGCGCGAACGCAGTCCCCCACTACCACAAATTATGCAGTCGAGTTTCCCACATTTGGGGAAATCACAGGGGTCAGCATATCCGGAGTGCAATGGTTAAGCCTTGCCCTGGGAAAACCACCTTTGTGATCATGGTGTCTCCCCTGCCAGGTAAGTATATGTGAAGGGTTTTTTTGAGCTAGGGTCTCATGAACTACTTGCCTGGGTCTGGCTTTGAACCATGATCCTTCTGCTCTCTGCCTCCTGAAAGTAGCTAGGATTACAGGAGGAAGCCACCAATGCCTGGAAAGTCTAGAATTTTTTGACCACATTGGAGAACAGCCTCCCATCATCCAAGGCAGCCCCACATTTGCTTTCTGTTGCCAAATGTGTGTTTCCTTACAGTAGTGCTCACATGTACCTGTTCACTGTGTGTGGCTTAAACCCTTTCTGCAATCTGAGGCTTTTCCGGAGAAGGCAGGCCCAATGATACAGAGGAAGACAGAGGAGGCAGGAGCCATCCCTCTGCTTCCCTCCCAGGCCTCCACCCTGACCTCGAGTAGGTACAGGCCTGGGTAGTGACCGTGACCTGCTTTGTGGCAGACAAAGGGAAGCTTGTTTGCCGTTGTGGATGCCGGAATTAGACAATATTTAGCTTTCCCTCAGTGGAGAAGCGTCCCCTGCCCCCATTAGGCAGGAACCAGTTCCTGTTGGGCAGGGCAAGGCTGGATCCCTGCCAGGAACCTGGAGGGGGGGTCTTCTTTCTGGACCACTCCCTGTACTCTGTCCCTGGGGACCAATTCCAGAGGTTTAATCATTAATGGGCACGTTTAGCCTTTGGTTGCAGGCTGGAATTTGGGATCTGTGCCCAGGAACAATTATCTCTGACACATTATTTTGTGTAAAATCACTTTTAGCTGATAAAGCTGAAATAAAAAGGGGTCCATTAACCAGTGCTGGCCTCTCGGCATCTGGGCTCCCTGAGAGATCACTAAGGAGCAGCCTTTTGGAGGCTGTGAAATATTCTCTAGAAAATTTGCTTAAAATTGTGGCTTTGCACTGCAGCAGTTCGGTGTGTTTTCAGACCCTCCACATGTCACTCCCATCTGTGGTTTGGGGGATTGGCAGAGTGCCTTGGAGATGTGCCTACTTTCTGTGCATCCATTGAGGACTGGGGAGAAGTTGATGCCCACTTTGCTCCTATTCTGGGTTTCCTAAGTGAGAGGCATGGACTCCCCATCCTCCTAGCCCAGGCCAGAGGCACAGGCAGGGTTGAGATGAGGAGCCCTACTCTGTGCTTCACAAGGGAGTGAGACCCCATTTTGATTCCTCAGCTCTCTTCATCTTTAGCATCAGGTGCCCAGGTCCCTTCTTCTGTCTCTTCCCCCTGACCTCTGAGGCAGCTGGCCAGATGCCCATCTCTCCCTTGAGGCAGCCCTGTCAGGCCCAGCAGCCACTATTGTGTTCCTGCTGCTGCAACATTTTGGGGACCATATAGAGAGGCTCTGGTTGAGGAAGGGTGGTGGTTTTCCCTATATCCTCCACAGCCCCCTCCCTCTCCTTCCTAAGTCTGGATCTTCGGGTTCCCTGGGCTCCCTTTCTCTCTCTTAGCTTAGAGCACCTGCCTCCCATCACCTCATCACATCTCGGTTTAAATGTAACCCTTTGAGATCTGCCTATTCCCTAGAGCCCCTCCTAAAATGCTGACTGCCCAGCATACAAGGGGACCCCAAAAGCTCACCTATTGAGGCATGCAGACCATCAGGTGTCTGTTCACCTTTCTGCTTTCCCATATATCTACCTTCCAAGCCCTGCTCCCCAGCCTGAGACTAAAACCTGAGTCTGCCTCTACCTCCTGTGTACAGCTTGTTCTTTCCAAACAAGCTGTGTCTGAGTTGTCCTCCTCCATTGCAGTGCTGGCGTGTGGTAGGACTGGTCAGCACAGTCTTTTTTTTTTTCTTTTATTCATATGTGCATACAATGTTTGGGTTATTTCTCCCCCCTTTCCTCTACCCTCTCCCTTTCTCCCATCTCCTCCCTTTCCCCCTCTACCCCATCGCTACCAGGCAGAAACTATTTTGCCCTTATCTCTAATTTTGTTGAAGAGAGAGTATAAGCAATAATAGGAAGGACCAAGGGATTTTGCTAGTTGAGATAAGGATAGCTATTCAGGGAGTTGACTCCCATTGCTTTCCTGTACATGTGTGTTACCTTCTAAGTTAATTCTTCTCGAACTAACCTTTTCTCTAGTTCCTGGTCTCCTTCTCCTATTAGCCTCTGTCACTTTAAAGTTTCTGCATTAGTTCCTTTGCATTGAGGACATCAAATGCTATCTTGTTTTTTGGGGGGTTTCTTGCCAATCCTCATACCTCCCTTGTGTGCTCTCACCTCATCATGTGATCAAAGTCCAATCCCCGTGTTGTGTTTGCCCTTGATCTAATGTCCGCATATGAGGGAGAACATATGATTTTTGGTCTTCTGGGCCTGGCTAACCTCGCTCAGGATGATGTTCTTCAGTTCCATCCATTTAGCTGCAAATGATAACATTTCGTTTTTCTTCATGGCTTACACATAGGTGACTGCAGAGTCAGGTATGCACAACCTAGGATAGTCAAAAGCCCTCAGACAAACTCAGGCATAGTGGTAGATGCCTGTAATCCCAGCACTGGGAAGGCTGAGGCAGGAGTATCATTAGTTTGAGGTCAGCATGGGCTACATAAGGAGACCCTGTCTCAAAAAAACAAACAAACAAACAAAAAAAAAACAGAGCTCCCAGACAGGAAAGGCCCAAAGAGCCCAGGCCACAGAGAAGGTCAGGGCCCAGATCTGGGGTCTAGTCACAACTAACTCCTGCCTATTTTTCCACAAATACCCCTGGGCCCTCCCTGTGTGGCTCTGCTGTGGGACTGCGGATCCTCCCTGGGCTTAATTTCCTGCTGTTCTGTGAGGTTCAGGCCTACGTGACCTTTGGGGCCTTCCTGCCTGCCAGCCCCTGACTCCGGATGGCCAGACGCACTCCCAGAAACTCCACCCAGCTTCGTGTGGTCAGGCTCCACCGGAAAGGTTGACCAGAGCTGCCGGATGGGCACACCCCTGTTTGGGCTTGCCCATTGCCCCCTCCCCCAACCAGGAGCCTTCCCAGAATCCAGGAAATTGAGGACTTGAGCAGGAAAGTTTGGAGGTCTGATAGCCCACCTCTGCCCAATTGCAGGACTTGGGCCTATTCTGGGACCTGCCAGGGAACCCAGACCTGCTGCCCTAGAACAAACCCTGCCTGCAAGGTGCTCTCAGGAGAAATGGCCAAGACCCACGAGGAAAAGAACCTCTATGTCCCTTTTGCCCTGCCCCACCTTTGCACCCCTGCCACCTCAAGATTCCCCAGGACCTGCATGAGGACAGGGGCTGCCCAGAAGACCACCTGTTGGTGCTTGGTCTGTGCCTACTCATGCCAGGCGCTGGCTCCTGGGATTAGGATCCAACATAAAATCTTAAAGGACTTCACCCACAAAGAGAAGGCGCCTGTCTCTTCTGTGAATCATTCTGTGAATAGGGATTCAGATAATTCTCAAGAGAATGGAGCTTGTTATTCGTGAAGACCTTTGTTCCAAAAAAAACACCAAAAAAAAAAAAAAAACCCTTTGTTCCTCACCATTCACAGAAATACATTCCAGAGCACGTGCAGCAATTCTGCAGCCTCTAGAAAAACTATACCCATGTGGAGCTCCTGAGGTACATCATCCAGACCCCAAGGAGACAGGCTATATTGCCTCTTCCCCAGAAGTCATCATTGAGAGCACAGCTTGGATGCAGAGGTCATGGGTGCCAGGCATGCCCAGGGATGCACTTTCCCAATGAGCAGGCTGTGTTATCTGCAGTATGCATGAGAGAGGAAGGTGATACTTTCCAGATGTTTAGGGAGCTGCCTCTCACTCCCAGCCCTGCCCAGGCCAAGCTCTTACTGCACTCTGTGTGTGTGTGCCAAGTGGGAACGAATGGGCCCTGGGGGGAATGGAGCAGCCTGGGTAGGGTCCCTTTGGCCCTGCAAACCCCCATGTCAGGTGCTCCCCACTCAGCCAGGGACAGCCCTGATACAGCCCACTCCAGTTCAGTGTCAAGTGGAGCTGGCTCCTGTGGGACAGTGAGTTTTGTGGAGAGGAGTCCTGTGAGCAGGAGGCTGGCAGGGGGTCCCCCGTCAACACTTTCCTGAACACCTGATGCCAGTGGATGAACCAGCCATGCACACTGTTGTCTCCAGAGACCCCTGGGAGACAGCTCTTCATTGACTACTGAGATCAGGGTGATTTTTTTTTTTTTGGAGTACTGGATCTTGAACTCAGGGCCTACACCTTGAGTCACTCCACCAGCCCTATTTTTGTGAAGGGTTTTTTGAGATAGGATCTCGAGAACTATTTTCCCAGGCTGGATTTGAACTGCGATCCTCCTGAGTGGCTAGGATTACAGGTGTGAGCCACCGGCGCCTGGCTAGGTGATATGTTTAAGAGATGACACAGACAGACCTACCCCAGTTCCCTGCCCTACTGTGTCCTCAGTGAGCCACATGACTCCTAGAGCATCGATTTCCTCAAGTGGAGGTAAGAGTTAGGGCACCTGCCTCGAGGATGAAATGGCACAACCTTGGAGGAGAGGTGAGGGGCTCTGTTGGCTCTGGCAGGAGACCTGCATTTGCATTGATGAATAGGGCTGTGCTTGTGAACAAGGGTACCTGACAGAGGACATCGGACTTAAAGAAACTCCGAGACCCCAGAAAACCTGCGTGTTCAGAGGCTGGAGCTTAAGAGGGTGGCCAGGCTCCTCTGGCTTGAGGGCCTTGAGAGGTGACCATGGCCAAGAAGGGGCTCCTGTCTAAATTTTATGCCTGAGTAAGACCTAGCTAGTTCATGTCCATTCAAGATTCCAAGATGCCTCTGAAGGACTCAGTGAGCACCCAACAGTGAGGTTCAGTAACGTTAGTTTGAGAAGATGTCTTATCTCTGGCCCTTTTCTTCCTGCTGCCCCAGTAAGGCCATGAGGTTTGTTCCCTGAAAGTGGGTGTCTTTTAGAAAAAAAGTGTCTTGGCTCAGAGAAGAAAGAGCCCCACCAGAGCTCATGGCAGATCTTAGGGCAGGTTGGGCTTTAGATCCAAAGCCTGACCTCCTTCCCCAGGGGTGGCCTTGGTCCTTCCATAATCCCTATGTGTTCCAATTTTAACCATTTTCCTTCTCAAGCCTCAGTTTCCCCATCTATAAAGTGATGCTGCACTAAGCTCCTTCTGTCTTGGACAGCTCCATGAGTTCCCTAAAATAATAACTAGGCTTTTCCATGTTGGGTCTTCCTGCCTGGTGCAGGCAGGAGTTTCTGAGATGACATCTGTTCCAGGCTCAGAGAGACACTATTTACCACCTGGGTGCTGCACAAACCACAGGCCAGTCCCAGGCTGCCGTCACACCACCCTCAATCACTGACTCTCATAAAATGTGCTTTTTCACTCCTTCCTCCAGGCTGTAGGCAGCAAACTGGCAGGTCACCCAGGATGTGGTCCTGTGGGACCACTTGCCACCCACTCTAGAATCCCCTTACTTGATGAGGGACACCAGCGGACTGCAAAAAGGGTTGATCTTAGCCCTATCCTTGGCCAGTAAGGATGGACTCATCTGATACCATTTTTCAAATTCCTTTGGCCCAAAGAATTTTCCCCACTCCACCCCAGGCAGCTGTCAGAGGAGACTGCTGGAGACATCACTCAGGTGGTCAGTCTCTACTAGACCACAAGATGCTCAAGGGCTTCCTTGAGGCTTTTCATGGCTAAGATTATGGTTGGCGATGCTGACCTTGAAAGCGGTCATGGTCACAGTGGCCTCTGCTGGACTTCCATGAGGGCAGCAGATCTAAAGCTGGTAGGCACCCTGCCTGGATCTCCAATTTTAGCCATTTATCTTTGAGAGGGCAGAGGGGCAAATGTAGTGCAGTGCTTTGCATAAAGATGAGAGATTCTAAAGGAGCAACCAGTGGGGACTGAATAATCAGAGTAGACTCCAGGGTCTTCCAGCCACCCCCATTATCTGGGAATGCCTCTTATCTGGGGCTCAATGGCCAAGTCTGGAGAGGTTAGCTTGCCCCATCACCTTCCGTGGATTTGGCTGCTGACTCAAGCTGACCAATCAGAATCTTCCTCTTGAAAGCTAACTCTGGATTGGCTCATCAAGGAGGCCAGGGGCCCTGAGGATCACATCCTGGAAGAAACACCATAACTCCTTTGATATTATAAAAATCCAAAGTAACAATAAATTTAGTATAAAGATTTTAACTGGCTTTATTTTTGATTCTAGAATGGGCCTCACTTGAGTCCATAAACTAGTGTAAGTGTTTCAGTGGCTCAAAAGGTTAGGCAAAAAAGTAGTTTCAGCTTGGTGATATGGATCTTCAGTCTGAGGGCCACTGTTTTGATTTTTAGATTGCTCAGTTGGGGCCCAGTGACCTCCTAGGTTTTATATTTAATAGTGTGAAGATAAATATGTTAATGAATAATTAATGTTCATTAATATTTTTCTCAAACTGAAAGCTTATTTTCTCCTGATTTTAAGAGAAATAAAAACATTTCTGTGGGTCCTGTGCCTTCTGGGGAGTCAGCTTGCCTCAAAGTGGCCCTGTCTCAAGGCTACAGGCTTGAACCTGGAGATTCATACCTCCTTCCTGTATAGTTAGTGTCCCCTTGGACTTGCCCAGAGCTGCTGTAAGTACTGATGGCTGAAAGATGCATAGCCACCTTCCACCATGGCTGAGCCCTGCACGGAAGGCTGTGTCATTCATTGCCACCATTCCTCAGATCCCCCATCTCTCAGGTGAAAATTCAGGGTGGAGGAAGTTGCTGCTTCATCCAGGGCTGGAAAGCGGCAGAGGCCCAGCTGGGCTGCAAGCACAGATTCTGGATCCAAACTTGTGGGCCTCAGAATTGGTGTTCAGAATGTTCTTTGTAAAGAGCTGAGCAAATTCCTCCCAGTTTCTCAGGCCCACTCTTTTCCTTCCTCCCTGGTTCCTCCCGGTCAAGTTGGATGTGAGGAAATGAGTCTTGGAGTAGGAGGGGGGCAGTGGGCAGAACAGAAAGGGTAAGTGTCTACTTCAGACCCCTTTTAGATGCCCATACACTGGGCACGGATCAAATCCTCCAGCATCCTGAACCTGCTCTCTTGTTCAACCCAGGCAAGCAGTGATGTCCCCAAGGCTGCCCTAAAAGCAAGAGGATCTTCTCTGGGTACACATAGGAGCTGCACATTTCATGGTTCTGTCCAGAGAGAGGGGTCAGTCCTGGTGAGAAAACTGGGGTACTGCCTGCTGTCTCTGGCTCCTCAGAAGACCCCCAGGTCCCATGGAGCCACATTAGCCTTTACCTAGAACCGGAAAAGAAGCAGGAAGTATGAGGGTAAAAATAGAAGCTCCAGCCAGTCTGGGCAGGAATGGAGCCTCAGCACCACATTTCTGCCTGCTTGGATGCTGGGGTCACACACACCCATCACCGGCCTCAAATCATTGAGTCTCCTCTCCTCTGCTCCTTGGGGACCATCGGGCCACTAAGACCTTCTGGACTGGACACGGTGGCAGGGCCCTGTGATTCATGAGGGTGGCCAGTTGGGCCCAGACTGAAGGGCTGAAGCCAGCCATGCAGGACAGAGCTGGGTTCCAGGGCCTGGGCCCTCCTGTGTTTCCAGGGCTTCTCTCAGTCTCTGTAGGTCTGGCCCTGTAGAAGCACAAGGGGCCCACCTCAGAACCAGTGGATGTGGGATAAGCGAGGCCCCAGCAAAATTTAAACCAGGGCAGCTTGAGTAAGTTGCTTCACACTTGAGCTTCCACCTGGGAGTCTGAGACAAGTCAGGGCTGTTGGATTCAGCGCACACAGTGACAGTTTGAGTCTCCCATCGCCCTCATCCAGCTGGAGAAGGGGTTTCTTCCTCACCTCTGTCCACCCCATCAACCTTTCCCTGTCAGTGGGTCACACTAGAGGCCTGGTGGGGGTTAGGGGCACAAAGCTACTGTGTTTTCATCAGAACCTGCTGTCCCTCCCCCAGCCACACTGCTGGTTTTTTTTTTTTTTTTTTTTTTTGGTGCTCTCTGTCTGGTTGCAACTCAGGCTTTCCTTCCTCTGGTCTCTTCCTGGCCCACCTGGAAGGGTACAGAGTTCAGAGTCAGGAAGTCAGGGCATTCAGGTTGATTGGCTGACTAGGCAGTCAGGCCTGCTAGAGCCTCTGTTTCCCTGAAGCTCACAGGAAAACCCAGCTTTTGCCCTGCCTCCATGAGAGAAGTGGGAGAGGCAATGTGCGGACTATTGAGTGTCACACTCCTACAGGAAGAAGGTCTCCTAATGAGCCAGCAGCCAAAACCCCTGTAGCTGGTCATGCTCACCTCCTGCCCTCAAGGAGGGGGACCACAGAGTTAGTCCTCTCCTGGGTCCCACCCACCTAAGGCTGAAGGTGAGGTAGGGCATGATGATAACCCCAGGAGTGGAAGAAGCAGGTGAGTCACCCCAGTCAGGAGCAGGAAATGGGTCATTACAAAATGGTCACTATCAAGGCCCAGAGAGTGGGAGCATGACATCACAGTGGTGACCTCACCAGCAGGGATAGGAAGCACCTGCCAACTTCCCAGGCTGGCCCTGTGCTCCATCATTCCTCTGTCTACTCTTTGTGTTGGTAGCCTGCCCTGAACCCTAATGCTGAGAGGACCAGGGACAAGGACCTTGTCCAGGTCAACAGGAATCTCCAGTGCAGAGCAGACAGGGCTTTAGTGGCCAGGAGATGGGACTCTGGCTGAGGTCACCATCACAAAAGGCCTTAAACTGTGAGTTAGCAGCTCCAATGAGCCTACAGGTGGGGCTCCAGGCCAGGAGAGATCACACTGTGAACTGCAAATTTTGGTGAATGTCAGAGTTGTAACTCTGGTTTTACATTTTTTCCTTTTTTTTTTTTTCACTCAAATACTCATATGATAGAAGTGGCTCTGGCTTCTGAGTCCTTGGGAAGCCCCTCTGAGGGTTCAGCAAGCAAACTCTGCGTGGTATAAGGGAGGGCTGGATGGCAGCCTGAGGGTGCCCTGGGTGGGGGAAGGACAACCAGAGGTGACCCTTTCCATCTGGTGCTCTGGACAAGTCACTCCCTATCCTCTGGTCCCAGTCCTTGGAGCTCCCCTGTGTACGGAGGAAAGAAAGCCACTGGTGCTATCCATCTGGGATGGAATGGACAGGAGTGCTGCTCTGTGGGGCATGTCTGCTGCTCCAGGGCCCCACCCACTCACTCACACTGTTACTAGATGCCAAGGACAGCACAGGAAGCGGGATGTATTTCTCCTTCCTACAGGAAGCAGCTTTGAGGAGCCTTAGTGTGGCATGAAGGCATTAGGAAGGGGCTGAGTCCCTCTGCAGCCTCCCTTGAGGCCTGTGGTGAGCCATCAGAGATCTTCACTTCAGCACCCTAGCCCTGGGAAGCACTAGGCTACCAGAGCAGCCTGGAGTTCCATTGAGCTGGAGGGAAGCCCAGCCCTGTTCCCCCACCCCCAGACTCGGCAGCAGGAAGCAGCTGGGGAAACAAGATAGGCAGCATACCGGGTGGTCAGAGCTGTCTGGTGATGACTGGCTAGTGTCACGAGCGCCACTCTTTGCCTACTCCTGTCCCAACCTACCTTGTTGTGTAGAAAATACCCAATTGTGAGTAGACTCGGGTGGGAGGGTTTGGAGTTCACTGTGCCTCTCCCTGTCAGGGGTCTTGCCAGCATTGGCACCTGTCCAGAGGGACACTGATGAGCTGTGATTCTGCTGAACTGTGATTGGGCAAGTCTCCTCATCTGGAGCCTGAACTAACAACACTGTCCACTCAGTGCTTTAAGGTCTTTATCATGAGCAGAAAATAGCAACAGGACACTTCAAAAACAATAAAGCAACGCCCCCAGCCTGGATGAGTGGCAGTAGATGATAAGATCATCAGGGTAGGGCTTCATGAACTCCCAGTTGGGTTAGTGTCCAGATGCCCAAGGCCACCTGCCTGACCACCCTGATGCTGCACTAGTTTAGGATTTCAGTGAGCCCCATGGCCCCTGAGGGAGGCTGTGGGATGACTCAGCCTGCTTCCCACTGCCCTCATTCCACACTCAGGCTGTGTGAAGCTGCCTCCCACTGGGAAGAGCAATCTTTCCCTGGCCTGGAGCTCCAAATGCAGCCTTGGTGGTGACATCGAGACAGTGCTGACAGCTCACAGTGAGGCCTTTTGTGAAGGTGGCCTCAGGCACAACTCTGTTCAGGGCCATCACACCTGGTCCTCTCAGCCTCAGGACTCAGGGCAGTCCACAGGCACAGAAGGATGGTGGAGCACAGGGCTAGCCTAGGGAGCTGGCAGGTGCTTCCTATCCCTGTTGGTGAGGTCACTGCTGTGATGTCATGCTCCCACTCTTTAGGTTTTGGTAGTGACCATTCTGGTAATAACGCATTTCCTGCTCCTGGCTGGGGTGACTCATCTTTTTTTTCTGCTCCTGGGGTTATCACCATATCTGCCTCACCTTTAGCCTCAGGTGGTTAGAGCCTGGGAGAGGATCAACTCTGTGGGAACCCAAAGGCAGGTGATTGTGACCAACTTCAGGAGTCTCAGCTGTTGTCTCATAGGGAGACCTTTTTCATTCAGGGGTGTGGCAATCTACAGTTTGCACAGCTGCCCCCCAATTCTCTCATCTAGAGAGCCTAGAGTACCAGAGTAGTTGTTCTCTGCTCCTGACGTTAGACTGACCTTCCACCCTCTGCTCCCCATGCCATCACAGGCTGTTGTGTCCTGAGGGACACGGGCCACCTCAGTTCATTGTCTTTCAATCTCTTATGACCTGCTGATATGGCCCTTACAACCACATCTGCAGGTGAGAACTTGAGGCTTAGGGTGGAGGTGAAGTTTATTTGCCCAAGGTCACACATTACCAGGTGGCGAAATTCAACTGGAGTTTGGTAAGGTGTGATGCCAGGCAGTTCATCTTCTGCCACAAAGGCAATAGGACCAGTCAGGGAAGAGGTCAGCATCTGGGAGGTGGGAGATGACCAAAGGTCTGGCAGCCTGACCCAGGGCTGGGACCCTCTGTTCTGACACTGCTGCATGGTTCCAGCACTTTCTTTTCCTGCCAGGGCTCAGCCAGGATTTATTTCCAAGCTGCCAAGAAACATCCCTGGTCCTGGGCTCCCCATGCCCACTGGGGCATCCCTCCTGTCTGCCCTCCAGTGGCTCCGTTCCAAGCTCCAGACCTAGTGCTGCCTATGTGCAGGGAGCAAAGTCTCCTCAGTCACTGAGGAGCAGATGTGGTCTCCTGAGAGACTCCCACTGGTGCCCTCCTAGGGACCACATGCCATGGGCTGATGCGCGCTCGCACACTCATTTCTCCCTGCCTTGGTGTGATCCTTCATGCTCAAGTGACAGATCTGGGGAACCTACCAGAGCCAATGGGGGAGCAGGAGCATGGTTGTTGAGTGGAGGCTGCAGTCTAGGGTTTTGGCCCATAGCAAGTCTCCTAGGAGTGCTTGTTGCATGTGCCACAGAGCGCCTTTGTCTGGCTTAGAGAGGTCTGGGATTTTGAGCCTGAAGTATGGATTGGGAACAGTATATTGCAGAGAGCCCGGATGCCTGTCTGAAGGAGGACCAACTGCAGGACCAGGGTGGGCACTGCAACCAATGCCTATGTGCCAAGGACCACTTAGGACAGGAGTTCTGAGTGAAGCCCAGGAGTGAAGTGATGATGGGTCAGTGTTTGCAAAGGCCCTCCAAATTACCTGTCTTCTGTTATCTCTTTGCTGCTGGAATTCTAGTTTGCTGGCCTTTTTTGGTTTCTCTGTGCATTTTACTGTCTGTAGATTAACTTTGATTTGACACATTATTATTTCCTCCCCCTCCCTTTTTTTCTTTTTCTTTTGGCCATACTAGCTAGGGCTTACTAGTGTTTGAACTCAGGGCCTTGCATCTGCTCAGAGGGCACTGTACCATTTGAGCCATGACCCCAGCCCATTTTGTTTTAGTTATAGTCTCCCATCTATGCCCTGGCCAGTATGGATCACAATCCACCTTTTTTTTTTTGGGGGGTGGGACTGGAGTTTGAACTTACGGCTTCATGCTCACAAAGCAGGTTCTCTAGTTCTTGAGCAGTCCATTTTGCTCTGGTTATTTTTTGGAGATGAGGTCTCATGAACTATTTATTGGGGCTGGCCTCAATCCCAATCTCAGCCTCCCAAGTAGCTAGGATTATAGGAGTAAGCCACCGGAACTTGGTTCACAATCGTGCTTATGCTTCCTGCGTAGCTGGGATGACAGGCACACACCACCGTGCCCCTTTTCATTGGTTGAAATGGGATCCCGTGAACTTTTTGCCTAAGCTGACCTTGAATCTTAATTTTCCTGATCTCTGCACACACTATAAATGGGTATTATTTTAAATTTTATTTAAAATCATACAATAATTCTTGAATACTGTCATAAAAATTAAACCATCGCCAATAAAATTTGAGTCCAGTTGATCAGGTTAGACTCTTCCCCATTCCCAGTGTATTCACTGGTTTTTCTTTTTTGTGTGTGTGTGTGTGTGTGTACTTTGATGCCTACACCAGTTTTAGGTTGTGAATGTTTTCAATTCAATGACATTGCTGCGTGTATGGACATGTAAATTGCCTTTTCCCTCTTGTTGCACCAGCATGTAGAGATGTACTTTATGATCCCCAGATGCAGAGGACGCCTGGTATACAGCATCCTTCCTCCACAGGAAGGATGACATCTGTTTTATGGATGAGGAAGGTAAACTCCAGAGAGATTGTGTGACTTGCTCAGGGACTAGGTGAGGACTGGCAGGGACAGGTGTGATAGATGACAAAGGAGTGGTCAGGGAGTGGGGCTGGAGCCAGAGGGCAGGCTGAGAGCTGTTGATTCCAGCTGGTTTTCAGGGACACTGAGTGCAACTGAGGAGTTGCTCAGATGCTGTCCAGCCATGCACTCCCCAAGCCTCCTCTGCTGGCACTAGGCTCCCCAAGCCTCCTCTGCTGGCCTGGGCTGGATGTGCAGGGCTGGGTGATGACCAGGCTGGCCCTGACCTCCAGGACATACACCTTCATCTCCTTTGGTGCCAGCTGGACCAAGTCCTGCTGCTTGCACTTCCGTGGGAAAATATCAGTCCTCCCACTGAACCAGCTTGGGGTGGCCTCTCTACTGGGTACCTGATCCCTAGAACTTGGACAAGGGCCAGACAAGCTGAAAAGGCCACGCTGCTAGGTGGGTGAGGGTGTGACCTGTAGGGCTTCCCAGAAGGCCCAGCCAACCAAAGTGCTAATTAGGGCAGGCATCCATCTGAGAAGGAGGATGAATCTTGGGAAGTGACCTCCTGCCTCTCTAGCACTGCTTCCTTCTGATTCAGAAGGCCCAGAGCTTAGAGGCACCCAGCAGGTCACAGGTCTTGTCCTATTCTCCACAAATGGGCCTCCCTCAACTGACCCACCTCCACTCCCAGTGCTCGGCTAACTGAGGCCAGGGTCATCCTTGGGGTGGGGGTGGGAACACACTCAGGGTGTGTCCCAGAGCCAGGCCTGGCACAGTGTCCTTGGCCTGGTTTCTTAGGGCTGGGCCCTGCCTGACCGCCTTGTTTTGGTTTTCATATTCACAAGGCCACAGGAGCTCAGTGGCTAAAGAGTACTGCCACCAGCAGCCTCTGTCTCTCTTCCACTCAGGACATTCACACACGGGGTGGGTCTCAGGGAGAAGGTGTAGTTACCTGCCAGAGTCGTGGGCTTAGTCTGAGGGTCCATGTGCCCCCGGCCTCCTGCTTAGCTGGACCTATGACTGGCCAGGTTCCCTGTATACTCCCACAGCCTTCTTAATGTAAAATGAAAAAAAGCAAAGAAAAATATTAAATAAAACGGAAGCCAAGAGCTCTGCCTATGTGGCTGCTACCTGGAATGATGACAGGCCCTTGCACTGGGGGTGCAGAGGCGCCCCCTTGCTGTCTGAGCCAGCATCGCTATCTGGCAAATCTCAGTGGGGGCATTCTCAACCTGCATAGCAGGGTCTCTTTGGATTTCTTTTTTCTTTTTTTTTACTGGCACCGGGATTTGAAGTCAGAGCCTTGTGCTTGCTAGGCAGGCTCTCCACCACCTGAGCCACTCATCCAGCCCTTTTAAGCAAGGTCTCTTGAGGAGCATTTGAAAAACACTTTCATTATAGAAGCTGTCAAACACTGTTGATATTTTACATATGAAACTCTTTAGAGAAGGAGGTAGAATTTCTGAATCTCCATATGCTCATCAATTATCAACTCATGGCCCAATTTGTCTTACATATCCCCCACCCAGTTCTCTTCTTTCTATATTTTGAAGCAACCTGAAGACCTTTTGTTTACAATGCACAAGTGTCAGCCTCTCACCTCAGACTTTTAACTCAGCAATCCAGGGTAGGGCCCAGTATAGGTGTGTTTTAGCAAAGCAACCTGGGAAACATGGAGCAGTCAGGATCTGAGCACCCGGTGACATGGAGAGACCCCAGGGGAGGTGAGAGAGATGGGTATCTGCTAGGGCCCCACTCAGGATGACCAGTACCTTCCTTCAAGATATGGAGAGAAAGAGCTGCTGTCAAGTGGGAACAGATCCCCCATGGGGGATCTTGTAGAGAGAGACTGACTCTTCATTGCCTTCTGGAGGGGTTGCTGCCAGTCTCATCAATTCTTCACTCTTGGGAGAGTGAAGACCCTTGAGAGGAGCCCACCCTGATCCGAGTTAACTAGGTGACTGCAAGGCTGCATATTCCCTGGGGGACTGAGCCAGCCGGTTCCTATCAAACAAGAGCCTGCTGCTGCTGGAGCCAGCGGACAAAGGATGCTTTGTTCACCCACCAAAATAAACACTTCCCTTGGATATTTACTCCGGGACTGAATGTAATATGGGGTGTAAGTTACTCTTTAACAGGCAACTGGATCCGGCTGTGGAGCTCGCTTGAACTCATTTCCTGGGGGGAAGGCATCGTCACCACCAGTCCAGATGTTGATTAGCTAACCCTCCTGGTGGATGAGGAGCCGCTGGGGTGGCTGTCGTCAGGACCCTGAGATCTAGAGCACAGTGGCCACCTTAATTGGCCTTACTTGGTTCCTCAGGAACCAGGGGAGGCTGAGTGAAACAGGCCCAGTAAAGGATATTTCCTCTGCTTAGGTGAGAGATCTGTCACCTGTGACACCCGCTTTGGGAAAGGTCAGTCCACATGGGCTTCTGGGGGATGGGTGCCGACACAGTCTTCCCAGACCCAAAGCCCTCCATACATCACAGCCATAGCCACCCAAGCCTGGACGTCTAAATCAGGGTCATTGACTGACATACTATGACCTCAAAACTTTTAGAGATAAAATAACACTGCTGTAGCTCAGTGGTAGAGTGCTTTCCTAGCATGTGGCAAGCCCTGGGTTCCATCCAAAATAAAATGTAAAAATAAAGTAAAATATATAAAAAGTGTATGAAACTGGAAGCTGTACAACTCAAAATTTCAAAACCCAGATGGGATGGGTGTGGTGGTGCATGCCTGTAATCCTAGCACTCAGGAGGCCATACCGTGTTTCAAAAAACAAACCAAAATAAAAAACCAAAAATCAAAACCAAGACCAAAAAACAACAAAAAAGCCATCTAGATGGAGATTTCAATAATGAAGAGAGAAGAGTTGCAGAGCTGTTGGAAAATGAAGCCATCTTCCAATCTCCAACAGCCATGCCAACTGGGTCGTGGGAGCACTCCTGGCCAGGGCAAGTTGTCCACAGCTGGCTAGAGACCTATAACTTGGTGGAAAAAGATGAGCAGGGCCAATCTTATGACTTTGCTCAGTTATTTGGACCAAAAAAGAGAGGAGGGAAGCTCCTCGCAGGAGGGTAATGTGAACAAATGTCACATGGTGCCATAGGGGCCAGCTGCACCATGATGCCACCCTCTACAGGAGTGCAGCAGGGGCAGGCACCAGGAGAAGGAGGAGACAGGGAGTGAGCCTAGAAAGAACCTGAGATGCAAAGAGCCTCCATGTCCTAGACTTTGTCCAGATTCAGCCACAGTGCCAGGGTCTAGGAGGCATAGGGCACACAGTGCCTGCCTTTGTCTCCCTGGTACTATCCAGGACCACATGAGTGAATCTCAGCTTTTCCAGACCTTGAGTGAGAACATCTCAGGATGTCAGGGGGACCTGCTGTTAGTTCTCCTCCGAGGTCCCCATGCTGCCTTGGTCGCAAGGCATGGAAATGAGGGACAGGATTGGAGCTGGGTGGGGGAAGCTATGTGATGATGTGATAAGTCTAGACTAGTCAGTTATCCACCTTAGGTCAACTTGCATTGGTTCAAACACTGAGCATGCTGGGACTCAATGGCTGGGCCAGGTTGACATGGGGACAGCTAAGGTGGGCAAGAACACTAGCTAAGGTGGTCAGCATCGACACTAGCTACATCTTTGTGCGTGTGTGTGTGTGTGTGTGTGTGTGTGTGTGAGAGACACAGTGGTCCCTCACTATTTTTGAGGGACTGATTCCCATACCTGTGGATACCAAAATCTTCAGATGCAGGAGCTCCTCTTAAAAAGGTGTAGTATTTGCGTAGGATCTCACAATCCCCCCCTAATACTTTGAATCACCTCTAGCTGACTTATGAGACTTAATATAATGTTAAATGCTGTGTAAATAATTATTATACTATACTGCTTAAGGAATAATGACAAGGAAAAGGTCTGTATATACTAGGTGCAGGTGCTATTTTTTCAAATATTTCAAATTTGCTATTGGTTGAATCTGAATGTAGAAGCTGTGGGTATGGAGAGGTGAGTGTAATTTTTTTTAACCATAAATTGGGGACTGGACTTATGAGAGTCCATGTCTTCCTTAAAAGGTTTGCCCTAGGAAGGCTTGATGCTGGAAAGTAGGGGTAAGCCCAGTCCACTGGCCAGAATCATACAAGGAGGGAGACTGAATTTGAACCGGTTTCCCTCTTCAATTTCCTAAGAAATTGAGCTTAGGGCAACTAGTGGAGCTACCCTGCCCTATGCTGTGATGGGGTGCATTCCTTGAATGCTCCCAGCCTGTCAGGACAGGCACAGTGAGGGGCAGTGGGATGGACGCAGCAGGGCAGGCATCCAGGTGTGCAGCCTGCACTCTGCAGCTGCTCTCCTCAGGACACCGGGCAGCTGGGGCCAGAGGGAACTGCTCTTTTGAAAGGAGGGGACCTGTATTAGGAAAGCCTGCCAGGATAATATCTGCTCTACTGACCATAGGACTGCAGGTAGTAAAGGCTTTGCTGAAGGCCTTGCTGTAGGCTTCCTTACAAGGTAGGCTCTTCTAGGCCAGGGAATCCTGAACTTGAGAGTGCACCAGACTCTCCCTGAGGGCTCTGCAAGGCACAGAGTGCTGGACCCTTCCTGAGGGTCTGATGCGGCAGGTCTGCCCTTCCGACATGTTCCCAGATGCTATAGGGCTGTGGTCCCAGATCCCACTTTGAGAACTGCTGTTGCAGGGGCTGCAGGCCATCACAGGTAGGATTGGATTTGCAAGCATGAAGTGCATCTTCAACTCCTTTAAGGATGAGGCACACAGAAGACAACCCTCTCCCTTTGCCTGGTTTTCTGGAGCTTGGGCTGGATGGGAGGTAGCCGTGGGCAAGGTTCCTATGGAAGGTAGGGTGGGAGTGCCCATGGTTTGGGAAGGCTGTCCAGTGACCTTTGGTGACGAGACACATCTGGCATGCACAATTTCTGAGGCCAGTAGTGCCTCTGCAAATGGGCGAATTTCAGAACCACTCAGTTTCCTGGGAGGGTGCACCGGACACTGTGGGTACCACTTTCACTGGAAAAACAACTTGGTTTTAAGGCCAGAATGGGGACAAAAAACACAGGCTCTTTCTCTGTCCCTTTTCAAAAGAGAGAAAGACTGCATTTCTATAGCAGAGTGTCTTCATTGAGCTTGGTGAGAACCTGAGCCCGCCAGGACAGGCAGCTCCTGTGTGGCTCCAAGCTGTCCCCACAGGAGTCCCTTTGTGGGGCAAGGGAGACAGCGGGCCTCCTGCCAGTCTCCCGGATACTTGAGGGCACTGGTGGGTCCATCACGTTGTTCTCAAGCTTTAGTTTGGGACTATCAGGTTACCAGAAGGCAGGTGGTGAGAAGGCAGAGGAGTGCACAGTGGGGCGCCAAGGCAGGGGACACTGGGATACCTGTGGGCTAACTGTACGCTCCCTGCTTCTTCATCTCTGGCACATTTATCAGGTGTCCAGAATCCCAGCGTGGGTTACAAGAAGGTGACTCCCAGATGAGGATTCAGTTTGTTGGGCTAGGTTGAGGGGAGCAGGCTTTTAAATGCTTATGGAGGCACAAGGAACTGATCTGGGGTTGGGGGGCCTCTGGTCCAAGTCTCACTGGAGGAGCCATGGCCTGATCCCAGCATGGCCTGATCCCAGCATGGGCCACTCAAGAGGACATGAACCCCCAGCAGCTGGGACTCTGCCCTGAGGAAGCCAGCAAAGCTGGGCAGGTGTTCAGGGGCCGTAGGTGAGCCCAGGTCAGGACAGGGTCCACTCGATCTGGTAGGAAATGATCCTTGAAATTCTTCTGTCAAATAAGGAAGTTTTGTTGTTGTTGGTTTTTTTTTTTTTTTTTCGATAGTATGGGATTTTGAACTCGGCCTCATGCTTGCTAAGCAGGCACTCTACCATTTAGGCCACTCCACCAATCCCAAATAAGGAAGACGTATAATGAGTTTTGTGTCACAAGAAAGGTGTGTGGGAAGTGTGTGGCTGGGAACACCAGCGCTGGACTCATTCCATCCAGTCTCAGGGCTCCTGAGTCTAACCCTGGGCCCTAAGTGAGACAGTCAGTTAAAGTGGAGCTGTTCAACAGGGGATAGGCACTCAGAAGAGCTGAAGTTCTTGGAACACGAGCAACCCAAAGTGTGTTCCAGGCACAGCAGGCCTCAAGGTGACATTCATCTGTGACACTTTGGGTGGAACCTACTTTTGTCTCCTGCAGTGCTGAAAGTCTCTGAAGTGCTAAGTGCACACTTGCAGGATCTATCCAGCAGAGGGCACAAGCCCCCAAGCACCTGCTCCCTTCCCTGGCATATACAGTAGGAATAAAGTTCCCTGGAATAAGCCCAGGGAGATCTAAATTTAGAATCCCCAAACTCTCATGACAATCGTAAACTGTCAGTTGCACTCTGAAAATCAGAGACAAGGTCTCACTGTATTGTCCAGGCTGGCATTAAACTCATACCTTCCTGGTTCAGCCTCCCAAGTAGCTGGGACTATGGTGGATCCCTCACAGTTGGCCTACAAAAATAATTTTTAACTGGCATCCCTATTCAATTAAATCCATTAAAAAGCAGAGTGCCTACTATAAATGCCTGTTCCAATGTTAGATAGTGGGCATAAAGAGATGAATTTCTGTCCTTTACATAAATCTTCAATTTCTGATCTATCATCCTACTGTTGCTTCACAGCTGTTTATTTTTGGACAGTGTGATTTGTGCTCATTAAAAATCCACTAGCTATACAACTACAGAGCTGAGAGGGACTCTGAAGGGCTTCTCACCCAACTCCTCATTTTAGAATAGGAAAGCAGAGGCCCAGGAAAGCGCAGGAGTCTGCCTGAGGCCACACAAGCTCTAAGTGGTAGCTCTACCTGGAACCTGAATCCAACCTGTCAGAACAATCTCAGGTACAGCGGAACACGGCTGTGCACTGTGAGGCATTTGCAGCTGTCTCCTTTTAAGGTAAACTGTTTTGAACACATGATACACTTCCAGGAGCCAGGATTCCTGCTGTGAAGTGGCAGGTGCACTGCAGATACAAACAGTTCATTAAAATGTATGTTGAAGGAAGCTTCAGTATATGAAGTTGTTTTCTTTGGATACGTCTACAACTTAAAGTCATGTCGATTTTGTTGTTGTTTAAAAAAAAGGCTGGGAGTGTAGCTCAGTGATAGAGCACTTACCTAATGTATGTAAGGCCCTGGGTTTTATTCCCAGCACCACAAAAAGCAAAGTTAAAATCATTTTGTTATGTACTCTACCAGTTTAAAAAAGTTGTCACAAGAGATCAAATCCTTAGTAAAACTATCACCAGAGACTGCAGCTAACAGAAAAAAAAAAAAATCTTATATAAGACCAGAAAAACTTTGTGTGCCAGACTTGATGCTATTGTTATAATTTTACATGTTCTACATGTTATAATTTTAAATGTTCTCCTTTTACCATTCTTAATTTCCATCAGTTCTTCGAATATGCATAATATTCCCACCCCAGCATCGTGACTTAAGTTGTAATTTTTACTGAGGTGAGAACAGCATCTTCTACTTCCTCTCAGGGGCACTGTTCCTGGCACAGCATATGCACCCCTAGGAGGGGTTCAGGAAGTCTGGGAGACAATCATGAGCCAGACCCTCCCCCTGACATGTTGCCGCCTGCTGGGGAGAAAGGGCGAGGTCTGCATTCTCACAAGTGTTCCTTGGGTGCAGTTGTCAGGCTACTGGCTGAGGGCCCTGGTAGACTGTCCTGCTGGTGATTATGGAAATGACTGGCAGTGAGTAACCCCTGCCTACAGCACCATCTTTCCCCCTGGGTGAAACCTGGCTTCCCTGGAGCTGGATGGAGGAGACAGTTCACCTTGGATGCCACAGCAGTCTGCCTGCTGCCCATCTCCTGAACTTGGTCCTGCAACCCTAGGGAGCTACCAAAGCAGTGTGCGGCTCAGGAAACTGGCACAGTGCCAGGGCTGAGGCTGGCTCACAACAGCTGTTTAATCCTTTGGTTCTTTTATTTATTTATTTTGCGGTGTTGGCGTTTGAACTCGGGGCCTACAACTTGAGCCACTCCACCAGTTCGGTTTTTGTTTTGGTGACAGTTTTTTTTGAGATAGGATCTTGTGAACTATTTGCCAGGGCTGGCTTCAAAACATGATCCTCCTTATCTTTGCCTCCTGAGTAGCTAGGATTATAGGCGTGAGCCACTGATGCCCAGCTGGCTCTTCTTTTGATGGGTTCTAAGACACCTACCTGCCAAATGCTCAAATTTGTTTTTCTAACTATTTGAATTTACTTAGTTTCCTTAAAATGACATGAAAATTCAAGTTTTTTTTCTCAAGCAGTAGTCATCTGACAAGGTATGTGGGAATTTTTTCAATTGCAATACTCAATCCTTTTTATTATGAAGTAGAATATATTTTTCAAATGTCAAGATGGCAGGAAAAGACCAAATGTGTTATTAGAAAGGAATAAAGCACATCAAGATGACAGCATAGAAGCATTATCTTCTATTTCAGTGTTAAGTTGCAAATTTAATTTTAAAAATAAGTTTTGTTCCTAATTAAGGGTTTCCTGACACTTTTCCCCCTAGGCTTAAGCATTTAACTCAGGTCTGTAGCAGAATGCCATTCAAGAGGGGAAAAAATATCAAAGGTGACTTTCCTGTCATTTTGCTAACAGGACACTGGAGTATGACATGGATGTCTGAGCTAATCAATTGACTCAAGTTCCCAGGATTGCAGTGGAGGCTAAAATAGGCGTAAAGCTGACAAAGGCTCTCCATGCATGGCTTTTCTTTCTTTCTTTTTTGTTAAACTTAAGTATTTTAAAAAAACTTTTTATTGAGGGAAGTTAAAACACATATCAAGGTAGACTCTTGAGCCAGGTGTGGTAGTGCATGCTTGTAATCCCAGTGCTTGGGAGATGGAGGCAGGAGGATCTCAAATTTGAGACCAGCCTGGGCTACATAGTGAGACTATGTCACAGAACAAAAACCACAAACTAAAGCTTGAGGCTAGGTTAAAGGTATCACTGAAAACTACATATGCAGAACGGTCCAGATTTCACCCTTTTTGCCTTTAGGGTTACTCTGCGGTGCTTTTGGAAAGCACTGTGTGTAGGTCTTTGGAATTCCTTCCTGAGGCTGCTGTGTTATGTCTGTATACAACTTTCCTCCATTGCCTCCTTGCCACTCCTGGGTCGCTCTGTGACCCCCTTCCCATCCAGCACATTCCACCCACACAATCACCTACCAGCGCTCCATGTCACAGGGAGGCCAGGGTGACCACTGCCTGGACATGCTCTGGCTCCACCTACAGGCCACTTTCAGTACAGAACCTGGTGTTTCCAAAGTTCAGGAAATTCAGGTCTTAGTGAGTTTTGGGCTAGCAAATCCAATTCTAATTCTCACTCAGCTCTGCACAAGATGTGGTGTGGGCGCTGGTCCATTATGGGGTTATAGGCAGAACTAACTTACCCCAATGATCTTGACTGAAGGAAACCTTAGTGATGGGGAAGAGCAACTGCTCAGCCTTTTGTTAAGACACTTCTGCTTCTATCCTGTCCTCACTTTCTCCCTTTCTGGACAAGCTCAGACTCTCAGAGCCCAAGTCCAGCACTTGCTAGCTGTGACACTTTTGACCTGTCACCATCTCTCACTTGGCCTGTTTCTTATTCTGTGAGATCAGCACCTCACGGGGTTCGAAGGACAACAAAATGCAGTAAGCTATGTGGTTGGTGCCTGGGCCCCTCCCACAGTGAACAGGATACGTCAAGCTAGGGCTGAGGGTTTGTTCTTCACATCATTAGTGATTTCCCAGGCATCAGCATATTCTGGGAACTCCTTAGAAATACAAGTGGCTATGCTCCTTCCAAAACCAATGGACTCAGACACGTCCATTGTGTCAACACCCTGCAGGTGATACTGGTTCACATCCCAGACTGAGAGGAGCTGGTGCAGATTAGTAATTTCTAAGCTGGGGTCCTCCCATACCACGACCGTACCAAGTCATGCTCCAGAGGCTCAACAGAACAGTATGAGTGAGAAAGAGACTCCTGTGTCAGAACTGAGTCTCGAAACCTGGTGCTGCACAATGCTTTCATGCAGGCTGCCCACTGTGCCCAACAACCCCATGGCTGTGAGACATAAAGCAAGTCTATCCCATCTTGCAAAGCAAACTGAGGTTCAGACAGATCCCACAATGAGTGGCAAGCATCTGTTGGGCACCTTCATACAGGCCAGACTCCATGCTCACTGTTGGAGACAGATCACAGACAGGTAGGTCTCTGGCCTCAAAGGCAAAGGAGGACCTTCACTTCTGTTCCACAGCTGGACGCCCACCAACCTGCAAATGCCCAGTTCCAAACTGCACTTTCTCCTGCTGCATGCAGGTTGCTTTTCAACCTTTTCTGAGTTTGTAGGGGTCTCGGTAATTGCCTTAACTGGAGATCAACATTATGCACTATTCATTTGATATTAGCCAAACTAGAAGAAAAAAAAATTTTTTTTTTTCAGTACCAGGGATTAAACTCGGGGCCTTGAGCTTGCTAGCTAGATGCTCTACCACTTGAGCCATTCTGCCAGCCCTTTTTATGTTCATCATTTTTGAGATAGGATCTTTCCTTATGCCTAGGCTGGCTTGGACCCTAATCCAATCCTATTTATGCTTCCCTGCATAGCTGGGATGACAGGCATGCATCACCGTGCTCACCCATGGTTGAGATGGGATTTCACGAACTATTTGCCCAGGCTGGCCTCTAACTATAACCCTCCAGATCTCTGCCTCCCAAGTAGCTAGGATTATAGGCTTTAGCCACTGTGTCTGGTGACTTTATTTGAAACAAGGTCTCACTATGTTGCTCAGGCTGGCCTTGAACTCATGATCCTCCTGCCTCAACCTCCTGAGTACTGTAATTACAGGTGTCTGCCACAACTGGTCCTCAACTAACGTTTAAACACTGCTACTTCACAGTTCAGTTGTGATTATTAAAAAAATTTATAGAGCTTATAATTTTGCCTACCGTGTGCTCTAATGCTATTTTATTTCTAAAGCATTTCACAATTTAAATGTTTTCCCCTCTCTTCTCCTACTGACCCTCATAATAATTCTAGGTTGGTACTTACATAGTTAACATTTCCTTTTCCCAAGTGTGAAAACAGAGGATCAGAAGTCAGGAGATAGGCAGCAGAACCATTTGTTTAGAAAATATAAATTGAGTATCAGAAATGGACTGAGCGCCTAGATCCTGACCACTAACCCCTATGTCAATGGAGGTGTTTACTCCTCGGTCCTCAGGTTTCCTAGGTGAAGCTATGGCTGTGCCTGCTGCATCACAAAGTCCCCACCCAGGAAGAGCATACTGAAAGCAGTACCCACAGGCAGTGGTGTATCTCACAGACAGAGTTTATTCATACCACATAGTAAATGGTACTCCTACTGGTGTACAGCAATGTCCCGTGTTCCCATCTAACAAAGCTTGCTGAAATTTACAGACAGATTGATGTTTCATCTCGTGTGTACTCAAGGGAGCTGGTTAATGATGACCATGAGCAGGTGCAGGACTGGAACCTTTTAAAGAAGTATAATGTAGATACAATTTAGGAAGGAAGAGGCAGAATGTAATTTACTATATAAGTATCAACAAGTCAGAGGGCATACGCAACAATTTTCAGTGCTACATGCAGGATTATTTTTATATGCAGCACTCAGTGTAGTTTGTGCAAATGATGCTGTCATCATCTACAGAGGTGAACCAAAGCTCATGGAGCCAGTCCTGAGTTTGTGGAGTGTCAAATGACTAGTTTCATTGTCATTGGGGAAGTAAAGTGAAGAAATACCCAGCACTAGGGTGATTTTTTTCAAAATTTATAAGGTGATTTCTTTCAAGGCATATTAAAAATATCAGGACCTTCATAGGGTAGCATTCAACTAAACTGATACCATCAGCTACCTCTGATTTCTCCTTTATCTATTATTCTTGTAAGTTTTGCTTTATTCAACAGGTTGAGTTTTTATTTTTTATTTTTTTAGATTGTCCTCACTATAAAAAGCAGCAATTCAGACTTCTCTTTGCTAGTAGGCATACTAAACTTTATGTTCTGAAGTATTTCTACTCTAGCTCTAACACTCTGTATCCTGTATCAATTTCAATTCAGAACAATGATACAACTTGTCTTGAAAAGATCAGATGGTGTTTTTCATTCCCCAAGGATTTTAAGAAGCAAAATTCTTACCTTTTAAAGCTTTACTTCTTTTATCTAAAATAAAAGGAAGGAAAAAAAAATGGTCATATCAATGTCTTACAAAAATGTGTTTAGTTAATTCATTGTCAAAATTGACATTTGGCTGAAGGCTTCATAGCTTAGGTAGAGCAGTATAGGAAGCTTTCAGACAACAGGAGAAGTGCTATCAAACATGTTCCCTGAACAGCAAAGAGCAGGGCTCCTTGCTCTCTCCCATATCCTTAATTGTAGTCTTGCTGTTTTCCTTTCCTCTTTTTTTTTTTTTTTTGCAGTACTGGGGTTTGAACTCAGGGTCTACACTTTGAGCCACTACACTAGTCCTTTTTTTGTGTGTGTGACAGTTTTTTTCTTCAAGATAGGGTCTTGTGAACTATTTGCCTAGGCTGGCTTCGAACCATGATCCTCCTGCTCTCTGCCTCCTGAGTAGCTAGGATTACAGGTATGAGCCACCAGCGCCTCGCCCTTCTCTTCCCCTTTTTAATCAAGAGCTTAGCAATACACCACTGGGCTTTATCTCTGCTCCACTGAGAACCAAATGCTTATTCCTCCCCTTCAAATTTCATTACGGAGAAATGTCAAACACTCAGAATAGTTGAAACAGTACAATAAAGCAAAGCACACCATAACATCATACCTCTAAATATTTCAGCCTGTCTCTCTTGAGCTGAACACTTCCTACGTATTCCTGTACCACTGTCATACTTAGGACAACAATTCCCTGATTATCAAGGTCTTGTTCAGTTCACCTCACTGTCCCCACAGCCTTTCATAGGCTGGCCCCCAAAGCCTGCATTCTCATAATGGATCATGGTGGTTCTGATGTTCACACCCAGTTAAAAGTCACAGTTCCTTGACAGATGAACTGTGATTCTTTCTGAAGACAATTTTATTCCTAACTTAAATAAATCACACATAAAGAAACTTACCAGCGCTCCTGATCTTATAAACGATGAAACTCATCAACCCCATTCCTGCCCAGATCTCTTGGTAAACCTGGGTATAGTAGGGCTTCATGGGGATCCAGACACTTCTAATAATGCTTTGAAGCATCTGAAAATAACAGTGATAAACATTAAGTGCTTACTGTACTAAATCTAACAGGTGAGAGATTTCTATTTGTTCTTTAAGCTTGACCCTATTTCCCATGACAGCCCCACAGGTTGTTTCTCTTGTGTCAGACAATTCTATTCCCTACATGGCACAGGTGCTGCTCTCTGAAGTTCTTCAAGCTCCCCCTTCCCAAGTTGATCTTCCACCAAAACTGTGCCCTGAGTCACACATCACTTTTGGCTTCTTTACGTGGAAACACTGGTTTCATCATCATGCTGAGAACAGTTGGCATCTGAAGCTGAAAGAGCAGGGTCAGGGTGTGGTGATTTCCTCGTGAAACTAACACCTGTGCCTGGGCACACTGACTAACTGTAGCTCAGTCCTGAGGCCCACTGCTACATACAGACAGATGGCATAGGACAAAGGCCCAGATATGATAGCACTCACTAGACTCAGTTAAGAAAGCCATTAAGTTCGGAATTTGTGGGTTGCTTTTAGGTACAAGTCTCAAAGTAATGCTTCCAATTATTTTACAGTTTACTTTAGTATTGACTCCCAAATAAAAGTCCTCATTTTCAACTTGAGATGTTTGTATTAAGTGACAGTCATTCCAACAGATGTCAGGGATGACTAGTTCCAAGTACTTCTCATTTCACTTGGAAACTCCACTTTGGCTGCACTCGGTATCTTACTTTCCCAGGCCCAGCTCCTCTCACATTGCTTCTCTTCAGTGTTCTTCAGTTTTCCACACTTCCGGGCTTCGTGTCAGTTTTACAGCACTGGATCATGCGAAGGCCCAATTAAGTCCAAGGCCAATGGCTGCCCTTAAATTACTGAACCTGAATTGTATGGTCATTTATTCACTCAGCAAATGTGAACCAAGCATGTGCTAGGAGCCAGAACTGTTTTAGGCGACAATACACAAGGGTCAAACTACCTGTGAGAAGTAAGGTCAGCAGAGGCACTGATGTGCCAAGACCCCAAGGTCAGAATGAGTTTGGAGAGCTGGAAGGAGTGGGAAGGTCAGCATGACTGCCCAGAATCAAATCCTAGCTATTTCAATTACTACCTAACTTGCACTGGCTTAGTTTCCTCATCTGTAAGACAGTACTTAACTCGAGGGGCTGTTGGGAACCTTATGTTACTCTGTCAAATGTTTATACCATCTGGCATTATGTATCAAGTGCTTGTTACATAAAATGCCATGGATAAACCACAGAAGGGTAGATGGGCAGGGTCATTTAGGGCCTTGGAGGTCTAGGTAGAGTTCAGCTTTCACTCCAAAAATGTTCCACAAATTTAACAGCATTTACTAATCCTGGACATACATATTTCCTGCACTATTCCCCACCTCTATAAAGTCAGTACTTGGAAAAAGCTACCCAGGATCCCACGGTGGGTAGATAGCACTGGAGTGCACCAAGTCAGGTCTATATACTTGATTCCTACACAGATTTACTTCCATACCTGGCTTCCTGCTCGTCCCATGGGAATTTACTTAGGCTGAAGAATGGTCATGAAGGCTTGAGTATGACCTTGTAGGATGGGTCTGCGATCTCCTGGAACCTCTTGCAGCCATCTCTGTCCTCAAATTATATCCAAGCATTCTGATAGGCTCATGCCTATAATCCTAGCTACTCAGGAGGACTGAAATTCGAGGCCAGTCTGGGCAAATAGTTTGTGAGACCCCATCTCGAAAATACAGAACACAAAAAAGGGCTGGAAGCATGGCTCAAGTGGTACAGCACATGCCTAGCAAGTGTGAGGCCCTGAGTTCAAACCGCAGTACTGCCAAAAAGAAAACAAAGAAACCAACAGACTTCTTTCAATAGGATCCAGAGGTGGACTCTGGAAGCCCTAGACTAAAGAATTCTGAGGCGTGCAGTGAATTCCTCTCTTCTGGGACCAGCAGGGACTGGAAAGGTGTTATAGAACACCAACAGGTTGGAAGCCTAGGAATCCTGAGTCCCAACACCAGCTATGCTTGCTCTGCTTTCAACCTTGGGAGTCCCTGAAGCTGCTGCATCACAGGGCCTTCTGCTGTTAAACAGGACCTTCCACCTGCCCCACAGGGCTACTGATGGAACCATAAGGGAACATAAAGAATCACAGCAATAACAGAATCTCTAAGAATACTCAGCTGACAGCAATACTCCTGAGCCACTGGGATTCTGAGAGGGCCAGGTGGAGGTCAGGAGGGTACAAAGGTACTTCAATTATCTTGATAATTTGCTTACAACCTAGGCACCCTGACATTGTCTCGTCACCCAAAATTACCTTTTATCTTGCTTCCCCCTTCCTTTTGGCCAACTCTGTTGCATCGGCTGGACAAGTAATATCTTCCCAATATTCAATAAAGTGAAGGTCCCTACTTTTTCCACCCAAGTCTTTCTGCCAGCCACATTACCCAGCTCTGTGTTAGTTTTACAGCCCTGGATCTTTTAAAAGCTCATCCTATTCAAAGGTCAAATGGACATCTACTGTATCTGCCTAAGCCTGGAAAGTTTTTGACATTACATTAACAGCAAACTCTAGATCTCACATTGGAAATGGGAAATATCTGGCCACTGAGTCCCAGTCTGGGATTTGCACTCTGGGTTCATACAGTTTTGACCATCCCACTACCAAGGCCTTGTCATATGCACGGTATAACACTTGAAGGAAACTTGAGGCATAGAGAAAGCACTAACTTTGGGGTGACAATTTTGGTTTGGATACTAGCTGTATCACTAGCTGTGTAACCTTGGATAGATCAGACAGTTCTTAGGTGATGTAAGCTCCTTGCCAAAAGCGTACGGTATACAGGTGCATCAGTGTATCAGCGCCAGGGAAAAGGGCTTAATACTGGCCCAGGTGATTCTCCAAGAGCACCTAAATCCAGGGAATCCCACCCCCCTCACAGCAGGAGGGGCGCACACGCCTAATTTTGGGTACTCCCTCGCACTCTGGGGGTCGATCCTCCGTCACCTCCCTTGCAGCCTCGGGGGACTGATATTTGGGCCCCTCCCTCGCAGGCCGGGACGACTGCGGGTGAAGGTGGAGGGGCTGACCAAGGTCAGCGGGGGCCGCAGAGGCCCTGGCCCGGCCTCCAAACCCGATTTCTGGGCACCACCGCACCCCATCCCACTCTTCTTCAGGCCCGTCTGCAGCTGGCTGAGCAGTCGGCCAGGATCCCACGCTCACCTTTGCAGGAGCAAGGGCTCAGGCCCCAGCGGACCCCGCAGCCAAATAGGAAAGGTCACCGAGCGCGCAGGCGTCGCGCGAGGCCTGCCGGGAAGGCGGAAGGAGCTGCGGCGTGCCTCCCAGGCCGCGCCTGCGCACCTCCCAGGCCGCGCCTGCGCACCACAGCGCCCCTGGCGGCAGCCCTGGGCTGCAGGTAAGAAAGCGAGGGTGAGTGGTAAGCCCGGAAGGGGTGGGAGGAGGAGCTTTGGGATGAGTGTGGGTGGGAGTCCCATACTGTCCAGACTGTCCCAGGACTGAAGGGCTTTCCAGGATGTGGGGCTTTTAATGCAGAAACCAGGAGCGTTCTAGATAATCCGAAACGGGTTGGTCACTGTGAAAAAAAGGACAAGTCGTCTCCCATCTCAAAATGTCAGACGCATAAACGCGAGAGTCAAATACAGATTACACAGCAAGAAAGCCTTCCTTCCTCCCTCCTTCCTTCCCTCCTTCTTGCTGAGAATGAACCAAGGGGCTTGCAAATGGTATGAGCTGTACCACTGAGCTACATCCACAGCTTCATGTGTAATTAGAGTTTTCTGTGAGTTATTTTTCAAATGGGGTCTCGTTCTTATTCCCTGGGCCAGCCTGGACTTCAGTACTGCTATTTATGCTTCCTAAGTTGCTGGTGGGCTACTCAGGTGGAAAGCCCTCAGATTTTTATTGGTTGAGATGGGGTCTTACTGTTTGCCCAAGCTGGCCTGGAACTATGGTCCTCCCGATCTCCTCCTCTCGAGTAGCTAGGATTACAGTCATGTGCAACTGTACCTGGCCTTTTTTTTTTAAACTAGTATTCTCTCATGGATATAGTGGAGTTTCCCAGAGGTTTTGTGACTAATGATGTCATAATGAGGCAGGATAGAGGAGGGAAAAAGAAGTGATAACAAGAGCTAGGAATTCAAAGATAAACATTGTATTAGTGAATAGCTTATTAACAGGCACTGCTTTCTTTGCTTTAAGCTTTATATACTCTCCTTAGTATATAGTTAAAAAAAAAAAGCAGCTCTCTCAATCTGACTTTGCCTTATGATTACTTTGCTCTGGGAACTCAGCAAGAACATCTTAGAGACAGACGTGTGTACTGGGAATAAAATATCTGTTAAAATGACTCATTTCGTAAGAGGCACTTGAACTGCTTTTGCTGAAAAGTACTGAATCCTTACCTGGGCCCACAAATTAACTAAAAATAGGAGAAGAGCTTGGCATCCCTGCCTCCATTTTGTATCTATTGTCCTTTGCTCTGAGCCATTCTCTCCTGCAGCCAACTTGGAATCAAGGAAGGACAAGATTGATCAATAACATCTTTATGACAAGGGACCAGAAATACCCCTAAGGAAGAGCAGAGTCTCCTAGGACTGACTCCCCCCCTCCCAACCCCACTGAAATGAGGACAATTATACATAATGATGAGGTTGCACCTGAAGTAGGAGTAATCCTCTCATCCCTTCAAGTGATGATAGTGGCAACAACTTCACCCTAACCCAACAACAAGGACTGAGATAGTAGTCAACCAGCCCCTCCCCTCCACCAATCCTGAGACAATGAGCAACTTGATCACCTGCCTGCTGCCACCTCTGAAACCTGTGACTAGGACTGTTTAACTATGCATACCTTCACCCTCCCATAAATCTTTGTCTATTTAAAGCTAAAGCTCATATCTGTACCCCAAAAATAGCTGAAGCTGGGCTGAAGTGCTTACTTTGCCTCTTCCCATCACATGCCCAAAGCTGTGTAATAAATTTCTTTTCTCTGCCCTTCACCATGTCTCTTTATTTGGCATATAAGAGTGAGTGGCTGGACCTGACATGGAAGCATAGGAGTTTGGGCTTGGGTGCCAAAAGTTTGTTTTCACTTTGATCACAGAAGTGTTTGCAAAGGAAAAACATTTATCTTAAGGAAGATAAATATCCTGCCTTTAAAGGAGCACCTTTTGTTTAAAAGGATGCTTGGGGAAAACAGACATCTATGACCCAAATTTAGTAAACTGACCAGACTTGGTATGTCTGGATCCAATTGATAATGTCAAAACACTGTAGCAGCAAGAATGATTGAATTTACCAGGTGTCCACAGCACAGGAGAGCACTTATTTTAAGCCAACTCCTAGCTCACTTTTCACCATAAATCCCATGACATTAGAGCATGCACTCAGACGTTAGAGCACCTCGTCTCAGGTTTGTCTCACCCATATAGGTGTGTACTGTCTTTTTGTTGCTTTGTTTTACTAATAAATTTCTTGGTCTCTATGTTGGTGTGTCCTAAAATTCTTTCTTGGGATAATGCCATGAACCCAGTACCCAAGGGCCAAGTAGAAGTTTCTTCCTTTTTGGAGACCTCTCTAGAGCCTCATAGGTTCCAATAACAATAACAGAACGTATAAAGAAACTGCTTTGAGAAGCAGCTGTTTTCCATTAGTCAAACACTAAGAGATAGTTGAAAATGTAAACATATCCCTTTTATAAACCTTTTTTTTTTGGAAAATATATCTTTCTTAAGATATATTCTTGTAACAGGTGCTTAAAAGCTTCTTTTGCTGAGGAACACTGATTCCTTACTTGGGCCCGTGAATTTGCTGAACACAGGATAAAAGCTAGGCCTCCTAGCCTCAATTTTGGATTTGTATACTTTGCTCTGAGCCATTTTCTTCTGCAGTCACTTTGCAATCATCTTGGAATCCAGGAAACACAAGGCAGGAGACAAAGACAACCTACCAGGTGTCAATGACTTAAAAAAAATTGGCTGTACTGGTGTTTAAACTCAGGGTCTTTCACTTGGCAGGCAGGGGCTCTACCACTTGAGCCATGTCTCAGCCCTTTTTGCTTTAGTTCTTTTTGGAATAGGTTTCACAGTTATGCCCAGGCTAGGATGACAGGCATGCACCACCATGCCCAGCTTAAGGATTTTTTGCACAGGATGGCCACCAAGCCCATCTTCCTGATCTCCACCTTCTTGAGTAGCTAGGATTACAGTCATGAGCCATTGTGCCAGGACTATCAACGAATTGTACTGCAACAAGGCCCTGCCTGACCAATCCTGAGGCTGGTGTCAGCCACCGATGACCACTGGAACACACCTGTGACTGAGACTGTTAATAATTCTTCATCCTATTTAAACCTAAAGCAAATGCCTGTTTGAGAAGATAGGTTAGCACTCTTGGGGATGTACCCAAAAGACTGTGATACAGGTTACTCCAGAGGCACCTGCACACCCATGTTTATTGCGGCACTATTCACAATAGCCAAGTTGTGAAAACAGCCAAGATGCCCCACCACTGACAAATGGATTAAGAAAATGTGGTATCTATACACAATGGAATTTTATGCAGCCATGAAGAAGAATGAAATGTTATCATTCGCTGGTAAATGGATGGAATTGGAGAACATCATTCTGAGTGAGGTTAGCCTGGCCCAAAAGACCAAAAATCGTATGTTCTCCCTCATATGTGGACATTAAATCAAGGGCACACACAACAATGGGATTGGACTTTGAGCACATGATAAAAGCGAGAGCACACAAGGGAGGGGTGAGGATAGGTAAGACGCCTAAAAAATTAGCTAGCATTTGTTGCCCTTACCGCAGAGAAACTAAAGCAGATACCTTAAAAGCAACTGAGGCCAATAGGAAAAGGGGACCAGGAACTAGAGAAAAGGTTAGATCAAAAAGAATTAACCTAGAAGGCAACACCCACGCACAGGCAATCAATGTGAGTCAACTCCCTGTATAGCTATCCTTATCTCAACCAGCAAAAACCCTTGTTCCTTCCTATTATTGCTTATACTCTCTCTACAACAAAATTAGAGATAAGGGCAAAATAGTTTCTGCTGGGTATTGAGGGGGTGGGGGGGGGAGAGGGAGGGGGCGGAGTGGGTGGTAAGGGAGGGGGTGGGGGCAGGGGGGAGAAATGACCCAAGCCTTGTATGCACATATGAATAATAAAACAATAAAAGGAAAAGAGAAGATAGGTTAGAATGCTACCTTTTCTCTTCCTGTGGCAGTGCCTGTGTTGCATAATAAACGTCTTTCTCCCTCCTTCGTCATAACTCATCTCTTTATTTTGCATGTTGGGCAAGTGACTGGACCTGACTTATGAAACACAGGAGTTTGGGCTGGGATCTAAAACATCCTGTAACACTCTGACTTCAAATGAGTTTATTATTGCTACTTTAAGTAAATTAAGAAGAAAAAAAAACATTTCTCAGTTGTAACCCCTAATAAAGTAGATATAACACACATAAAAGCTTTTTAGGGCCTTCAATTACTGTTAAGGAGGGAAAGAGAACACTCTAAGAGTCTCAGAAAAAGAGCACTTTAGACTTAGGATGACTTAGAAAACTGTTGAGGACAAGATAGACTCAGGAAAAACATAAGAGCATCACTGCAAGTTGTTCTAAAACAAGGCCTTTGAACTTCAAACTTGACTGGAGATCAACAAGCAAGTGCTAGGCCAGTACTCGTCATTTGAGCCACACCTCCAGTGTCTCCCCTTTCCCCTTCCCCCCTCTCCTTTCCTCCTCCTTCTTCCTCCCCCGTGCCCCTCTTAAAAAATAAGGCAGACCAGCGTTTCCAGGTTCTTGTCACTCTCATTCGGAGATGAGACGAGGAGAAAGCTGTATCACAGGGGGATCACACTCTCAAGGGGTGAATGAAGCCTTTTCGAAAGAAAGTCGCATAGCAGGACTTTGGATAGCCCCTATGAGCAAGGTTTAACGGAAAAGGGGATTATTCATATTTTAATGGGGGTGGGGAGAGGAGGATTATTCCAGAGATGGGCCAATCGGCAACCAATGTGTGCTTCTTCCAAGCAAACCCCTCTCTGGCTTGCTGTCCAGCTCCCTGAGGTCAGTCCCTGCGGGGTGGCATAGCCCCGCACTGGGCCGGACCCGCAGCAGGTGCTCAGTAAACCTTCCGTCCGGATTGCGTCTCTAGCTCAGAACACTCCTTCCTAACCCTCAAACCAGGAGGGGAAGAAGTGACTCGGGGCTGCCCTCGGGCTCACGTGGTCCTCCACAGTGCCCCGTTCACCGGACGGCCCGAGGGCAGGCCTGCGGGGGCGTCGGTAAGCAGTAGCTTCTCAAGGCCTTCGCGCATGGTGGGCAGGGTCCAGGGTCACGAGGCCCACGCTCATTGGCCATAAGTGCAAGGCCTGGCCACGCCCCTGTGCGTGGAACGTTCTGATTGGAGGGCCTCAGAGGTGTGGGGGTGGGGCTTCTGGACACCAGTCCCAGCCTGTGTGCGTCGTTTGGACGCGGGTGTTCTGGCACCTGTGAGCAGGCGGTTGAGGCCGCGGAGACCTCAGTCCAGCATGCTGCGCAAGCTCACCGTAGACCAGATAAACGACTGGTTCACTATCGGCAAGACTGTGACCAATGTGGAGCTGCTGGGCTCGCCACCGGCCTTCCCGGCCGAGGCTCCCAGGGACAAGGCCTCCAGCGTCGGCCCAGTGGCCCACATCCCGGCTCCTGCCTCAGCCCGGGCGTCGGGGCCAGTTCTGGCTCCCGCTCAAGTCTCAGCCGTGCTCCCGGCTGAGGCCCCCACCCAGGCCCCAGCTCCCACCCGCCCGGCCGCCGCCTTGAGGAGGTAGGGTGCTGAGGAGGGCTGGGGGGCAGCGAGACACCCCGTGAGTCGGTGCCGTTTCTAGTGACCCTGCTGTTTTAGTGCCCATCAGCTGACCCCAAGGACGGTGGTCACACAAGCCTCATCCGGTGACTTGAGCCAGGCAGCTCTTCCAGTGTCCTGTGCTTCTGTCCAGGAAGCTGAGGCTCTCTCTCCCCTCCCCAGTTCTGTTCCGTTTCTAACTTTTTTTATTCATGGACTTTACTTTTTGAAGCTAGTTTTAGGTTTCCTTGACAATTCATCAGTTCCCATAATCCCCCTTTGCTTCCACAGTTTCCTCTATTGTTAACATATGTATCAGCGAAGTAGGTTTTGTTACAGAAGGAACAAGAACGAATACATTATTATCATCCGGAGTCCATGGTTTACATTAGGGGACACTCTTGGTGTGGCACATTCAGTGGATTTGGGTAAACCTGTAGTGTACATCCACCACCATTTTGCTGTCGCAGGGAGTGATTTCACTGCCTACAAATCATCTGTGCTCTGCCTGTTCTTTCCTTCCTACTCCTTAACCCTTGGCAACCACTGATCTTTTTTTTTTTTACTGTATCCATAGTTTCACCTTTTCCAGAATTTCATAGAATTGAAATCGCAAGTATTGACCCTTTTTTTTTTTTTTTTCGGGAGCCGTATTGGGGTTGAACTCAGAGTCTCATGCTTGATAGGCATGCGCACTATCACTTGAGCCATTCCACCAGCCCCACTATCTGCTCTTTCAGACTGGCTTCTTTCTTTCACTTAGTAATATACATTGAGGTTTCTCTCTCTCTCTTTCTCTCTTTCTTTGGTGTGTGTGGCTTGATAGCTCATTTTTCTTTAGCACTGACTGATATTCCATTGTCTGGTTATATTACATTTATCTACTCCATGTACATCTTGATTGTTTCCAAGTATTGAAGTAATAAATAAAGCTTTTGCTGGACTTGGGTTTGAGGCCACCCCAGCAGAAAGTTAGACTCTCCCATCTCAATAAACAAGCTGGACATGGTGGGGCACATCTATAATCCCAGCTACTTGAGGGAGAGGAAGGAGGATTGAGGTCTGATTTTGCCCTAGGCAAAAATTCAAGTCCTTATCCAAAAAATAACTAAAGCAAGAAAGGACTGGACTGGGGACATGGTTCAAGTGGTAGAGTGTCTAGCAAGCATGAATGAGGTCTGAGTTCAAACCCCAGTACTACCAAAAAAAAAAAAAAAGCTGCTGTAGACATATGCAGATTTTTGTTTGGATGTAAGTTTTCAGTGCGTTTGGGCAAATACTAAGTGTGGATGCTGGGTGTGTTGAGTTTTAACACTCTTCATGATTCTTTGGCTTAAGTAGCTGCTCTTGGTTATTTTGATCGTATGAATTTGGTGAAAATAAAAAGGCAGAAGGACAGCCTGTGTTTTCAGAAGAGAGAACTAAACCTGGTGAGTAGAAGCACCTGTTCTTTAAAGCAACCTGCAAGAAGTACCCCTAACTTGGAGCATCTTTGTCACTCCCCTCCACCCATGTTCAGCCTTTTTTACAATTGGGAGAGAAACTTTAAAAAAAATTTTTTTGAGGGGGCTGTATGTCTTGCTATATTGTTCAGGCTGATCTTGAACTCCTGAGCTCAAGTGATCTGCCACCCCAGCCTCCTAAATGCTGGGATTTACAGGTGTGTACCACCATGCTCACCTGTTTTTTAATTTTTAAGAGTTACTCTTGGTAGGTTGTGACTGACTGGATAGGTAGGCCCAAACTGTGGGTCATTGTTTCAAGCCTTTCTAGAGTCCTTTCAATTGCAGCCTTTTATTCTTTTGTTTCTTGGAGGTATAGTGGGGACAAAGAGATACTTTGTGCAGCTTTAGAGTTGTGGCTTTGTTTATGTTTTTGCACACTTTATTTCCTTGAATTACTGGTAAATGATCCTGTGCTACCACCTCTACTTAATGTTCTGCTACTTCTTTAAACTTCTCTAGATTTTAGGATAAAATGTATTGTATTTGTGATGTTGGAATTAAAGTATCATTGGTCTTGTCAGAAACTAAAAGTACAGATTCAAATGTCATTTTGACTACTGAGGAGCAGTTTTAAAATTTCCATTTCTTCACGGACCAAGACTTTTGTAAATTGATAAAAATGAATATTTGGAGCAATAAAATGAAAAAAGGCAAAATCCCCATTTTTTAAGTTACTAGATTTAACATATATAAAAGTACTTTCTGCCATAAATGTTTTAATATTTGTACTTAATTGGCTACTGACCAGTCTGTCTGAGTAGTACTAGGGGAGATGACCTTGTTCTCAAAGTGTTTTCCTGGGTTCTGAACACATGATACCCAATGCCAGAGTTTTTAGCATGTAGTAGGCACTCAGCTAAAGGTATCTAGATTTAGTCCTTATAGCAACCCTCTGAGGTCTGATGGCATTATCAGTAATGAGTCATCCTTGATGATTTTGTAGAGGAAGAAATAGGTTTGGGAATGGTAAGTGACCAATTTTCTGTGGCAGTAAACCCGATAGGCAGTGTGACTCCACCAAAGGTGTTGGAATCTTGCATAGTGTGACTATGCAATGTTATATGGCATATGTAATTTAGGTGTTGTGTGTGTGTGTGTGTGTGTGTGTGTGTGTGGTGAGGAGGGAGAGAGAGAGTCTGGGGCTTGAACTTAGGACTTCACACTTGCAAAAGCAGGTGCTCTACCACTTGAGCAACACCTCCAGTCCATTTTGCTCTGGTTATTTTGGAGATAGAATCTTGGGAACTCTTTGCCTAGGCTGGCCTCAAACTGTGATCCTCCAGATCTCAGCCTCCTCAGAAGGTAGAATTTCAGGTGTGAGCCACCGATGCATGGCAAGGTTCTGCATTTAGAAGGGAGATAAACAAGATTATCTGAGTGGGCCCAGTCTGATCACAAGTGTTCTGAAAGAGTTGAAATGTTGACCGAGGGGTCCATGACAAAAGCATAAGGAGAAAAGTGTGATCCAATACAGGATCCTACCTGATAACCTAGTAAGAAAACAGGTACCTTACTTATCCTACAGTTGCATGGAACTGGATTTGGCTGACAGTGAATGAGCAAGCTATCAGTAGGGAATACAACCCTGCTAACACCTTGATTTCGGCCTTGTGAGACCCTGAACAGAGGTCCCAGTTGAGTCTGCTTGGACTTGTGAGATAATGAGTTTGTGTTTATTTTATCTTATTTTATATTTTTGTTTATTTTACACATGGTCTCCCTGTGCTGCCTGGCCTTGAGCTTGTGATCCTAGTGCTTCCGCCTCCCAGGTAGCTGGCATTAGAGGCATGTGCCACCTTGTGTGGCTAATTGGTGTTGTTTTAAACTAATGAGTTTGTGGTCATTTGTTACGAATTGTTGCATTAGGATACTAATGAGGTGATGGAGCTGGGATTCAGATTTAGGGGGAGCTGGCCTAAACTCCCCCTGAGCTGAACTGGTGCTCAGACACCAGTTGAATGATTTCTTTCCAGTAAAGGGGAATTCTGACTGAGGTTTGGATATGAGTGAGAAAACATTTGCTGCAGGGAAGTCAGGCTTTCACAAGTCTGGGCTGCCTACAGTACCAGGTATATGGTGCTAGTCTGAGAGAATGGTGCTAAATGAGCAGTGGCACTAGCACTAAAAGAAAAAAAAAACTAGAAAAGATCTGACTATACTATGGATAGTTCAGAGAAGAATTGCTCTAAGAGATGGACGTGTGTGTGTAAGCGAGTAGAGGTTCATAGTGAATTTATTCCTCACTGAGAAAGGTTTTGATTAGGCTGAGCCTGGCTCACTCCTGTAATCCCAGCTACTCAGGAGGCAGAGATTGGAAGAATCTTGGTTTGAGGCCAGCTTGGGCAAAAAGTCAATAAACAACCAGGTGTGATGATGTTCATCTATAATCCCAGCTACATGCAGTCATAAAAGTAGAACTGTATGGTCCAGGCTGGTCCCAGACAAAAATGCAAGAAATGTAACTAAAGCAGAAAGGCTAGGTGTGTGGCTCAAGTGGTAGAGTGCTTGTCTAGCAAGTGTGAGACCCTATGTTCAAACCCTAGTAATGCAAAACAAAGGTAAAACATCAAAAAACGTTGCTTGTATTGCCATGGAGAGAGGTTAGAGTGTGAGGAGTTGGGAGGGATTGGTGAAGTATGTGTGAGTGGTTGAATGGTTTGCAAATCCTATTTCCAGTGATTGTAAAAAGGGGATCCTCCCTTTCTGCTTTTACATGGTACTGTAGTTTACTCTCTGGTGCTGATTGTGTCATGTACTCTTTTGTCCTTACTTTCCTGTTTCTTCACCTTGGCATATGAAAAGGAAAACCTGGTGTCAGTGTTAATGCTGTTTTGAGCCTTCTCCAGACTTGTCAGTGCTGGCTTCCTTTGGATTGTAGTGCAGTCTATAGCCATCAGCTGGGGCTGGGAGCTGTGCATCCCTTCTCCATCCTTCTGCCTCAAGCTGCTTTGTGCCTTCTGAGGTGGAACTCCTGTCTTCAGTACTCACTTTAAGTCCTGGCCCATGACTTTCTTGCTTAATTCTTACTTTTATGTCTTTTACTAAACCCAGAGAAGGCTTCACCATAGAGAGCTTCCACATTCCAGTTGTATGGTGATTACTGTTACCCAAATCCCTCTTCCTTAATTTCTGTTTTCCCTTTCAAGTAAGCTAACTGCCTATCATCCTGGACATTGTGGTAGGTGGCAGTCCTTCCAGCAGACTTTATCTTACCTTTTCTCAGTCTGTGTGTGTGTTGTGTCATACAAGCATGTGTTTGACTACAAAGCATATTGCTTATCTTCTTTCTGCCTTGTTACCTTTTGGTATTTTGACCTCTCTTGCCCTCCAAGGATTCCTGTTTTCTATTTATCCACTTCTGTAATTTGGATCTTAAATGTCACCCAAAGACCCATGTGTTAAAAGCTTGGTGCCAGGTTAGTGCTGTTGGGAGGCGGTAGAATCTTGGAGACATGGGGCCCCAGGGACCCTGTGTCATTGGAGGCATGCTCTAGAAACAATTGTGGGACTCTTGTCCTTTCTTTACCTCCTTTTTTTGCTTCTTGACCAAGAGGTGAGTGGTTTTGCTCAGCTGTGCTCCTTCATCATGGTGTGATTTTTTTTTTTGCCATAGGCCCAGTGAGACTAGTCAAACATGAACTGGGACCTCCAAATCTGTGAACCAAAAGAAATATTTTCTCCTTATAAGTTAATTACCTCAAGTATTTTGTTATAGCGATGGTTATAAAACAAACATAGCCACAACAGGTTTTTTTTTTGACAGTCTTGCTGTGTAGCCCAGTCTGTCTTGGAAATAACTATGCATTCCAGGCTGGCCTTGAACTCATGAGCCTCCTGAGTGTTAGGATTCCAGGTGTGTCACCACACCCAACTTAAAAGTTCACTTTTTTTTTTTTTGGTGGGGTCAGGGTTTGAACTCAGGGCTTTGTGCTTTCAAAGCAGGCACTCTTCTGCTTGAGCCATACTGCCAGTCTGTTTTTGCTCTGGTTATTTTGGAGATGGGTCCCTTGACCTACTTTCCTGGGCTGGCCTTGAACCATTATCTTCCCAATCACAGCCTCCCAAGTTGCTAGGATTACAGGCATGAGCCACTGGTGCCTGGCTAAAAGTTGACGTTTAAAAACATATTTTTTTCCTTTTTTTTTTTTTTTTTTTGTTGGTACTGGGGTTTGAACTCAAGGCCTCATGCTTGCTAGGCAGGAACTCTACCACATGAGCCACTCTGCCGGCCTAAAGTTCACATTTTTAAAAAACTTTTTTGTCTTTATAACAGATTTAGTTCATTAGGTAAATTTCCCCTTTATTAAAAAGCATTGGAGCTGGACATGGTGACATATGCCTGCGGTCTCAGCATTTTTGAGAGTAGCAGGAAAAAAGTTTGAGGCTCTCACCACTCCCCCCCAACCCCCCCCAAAAAAGGTATTGGAGTACCTATCCTGTGTCTACTATGTCTAGCTGGAGTAGAGTGATTGAAAGAGTGATAAAAGATGAGGTCAGAGAGGATAACAAGAATCACAGGTTTTTAAAATTTTTTGGTGGGATTGGGGTTTTGAACTCAGGGCATCACACTTGCACAGTAGACACTCTACCTCTTGAGCCATGCCTCTGGTCCATTTTTCTTTGGTTATTCTGGTGGTGGGTATCTTGTGAACTATTTGCCCAGGCTGGCCTCAAACTATGATCCTCCTGATCTCAGGCTCCCGAGTAGCTGGGATATAGGCTTGAGCTATCGGCACCTGGCATGAGTTGCCTTTTAAATCACAGTGTGCTGCTTCATCTGCAGGTGCCCGGAGCCACTGAAGGTGGTTTAGGCATTTTGAGCAGAGCTATGACTTCTGGATGTAAGAGGATCACTGCTGTGTGATCAAAGAGGACCAAGGGTAGAAACAGGGAAGCAGGGAAGAGTCTGTTGATATCATCTGTGATGGCTAATTAATTTATGCCGGAGAAGTAGTCAAACAGTCTGTAAGTTTCTTTTCTTGGGGGTGGAGTGGGGTTTGAATTCAGGGCCTCATGCTTGCTAGGCAGGTGCTATGCCTCTTGAACCATGCCTCCATCCCCTTTTGTTCTGGTTATTTTTGAGATAGGGTCTCACTTTTTGCCCAGGTCAGCCTGGATATCAGTTTTCCTGTTTTACTCTTCCCACTGTCACTGGGATGATAGACATATGCTATCATGCCTAGGTTTCCTGAACATTTTTGCCTGGGCTGGCCTGGACCAGTGATTCGTCTGATGTCAGCCTCCCTCCTGCTGGGGATGACAGGCATGCTAACCTTGGACTGAGTTCCTCCCAATCTCAGCCTCTGAAGTAGCTAAGATTTCACATACGATTCACTAGTACCAGGCTAGTCTGGATGTTTCTGTGAGGATGTTTACATGGGACTCACATTTGAATTGGTTGACTTCTGGACTGGTAGAATGGCTCAAGTGGTAGCTTGTCTGCCTAGCAAGCACAAGGCCCCGAGTTCAAACCCCAGTACCACTCCCACACCAAAAAAAAAAAAAAAAAAAATTTTATTGAACTGGTTGACTTTAGTAAAGCAGGTTACCCTCCATGATGTGAGTGGTCCTTGTCCAGTCAATTGAAGATCTTAATAAGGCTGGACCTCCTTTGAGACAACAAAGTCTTCTGGCCTGTTTTGATCAAGAAGAAATTCTGCTAGCAGATGACTGTTGGACTTGGACTTATTTCATGTGTTGTTTCTCCACAGAAGAATTTATTGAAGGTACAGATTATCACTGAATTACCACTACTTAGTGCATTACTGACCCATAGTAGAGACTCACATGTCCTAATTACTGAGTGCTTACAATATGCCTGGTCCTTCTTCTAAATGGGAGGGAAGTTGCTCTCTCTAAGATCTGCCTTACTCCTCTGGTTGTAGCTGATTTCCCTAAAGGGTTTGCGTGAGTGTATATGTAGGTGAGTGATCAGATAATCTGGTAAAAATCACAATATTCTGGCAAATGGTGTGGCACACTGGTTGCATATCACCATCCTAGAATAAGTCACTATCTTTGCCTGCATTGTTGCAAAAGCCTGCCAGTTTTAGCCTCTTGACTTCCCATCCTTGCCTACTGGTATGACTTTAGCACCTAGGAGAAGGGATGGCATGATGTCAGTGCTTAGTAAGTGTTTGTGGAATGAAGAAATTCTTGAGTCAACACTCACAGTTAAGGTTGAATACATGTGTGACTTTCTGTGGGATAGATTGCTGTTGTATGCAATTATAGACTCTGAATCATGACTTGCCTCGTTGATTCACCTAGCACCTGATCTGTTTTGCTCTTCTGCTACACTCTGGCCACACTGGCATTTTTTTCCTTTTTCTTTTCCCTATTTAAATTATTGTTGTACTGGGGATACATCGTGACATTTATAAAAGTTCTTACAGTATATCAAATATATCATAGTTGAATTCACCCCCTTCAGCATTTTTTTTCCTCTGTGTCTTGTAGCTGCCAACCCATTCCCACCTTGCAGCTGCTGTATTTACTCTTCTGTAAGAAGGATCTTCCCCTCCACCCCCCTTTTTTCTTCCCTTCCTTTTTCTTCCCATTGGGGCCCTGTTCAAATGTCTACTCCTTAGAATCTCCATCGCTAAAGAATTTCTCTCCCACCATCTTTTCCAGTCTTTCTAGTCCATCTCAGCATTTTTCTTCCTTCAGGCGCTTATCACATGCCCAAAGTCTTACTTATGATAACCAAAGACCAGTTTGTCAATCATCTTTGCACTTATATGTGATTCTGACTTTGGTCCCTCGCTACCCAAGGGGCACCAGAGTGATTCTGAGATTCTTGGTTGTAAAATTGGATGAGTGGGTGGTGCTGTCATTTTCTGAGATAGAAAAATGCAGTTGATGAAGTGTTTGAAGGGTTATGCTTTGTGTGTGTGTGTGTGTGTGTGTGTGTGTGTGTGTGTTAGACATTGTTTTGATAATACATAGTGACTGGTTCTTGGATTTTATCCTTTTAGACAACAAGCAAACTCTATGAATTTGTTTTTGAGCTTGTTGATCTTAAGTTGTCTGTGAGCAGCTTAAGGTTGAGGTGGGATATGACAGGCTGGGTGTGATTCCCAGCTCACAGTTACCTTGCATTGGGCAAGCCACTGAGCATATCTGAGTCTGTTTGCTCTTTGCTGAGTGTGAATAATATCAGACTTACAAGGTTAAGATGAAATGAAAGTATATGTAGTGTCTGGCATGTAGAAGAGTTAGTGTTATTAAATAGGTTGGGCTGGTTAACAATTCTAACTTTTGAGAATCTGTTGTGTCAGGTACTATGCAGATGCTTTTCCATGGATGTGTTTATTCTTAATATTCCCTAGCTAAAACTTTTAGCTACTGTGCCACACCACTTTGTCTTGATAAAATGTACCTGAAGTATCCCCAGTAGTTCCACTCCCTTCTTACCCTTTATATTTTGGCCCTAATTCCTTTGCCACATTTAGGTGTTATAAATAGCCCAGTGTATAAAACCTGGACCTATTAGTATTCAGGAAGTTATTTGTGTTAAAATTTCTATTTGATTTCGTTGATTTTTCCAAAAGCAACTATAGTTTTTTTTTTTTTTTTTTTTGGTACTGGGCATTGAACCGAGTGTCTTGCACATGTTAGGCAAGTGCCGGACCACTTGAACTATGTCCTTCAATCCCCCCTTTTTTTGAGACAGTGTCTCCCTACTTTTGCCCTAGGTAGCCTTGATCTTTAGTCTCCTGCTTCTGCCTCCCGGGTAGCCAGGTTTATAGGTGTGCACCACACCCAGTGAACTATAGTTTCAACTTTCATAAATAAAGACTCATAAGAAACATGGTTATTGGGTTATTTACAACAATAAAATAAGAGAAAGAAACTCAACACTGTGTATTCTTCCATTCCCTTTTTGAGTCTGGCTGTAAAATGAATTGGCTGCATAGGTGTCCTAGGGTGTCGGGATTCATTCTCATCCTGGGCTGGTGGAACAGTACCACTGCCTATGCCTCTTCAGTCACAGTGACTTTTGTATGGGAGTTACCGGAGAAAGTATCTTCTTCCTGTCTGAGTATAGAGGATGACCTTTCCCGGACTGTCCAAGGGGTTGTAAGGGAAAATGCGATGATGCTTTGGGCCCTTTTATGGTGTCTCCTTCCTGACAGAGCAGCTCTAGTACTGGCTTCAGAAATAAAACTGCAAGGTCTGTTTAAAACAAAATTTTGTTCTTGCAGTGAAGGCTACACACACACACACACACACACACACACACACACACACATTAATATGTGTATATATGTGTATATAAATATGTGGCAGTACTGGACTTTGAGCTCATGGCCTTGTACTTGTTAGGCAGGCGCTCTACCACTTGAGCCACTCCCCCAACCCTTTTTTGATTTGTATATTTTTGAAATAGGGTCAGTGTTGTTTTTTCCCAGGGCCAGCATGGGCCACTAACCTTCTAGCTATGCTTCCTACATACCTGGGATGATAGGCGTACACAGTTATCCCCAGCTTTTTAAGTCAAGATAGGGTCTCCTTACTTTTTTGCCTAGGCTGCCTTGAATTGCAATTCTCTTGATCTCTACCTTCCAAGTAGCTAGGATTACAAGTGTAAACCACTGTACCAGGCTGTTACTTTCTTTTTAAAAATTTATTTTATTTATTTTTACTTCTTTTGAGATGGGTGTCTTGCTATATTGCCCAGTTGTTTTTGAAGTTGTGGACACAATTGATCCTCCTATCTAGGCCTCTCCTGTAGCTGAGATCATAGGCTCACACCAACATGCCCAATTTGTTGGTTGAGATGGGAGTCTCACTAACTTTTTGCTCTGGCAGACCTCAAAATTGTGATCTTCCTGATTTCCACATCTTTAGTAGGTAGAATTACAGGCATGAGCCACTGCACCCAGCTTTTTTTCTTTGTAGATGAAAGAAAATCAGTATATCTCCAACTGTAGATACCATGAAGGGACTAAAGGTTCCTTGGTCTTACCTTTAAGAATGGTAAAGATTCTAGCATTTTATCAAAAAAATGAATCTGACTAATACATAGTTTCTTACTTTAATTAAGTTATGAAATAACGTTGAATTTTATACATTAAATATTTTGTTGTCTTGCATGAGCATAATATGGACTTTTTTTTTTTTAAACATTACTGGGGCTTGAACTCAGGGCCTTCACCTTGAGCCACTCCACCAGCCTTTTTTTGTGAAGGGATGTTTTGAGATAGGGTCTTGCGGAACTATTTGCCCCGGGGTTGACTGCGAACCTTGATCCTCCTGATCTGCCTCTTGAGTAGTCTAGGATCACAGGTGTGAGCCACCAGCACCCAGCTATGGATTTAAATTTATATGTCAGCATTAAATGTTTTTCTTTGAGAGTAGCAGCTACTGATGTTAAGTCAGTTCATTTATTTTTACTGATACAACATAGAACTATTTTTAATACTTTCTGTTAATGTTGAATTAAAAATATTGTGATGAAAAATGAATCTGATTCAACAAAGCAGGATGAAGCCCTGCTTGTTTTTAGGCTGCATGTGGTTTCCTCCCTCTCTGTCCCTTTTCCCTGTCCCTTGCTGATAATAATATTACATACTGGGATATTGACTTCTTTTCATTTTAGTGATATATTATATATCATTTATTTTGTACAGTCTTTTCTAGAATAAAAGTCAGGATTAACTTAAGTTTCATACAGAATATGTCAGACTACATTATTAAATTGCCTTAGGTCTTGTGAGATGTGTTTGAGGTATAAGAAAATACTTCAAACATATTTCAAAATATTTAGGAAACATTTTTTAGTTAAAAGCATACTGTTCAATGAAAATGCATATTTAGAGTGATGATAAAAAGAATACTATTTAAAACAGGATACATCCATAGGAATTTTAACTTCTGGCTGTGTAGCAAAGACACTTGAAGTCACACATCACTTTTTCTTATTCTTAATATGAAGAGTTCTGATGCTAAGATGGTCATAAAAACTCCTGGTTCTGAGTACCTTAACTTGATGGGTAGTAATATGGAAGGCTCCATATTCTGTGTGAGCATGTTGGGAACCTGTTCTTTGTGTTTCTGTCTACATAACTTGAAATAGTAGGTATTTCATCTTTGCCTGGACTCTGGGAGGTTTCACCTGGGAGCTCAGAGGGAGTGGGACAGCTTGTGTCCTGGGAGTCGTGTGGGCCCTCAGGCTGACTCCCTCTGCCAGCACTGCTGAGGAAGTCTTTCAGAACTTGCTTGAAGATGTAGACTATTTCCCATGGCAGTACATCATTTTCTGCCAGAACTTCTCGAAATCTAGAAGGAATGTGGGAATGAATGTTCAATTCAGAAAATTCCTTGTACCCCTTGGTTTCCCCAATACAATTTATGTAATGTCATTTGTACTAATTACCTTTAGAATAATCTGCACATAGCTTTAAAATTATGTTTCTGGTAAATACATTTTGATTGTAATTTTAAAAATTTCCTACCAGTGAGATATCCAGAGGTATGTTTGTCCAGTCTATATGTAGGGATTTTGGTAGCTGGGTATTGAGTACTCGTGAATAAAGAATTTACATAAAAGATTACAACTTCTAGTCTGAATATGTGAGGAGCTTGGACTTGGCAGTAGTGCATATCACAAGAAGAGAACATAGTATTTTTACCTGCTGAGAATAGTTCCAGTTTGGCAGGGTTGAACTTGTGAGCAGAGGACTTCAAGCTGCCTTTGTTCAGTGGCTGGGATAGTCGTATGGGAATTCTGGTAGTTTCGTAGCCAGTTGTAATCTACACCTGTTTTTTTAACTTTCTGTTCATTTTCAATCTCTTGTATTAATCTCTCTCTCTCCTTTAGATGCCATTTTAATTCCCGAAGCAAAGTCTTTGTCACTACATCTGAGCTGGCGTAGTGTGTAGGTTTGTAGGAATTGTTTTTTGGCCATTTCATCCAGCTGAAAAGTGGCATTTTTAGTCTGTGGAAATATTTCAGTTTTCACATGAATAAAATTTCCTGGGTCTAAGGAGCAAATACTTGTTTCTTTACAATATAATTGCAAGAAAAGTGCATGAATTTTTCACTGGTTCGACATGGAGGTCAAAGTAAGATTAGAACATTGATTAAAGTCTTTTAATTTCTAAGTAGGTCAGTGTCAAAACCAAGCTTTGAAAGTACTTTTATGTAGCTATGCAGAAACTAAGCAAAGTCGGAGATGACACACATACTGAACAATTTGTGAAAATAACATTTGCTATTAAAAGTTCTTAGGAAGCTTTACGACATTAATGTATTGAAAAGTGCTGTCTACAGATATACTTTTGATTTGTGCTATGTACAGAAAAGACTTAGAGCTTACCTGCCAAGTTGATGGATCTGATGTGGGGATGTTGCCAGGGTTTACTTGAATTGGTGATGAGTCTGTTTCTCTCAGGCTTATCTCGAGCTCCTGGATGTGTCCTCTGTTGAAGGAATGAGCCTCCTGATTTACTCACTGAAACTGTTTGAAATAAACAACTTTCTATGTTAGGAATGAGGTTGCGATGTTTTCATTTGGAGAGAATGCTTATTAATTCACCTTAAATGTAAGCTAGAAGAAATGACAAAAATAACTTACTATTTAATCTTCATGAATTATATAATGATATATCTTTTGAATGTAGCTCATTCTGTTTGAAAAAGATGCCGGCAGCTATGGACACTGGTCCCAAATGCATGCCGACATGTCTTTGGTAATGAGATGAAGAGCGATCTGCTGAAGCACCACAGATGCGCTCCTAGCTAAAGTGAAGACTGTCGCATGATGTGATGCTTTGCTGTGCATGGCTGTAGGTCACAGTTTAGTGCTGTATTTTTATGCCTGTAGAGCTCTAAAAATAACCATGTTGCTTTTATTCTTCAGCTTAACTTTCAGGCCATTTAGAAGCCAGGTCACTGTCCCCTCTATTGGAAGCAGGAAAAATAGATCAGACCTGACTATCTGCAAAATATACAGTCTTAGAAAGCTTGTTGTAATTGAGTAAAATAGGCAAAGCATGCTGACATTAGCCATGCATGAAATATTTAGCAAATGCTACACTTTTTTCTTGCAAAATAGTAATTTACATATTAAAGCAAGTCGAAATGCTAGAGGACTTTATAAACACTTAAGTAGATAACTTTAAAATAATACCTGATATTCCTCTTTGGGTACATAGTGATAAGACAATAATGGGTTATCAGGAAAAAATAGACATAAGAACATGTGAAACTCAAAATAAAATCTTACAGTTCATCGTGGAAAATATCTTAGTGTTTTATCTAGGAGCTGCAGATGAAACACTTATACTCACTGTTCAGGTGTGTGTTGGTGTTCTTTATTGTGCTAATTTTCTATTCAAGAGTTTGTCTTGCCAAAGAGTGGATGTAGTATAAACAGTCTTTCACTCTCTAGCTCTGTGTTGAGTGACTACACAGTGGCTTTTCCTTTCATAATACTTACCTCTTCAGTTGCTTTTCCTTCCAGTGAGCCATGTATAATAGACATTGTTCACATCATATCTTTGTGCCATGCCCAATCAAGAGTGACGTGTGTGGTCCTCCTATAGTTCTTACGTGCTGGAAAAAGCCACATGTCAGGATTTATTATCCTCAACTAGAGGGTTTTCACATTATATTGTGGGTTGTACTGTGAGAAGGAAAGGAATGAAGCTCACCATGACAAACATCCTACCAAATTTTATATCAAAATCAAATTTTGCCAGTTCTTCAAATAACCTTGTAACTGCTTAAAAATTTCTTTCTTCTGAGATGATAACAGAAATATCAGCATATATTGCAAATGAGACATAAGATTTCTGTTCAAGGTTCTCTGTAGTCTTCCACTGTTATTATCCCTTCTTACCAAGTTTTCCATTTGTCTACCCAGTGCCTGGCCTCACTGCCGTCCATGTTTGCTGTGCTTACTTCCCCTCCCTTAAGTTTGGTTATACTGATTCTTCTCAAATGTTTATTTCTCTTTTCATGGAGCTGTGTTGTAATTCTCTTTTTCAGGGATAAGCTTAAATGACAGCTCATTTTTTTCTTTATCAACATTTTTCCCTTGTTCTACTCTTCCTTTGTACTCTGTTCCAGTTCACCTTTTTTTTTTTGTGGCATTGAGGTTTGAACTCAGGGTCTCATGCTTGCTAGGCAGGCGCTAGTTCACTCTTTTTCTCCTTGTTTTCTAATGCTTTTTGATTGGATTCTGCTCTGTCTTCTACTGTAATTGCTGACATTCAGTCAGCAGATATTTACTGCTGTCTTCTGTGGCCTAGAGGCTAGGGGCTGCAAGTAAGGTCCTTGTAGGTCATCATGTCTTATTTAACATACTTGAAGTGCTTTCCCAAGTTAGAGGTGGGGGTTAGGGAGGGCTTTTCTAGGCATGTATGGGAGTATCCATTGAGCAAAATTTAAAGGTCAGTGAGCTAGCCACAGAGAGCTTCTTGAAGGCCATCTCTGTTCTCCACTTGAATTATTGGACACTCACGTGTCCATTGAGACCATTGCTCATATCTTACCTTCACAGAACTTTCCTTACCATCTTAGCTCACACTAAGTAACCCCTTCCTTTGTACTTATTTGTATAAACAAATTTGGTAGTATTTGGTGTGTGCTACTGACATTGTTTGAAATTTTATTTTTTCTCTTTTTTCCTAAAATTGTTAGATTGAAATAGAGACCAAAATATCATTCTCTGTTTCCTCTATTAGCATGTAGATAGAGGACATACGTGTGTATTTGTAGATCAAGATAAGGAGATTTTTATTTTTTTCTGTTTATCAGGGTAAAACCAGATTAACATTGGGTTTTACTCATCAAACATTTTAGTAAGTTCAATAAATGAATTATTTCTAATGAATCACAATCTTATTAGGATATTTTGTATGGAAGATATAAAATTTATACTGTTATACAATCAGATTATTTTCTTTTTTGTTATGATTTTCCTAGACTACAGCTGGTTAACTAAGAAGTACAAAACTGTAAAGGGCTTGAAGTAAAGTAGGACCATATTCATGATATGTGTGTATATCTATACAAAATTTTAAGTTGTATAAGGAAGCACATAAAAAACGTAAATCTGGAATGATGAAATTAGGGAACCCTGAAGGGAAAACTAAGATACCAGGAACAGTTTTCAAGATCTTAAAATCAAGACTACCTGATGCAGTTTTCAACAACACTAGATTGCAATTAAAGATTTTTCATTGTGGGGAGATTACTATCTTTCGGTTTCAGTTCCTTTGCTGTGGAATTAAAAGTTCTGGGCTGTTGGTTCATTTTTTAACGTTAAAAATCACATATCTGTGGGGTTGTTTAGATAAAAAACGAACTATAAGTAGAAGGAAAGTATCAACATGATAAATGCCATAATATGAGAAGCCCACAACTGACATTATGCCCAGTGGGGAAAGACTGAAAAATTTCCTCTAAGATCATGAACAAAGCAAGGATACTCACTTTCACCACTTCTTTTCAATGTAGTACTGAAAGTTGTATTCAGCAATTAGGCAAGAAAATGAAATTTTCAATCAGTATCAAGATGGAGTCACTGTATCAAACAAAATGGAGTCTGGAGGTTATGAAGGGAGGGAACGCACTTGCATGTTTATGATAGAATTGTTACACAGTCCCTCTGAAGGCTCTTAGGAAGACTGCTGAATTGCTGCTTGCTGCATGAGTCCAAAGAGAGTTAGGCAGATGTATGTGAACACTTGCCTGGAACTGTCTACATGAATGAACTAAATCAACTCCTTTGAAAAGCCCTGTAACCCATGTTTTGTTTCAAAACAGTTTACATGTAGTCCTCATCTTTCTTACCTTTAGAAAGTCTGGTTTGGGGCTTGTGATGTAGTCAGTGGTAGAGTGCTTGACTAGCATGTATGAGGCCCTGAGTTTGATACCTAATAGTGCAAAAGAAAAAAATAAAACACAACATTGTCTTCCTTTGCCTCCCTGAATGTGCCCATAGTTTACTATGACATGAGTATTCCACAAACCTATCAGAATAAGTGAATTCAGCAAAGTAGCAGGATATAAAATTAGCACACAAAAATCAACTGAATTTCTAGAGACTAACAATGCACAACCTGAAAAGGAAACTACAAAAACATTCCCTTTATGATAGCATGAAAAAAATGAAATATTTAGTAATTATCAAGAAATGAAAAACTTGCATAATGGAAAGTGTAAAACATTGCTTAAAGAATTAACACAAATAAGTGGAGACATCCCTTGTTCACGAGTAAGAAGATTTAATATGAAGATGTCAGTACTACAAACTCAATGTAATCTCTGTCAAAATCCCAATGAATTTTTTTTGTAGAAATAGAAAATCTCATAATAAAATTCATATGGGATCTCAAGGGACCCTGGATAGCCAGAACAATCCTGAGCATTTTGAACAAAGCTGAGGACTCATACTTCCTTATTTTTAACTTACTTCAAAGTTACAGTAATCACAGCTGTGTGTTACTGAGTAAGGCATACAGACTATTGGAGTAAAGTAGAGTCTAGAAATAAACACTTGAATATTTGGTCAAATGATTTCCAGTAAGGATGCCAAGAAATGTACTGGGGAAAGAAATTCTTTTCAACAAATGGTGCTAGGAGAACTGGATCTCCACAGACAAATGAAAGAAGATGACCCTTACCTTTTGACATGTATAAAAATTAACTAAAAATGGATGAATGACATAAATGTACTTACAACTATGAAATTCTTAGAAGAACTTGACAACATTGAATTTGGCAATGATTTCTTAGATAAGACAAGGGCACAAGCAACAAAAGAAAAAATAGACAAAAAGGGACTTCATGAAAATGGAGCAAATATGTACATTAAAAGACAGTATCAACAGAAAAGACACTGCACAGAGTGGAGAAAATATTTGAAAGTCATATATCTAATTAGGCAGTAATATGCAGAATGTATAAAGACCACAGTTTAACAATAACAATAGCAAAACTTGATTGAAAAATAGTGAAGGAAGGCTGGGGATGTAGCTCAGTGGTAGTGTGCTTGCCTAGCATGTGAGAAGCCTTGGGTTCAAAACCCAGTATTGCCAAAAAAAAAAAAAAAGTCAAAAGGCTTGAATAGATATTTCTCCAAAGAAGATATACAAGTGGCCAATATTCACATGAAAAGATGCTCAGCACCACTAACCATTAAAGAAATGCAAACCATAATTATAATTAGATACTGCTTCTTCCTCACTAGGATAGCTGCCATCAAAAAGACGTGTTGGCTAGGATGTGGAGAAACTGGAACCTGCATGTACTGTTTATGGGAATGTAAAAGGGAGCAGCTGCCGTGGAAAATATGGTGGCTCCTCAAAAAATTACAAGTAGAATTTCCATATGACCCAACAATTCTACTTTTGGGTTTATATGTATAAGAGTAGAAAATAGAGTCTAAAGAGATGTTTGCACACCCATGTTCATAGCAGCATTATTCACAGTAGCTAAAATGTGGGAGCAACCAGGGTATCCATTGACACATGAATTTGTATGCAAAGTGTGTGCTCATGCAATGGGATAGTGCAGCTTTAAAAGGGAGGGAACCTCCCTTATCTATGTTACAGCATAGACAAGCCTTGAGGACATTGTGCTAGTGAAATAAGCCAGTCACAAAAAAATACTCTATGATTTCACTTAAATGATGAAGAGCAAGTCAAAATCATAGAGACAGAAGAATAGTGGTTGCCAGTGGCTGGGATAAAGGGAAATAAAGAGTTAGTGTTTAGTGGGTCTAGAGTTTGGGTTTTATAAGCTGAAAAGGATTTTGGATGTGGATGGTGTTGAGAGTTACACAACATTATAAATTTTTTAATACCATTGAACTGTACACTTAAAAATGATTGTAACAGTAAATTTTATATGTATGTACCATAGTAAATTTTTTTAAAAAGATGCAGTTAATATTTGAGGAGAAACTGTTAAATTTTTCTCAGTATTATTTCCTTCTGAAAATATTTTGCTTAAAATACTACTGCATTCATTCACTTTTTTTATTATTGTTTTACTGGGTGATATTTACCAAAGTTCTTACATCATAGTTGAATTCACCCCTTCATTATTCTCCTTTATTCCCCCAACCCATTCCTGGAATAGTTTCAACACATCTCATTTTGTTTTTGAGATGGAATCTTGCTAACTTTGTCTGGGTGGACCTCAAATGTATGATCGTCCTTCCTCTTCTTCCTGAGTAGCTGGAGTAGTGTTTGCCGCCATGTCCAACCATATGGCAAGTAATTTTGATGTGTAACCTGGGCATTAATACCCTGGGTCTTGTCTAAGTCCAGTGGGGAATGAGGCTAGTAGTTCTAGTGACTGACCAGTTTTCAGTCATTCCTGTGCAATCTGCATTTGTCTTTCATGTGTGTCGATTAGTGGCCATTCTGCCCATTCTGAATGGCTCTGGAGGATCAGTCAGATTGGGCATGAGCAACGGTGGGGTGTGCCCCGTACATTGCAAATAGCCTCAGATGTCCATTCCTTAAGCTTTTCCCTTCTTGCAGCTCCCTTTGACAACCTCTGAGGTCCTCAGGCCTTCACCACTGGCTTTCCTGGTTCCCTAGCAAGTGTAGTATATTAAGGGACTGCTTAGCTTCTATAATCATGGGAGCTAAGTCTCATCATCTTAATAATCACATTGGTTCTGTTTCTTTTTTTCTGGAGAATACTGGCTAACAAACTTTAATAAAATGTTATTTGCATTAGAGTCTACTTTTGCCTGATACTAAAAGTTATACCAACATTCTTTTGGTTACTTTTTGCCTGATATCTACTCACTAATTCATCCAACAAATAACTGAGGTCTGACTCCATGCCTGACATCTTCTGAGTACCTGGAGTGGAGCATTTGCCAGTACAGACTGTCCTCACAGACCTTATAGTCTAGCTGGGGAAAGAAAACGAAAATGAGTGAAACAAAGTATGTTAGATAAGAGCATAGGGGAAAACAATGCCAATAGAGGAGATGGGGCAAGGAGGCCTGCAATGTTAACCAAGGTGATAGATGACATTTAGCCAAAGGCTGAAGAAGGTCAGGGAACAGCCTTATATCTGTTTATGGGGAAAGTACTCCTGACCAAGAACCCTGAGAAGCAGTGGTCCTGGGGCCAGAGTGTGCCCAGTGTGTGTGATGGAAGTCCTGGAACGTGAAGGCCAGAGAACCGGGTGCTCCAGTATCTGAGGGTGGGACAAATGATGTTCCAGTTTGCTCCTCCTCCTTTTCACTTTTCACTCTGCTTGAGTAGCCCCTTAATTGTATGTTGCCTCCTCATCCACACTGGGAAGGGTGGGTTGTCTTTACTCATTCCATTAGTGCAAATGCTGTACTTTTCTGGAAACACCCTCACAAGATACAGCTGGAAATAATACCTTACTAGATATCTGGACACAGTCAAATGGACACATAAAATTAACTGCCACATTAAATTTCAAATTTTAAAACTTAGTATTGTACAGACTCTTTTATGACAATAACACATAAATTAATCATTGATAACATTTGATGGTATACATATATACGTATACATATATATGTATATGTATAAAGTCTGCTTTCAATATGCATATGTATATGTATATATATATCACTATAATCATCCATTTCAGTTAACGTTCTGGGCATTTTTATCTACTATCATGAATAGAGCTATGGTATTCTTAAAATGATGCATACTAAATAGGGGTATGTTATGGTTTTATCTTGTCTCTGAAAACTGGATGTTTTTTTCAGCCTTTAGTTATTATGAATAGTACAAAAAAGGTATTCCTCCCTGGAATTCTTTTTTTTTTTTTCCATTTTTCTTTTATTATTCATATGTGCATACATGGATTGGTTCATTTCTCCCCACTGCCCCCACCCCCTCCCTTACCACCCACTCTGCCCCCTCCCTCTCCCCCCCTCAATACCCAGCAGAAACTATTTTGCCCTTATTTCTAATTTTGTTGTAGAGAGAGTATAAGCAATAATAGGAAGGAACAAGGGGTTTTGCTGGTTGAGATAAGGATAGCTATACAGGGCATTGACTCACATTGATTTCCTGTGTGTGGGTGTTACCTTCTAGGTTAATTCTTTTTGATCTAACCTTTTCTCTAGTACCTGTTCCCCTTTTCCTATTGGCCTCAGTTGCTTTAAGGTATCTGCTTTAGTTTCTCTGCGTTAAGGGCAACAAATGCTAGCTAGTTTTTTAGGTGTCTTACCTATCCTCACCCCTCCCTTGTGTGCTCTCGCTTTTATCATGTGCTCATAGTCCAATCCCCTTGTTGTGTTTGCCCTTGATCTAATGTCCACATATGAGGGAGAACATACGATTTTTGGTTTTTTGAGCCAGGCTAACCTCACTCAGAATGATGTTCTCCAATTCCATCCATTTACCAGCGAATGATAACATTTCGTTCTTCTTCATGGCTGCATAAAATTCCATTGTGTATAGATACCACATTTTCTTAATCCATTTGTCAGTGGTGGGACATCTTGGCTGTTTCCATAACTTGGCTATTGTGAATAGTGCCGCAATAAACATGGATGTGCAGGTGCCTCTGGAGTAACAGTCTTTTGGGTATATCCCCAAGAGTGGTATTGCTGGATCAAATGGTAGATCGATGTCCAGCTTTTTAAGTAGCCTCCAAATTTTTTTCCAGAGTGGTTGTACTAGTCTACATTCCCACCAACAGTGTAAGAGGGTTCCTTTTTCCCCGCATCCTCGCCAACACCTGTTGTTGGTGGTGTTGCTGATGATGGCTATTCTAACAGGGGTGAGGTGGAATCTTAGCGTGGTTTTAATTTGCATTTCCTTTATTGCTAGAGATGGTGAGCATTTTTTCATATGTTTTCTGGCCATTTGAATTTCTTCTTTTGAGAAAGTTCTGTTTAGTTCACATGCCCATTTCTTTATTGGTTCATTCGTTTTGGGAGAATTTAGTTTTTTAAGTTCCCTATATATTCTGGTTATCAGTCCTTTGTCTGATGTATAGTTGGCAAATATTTTCTCCCACTCTGTGGGTGTTCTCTTCAGTTTAGAGACCATTTTTTTGATGAACAGAAGCTTTTTAGTTTTATGAGGTCCCATTTATCTATGCTATCTCTTAGTTGCTGTGCTGCTGGGGTTTCATTGAGAAAGTTCTTACCTATACCTACTAACTCCAGAGTATTTCCTACTCTTTCTTGTATCAACTTAAGAGTTTGGGGTCTGATATTAAGATCCTTGATCCATTTTGAGTTAATCTTGGTATAGGGTGATATACATGGATCTAGTTTCAGTTTTTTGCAGACTGCTAACCAGTTTTCCCAGCAGTTTTTGTTGAAGAGGCTGCTATTTCTCCATCGTATATTTTTAGCTCCTTTGTCAAAGATAAGTTGCTCATAGTTGTGTGGCTTCATATCTGGATCTTCTATTCTGTTCCACTGGTCTTCATGTCTGTTTTTGTGCCAGTACCATGCTGTTTTTATTGTTACTGCTTTGTAATATAGTTTGAAGTCAGGTATTGTGATACCTCCTGCATAGTTCTTTTGACTGAGTATTGCCTTGGCTATTCGTGGCCTCTTGTGTTTCCATATAAATTTAACAGTAGATTTTTCAATCTCTTTAATGAATGTCATTGGAATTTTGATGGGAATTGCATTAAACATGTAGATTACTTTGGGGAGTATCGACATTTTTACTATGTTGATTCTACCAATCCATGAGCATGGGGGAGATCTCTCCACTTTCTATAGTCTTCCTCAATCTCTTTCTTCAGAAGTGTATAGTTTTCCTTGTAGAGGTCATTCACATCTTTTGTTAGGTTTACACCTAGGTATTTGATTTTTTTTGAGGCTATTGTAAATGGAATTGTTTTCATATATTCTTTTTCAGTTTGTTCATTATTAGTGTATAGAAATGCTAATGATTTTTCTATGTTGATTTTATATCCTGCTACCTTGCTATAGCTATTGATGATGTCTAGAAGCTTCTGAGTAGAGTTTTTTGGGTCTTTAAGGTATAGGATCATGTCGTCTGCAAATAGGGATATTTTGACAGTTTCTTTACCTATTTGTATTCCTTTTATTCCTTCTTCTTGCCTAATTGCTCTGGCTAGGAATTCTCCCTGGAATTCTTTATAGCCTTACCCAGTTTTGTTTTTCTCCACGTCACTAGTCAGCATTTTACTTACATTTATTAGAATGCATTTTCATGAGGGCGCAGATACAGCTTTGTTTGTTGTGCTCACCCTAGAGTCTAAGACAGTGCTGCATGTAGCAGGTGGTCTGTAAATACTTGCTGAATGAGTGTGTCTGTGAATGTGTCTTTGTTTATATGTGTGTGTCCACACTGAGGAAGATGTGAAGGCTGTAGGAGAGCTGTGGGTTAGGTTTTGGAAGATGCTGTAGGTTGTACATTAGGATAAGTGATTGTACACCAAAGTGTGTGCGTGTGCGTGCGTGCGCCAGGGGCTAGTTCCTTCTTGTTTTAATTTGCCTATATTTTGTAATTTGAATTTGAGCATATTTTCATTTGCTTATTGGTTATTAACATTTTCCCCATGATTTAAAATAATGATTCAGGAACTCCTTTGGTACGCAGAGGTTTGGTGCCTTTTTGGAAATAACATGCCAAATTTTACTATTCTTTTTAGGTCACTCAGCCAGAGGAGCTCAGAAATGGAGTATATTAACAAATACAGGCAACTTGAAGCACAAGAGTTTGATATGTATGGCAGTGATCAAACAACCAATGGGCCAGGTAAACAGGGTATCTATAAATATCTTAAATATGATATGTGAGTGGTTCACATATTAAAACACATTCTAAAAAGTTTTAAGAAGTACAGTATTTTGGTCAATGAAAGGAATCCCTGTTGGTTGTTAATTCAGGATGTTTCTTGGGAAGAGTGTATTATAGGTTGGATAACTAAAATTATCTTCCTAGTGTCAGGGCCTGTTCACATGATAAGAAGTACCCTTTGAGCTTTTTGCCTTTCAAAGAATTTGTCCATTACACCTCTTCCCAGAACTTCTGCCACTTCTTCCTGTGCACCTATGCTCTGCCTAAAGAACAGAAGTTTGGGTTAGAATAACATTTTCCTGTTCATTTTTGGCCTTCTTAGTAATTATGAAGCAGTACATGTACAATAATACTGTATTAATATTTTTTTTCAGTATTGAGGTTTAAACTCAGGTCTCATGCTTGCTAGGCAGTTACAATACCACTTGAGCCACTCTGCCAGCCTCTGTATTAATTCTTATTCTTGGTATTTATTTGGGCTTATTGACAGTGTATTGGTATCTTTCATCAGCCCTGGAAAATTCTGAGACATTGTGTTTTTAAAAAAATTTTTTTGGTAGCTCTGCTTTATTCTAGTTAATTTGTCATTTGTTTTTCACCTTAAGGCAGAAGCACCTGTGGAGTCCTTTGCCTTCCTGTCTGTGTTCTTGCATTACTGGTATTTCACCACTGTCTCATAATTTCAGTGCCTTTAGGATGTTTGGATATGGGGGAAATAGGTGAAAACCTGGCATCTTTAGTTGCATTAGGAAAGAGATTTGTCTGAACAACTCAGTGCCTTATTACCAGAAGTGATAATTGAAAATACATGCACTTTCTACTTAGGCTAAGAAAAATACAAAGCTATTCATATGAGAATATTTATTGCACCATTGCTTATTTATTGGAAGTGTTGGAAGTATGTTAAATGTCATTGAGCAGAAGAATGACTGCCTGTATGTGAGGTACCCTGCAGCTTCAATGGGGGCATAGAATAGCCGTATGTGTTGCTGTGGAAAGACGTCTGTCATCTTAATACTTCAGTTTTGGGGAAGCATGCTGGTTAATTTACAGATGACTCTATGTGATGTGATCAATATGTCCTCTAACACCCATGTGGGCCTAGGGCACTCACACAGCCCAGCACATGCTGCATGCTGATCCTGAAGCATGCCATCTGGGATTGCCACCATTTGGAAATAGCTACATTACAGATGCCTGCAATTCAGAGTGTCTGTTGTAACTTTTGATTTAATTTCATATTTGAAGCTGTTCTTCACTTTTTTTTTTCCTGTGTCATAATATATTTGAAACTTTTCACTAGGCTGTCACCCAAGCTTAGGCTTCTGCTACAAGTATAGGAGTCATCCAGCTACTGGTAGTTATCAAAGTGTGTGCGTGTGTGTGCGCGCACCAGGGGCTATTTGAAGCAACAAGAATTTAAGTAAAAGAGACCTGGGCCACCACTTACAGAACTTACCATTTGGTCATACTGTTATGCTAGTAAATGCTTTTGGAGATTAGTATTCTGAAAGATAGCTCTAGGGGGCATAAAATGGGTGTATCAGGAAAGTGACAGCTAGCTTAGAGTAGGAGGGTGAGTACGTTAGAGGGCAGAGTGGGGATCAGGGTGGGGGGAAATGTGCATAGAGGCCTTTTGGTGGGAGAAAGCCTGGTGTCCAATCCTGAGGGAATTGCTTGTATTGCTGGGCAGTAGAGATGGGTGTGGCAGGGCTGCCAGCTGTATAGTACACCCTGGAAGAAGTCCGTGTACTATTCCTCAGAACTTTGAATGTGTTATCTTCATAGTAAATGGGATTTCACAAATGTGAGTAAAGGATTTCTAGGTGGGAAGATTTTCCAGGTGGGCCCAGTGCAGTCACATATTTTTATAAGAGGGGAGCAGGAGGATCAGAACCTAGATTGGAGTAATGTGAGAAAGGACCATGAGCTAAGGAATGTGGGCTGCTTCTACAAGATAAGAAGGCAAGGGACTGGATTCCTCACCAAAGAGCCCTGGAAGGAACAGTGCTGATACATTAATCACAGCCATTGAAACTGATTTTGGACTCTGACCTCCAGAACTGTGGGAGAATAAATGTGTGTTGTTTCCCCTAAATGTGTGGAAACATGTTACAGTAGCTGCAGGAAATTCATACAGCTGCACTGGGTGAGGTGGGGTGAGAGCAGAAGGCCCAATGATAAGGGTCTGTTATTATGGCTAAGAATCTTGGTCTTAATACTCAAAGAGTAGTGGGAAGCTATTGAATGTTCCAGGTTATTCTTGGGATGAGTGTGAAGGGAAGAGAGGTGTCACATGAGAGGTTTGTTTGGAGAAGAGCACTCTGCTGGTATTTTTAAGAATAGATCAGGGCTGGCAGAGTGGCTCAAGTGATAAGGGTGCCTGAGTTGAAACCCCAATCAAAATAAATAAATAAATAAAAAGATCAGAGGGATCAGAGTAGAGCAGCTAGGAGGAGCGAGCTGACCTGGTTCAGTTGGAACCCCGTATATAAGTGCATATGTGTATGTATACACACATGAACACAAAGCTGTTTCTAACTCTGTGTCTCTTTATATAAAACCATGAGGGCACTCAGATACCTCTCATTGAGACCACGGGCTTCAACACGAACATTTTGTTATATACATTATGTTGGTTCAAAATACTGTTAATTTTGGTGTGTTACAAGTGCTATTTCACTTGTATTATTTTTTTTCTAATTAGAAATTCAAGGATACATATCAGTGCATTTCTATAGATTATATTAGAGTTCTTTTTTGCAGTTAAAGTAAATCATTTCTTAGAGATGGAGACTGAATAGCATTGAAAAGTAGAGTCTTTCCTAACCACAGAGCCTAGCTCCAGGGTGTGGCCTCCTCAGGACTCTTGTGTTTTCACATGACAGTTTTGAACTTGTCCTGGGTGGTGATGGACTCCACAGTTGTTGCTTCCTTTCAAGTTTGGGATGTTTTTAGAGGTGGTTTTCTTCCCCCCCTAGCTTTTCTTCTGAATCTGTGAGAGAATGGCCTCTGGAATGTCTGAGAAGGAAAACAGCCCTGCCCTTTGAAGTGAAGGTTAGTTTTACATGCAGAATACCATCCCATTCTTGGAGAAAGTGAGATATAATTATCTATTTAAAGATTTAATTTTATGGTTAAGTTAGAACTGCAGTAATTTAGCTTAATTTCTGTGTGGAGAATGCCTAGATTTTAAGATAAGAAAGTGTGTTATGTTCTCCATATGAGCAGGCATACTACTCAACCATTAAAATCTGTTATACATTGTTTGGAACCTCTAATTACATAACCTTTGGGTTAGATGTGGTGTGGTGGCTTAGTGAAGAGAACTAGCTATTTTTATAATATCTGGTCTTTCCCGGTTCATATAAAGTATTTTAGTAATGATAAAGAGACAATGGAAAAATGAGAAGAGCAGATTTTGAGGTTGTATTTTTCTTGCCATTTTTGGACTTCATATGTAGTTTGTTGATTTGCCTTAAGTTATCTCTGATGTTTTTCCTTTTACTTTGTGGTAAATACAAAGCTGACAGACCCACACAGCTGTGACCATCTTTGCTGTTTGCTTTCGTGTCCACCCTGGGGCAGTGGACATGGAGGCAGGGCTTCATCTGTGCTGGGTCTGCTTCAGCCAGTGACCTAAAAACGTCAAGTGGTGTTTTGTGCTGCGTGGACAGGGCTGTATCTTAGACAGTATGGTAAGGGCTTTTGACATTTTTTTTTCTTGTAAAATTTGTGTCATTATGTAGCAACCTTCAAAATCAAGTTATCAAGTCATGTAAGTCACATCAATACTGTCAGATTAACAGGGCTCGTTTAGCAGCACTGGGAAACAGGGCTTAAAGTCTCTTAGCAAAAAGAGATAGCTGTCTCCTTTTTGTCTCCCTGAAAGAAAAGAATCCTCATTCTCTTCCCTTAGATAGCTCTTCCCTAAGCCTCTCATTCCCACTCTATTCCCAGTTGCTCACCTGTCCCTCTGCCCCTTCCCTTTACTGATTGTGTTCTCAAGGCCTAGGGCACACCACTTGGGAAAGCAAGCTGGGAGGCAGGATGGAGAGAGTGAAGTGAGATTGTGAGAAGAAATCCCTATTTCAGTTTTGGGGAGCCTGGCAGTAGGTAGGAGGTTGATCAGAAGTCTTGAGGATGAGTGAAGCTGGATTTGAGTCAGGAATGCCTCAGGAAGAGCTCTTTCCCACAGAGGAGTGGTTTTCACAGAGAGATTACAGCACATCTGGCTCCTCTGACTGTGAGATTGAGAACAAGTACCACACACCATGATTCAGATACAGGAAAGAAGGGGGTGGGGTATGGCCCAGCAGGAGAGTGTTTCTCTAGCATGCTGGAGTTCCTGGGATCAATCCTAAGCACCATATATACATATATACATGTACATATACACGTACACATATACGTGAGGCACAAGGCCTGGGGTTTAATCTCTAGCACCACAAAAGAAAAAAAATATGTAGGAAAATAACCACGTTTCAGTTATATATTATTAGACCAATTATGAAAGAAGAGTTTGGCCATATGTTTAGCAGTTGGAACAATGGCAGGAAAGGACTGCTGGGACAAAAAAGAAGAGTGAGGAGAGAGAGGGAAAGGGAACCATGGGGGAAAAGGTATCCAGAGAAGGAAGTGATTTGGGAGAGAGGCGGGAAGACTTGTGGGTTTATTTGTCTTGGAAATGCTGCTTCCTTTCCAGTGAAAGCCACATCCCGTGAACTTTGATTCCTCCTCAGTTTGTCATGTGGTGGCAGAGGCTGCTTAGGATTTACAGGGCAGCCAGAGCAGTGTACAGATTTACAAGAAGTAGGACCAGACAACAAATTAAGCATTTTTTTTGGTTCACTATTTTATTAGTATATATTAACTATACAAAGGGGTTTCTTTGTGATATTTCCATACATGCATATAATTTGCTTTGATCATATTCTCCCCATTACTCTTTCTAGCATTTTAGCAGAGTAAAGTTTCCCCTTTTCACCATGCCTTTAGTTTGTGAGTTGTGTTTTTTTTAGTTATTACCATTATCGATTTATTTTAGTAGTAAGGAATGCACACGTAAGAAATTGGTGCATTTTATTGAAATTGCGTGTTAGCACCATTTAATCACATGACAAGTGTCATTTCGCAGGTCTGTTACCTTAGGAGGCAGTGAAAGTCGATAGTGTTGGTGACTGGATGGAAGGACACGAACCTCCTACTTTGCTTGTCTGCATTACTAATAGTGGATTATCAAGGGGGAGTTTCTAATGAGCCTACTGGCAGTATTAGCCCGCAGAAGATGGCTTTTTGTATGTATGTCTTATGTACTTTTTTTTTTTTCAGATAAGATATAGCATTGTATTTGTTTGTTTTGTCTGAATCCAGGTCCAAGGCCACCTTTGGCTAAGTTAAGCAATGTGACATGCATTCCAGAGACAACTTATAAATATCCTGATTTGCCAATAAATCGATGTAAGGAAGAGGTAAAGTTATTTTTGTCATAATGTAATTTTGCTGTTTGAATAAATGTTGAAGCCCAGCACTACTGGTTTACAATGTGAAAGCTATCAAGTGAGCAAGGCTCTGCTGCGGACACAGGGGAGGTTGGTCCCTGGCTCTGCTTGTGCGATGACCACTGCTGATCTTTGTTTTGACCTAGGTTAGCTTCTATCCAAATTTAATGTATGTAGCTTCCCAATGATCACATCTCCTGGTACTGGGCTTACTGCCTATCCTTTCCTACCTCTGCAGTGTCTGTCAGTAAGTGGTTATCCCTTACCAACAGAGCTACTTATTAAGAAACTCACTGAGAGGGCTTGTTATAAAGAGAGAGCATGCCCCAGCATCTCCATGGGACTTTCCTTGCGGTGTTGCCTACTTTCTACTCATTGATTGATCTAATTGTTAACACATCATTGCATTGCCAATGCCAGTCCAGATCTAGCAGTAGGATGGTTAAGTTTCTTATCAGTTACATGTTAGTAACCATGGTTAAAAGTAACAGTGTTAAAACCTTTTTTAACTATACTAGTGGAAAAGCACTAGAATGGGAAATGTTCCAAGTTTCATTTTCATTTTTAAAATTGAATCCTGTAACTTTTACAGAGTAGCTGTATTTTAATTAGTTTTTAGGTACATTAGTATTCAAATTAATTGATGTTTTCTGACCATATCAGTTGCTAGAAGGATAAGATAGCTTAAATAAGTTTAGAGTGGAGGTAGGGAAATCTGGGATAGGAATTGGGTGAAGTTTTAGAGTATTCTGTATAATCTGTAAGTGCAAAAGTAGAAGTTAATTATTTAAAAATTCATCTGAAGAATGTAAAATGAAATTTAAAAGCAACTTGAGTATGATAACAACAGCTCTATTTTCAATAGAACTGCATGCAGTTTCATTACAAAAATTTGAAATAGAAGAAATTTAGATTTAAAGCTATAGAAATCCACTTTGATATTTTTATTTTTGTAGAAGAAATTAAGATTTTGAGAGCTGAAGTTGCCTTGGCCTGATTTTCTAGCTATTGAGCTATAACTGTTAATAACAGTTATAGTAGAATTGGCTTTAAAAGTGGCAACCACTGATAGTATTCTTGCTGTTTTGTGATGCTTAGATGGCTAATTAGTAATTTAACTTAAAGGGAAATAAACCCTGAAAGTCTTCTTGAGATAGATAATACTTTACATTGTTGTCAGTTTTATGCCAATTTTGAAAGATATTTTTCTTTTAAAATTCCAGGTTATTTCTTTGATAGAAAGCAATTCTGTAGTAATTATACATGGCGCCACAGGAAGTGGTAAGAGTACTCAACTTCCACAGTATATCTTGGACCATTATGCTCAGCGCTGTACCTACTGCAACATTGTGGTTACCCAGCCACGGAAAATAGGGGCCAGCAGCATTGCTAGGTGGATCAGTAAAGAGCGCTCTTGGACTCTGGGTGGCTTGGTGGGCTATCAGGTGAGATGGAGAAGAAAGAGAAAGCAAACCTTTCTCTCTTTGTTAATTTTTTATTCTATGTAACTTGATGTTAGAACATGATTATTTTGTATTGGAAATTAAAATGAAACCGTTTACTTTAGAGCAGAACTGGCATTGTTTTAAAAACTAGTGAAACAATTTCTTTTTTTGTGTGTGTGTGTAGTACTGGGATTTGAACTCAGGGCCTTGAGCTTACAGCAAGTGCTCTACCACTGAGGCACACCTCCAGCCCTTTTTGCTTTAGGTTGTTTTTCAGATGGAGTCTTACTTTCTTCCCTGACTGGCCTCAGACCATGATCCTTCTACCTATAGCCACTTGTGTAGTTGGAGTCCCAGTGTGCACCACTATACCTAGCTTATTGATTGAGGTGGGCTCTTGCCAGTTTTTTGCCTGGGCTGTCCTTGACTGCAACCTTCCCAATCTCTCCCTCTCAAGTAGCTAGGATTACAGGTGTGAGTCAATGAGCCTGGCCTTGAAACTGAATTTCTTGAAAACAAATTTATTTCCCAGTCAAATAAAAAGAAATGATAATTCTTAGGCTCATAGATTTTATAATTTTATACCTTTAATTATACCTTTGTATTCTAGAAGGTGTCTGCAAACAGAGTTGTTGAAATATGAAAATGTTGTAGGCAGTATAACTAGATAAGCTAGTCTCCATCCAAAAGAGAAGAAAGAAATTAACTTGAGACTTTTAATTTGGAATATATATATATATATGTATATATATATATATATATATATATATATATGTATATATAAAGTTTTGTACCCAAGGCCCAAGCTCCTGGGATTCCACAAGCCAGCTACTTGCCCCTGTACACCCAATAAAGAGGCATGGTGAAGGCAGAGAAAGGAGATTTATTACATGGCTTGGAAGAGGCAAAGTAAGCACTTAGCCCATCTTCAGCAAACTTTTGGGTACAAACATGATCTGCAAGTTTCAATAGACAAAGAACTGGGAGCAGGGGGAGAGAGGTAAGGTATACATAGTTAAATAGTTCTAGTCACAGGTGTGGTTTGGTTGGTCATTATCTCAGTCCTTGTTCTGGAAGAGGTTCCATCTGGAGGGTGGTCCATCCTGAGGCAGCTCTACTGTTGAGGGTATTTTCAGCCCCTTGTCATGAAGATGTTATTATTCTGTCCTTTCTGGAATCCGAGGTGATCGCAAAGTAACTGCAAAGAAAATGGCTTAGAGCAAAACAGATACAAAATGAAAGAGAGATGCCATACTTTTCTCCTGCTTTTAGTTAATTCATGGGCCTGAGTACGAATCCATGCTTTTTAGCAAAAGCAGTTTGAGCACATCTTAACACACACACATAGATCTTTTTTTTTTTTTTTGGCAGTACTGGGATTTGGCCTTATATGTTTATATATTTCTGAAGTACAATAATTTTTTATTCCCTTTGTTACCTCCATTATAAAATGGGCATACCCACTTTTGGTGGTAAAATTGGAGCCATTTAAACCTTTTCCTTCCCCAATTTTAGGTAGGGCTAGAGAAAATAGCAACAGAAGACACCAAGCTAATTTATATGACCACTGGAGTCCTGCTTCAGAAAATTGTAAGTGCCAAGAGTTTGATGGAATTCACACATGTCTTCATCGACGAAGTGAGTACTCTGCCCTTCTGTGTGGGTCCCTGTTTACATGTGGGTGCCTGTATCCTCTTGAAATGGGTCACCAGGTACTTTGGGTCTACATCTGCCCTTTCTGCTTGTGGTTGTGAATTTTGATTTTATTCTTTGTTCTTTGTCTCAAAATATGGGTGGGATGTTGAGGCCTATGAAAAGATACTTTATTTAGAGCAGAGATTGATTGGCAGGCTGCAGCTATTGATCAGATCTGGCATCTCCTTTTGTAAGGCTGGTTTTATTGGAGCAGTTTCTTTGGCTTGTTTATTTACTGTCTAGGGCCTTTGGCCTGTACACTTGTAGAACTAGAGTAGTTGTTCAGAAATACCATGGGCCATTTGACCTTCTTCAGGGAGGGTGGAAAGCCCCTGATGGAGACTCAGAGAGTTACAAGAACTTTCATTGTGTATAGATGTTTTCAGCCAGCCACAGAACTTTTTCTTTAGTAAATCAAGGGCAACAATAGTTTTTTAAAAAATTGGGCCAGGGGTATAGCTCAGTGGTTGAGTGCTTACATAGCATGTTCAAGGCCCTGAATTTGATCCCTAACATCACAAGGAGAAAAAAATTCAATAACATAAACAAGATTTTAATGTATTTACCTTTCTTTAAAAAGCCTCTAATAGGGCTGGTAGAATGGCTCAAGTGTTAAAAGTGCATGCCTAGCAAGTGTGAGGCCCCAAGTTCAGGACCCAGTGCCATACACACACAAACACACACACACACACACACACACACACACACACACACACACACACACAGCTTCTAATAAAGCTGGGTGAGGTGACTTAAATCTGTAATCAGAGCTATTCAAGAGGTGGAGATAGGGATGATCACAGTTTGAAGCCAGCCCAACAAAAAGTTTATGAGACCCGGCATCTCAATAAATGCTGGTGTGGTGGTGCACACCTGTTACCCTAGCCCCTGCGGAAGTATAAATAGGAGGATCACCATCCAGGCACACTCAGGCATTAATTCAAGATCCTATTCAAAAAATGCCTAAAACCTAAAGCACAAAAGGGCTGAGGATGTGGCTCAAGTGGTAACCCACTTGAACTGTGGCAAGCACAAGGCCTTGAGTTCAAACCCCAGTACCACCAAAAGAAAAGTTTCTGATAAAATATTGTAAACCCTGTCTTTGTGCCTGTCTCAGCTTGCTTTCTTCTGTTTTTTAAATATTTTTATTAGTGTGTATTGTGCGAAGGGTTTCATTGTGATATTTCCATACACGCATACGAAGTACTTTGATCAAATTCACCCCCTCTATTTCTCTTTCTCATCCTCTTCCTTTTTAAATAATCTTAATAGGTTTCATTATTCTGCTTTCATACACATGTATAAAGCACTTCAATCATATTGACCCCTCTTCACCATCTCCTTTTACCCTCCCTCCTCCTGCTAGGTCCCACTCCCAAACAGTCCCCATTTTACACTACTGTCATCCATTTTTTAAGGTCTAGATTCTGCATAAGAGATAGAACATGCTGTATTTGTCTTAGTTTGGGTTATTTCACTTAATGTGATGATCTCTATTTCCATCTGTTTTCCTCGAAATGATTTTATTTCATTGTTCTTTGTGGTTGAATAATAGTCCATTGTGTAAATATACCACATTTTTTAGTCAGGCACACTACCACTTTAGCCATATTCTGTATTTATCCTGTATTCTGTATTCACTGTATCCATTCATTAGTTGAGGGGCACCTGGACTGATTCCATAGTCCAGGAATAGTGCTGTGAAAAACATGGGTGTACATGCTGGCAGAGTGGCTCAAGTGGTAGAGCACCTGCCTGGCAAGTGTGAGGCCCTGAATTCAAACCCCAGTACTGCCAAAATCAAAAGCAAAAAAACATAGGTGTACAGACATCTCTTTTATATGTTGACTTACATTCTTCAGATAGATGCCCAAGAGTGGAGTGGTATGGCTAGGCCATAATGTAGATCTGTTTTTAGCTTATTGGTGATCCTCCATTACTGATTTTCGTATGGTTTACATTCCCATCAGCAGTTTATGAGAGTCCCTTTCCTCCCACATTCTCACCAGCATCTGTTGTTGTTTGTTTCTTAGTGATTGATATTCTAACTTGGGTAAGATGGAATCTCAGTGTAGTTTTGATTTGCAGTTCCTTTATGAACATTTCTTCATCTATTAGCCATTTGCACTACTACTTCTAAGAATTATCTGCTCAATTCAGTTGCATATTTATTGAATTATTCTTTTTGGTGTTTAATTTTTTACCTCTTTACATATTCTGGATATTAACCCTTTATCCATTGAATAGCTGGAAAAGATTATCTCCCATTCTATGGGTTGTCTCTTGATTCTGATAATTGTCTCTTTTTTTACATGCAGAAGCTTTTATTTATTTTGTGGTACTGGGGTTTGAACTCGGCATCATGCTTGCTAGGCAGGCACTGTACAACTTGAACCCTCTGCCACTCCCAGAAACTTTAATTTGATGCAATCTCACTTGTCAATTCCTGCTCTTATTTCCTGGGCAATTGGAACTCCTATTCAGAAAATAATTGCCTGTGTCTGTATCGTCCAGGGTTTTCCCTATGTTTTCTTGTAGTAGTTTCAAAATTTGAAGTCTTTCATTAAGATCTTTGATCCATTTTGATTTGATTTTTGTATAGGGTGGGAGATAGGTTCTATTTTCTGTCTTTTATGTGTGGGTAATCAGTACCACTTGTTGAAGAGGATGTCTTTCTTCCAATGTGTGTTTTGGGTTCCTTTGTAAAAATCAGATGGCTATAGCTTATTTTTGGGTCTTTTTTTTAACCTCGTTGGTCTCAGGTCTGTTTTTATGCCAGTAGCTGTTTTTGATACTGTGGCGCTGTGGTATAATTCGAAGGCTGGTATTATAGTATCTCCTGCACTGCCCTTTTGCTCAGGAATATTTCTGCCATTTGGGATCTTCTATGTTCCCTTGAGTTTTAGGATTTCTGCCATTTGGGATCTTCTATGTCCCTTGAGTTTTAGGATTGACTTTTGTATTTCTGTGAAGAATGACATTGGGCATGGAATCTGTAGATTGCTTTTTGTAATGAATCTATTTTCACAATATTAATTCTGCCAATCCATAAACATAAGGGGTCTTTCCATCCCCTGGTGTCTTCAATTTCTTTTTTCAGGGTTTTATAGTTTTTATTGTAGGGGTCTTTCACTTCCTTACATTTATTCTTAGGTTTTTTTTTTTTTTGAGGCTGTTCCTGGTTTCTTTTTTTAAAAATTTTTTTATTATTCATTTATTCACATGTGTGTACATTGTTTGGGTCATTTCTTTCCCCTGGTTTCTTTCTCAGTGTGTTCCTTGTTGGCATATAGGAAAGCTACTGATTTTTGTTAATTTTTTAACCTGCTACATTGCTGAAAGTGTTCATCAAATCTAGGAGTTTTTGGAGGAGTGTTTAGGGTCTTTTAAGTATAGGATCATATAGTCAGCAAGTAGGGATAATTTGACGACTTTCCCATTTGAATCCCTTTTATTTCTTTCTCTTGCCTTATTGCTTTGGCTAGGAATTACAGTACTTTATTGAGTAAGACTGGAGAGAGTGGACACCCTTGTCTTGTTCCTGTCTTTAGAAGAAATGATTTCAGTTTTTCCCCCATTTAGTGCAATGTTGGTTATAAATTTGTCATATATAGTCTTCATAATGTTGAGGAATGTGCCTTCTATTCCTAATTTCTTCAGAGCTTTTATCATGAAAGGCTATTGAATTTTGTCAAAGGCTTTTTCTGCATCTATTGAGATGATCATGTGATTTTTTGTCCTTGATTCTGTTTATGTGGTATATTACATTTATTGATTTGCATATATTGAACCATGCTTGCATCCCTGGAATGAAATCAACTTGATCATGGTTTATGATTTTTTAATGTTGTTTTATTTAGGATATTTACATATATATTCATCAGGAAAATTGGTCCATAATTTTCTTTTTTTTAATTGTGTCCTTATAGGGTTTTGGCACAGGATTAATACTAGCTTCAAAGAATAAGTTTGACAATATTTTTAAAATTTTGGCGGCACTGGAGTTTGAACTCAAGGCCTCATGTTTGCTAGGCAAGCACTCTACCACTTGAGCGATTCCACCAGTCCTAAAAATTCCCTTTGCCTTTTTTTTTTGGTGGGACTGGGGTTTGAACTCAGGTCTTCATACTTGCAAAGTAGTTACTCAACACCTTGAGCTACACCTCCAGTCCTTTATAGAATAAGTTTGGTAGTATTCCTTCCCTTTCTATTTTATGGAGTCATTTGGTGTTAGTTTTTCTTTAAATGTCTGGTAGAATTCAGAATTGAGGTGTGAATCTGTCCAATCCTAGGCTTTTTTTTGGGGGGGGAGGTCGGGAGGAAGACTATTAATTGCTTTAATTTCATTGTTTATTATAGATCTGCTTAGGTGTTTTAAATTCTGATTATTTTGGTAGTCATATGTATCTATAAATTCATCCATTTTTCTAATATTTCTCAGTCTATTAGAATATAGGTTTTTAAAGTATTCCCTAATGCTCCTCTAAGTTTTCATTGATATTTGTTGTGATACTTCCTTTGTATTAATTTCTGTCTTCTCCCTCTTTTTTTGTTAGTTTGGCTAAAAATTATCAATTGTTTCTATTGTTTTGAAGAACCAGCTTTTTGTTTCATTGGTTTTAAAATTAGTCTCTGTCTTGTTAATTTCTGTCCTGATCTTTATTATTTCTTTTTGTCTACCGCTTTTATTGGGTTTGGCTTGTTCTTGCTGTTCTAAGGGCTTGAGGTGCATCATTAGGCTATTTATTTGGAATCGCTCTGATTTTTTAATGTAGGCACTCATAGCTATAAACTTCCCTTTTATCAGTGCTTTTGCTGTGCCCCAAAAGTCTGGTAAGTTGTGTTTTCATTTTTACTTGAATCAAATAATTATTTCTCCCTTCATTTCTTCAGTGACCCCACTGATCTTTCAAAAGTGAATTGTTCAGTCTCCATGTGTTTGAATATTTTCTGTAGTTTCTCTTGTTCTAGTTTTATTCCATTGTGGTCTGATATAATACAGGAAATTATTTCAGTTTTCTTGTATTTTTTAAGAGTTGCTTTATGTCCAAAGATATGATCTGTTTCAGAAAAATTTCCATGGCTACTGAAAAGAATGTGTATTCCATGGCTTTTGGGAAGAATATTCTGCAGATGTCTGTTAAGTCCATTTGATCTATGGTGTTGTTTAATTCTGAAATTTCCTTACTGATTTTTTTGTCTGGATGACCTGCCGGTTAGAATGAGGTACTAAAGTCACTCACTATTATTGTGTTTCAGTCTATCTGAATTTTTATGTCCAATAGTGTTTCCTTTATGAAATTGGGTACACTGACATTCAGAGCATATATGCTTATAATTCTTATATTCTCCTGATGGATTGTTCCCTTCATCAATATGAAGCAACCTTCTTTGTCTCTTCTGACTAAATTTGGTTTGAAGTCTGCTTTGTTCGATATGACTATAGCTACTCATGCTTGCTTTCAGGCTGTGTTTGCTTGGAAAATCTTTTCCTACCCTTTTATACATCCTTTCAGTTTGTGTTTGTGTTTGTCAGTGGGGTACTTTTCCTGTAGGCAACAAATGGTTGGGCCTTGTTCTTTAACCCGTCTGACAGTCTGTGCCTTTTGATTAAAGAATTGAGACCATTAACACTCAGAGTTATTACTGAAAGCACATTTATAATGCATTATAGACTTCATTCTTTCTTAAAGGTTGGATAGAAATTGACTACTTTGCAAAGCTTCCCTGCAATGGGAGTGGCTAGGAGCTATACAGTTGTATTGCCCCTCTTCTCCCCCATGGTACATGACCTGCCACTGAATCCCCTGCATCCAGGAATGAATGATTGGTATACCTGAGGTTTTATGTTTACAGATAGTTCTGTTCATGTTCTCTGGGATAATTTTAATTTCAAAAGAAATGTAAAACCTAAGGTTGAAGATAGCCAGGCAGTTAAAAATGAAGTAAGTATTTTGGCTTCTCAGCTTTTGAAAAAGAATAAGCTAACTTCAGGCATATCATTCATTCAGTGAACATTTTTTCAAGTACTTCCTGTGAAAGTGATGCCTTTTTGGGTACCTGTAAAGACAATTAAGTCATAGTTTCTGCTCTTAGCCCTTCTTGCCTACCCAGAGAAACTGGCGTCTGCTGAGGTGTGCGTTTGTGCTAAGGAAAGGCTTGTAGCAGGAAGGGACTGGGGTCCTGTGGACAGAAGAATTGAAAGGGCTGGACTCAAGGAAATTTAGAGGAGAGGCTGTAATTCTTAAGTAAGGATGTAGGGCCTAAAAGCTGAGGAGAGATCATGCTTTCTCAGGGCCCTTCACTAGTGATAGCCTTGATTTTCTTTTTTAGGGAAGAGAAGGAGATGTAGGTTGAGGAGGTGTCTTGAGTTGGTGATGGGGTGAGATAAGAATGAGATTTCATGGTGTTTTCTGAGAATTGCTAGCGGTTGTACATGAACATCGAATACCTTCCAGCTTGTGATCTCTTCTTTTTTCTATATGACTGGGTATGTCTGCTCTGTGGGAAGTGAGGCTAACAGAAAGGCCTGCAGTATAATTAGCTGCATGGAATACAGCATCAGGCCTTTACCCTGAGGAGAGGACTTCATTGTTCAAACTCAGTGGCTGTCTCTGCTTTGGCAGGGAGATGTTGAATCTTACTGTCCCCTTGTACACTGAGGTATCCTGACCAAGTGTAGTGTAACTGGGTTCTTTTAGAAAAGTGTCTCTTTGCTGGATACCAGGATCTCACGCCTATAATCCTAGCTACTCAGGAGGCAGAGATTAGGAGGATTGAGGTTCGAAGCCAGCCCCAGCAAATAGTGCATGAGACCCTATCTTGAAAAAGCCCATCACAAAAAAAAGGCTGATGGAGAGGCTCAAGGTGTAGGCCCTGAGCTCAAACCCCAGCGCTGCAAAAAAAAAAAAAAGGAAGGAATAAGGTCCCTTTGCCCCTGACTGCTTCTAGAAAGTGGGGAGGGTGGAGCAGCCATAAGCCTTGAGCAATTTGGTCTGCATCTTCTTGCTTCCTAGAGTGTACTCCTTTGCTGGATTTTTTGAGGTTCTACCTCTTGGCCTCAGACCCTAACTTTGTTTTGGTTACCTGCTTTTGACCTGCCAAAATTTTCCAGGGCTATCCCATGCCTAACTTCTGAACTTCAGTTCTGTACATCATGGAACATGCCAGTGTTAGACTAGTTTGGCTTCATTCCTGCATTTGCTAGAATAACAGTGAACTTTTAACCATGATAGAGAGTTTGGCCCATGAGTCCTTGAGAGGGATGGGGATGTTCTTGATTGTCATAGTGACCTGGGCAGGCACTGTGGACATTAAGTGGGCAGGGCCAAGGAAATTCAGTATTTCTGTGACAATGCCAGTGGTCCCTAAAGAGAAGCATTGTGGTGACAGTGACTCACATAGTACCCTATGGCCTGAGGCAGATGCTCTTGCTTCTTTTTAACCAGGCGTGAGACTGGTTCTCTGAAGAGCTGCATTGAGTAAAGAGAATTGGTTTAGTCCTCCACTCATTCACAGTGATGTATGCATTGCTTGATATTTTGTGACGGTGCCTTCTTCTTTATTTTGTAGGTACATGAACGAACTGAAGAAATGGATTTTCTGCTGTTAGTAGTCCGAAAACTTTTAAGAACAAATTCACGTTTTGTGAAGGTAAATTTTATTTTGTAAGTAACAGAAATATTTAGAGTTAATACTTATTGTTTAGTTTTATTTCTTCCTATTTTTCTTTTTTAAGACAGGGTCTTACTTTGTAGTCTAGACTGACCTTAAACTTGTGATCCTCCTGCTTTAACCTCCCAAGTCCTGGAATTACAGGTGTGAACCACCATGCCCAGCTTGTTTCTCCTGATTTTAACAGAAAAATTGGATCCAGTCTCTTAAAATTTGTTTTCAGGTGTAGTACTCCAGGTCTTCCCAGGAAGTATGCTTGATAGCATTCTCCTGTGGTCACAGTGTGGAATACTTTCTGGTTACTATATTGCATTGAATTCTAACTCTTTCTCCAGATTGCTGAAAATGATCTAATAATAGTTGACTATAATGAAATGCTGGGTCTGGGAGTCCTGCTTTTGGTTGAACAAGCACTATGGTTTAAAGTAGGATTGTCACCATGTGAATGACCTGCAGTTCCCATTTTGGAAGTAGGGCACTGGAGTTTGAGGATAGTGTATGTAACTGCTATTGGAAATGTGGGTTGAGAGTAAGTACATGTTGTGGGGGAATGGTTAATATCCTTCTTTATTTGAACAAAAAAGATAAAACAAAAAGCATCAATACCAAAATAGCCAAGAACTTAGAATAATTATGCAGTCTAAACAAATAAACCTAGTATGCCCTTGGTAGCAATTTGTTTGGGATATGCATATCAGTATAGCATGGAATTGCTGGAGAGTTTGCTGTTAATTGGAAACCAGTTGCTTTCTAAATTGTGAAGTGTTTTGCCTCTAAAAGTCAAATCTTCATTTGTTTAGGGAAACGTTTTTTCTCCTCTACCCTGCAGGGTGACCATATTCTCACATGCTGGCACTACATGAATGCAGCCTGACCTTTGCAGTAGGTCATGTTGCTGCTGTAGGCAACTGTAGGATGAACAAGAGAGTATTGAAGACTCTTCAACAAATTAGGGCTTTTCTTGATTGTCTTTTTAATACATTTCTTTTTTACTCAAGTCAGGATAATGACTTTGATCATATATTTTTTAGTTTTCAGTGATAAAGAGAGTTAAGAGTTTGGTGGATTAAAAAAAAACAATCACACTGAAAATGGTGGTAAGGATGTGGCACCTAGCTAATAAGTAATAAGTGATTTGTCAGCTTCACGATTTATTAAAAATATATGAAGCAGCGTGTTTTCTAAATATAGAACTTAAATGGTACATGTATTTGGGCCAAGTATTCAGAAGTCAAGTTTTTTGTAGAGTTTATTTTAAATCCTTGTTGATTTTCTGAGAGCACTGCTGTCTGAGGACTTAGATGCAGGAGCAAGAATACCTGGCTTTAAAGTCTCCCCTACTTCTCCCACCTAAGCACCTAAGCTTGTAGAGGTCCTTGGGTTCTCTGTCCTACCTCCCCCTCTGTCCTCACCTGCTGTTCTCCAGCCCAGGCCCACTCTGGATGAGTGGTGTCTTTGGTTAGGCTGCCTGGGGACACTGGGGGCAGTGCCCAAGTCCTGGTTGGTCTCTTTGTTTGCATGTTGCATTCAACAAAATAAAAACTCTGCACTTGGCTGGTCCACTATTCCTTAGACAGTGATTAGGCATCATGCACTGTGACTGGGTGTGTCCTGGGAGGGGTTACTCTTGTACCCCAGGTAGCTTTTCAGGACATTCTGTAATGTCAGACACCTCTTCTCAAAATGAGTTTCTGGTTGGTATGGGTTTTGTTTATGTCCAATGTCAAGGGGAAAAAATGCACTGACAGCGCCTAAATAGTCTTGATTTTCCTGCTAAGGTTTACACTTAGAGCTTCTAATTGCCAAATGCAGCAGATAGCCACCAGCCAGAGAGCTGTGTACCTCCACTTAGCCTGTGGAGACGGGGGAATGACGCAGATTCTTGGTACTGCTGTCACCGTCTCTGGGGCATGACTGAGGTGCTGTGGCTTGTGTGGATGGCTGGCTGAGTTCCTTCCTTCCTTCTTCCTCCCTCTCTCCCTCCCTCCTACCTTTCCTTCTTCCCTCCCTCCTTCCCTCCCTTTCCTTCCTTCCTTCCTCTTTTTCCCTCCCTCCTTCATTCTGTTCTTTCCCTACCTTCCTTCCTTTCATACTAAGGGTTGAATTCAGGGTCTCATGCTGGCCAGGCAGGAGCTCTACCACCAGCCCATGTGGCTAACTTTCTTAAGGATATGATTTCCTATTTGCTTTTTGGCAGCATTGAAAACTGCAATCAGTCTGGTGCCTCCTTTGCCTTGCTCTGGTTTGGGCTAGCTCCTTTGGCTGCTGTGCAGCTATTGCTGCATGACTTTATTTTCTGCAGTTGCAGTCAAGATTTTCTGCATCTCTTGTCTTCCTCTTTGCTGGTTTATACCCACTTTTTTCTGGAACATATTATCTAATTACTTATTTTTTAAATTTCCTGGTAAAAATCTATTTTCAGATTAAGTGGTTCTGCTTTAGTTTTATTGGGGATATGTGATTTAAAAATAATTCTTTAAATTGTAATAATTTGCATAATAACAAGATTAAATCGAGATAGTCTACCTAAAATCTCAAAAGTTAGTAGGTACGGGAATGAACCAGTATTTACTCCAGTGATCATTTTTACTGCTGTGTACTTGGATGACCTCTTTTCTCCACAGGTAGTCCTCATGTCTGCTACCATCAATTGCAAGGAGTTTGCAGACTACTTTGCCGTTCCTGTTCAGAACAAGATGAATCCTGCATATATTTTTGAAGTGGAAGGCAAGCCTCATGCGATTGAAGAATATTATCTTAATGATTTGGGGCATGTTTATCATAGTGGGGTATGTTGGAATGCCTTGTTTCCTTTTTAGTAAATGGACTTCTGGTGTTTGATCAAACTTGCATTCACCACTTGCAGTTGTAAGGCCCAATTAGAATATGAAATCAGAGCAGAGAGATAGGAGGGAAGAGGGTTGGAGAAGAATAAAGAAAGTGAACTCTTAGGTCTATTGATATAAACTGTGTGTGCAATAAATACATTACACATACCTCTGTTTTATACTGTGTTGATGCTGAAAACTAAAAAAACCAGATTTTGCCAGGATGTGGTGGTTCAGGCCTATAATCTTAGTTATTTGGGAGACTGAGATCAGCAGGATCATGATTTGAAGCCAGCATAGGCAAATAGTTTGCAAGACCTCATCTCCAAAATAACCAGAGCAAAATAAACTGGAGGCATGACTCAAGCAGTAGAACACCTGCTTTGCAAGTATGAAGCCCTGAGTTCAAACCTGAGTCCCACCAGAAAAAAAAAGATTTTGGTCAGTGTAAAGTTGTAAATTAACTTGGGGGTGATTTCATTTCAAATACAGTTTTGCTTACATTTACATTTTCTAGTTTAAGGTACATTGATCTAAACCTGGAGGAGGATTGTACCATAACAGTGAAGAGCAGGGGAAACACATTCTGATAGAAGGTTACAGTGGATTTAAAATTGCTTTCATACATGTGACACATTTAGAGGACTCAGAAATAAAAATGTAATGTCTTTCTCCTCCTGGGGCTGTAGCTCAGTGGTAGAGTACTTGCCTAGCATGTGTGAGGCTCTACAGCACCACAAAAGAAAAAGATAAAAGGAAGAAGAATTTCTTCACTCCTCCTTTTCCTGTCTCTATCTACCCAGAAGCTCTTCCCCCAAGAGGAGACCACTCTTACTAATTTCTTAGGAATCCTTCCACATTTTTTGTGCCCACTAAGTGGCTATGAAATATTGTTTCTTCTTATTGAAAGTGTAGAATTCTGTGCTAACCTTGCTTTTTCACCTAACTTTTCACATCTTTTTATATTGGTGAATAGTTTTCCTTATATCCTCTTTAGAGTTATATATCATTCCTTCATGTGGATACTGTTCTTTAGCTCATCTCTAATGTTTCTGATCTTATAACAAATAGTGCTACTGTGAATAACTGTCCATGTGAATGTGTATTGTGTTAGGTCATTGTTCCTCAGCCTCAGCTAGATAATTCTGTGTGGCAAGAGTGGCCTGTGCATTGTAGAATGTTTATTCCTGGCCTTAACCCACTTGGTGCAAGTAGTACCCCTTACTCCTCTCCACTATCAACCAAAAACATTCTTAGACATCACCAGATGTCCACATAGGGATTATGACCTTCTACCCCACACACCCCTCCTGCAGTGAGAATGCTTGTCTGTATAGCTGTGCCTTCCTAGAACATACATTCCTGGAAGGGGGCTGCTGGGTCAAAGAACAGAGTTTGACTTTTATTCAGAATGTTTGTTAAATGGTGTCAACCACATGTTTCCGTTACAGTAGGGTGGCTGACTGGTTTCACCTGACATAAATAGTCAAATCAAGTCATGTCAGGCAGGCCATTAAGTATAGTATTTCTTTTTATCCAACTCTTAAATGACAGTATTTCAAAAGAATGGAAAAGTTGAAAGAATTTTATAGCCCACACCTATTTACCTTTTATAATCCTAGATTCTACGGTCAACATTTACTTTGTAGCACTTCAAAAAAATTATTTGTATTTTTATTTGAAAAGTAAAAATTGTATAATTTATGTTGTACAACATGGAGTTTGATGCTCATATACGTTGTAGAATGGGTTAAATCAAGCCATTTAACATATACATTACTTCACATACTTACACTTTTTTGTATAGAGAGCACATAAAATCTCTTCTCAATTTTCAAGTATACAATATATTATTATTAGCTGTAGTCACTTTGGTGTACAATAGAGTTTTTGAACTTATTTTCCCTGTCTGACTGAAAGTTGTGTCCTTTGACCAACACTTCTTGAAGCTTCCCGTTCTCCAGCCTCTGGTAACCATTGTTTTATCTCTCTGCTCGTAAGTATTCAGCTCTTTCACACTCCGCGTGTTAAGTAAGATCATGCGGCATTTGTCTTTCTCTGCCTGGCTCATTGCTCATTACATGCCATTCTCCAGGTTCATTGGGTTGTGCAAATGATGGGGCTTTCCTCTTTCTTAAGGCTGAATAGTATCCTATTGTGTTTCCAAATCACATTGCCTTTCTTTATCCATCCATCCGTTGATGCACACTTAGGTTGGTTCCATATCTTGGCTACTGTGAATGATGCTGCAGTGAACACGAGAGTGCATATATCTCCTCAGCATACTGATTTGTATCCCTTGGCTTTCTAGCCAGTAGATTGCAGAATCATACAATAGTTCTATTTTAATTTTTTTGAGGAACCTTCATACCTCCTCACCTGTTTCCCATAGTGACTGTACTAATGTACATTCATACCAACAAAGTGTAAGAGTTACCTTTTTCCATATTTTCAGCAATAATTTTTTTTTTCTGTACTGGGGTTTGAATTCAGGGCCTTGAGCTTCTTAGGCAGGAGCTCTACCACTTGGGCCATACATTTTCATACACTGATATAATGAATTTGATCATGTTTACCGTGTTACTTTCTCTTGTCCCTCCTCCCTCTCCCATGTTTCTAAAACGTAGCACGTTTTAGAAAGCTTCTCAGAACTAAGAAACAAACATTGGTTTACTTCTGTGAACTGAACTTCCCTATATTTGTTTCACTGGCTTTTCTGTCATCTTCTTTATTCCAGGATCCCGTCTAGGTCACCTAGGTCATCTTGGTCACCTGGTTGTCATGTCTCCTTAGGCTCCTCTCTGCTGTGACAGCTTTTGAGAATTTCCTTGCTTTTAATGGCCTTGATATTTTGGAGGAGTGCTGGTCAGGTGTTTTGTTGGAATTTGGTTGATGTTTTTCTATGGCTAACCCCATAGCTGAGGTTATGGGTTTTGAGGAGGAAGAGCATAGATGTGAAGTGCTATTTTTGTCACTTAGCATGGGTATACATCATCACCATGACTTACTCCTGGTGATGTTGCCCTTGGTCTTCTGGCTGAGGTTTTGTTTACCAGGCTTCTCCACTGTCCTGTTACCTTCTTTTCTGTACTGTTCTCTTCAGAAACAAGTCACTAAGTGCAGCCTTTATTCAAAAAGGGGAGGAGAAAGCACTTACAGCATGTAAAAGTTTTGCATTTTTTGACCATTTTGGAATGTGAGAGTGATGATGGTTTACTAGTCTTCTTTTCTACTTGCTAAAGTTAATTAATTCCTCTTGATTTTTATTTTGTATTATATGTCTGAGCTCACAGACATTTAGATGATTCTTGTGGACACGCTGAGAGGTGAGGTCAGACATGGGCATTTGCTCTCTGAGCCCCTGTAGTCAGGACAACTCAGCTCCAGGCAGCCAGGGCCCCTCAGCTCATAGTGGCTTTTATTTAGCAGTTTGAATAGTACCTGGATTTGGCATTATTTATCAAATATCCTGTCTTTGGTACCTGATAGGTACACAGTAAATATTTCAATGAATGAATACATAAGACTTAACTGTATATTACTTTTTGTTTTTGAGAGTTTTTTGGGGGAAGGTGTTCTGGGATCAAACCCAGGGCCTTGTCCATATAAGCACATGCTTTACCACTGAGCTACATTCCTTGCTCCTACATTTTGCTTTTAAGCTTATGAAATTGTATCCTGTATAGATTCTGTTATATAGCTTTCAAAGTTAGAAGGCCTTTGTTCAGATTCCAATTTTTTTTTTTTTTTGTGATACTGGGATTTGAACTCAAAGGGCCTACACCTTGAGCTACTCTAGCAGCCCTTTTTGGTGAAGGGTTTTTTTTGAGATACGGTGTTGTGAACTGTTTGCCTTGGCTGGCTTCGAACTGCGATCCTTCTGATCTCTGTTTCCTGAGTAGCTAGGATTACAGGTGTGAGTCACTGGTGCCTGTTTTTTTTTTTTTAATTTTATTATTCATATGTGCATACAAGGCTTGGGTCATTTCTCCCCCCTGCCCCCACCCCCTCCCTTACCACCCAGTCCGCCCCCTCCCTCTCCCTCCCACCCCCTCAATACCCAGCAGAAACTATTTTGCCCTTATTTCTAATTTTGTTGTAGAGAGAGTATAACAGGGGTGAGGTGGAATCTTAGCATGGCTTTAATTTGCATTTCCTTTATTGCTAGAGATGGTGAGCATTTTTTCATGTGTTTTCTGGCCATTTGAATTTCTTCTTTTGAGAAAGTTCTGTTTAGTTCACATGCCCATTTCTTTATTGGTTCATTCGTTTTGGGAGAATTTAGTTTCTTAAGTTCCCTATATATTCTGGTTATCAGTCCTTTGTCTGATGTATAGGCAAATATTTTCTCCCACTCTGTGGGTGTTCCCTTCAGTTTAGAGACCATTTCTTTTGATGAACAGAAGCTTTTTAGTTTTATGAGGTCCCATTTATCTATGCTATCTCTTAGTTGCTGTGCTGCTGGGGTTTCATTGAGAAAGTTCTTACCTATACCTACTAATTCTAGAGTATTTCCTACTCTTTCCTGTATCAACTTTAGAGTTTGTGGTCTGATATTAAGATCCTTGATCCATTTTGAGTTAATGTTGGTATAGGGTGATATACATGGATCTAGTTTCAGTTTTTTGCAGACTGCTAACCAGTTTTCCCAGCAGTTTTTGTTGAAGAGGCTGCTATTTCTCCATCGTATATTTTTAGCTCCTTTGTCAAAGACAAGTTGCTCATAGTTTTGTGGCTTCATATCTGGGTCCTCTATTCTGTTACTGGTGCCTGGTTGATTCCAATTTTTTGGTATACTTAACTGCTGTCTCATTACCCTCCCCCACTACTAGGGCTGCTAGGGGAAGTACCTTCCCTCTGTGGAACTCAGCCTCTTGCCTCCTCTCTGAGGGGCCTTGTCTGATCTACTGTTCACCCTTCTCTCCTTATCTTGTTATCTCCTCTACTCACCCTGTCTTGTCCACATGTAAACATAATTGAGTCTCTTTCACCTTCAAAAGTACCCTCCTTGGGTCGCAAGTTCCTTTACAGCGTTTGCTAACCTTTCTCTGGATTCATGGTCTTGCTTCTCTGCTCTTTGTTTTCACAGTGTAACTTCACTATCCCCATTCAGCTCAGGGTCCTTATGCCCTCCCTACTGAGTCAGGAGAGCTCAGCCCTAAACTTTCCTGGTCCCTCTGATATTTGGCAACCACTTGGATTTTCTTGAACCTCACCTGTCCCTAGGTCCTCTGGTACCGTTCTGTTTTTTTCCCTTTCAGTGTCCCTTTGAAGAGTTCTTTTCATCCTTTATTTTCAATCTTTTTTTTTTTTTTGGTAAGAACACCCTTAGAAAAGGTACAGTGATGTAAGCGTGCACTCTAATGAAATTGTAAAGTAAACATCCATGATCCACCACCCAGGTTCAGAAGTATAGCAACCCCCCTCCACAATTAGGCTGTGTGTAGTTTTTAGACTACTCCCTTCCACCCCAGAGCACCCCAGAGTACTCCTGTTAGGGTTTTCTCCTCATTTTTAGGTCTTTAATCCACTTAAATTGGATACCCAGTTATCTTTTTTTTTTAATTGTTTTTACATTTACTCACATGTGAATACATTGTTTGGGCCACCTCCCCACCCCACCACTCTTTCCAGGCGTGAACCTGTTGCATCCTTTTGTTCTCTGGTGGTGGTGAAGAGAAAACATAAGAGATAATAAGGAAGACATAGCACTTTTGCTAGTTTGAGATAAAATAGCTGTACAGAGAGATTCCTAGTGTTGCTTCTGTGCACGTGTGTCTTACAACCCACACTGGTTCATCTCTACCAGACCTCTTCACTACTCCTAGGAATGCCCAGTTAGCCGCAATTGTTTTCCTGCTTTCTGCGATGCTCAGTATTTCACTTACTTGCATATATGTCCCTCCCTGGCCAGCCAGGGCATGATGTCTCTCTTTCTCCCTCCCTCACCACCCCCCTCTCCTTCCCTTCCTCCCTCCCTCCCTCTCTCCCTTCATTCCCTTCCTTCCTTTCTTTGTTCTGGGTATTGAACTCAGGGCCTCCCATTTGCTAGATAGGTCCTCTACCAGTTAAACCACTATACCATCCCTTTTTTGTTGGTTATTTTTGAGAATAGGGTCTCACTCTATGCCTGGGCCAGCCTGGATCATGATCCTGCTATTTGTGCTTTCTGCTGGGGTGACAAATACACACTGCAGTGGCCATGAACTTTTTGCTTGAGCTGGTCTGGACTGTAATTCTTCCAAGCTCTGCCTTCCAAGTAGCTATCTATTTCTTTTTTGTATAGTTGTGTTATGATGAATATTGATAATTGTTTGGATAAAGCAGAAAATTATTGAAGGCAGCAGTTGTATATCAGGATTGGTTGTATTAGATATGCTTTTTCAAATTGATAACAAAAGTCAGCTTGTCATAAGTATATCACTAGAATTAGAGTAATAATGAGAAGTGAATATTTGGATACTAGCTGACCGAATTTACTCTTAAGAAAAATTGGAAAAACAATTTCCATGTGTAATGAACTTCTGATCACCTGAAGACTCCTTTTGGTGTGTCCTTCACAAAATCAAATTACAATGTCTTTCATAGAGTAGCTGATAAATATTTTTGGAGAAAGGGTCTCACTATGTAGCTCAGGCTGTTCTTGAACTTATGAACTTCTTGCCTCTCTCTCCTGAGTGCTGGGATTACCATTCCTTGCTTAATAAGGTTGTTAGTTAAACAAAAGGTCTTCTTGCTCTTGGTGGAAAACTTGCAGAAATGCTGTAAGACAGACTTTGTGGGAACACTGTGGAGACACTTAATGCAGCTGTGACCTCAGCTCCTGGAACGCCATGCATAGATGGCTGACGGGGAGATGGTAGAGTGTGGTTGCCCAGCATCCTGTAAAGGCAACTGGGGACAGTTTAAAACCATCTGGGCTTGATTTGGTTTTGTTTGAATGCACAATTAAATGTGGTCTAGTAATCTCATAAGTGTTGGCAGACATCCTCACCATGTGGTTATGCTTTTATGGCATGCTGGCAGACAGAGATGTGATGCTGCCAGGTCCTGGTACTTCCTGAATGGTAGGGTGTTAGATTCTGAGGGCTCTTGGAGGCAGAGGTTGACAGAGTGGAAGAGCACTGGCTTTGGGTTTGGAAATGACTCTGGGTTCCCTAGACTTTGGTGCAGCTTCAAAATTGATCCTGTGCCTTCAAAATAGATTTCCTGTTAAACATTTCATCTCTCTGTTTGGGTTCTCTGGGGATGGTGATGGGTGATTCTAGCACCAGACATGTTAGGTGTCCCGAGCAGTGCTTGACATATCACGTGCTCAAGGATTGGCTCCAAATGATATTTTTACTTAGGGCATTTGTTAGAGTGATATACTGAAGGGGTGAATCGCCCATCTAATCCAGCATTTCCTCTCTAATTCTATTTTGGTATTCTAACTTTGTCCTTTTACTATTTTCAGCTCTCTCCCCACCGCCTGGAGGAACCAATAATAACGAAAGATATCTATGAGGTTGCTATCTCACTAATTCAGATGTTTGATGACTTGGACATGAAGGAGAGTGGGTAAGAGTCACTCTAGCCACCCTTCAGAGTGAGAGAGAGAGAGAGAGAGAGAGAGAGAGAGTGAGAGTGAGTGTGTGTGTGTGACTTGAAACAATTGTTGCTGGTCTGAAGGTTCCTATTGTTTTATAGTATTGAGATATAGCTAGAGGTACTTTTCAGCAGTCACCGTACATAGTAGTTGGAAGTGTTTTACTGGCTATCTCTGCTTTAAGTAGTCATAGCCACTCTGAATGCAGTTTTAGGCTGGTAGTTTTAAAAGCTAGGATCCAAAGCCTAGAGGTTTAAGACAGCCTTTCCAACCATGCAGAAGTCACATCACTTTCTTTGCCTTTATTTTATTTTCATTTGTTACAAACATACGTTCCTGACACACATTGAGCTCTTATTGTAATCCAGACATTCATTCCTTTAACTTGTGGGACATATTTTCAAAACAGTTTTAGATTCTAAGTGCTAGTTAGAGCATATATTTTTAAAAAATATTATATTCTTGTTATTGAGGCTTCACTGTGCTAATTTTTCTATAGCTCTTAATAGCATTTGTATTTTGGAACAACAAACAATGAGAATGTAAATTCTATCTCCTCTTAACCCCCAGAACTGCGATGGTTTCTCTCTTATAGGTCTTAGACACACCCCCAAATTAGTCCTCATTTGTGAACTTAAACTTTTTTTCTTGCATTACTCTCCTTCCCACATTTCACCCTCAAAAAATCTGTTAGAAAACTTCTCAGCTTTTATTGAGCTAAAAATTTCTCTTTCACTTTCATTATTCTTCATTTAAAACTTCTTAAATCAACACAATTTTGGACTCAGGGCCTTAAACTGGCTAGGCAAGTAGGCAGGCCCTCTGCCACTTGAACCATACTCCTAACCTTTTTGTCTTAATTATTTTTCAGAGAGGATTTTGTGTTTATTATGTAGGCCAGCCTCAGACTGCAATTCTACTTATACCTCCTCTAGGTAGCTGGTATTGCAGATGTGCGCCACTACACCCTGCTTGTTTTTTATTTTTTTATTTTTTTTTTTTTTGGTTCTGGGAACTCAGGGCCTTACACTTGCTAGGCAAGTGCTCTACCACTTGGGCCACTCCGCCAGTGCCTAGTTTGTATTTGAGATAGGGTCTTCCTAACTTTCTTGTCAACCTGAGATCCTCCTAACTTTACCTCCCATGTAGCTGGAATTAGAGATGTGAACCTCTACACCCAGCCTTTTGTATGTTTTGTAGAGTACAGTAGTTCTTTATGTCAGATAAGTGTTTTGCAAACATTTTCTCCTACTTTGTGGCTTGTCTTCTCATTCTCTTACGATTGATGAATTTTTATTTATTTAAAATATGAAAGTTCACTGTAGTCAGTTTTAGTTTTTGATGATCAGTTCTCTAAAATTTGGCCAGTGGAGCCATTTTAGGCTGATTCTCATATCGTTTGGCATAACTCCTTTAGTCTTGCGCTCTTACTTGCTTTATGGCACAAGATGTTTCAGGCCACTCACCTGTTCTCTCTGTGCCCTAAAGCACATCATCCATTTCTTCATGGAACTTAGTTCTTCCATGAGGAATGTTTGTAGAAGTAAGATCTGAATGCTGAATGTGATCATTGCTACTGAGTTGTCACCCCTTCTTTTCAGTGGTTATAGCTATATATGTATTTATTTTTGAAATGGGAACTCCGTGTTACCTAGACTGACCTTGAACTCCTGGGCTGGGGTAATCCTACCCCAGCCTCCCAAGTAGCTAGGACTACGGGTGTGTGCCACTGCACTAGGCTTGGAAATGTATTTTATTTTAATTAAATAATTAATTTATCTTTTGAGGCAAGGTCTTACTATGTAACCTAGGCTAGCCTTTGTTCTTAACAGTCCTCTGGTGTCAGCCTCCCAAGTGCTGGGATTACAGTTTGTGCCATATATTGCTAGGCAAATGCCCTACTACTTGTGCCATGCCCCCAGTCCTTTTTAGTACTTTTTATAATACACTGAATAGTATTTACATACTTTTTTGTAAAATAATAATTTCATAATATAACAGTGAAATTCCTTCCTCCCTCTGTTCCTCCCTCCCTTCCTCCCTCTCTCTTTCCCTCTCTCCTTCCTTCCTTCTTTCCTTCTTTCCTTCCTTCCTTGCTCCCTCCCTCCCTCCTTCTTCTTTCTTTTCTTCCTTTCTGTTTTTGAGACAGAGTCTTAATTATGCAGTCCAGGCAGGCCTTAGACTCTATCCTCCTATCTCAACCTTCTGAATGCTGGGCAAGAGCTACCATGTGCAGCTAATAGTGAAATTTCTTCTAAACTAAACCTACTTGAATCCAGTACACAACCTATTTGATGTTCCTTTTGTTCTTATAATATACCTTACTCAGAATATATAGTCAGAAGTTTATCTTCATTTAATTACAACTAATTTCTGTCTATGGTAATCAAGTAGGTGTTTAGTTGAAAATCATGTAGAAGTAGGTTTTGTATTGTTGCTTTTATTTTTCTTTATGAAGTTGGTGTTTACTTGTACCATAATTTCCTTCCTTTTGCTGTTTTGGTTTATTGCATTACTGTTTTCTAACTTTTCTTTCAAGACTGTGTTTTCCTGTTCTTCCCAGGCCGTCCTTAAGCTCCTAAGCTCAAAAAATCATCCTGCCTCAGTCTCCCAAGCAGCTGGGACTCAGGAACATACTACACCTGAATCTGTTTCTGACTTGTTAATTGAATAGTTCATTCTGTTATTTTTTGTTTTCATTCTCTCATTTTATTGATTGAATTATTTAATCCATGACTTTTTGTTTGGTCAGTTTTTTTATTGAGTCCCCAATATTTTGATATGAAGTGATTTTATAATTGTCTTTGAGAAAGTGTCAGTTTTGGTTTACACTTTCCTTTTGATGCAGCAGTTTTGTTTGTTTATTTGTTTTTTTCTGGTGCTGGAGATTGAACCCAGGCCCTTGGACATGCTCTATCACTGAGCTATGTCCCTAGCCTGGTTTTTATATAATATAAGATACTGATCTTGAATTCTGCAACTCGCTGAACCCATTTATTAATTTTAATGGAACTCTTTAGGGTTTTCTATGTACGTGATCATGTCATCTGTGAATATAGATAGCCTTACTTCTTCCTCACCAATCTGAATACCTTTTATTTCCTTTAGCTGGCCAACTGTCCTAGATAGAGCGTCTGGTACAATGTTGAATAGAAGTCGTGAAAGCAGAGTTTTTTGTCTTGTTCTGATTCTAGAGGGAAAGCATTTCATGTCTTGCCATTGAATATAGTGTTAGCTGTGGGATTTTTTATCAGGGTGAGGGAGTATGCTTCTGCAATAGTTAGTTGAGTCTTTTTATGATGAAAGTGTTACTTTGTTAAATGCATTTTCTGTGTCTATTGAGATAACCGTGGGATTCTGTGGATATAATGCATTATTTGTGTTAATGGATTTTGGGTGATAAACCAACTCTGCTCCCCTGGGATAAATCCCACTTGACCATGTATATAGTCCTTTCATATGTTGTTGAATTTAGTTTGCTAGTATTTTATTGAACACTTTTGTGTCTTATTTTTTCGAGATACTCTTCTCTAGTTTTCTTGTGATGTCCTTGTCTGATTTTATAAAATGAGTTGAGAAATGTTCCTTTCTCTTCTGTTTTGTGGAAGAGTTCTTGAAAAATTGGCATTGCTTATTTGAATATTTGGTAGTGTTCAGATGTGAAAGCTATTGGTGTCTGAGCTTGGGAACTTTTTATTTCATTTATTTTTTGGGGTCTAGTTATGTTGCCCAGGTTGGTACTGAAATCTTTGGCTCAAGTGATCCTTATCTCAGTCTCCTGAGTAGGTAGAACTACAGGTGTGTGCCATCATATCCCATGTGTTTAAGGGTGTTTTTAAAAAAATTATTGAGTCAATCACTTCATTTGCCGTAGATCTGTTCAGATTATCTGTTTCTGTTATGGGAAACTCAAACAGAGACACTGGACACGGAGGCAATTCATCAGGAAGCAACTTATTGTGCAGGCACAGACTCAGCAGACTAAGTCTGAGAACAAAGCCCCAAGAACAAAGGGGCTTACCCTGTACACTCTTGTAAGCAGGTTACAGAAGCAAAAAGCAAAGTTTAACCCATACATGGGTTGCATGCAACTCTATTGGCTGCTTCACCCCCCACCCCACCCAGTGTTATGTAATCTTCTTTGTATTTAGATTCTTTAAGTTTATCTCTCTGCTATGACATCCCTTCCCCCCTGCTTCATTATCAGAATACAGACTTGTCTGTTTCTTTTCTGGTCTTCCTCCCTGATACATTATTCCCCCCTTTGATGCTTGGACCCACCTAGGGTCAAAGCATCATCTTGATCTAGGGGATTTTTTTTCATAGTATCATTACATATGTGGCAGTTTTACTTTCTGTAGTGGCCTCCAGAATGGTTCTGATAGACTGCAATACCAGGGGAACCAGGCAGGGTGACACTAAGCATCCTCCTAGGACAAGACCCATCACCTCTGTCAGGGTTTTGAATCCACCCAAGGCAGAGAACCATCCTCCAAACAAGTCATTGGGATTCTATCTTCCCAAATCTGGATGGGGACATGGGCATTTTGTCTGATTTCTTCTATAACCTTCCCTTCATCATCAGTCTATAAGCAGCAGTTGCTTGGGTTAAATTTTTCACAAACTCCTGTCTTAGAAGCAAGCAAGCAGTCTAGAGCTAAGAGGTTTTGATAGTTGCATTGTGCATTTTAGTGCTTTGTTTTGTCAGCAAATTGAGAGCTCTTGCGGTTTCATTAGTTATAATTTCGACAACAGCCTGAAGCCTGATGATGTGTTTGAGCATATATATCGGGGTGCGATAGCCCCAGGACCCATCTTCTACACAAGTGGTAACACCATAGTACTAGATGATTTGCTTGGGAGGCCACTCATTATCTTTCCAGTTGTCAATTTGTAAGGTACCCCGTTTTTGTCTACTTAATTTTTCTTCATATATGGGGACTCCTCGTTTTTTACCTTGCCTAAGGGAAAGCAAGAAGGATGGCCTGATTGAGCCTATTATGCAAGACCCAAACCAGTGCTAGGTAGCACCGTATAATTCCACAGATCTCTGGGCACCCACAAGTCTGTGTTTGGGTAAGATTGTTCCAAGCTTTCTGGAGATTAGAGAAATTGGCCAGTGGGTTGGGGCTGGAGTTCTGTGTAGTTTGCAGCTCCCCACCATTTGGTCTTTTGGGCAATGTCATTGTAAAACTTCTGTCTACATAAGTTAAATCCTTTACTGGGGTAGAGAACTGGTCTTTTTGGGTGGCAGATACAGTAATTCCCAATGATAGAAGGGTACAGTAGGGTGTAGGTGTTCCCTTGTGGAGAAGAGCTGAGTATCCTACTGTCTGTCAAGTAGCCCATGAAACACAACTCCAGTAAACACAATAATGCCATCCTGTGCCACCACATGACCCACCGTGTGGGTCCAGGCACATGTATTTATCATTTCATAGGCTCTCTCCCAGGCTAGGCCTCCACAGCCACAGCCTATATATCCAACATCCACCCTGGTCTGTGGCTTCACATACATCAAAAAACACTAACACTGGCTTATTAGGATTGAACACCTGGATATGGTTAATGAGGTTCCTAATTCCCACCCAGATAATACAGTCAAATCTCCAGACCTCCAGCCATTGTTCCCAAGGGCTGTAGGTGGGGTTGAAGCAGACATGCTGATTACCATGGGAATACACAGAATAGATGGTACAGTTGTGGGTGCATGACTCGATGACAGTGCCTGTATAAAAGTAGTAAATATGGAAAAGCAAAGTCCTGGTGACAACACTTCCTGCCCAAGTAGTATGCCTGCATAGTACACAGTTTGAGATCTGGGGGTTCCCCTAGTAAGAGACTGACTAAATTCAACTAAAGGAAAACATGAAAAAGACCCATCCTTGGAGGGGGAAGAAGATGACTCCTCGACCTTCTGCCTTGTGTAGACTAGTCAGCTTCCAGAGTGACTAGAGTAGGGCTGTTGTCCTGTTATTTGTGGTCCCCTGTTGTCTCTTGGGAATTAGAGTCCTGCCAAGAAAGGGTGCAGGTGTTCTGGAGGGTGATCTTGCACAGTGAAGCTGGATCAGGGATACACTCCCACTCAACTGGCTTTACTCAACTGTGGTGGATCCAAGGAGCAATCTCTGCTACATTAACTGTGGTAGGGATAGACAAGATAACAACAAAAGGGCTTCTCCAATGAGGCTTTAATGGTTGGGCATTCCATTCTTTTACCCAGATGGCATCTCCTGGCCTGTAAGGGTGTGTGGGAGTTGTCAGGCTGACAGGAAGTCTCTTCTGGCCCCATTCATTGATCTTTGAGAAAGTTAACCCAAAGACCTGCATCTGTTGCCTGTTTCTTTAAGGTTCTCCCCGTATGCCCTTGATTAAGGGGTGTAGGTGTCCATAAAGGATTTCAAAGGGTGAGAGCCCTGTCTGCTTCGTGGGGCTAGACCTAATCCTCAGTAGTGCTGTGGGCAGTAATTGATCTCACTGTAGATGGGTCTTCTGACACAGTTTTCCTAACTGTAATTTTGGGGTTCTATTCATGTGTTCGACTTTTCTTGACCTCTGGGGGTGGTAGACTGTATGCAACTTCCAGGTGATTCCTAAGCCCTTAGCCATCAGCTATACTACCTTAGTCACAAAGACTGGCCCATTATCCAACCCAGTAGACACAAGTATTCCAAACCGAGGGATGATTTCCTTTAGCAGACATCTGGCCACCTCCCAGTCCTCTTCAGTCTGTGTGGAGAAGGCTTTCACCCATCCTGAGAAAGTACAGACAAGCACCAACAGATATTTGCATTCTTGAGCTCGTGGCATTTCAGTGAAATCCATGATCAGGTTTTTAAGAGGAGTTCCACCAATGCTCCATGCCTGGGAAAGCACTCTTAGCCCTTGTCTGGGGTTATTTTGGGCACATAGGCTATATGTTTCATATACTACCTTACTTATGCTGGAGAGCTTGGGGACATAAAAGTGCTGGGCCAAAGTGGTCTCAAGGGCTGCTCACCCTGAATGAGTTCCTTTGTGGAACTGCTTGATAAATGTAGGAGCCAGTGACTCAGGTATGGCAATGCAGCCATCGGCAAACTTCCACCATCTGTCCAGTAGAAAATTTTCTACCAGAAAATCTGTTGCCTGTTTCTTTAAGGTCCCCACAATATGTCCTTGATTAAGGGGTGTGGGTGTCCATAAAGGAATTCAAAGGGTGAGAGTTCTTGTGTGTACTGTGGGTCCCATTCGGCTAAGGCAGCTGTCAGAACAGCTGGAGCTGGTCCCCTCATGAGGGCCACTTGTTTGGCCTCCCTGTCAGCTTTCTAGTTTCCCCAAGCAATTATTGCATCTCCATTTTGGTGCCCTTGGCAGTGTATAACTGCCACCTGTTTAGGAGCCCATACAGCTATTAACAGTTTGAGGATTTCCTGCCCATACCTGATACTTTTTCCTCCTGAGTTAATGAGTTCCCTCTCTTTATATAAGTCACCATGGACAAGAATGGTTGTGAAGGCATATTTATAGTCAGTGTAGATGTCTACCTGTACTCTTAAAGTGAGCTAGAGTGCCTGCGTGAGGGTGACAAGTTCAATCTTTTGTGCAGAAGTCACAAGTGGCAGCCAGCGGGCCTCAATGACTGAATCCAGAGTCACTACCGCATATCTGGCAAAAGCACATGCCATCCTGGACAAAGCTACTATCATCTGTGAAATATTTAACATCTGGATTGTCGATAGGCTAATTAGTTAGATCTGGCCTGCTTGAGAAAACCTCATCCATAACCTCTAAGCAGTCATGCTCTGGAGGGGGACGGGACCCAAGTCAACTGGCAGTAGGGTAGCCAGGTTTAGAGTCTTAACAACCTCAAGCTGGATGTGAGGGTTTTGACATAGCATACACTGGTATTTGACAATCTGAGATTAGTCAGCCAATAATTTCCCATGAATATACTCCATGAGTATCAGGACAGAGTGGGGAACCGGACAATGAGTTCTTGCTCTAGGGTAAGCTTATCTGCTCTGTTACCAAGGTAGTGGTGGCTGCTAGAGCACGTAGGCAAGGCAGCCAGACTCGGGAAATGGCATCAAGTTGTTTTGACAAGTAGGTCACCAGACAGTGCCAGGAACCTAGTAGTTGAGTCAGGATCCCAATAGCTGTTCCCTTTTGCTCATGGACATACAGAAAAAAGGGCTTCATCACACCCAGCAGTACTAGAGCAAGGGCATTTGTGAGTGCCTTCTTGATTTCTTTAAAGGCTTTCTCTTGTTCTCTTCCCTATACTGAAAGTTCCCATTCTCCCCCCTGTGTGGCTTCATAGAGGGGCTTGGCCATGAGGGAGTAGTTAGGGATCCAGATTCAGCAGAAACTGTTAGGTCTACGCGGATGGGAAGGCCAAATTGGAGCCAAATAATAAAGCAAACAGGCTTAAAGCAAGCTTTATTGAGAGCACGCTCTCGGGCAAGGTTCAGCGTCCCAAAGAGCAGGGCTGGAGAAGTCGTGCCTGAGAAATGGCAGCCCAGTTTTTATAATCTGGGTGAAGTCAAGAGCTTAAGGTATTATGGGGCGTCGGGATAGGTCAAGGTTTGGTGGGGAGGAGCTCAGGGTAATATGGATCTGTAGGATAGGTCAGGACCCATTGCCCGCCAGCGGGAGTTGCCATGGTAATTAGAGGGGAACAGGAAGGAGGAGGGTGAAATGGGAAGTCTCTAATTGCCATGCATGGAAGTTGCCGTGGTAACCATGAAGCCTCTAATCGCTGTGCACCGCAATCATTGCGTGCTGGAGTTGCCATGGTAACCATGAAGCCTCTAATCGCCACGTGCTGTAATCACTGTGTACGGGAGTTGCCATGGTAACCATGAAAGGAAGGAGGGGGTGGAGTGGAAAATCGAGCGGAGAGTCCCTGATTGCCATAGGGTGGCTGCCCACCAGCCAAACATCCCAGACTCTTTGGTATAGGGGCGCAGAATCGGTTCTGGCTACTTCTGGCTGAAAGGGGGAAAAGTTTGGGGCTAGGGATGTCTTGGGCCATTTGACCAGTGCAGCCGGACCCCATGGGGAGGAGCTGGTAGTCATGAACCTGGAGCACATCTGGTTGAAGGTTACCCGAGTTAATTGGCGTAGGTGGTTCTGGAAAAATCGAAAGAGAAAGGGTGCCAGAAGCAGAAAGAGGCAAATAATTATTAGGGGTCCAATCAGTGGGGTGAGAATGTTAAACGGGTGAATTCCACCAGCCGGGGTGTCAGTCGAGGCAATATTGTAGTGGCGTATCTTGTCGCTGAGCTTGTGAAGAGACTGGACATGAGTTTCCACCAGGCCTGACTCATTAATATAGTAGCAGCACTCTTCCCGAAGAAAGAAGCAAGTTCCCCCTTTATCTGCCATGAGAAGGTCCAAAGTGCAGCGGTTCTGTAGGGTTACCTGAGCTAGGGAGGTTATCTGTCTTTGAAGAGAGGCAAGGGATGTTGCTGAGTCCTCAAAGCCTGTCAGAACCTGTTGAGAGAGCCTTTGGGTCTGGATCATTGAGTGAGCCAGGGCACCGGAGCTGAAACCAGTAGCCACCACTGAGGCTGCCAAAGATATGCCCACAAGGACAGGCAGGAAGACAGCCCTCCTGGTCCTATGTGGAGGTGAGGGCTAGGTCCCTGATGTAAGGCCTATGAGTTGGAAGAATTCTCCTGTTCCATACATAGTAAGCTGGGGAACCATAGAGACAGGTAAGCAGAGCTGGGAAGTTAGGGCCTGTTGGGTAAGATTTTTTGAAAGTGTGCCGTTACACCAAAAGAAGCCTCCTGGAGGGGCCCAGAGGGAATCTGATATGGTAGAGTTAGTGGTGTTACATAGTTGGCCAGGATCAGAGTAGCAGAAGGGCAATTGTAGGGATAGAGGATCTCTATATAGGAGGGCTCCCACGATGGGGACAGGCGGAGGTGTGGAGGCTGACCCGTTTGATGGGAATGGCCCAGGTAAAGGAACAGCTACGAGTGGGGGCCTGGACAATGCGGCATAAAGGAAACATTTAGTTACATTGGCCAGGCCTGACCTATTTAACAAGTGGGCACCTTCCTGTGCCAGAGACAGCCAGGAGATAGGGTCTCTCCAGGTTTTGTTTTGAAGGCTGTTTTCTGCCTCCCTAATGGCTTTCACCTGGTCCTTTACTACATTGAGAATCTGGGGGACTACTCATTCATATAGCCTCCAGATTTTGAAGGTTGTTGAGGGATGTGTGTCATACCCAGGTTGATATCCCTTGGCTGTCACCCCAGTTGCCCATCTATTATCCCAGGGGTCAGGAATGTAAAGGCATACCTGGGAGCCATCATAGGAAGCTTCCAACGAGTTGCCTGAGTGAGATCCAGTGTTGAACTTAATGTAATGAATTTTGCAGGACCAATATGGACATCCTCCATATTCTTCAACCCATTTGGCCCCCTCCTTACAGTATGGTTTGGTTTGATCGAATGTAAAACAGAAATAACCAAGATTTATAGTTCTTGTTCTATATGTGTTGGTAAAGGAGTGCTGAAACTGGAGGGTGAGCGGTCTGCTATACCCCCCGGAGGGGCAATCCCCAGCGTTGGTGAGGCAGGTGACCACCCTATTGTCTTTTGTATATGTTTCTTGGATCCTGAATCTCCAATGATAAGAGGAAGATGGTTCAGATAGGGTTGGGGGAAGGGTTAGGATCAGCATTAAGAGTGTCCCCCACCCGGGAGATCCGGAGGGAGGTGGGCCCCATTGGTGTAACTTGCCAAGTTTTGGTGGGCGTGTTGGGTGGAAGCTTCTTAAGGCGGGTGAGGTGGTACCAGGTAGGGTGTCCCAGAAGTTTTGCCGCCGAGGGAGTGGTGAGGATGACAGTGTATGGTCCCGTCCATCTGGGTTGGAGGGGCTTTGGATGTAGCTGCTTGAGAAGAACGCTGTCGCCTGGAGACAGGGGGCCATAGTCTGGTGGAACAGTATCTGATTGGGGTAGGTAGCGATCTGCATGGGCTCGGAGCAAGGAGTGGAGGAGAGTGAGGTAAGGTAAGTATCCTATTAAGGGAGGTGTACTTAATGGGAAAGTGTGGGAAAGGAGAAAGGGGCGGCCGTACAACAACTCAAAGGGGCTTAGGCCAGTTGGCTGCCTAGGGGCTGCTTGGAGGCGAGTGAGGGCCAGGGGCAGCAGGTCAACCCAGGAGAGCCAGAGCTCCAGGGACAACTTGGTGAGCTGTTGTTTGATCAGGCCGTTGGCCCGCTCGACCTTACCTGAGGATTGGGGGTGGTATGGGGTGTGGAGTCTCCATGTGATGGCCAGGTGTTTACAGACTAGTTGAGTGACCTTGGAGATGAAGGCAGGGCCGTTGTCTGACTGGAGATTTTGTGGAAGGCCAAAACGGGGAATGATGTGATGGATGAGAGTGTCTGCTACGATTGTAGCCCCTTCTGTGGCCGTAGGAATGGCTTCGATCCACCCTGTGAAAGTATCAATAAAAGTAAGAAGGTATCGGAGTTTTTTGTGTTTAGGCATATGAGTGAAATCGATCTGCCAATCTTCATCGGGCTGGCTACCACGGAGTTGGTGGAGGGATTGGTGGAGATGGAGTCTGCTGTGGGGGTTTGCTTGAGAGCAAACGGAGCAGGCCTCCTGGACCCGACAGATGGTGGATTGGAGGCCCCTGGGGTGAAACAAGGATTCCAGGAAGGAGAGAAGGGCCTTGGGGCCTATGTGTAGTGAGTTGTGGATGGCAGTGATGACCTCTGTTGTCTGGCCCAAGGGGAGGATCAGACGGTTGTCTTTGAAGATCCACCCGTTGGGGGACATAATTCCCCCTTCTTTGAGGAGAGCAATTTGTTCTTTTGGCTCATAGTTTGGAGTAAAGCTAGAAGAGAGGAAAAGGATAGGTGGGGGAATTGACTGTTCAGCTGTCTTCCAGGCTGTTAGATCCGCAAAGGTGTTTCCTTGTGCCACTGGGTCGTTGGAGGTCTGGTGTCCCCTGCAATGGATGATGGCGATCCACTTTGGGAGCTGCAGAGCTTGTAATAGTTTGGCAATGAGGGGTCCATTGACCACCAGGGTGCCCCGTGTGGTCAAGAAGCCCTTCTCCTTCCAGATGGCTGCATGAGGGTGTGCTATAAGGAAAGCATATTTAGAGTCAGTATAAATATTAGCAGTTTTATCTTTGGCGATGGTGAGCACCTGGGTTAAAGCCATGAGTTCAGTCTTTTGAGATGTTGTTCCCAGGGGGAGGCAAGTTGCTGTCAGTACCCGAGGAGGGTCGATGGTGACTACGGCATAGGCGGCTTGGCGGCCTCCCTGGTCATCTAGGATGGAGCTCCTGTCAACAAACATAGTGAGGTCAGGAGAAGGTAAGGGAGAGTCAGTAAGATCCTGCCTGGGGGTCATGAGACTCTCCACTGTTTGAGGACAGGAATGGGTTGGGTTGGAGGCTGTTGGTGGGGGGGTGGGAAGCAGTGTAGCGGGATTGAGTGGGGAGCAAGTAGTGAGAGTTATATCAGGATTGTCGATGAATAGGAGGTGAAATGTCTGTAGGCGGGAAGCTCCAATGAGAGAGAGAGAGGAATGGGTGAGGAGGTCAGCGAGTCTGTGTGGGGAATATACAGTTATTGGTTGTAGTTGGGATAGCTTAAGAACCTCCCTGGTGAGGGTGGCTGCCACTGCAAGAGCTCAGAGGCACGGCTGCCAGCCCCTGACAGTGGGATCCAGCTGCCTGGAGAGGTAAGTGATTGGTCGGTGAATAGGGCCTGATAGTTGGGTAACGACCCCTTTGGCTATTCCAGAACTTTCATCCGTAAATAAGTGGTATGGTTTGGAAGGGTTTGGGAGGGCCAAGGTTGGAGCCTGAAGGAGGGTGTCCCTGAGAGAAGAAAAACAGTGATGGACCATGGACGGAGAGATGAGTGGACCAGTGGGAGTCTCCTTGGCAGTCTGGTACAGTGGGCGGGCCAACGAGGCAAAATTAGGAATCCAGTGATTTTATCCAGAAGGATAAAATTTCTTGGGCATCAATAGGAGGAGGGAGGTCCTTTAAGGTTTGGACCCAGTCCATGGTAAGTGCCTTTGAGGTGGGGGTGAGACAGAAGCCCAGGAAAGTAACAGCTTGTAAGCAGAGTTGGGCCTTGGCTGGGGAGACCCGGTATCCCTTAGAGGCTAGAAAGTTAAGGAGGTTGGCTGTTCCCTTTTCAGAGTCCTGCTGGGAGGGGGAGCACAGAAGGAGGTCATCGACATATTGTAGAAGTGTACTGGGTTTTGTATTACACATGACTAGGTCTCGAGCCAGAGCTTGACCAAAGAGGTGGGGGCTATCACGGAAGCCTTGGGGAAGAACTGTCCAAGTTAGCTGTTGGGTAAGGTGAGTGTCCGGGTCTTCCCAGGTAAAGGCAAAGAGGAAGTAGGAGTCCGGATGGAGGGGGATAGTGAAAAAGGCATCCGTGAGATTGAGGACAGAAAAGTGAGTAGTATCAGGGGACGTTGGAGAGGATTGTATATGGATTTGGGACCAGCAGGTGAATGGGGATAACAGCCTCATTTATGTTGCTTAGGTCTTGGACTAATCTGTAGGACCTGGAAGGCTTTTTTATTGGAAGGATAGGCGTGTTACATGGGGAATTTATAGGTATAAGGAGACCTTGATTTAGGAGTTTGGTAATTATTGTTTTTATGCCTTTTTGATGAGTTTCTGAAATAGGGAATTGGGGTCTACAGGGATATTGGTTAGGGTCCTTAAGAGAAATGTGGATGGGCGGGTGGTGTGTAGCCACAACTGGGACTGAGATGTCCCAGACAATGGGGTTGACCGGAAGAGGAAAGGTGGGCGGAGCAGTTTCAGGAGGTGAAGGGGCTAGGTGGCTGGCTGAGGCCAGAAGGAGTGAGTGGGAAGTTAGAGGTTCTGGTAGGTGGGGAGGGATGATTATAGAGGCCCCAAGCTTTGTTAGAATATCTCAACCTAAAAGTGGGGCAGGATAGGATGGGATGATAAGAAAAGAGTGTACAAATAGTATACCTCCAGCAAAGCAAGGGAGGGGTAGAGTTTTGTATGGGCAGAAGGGAGAGTCATCAATTCCTATGACGGACTGATGAAGGAACTGTTAAACCTGAGTGGGGAGGCAGTACAGAATATGTAGGCCCTGTGTCCAAGAGGAAGGAGATGGACTTACCCGCTACCTGGAGCGTGACCCTGGGCTTGGCAAGGGTGATTGGGGTCCCCAAGTCAAGACATCGTCAATCTTCTGCCAGTCCGAGAAAGTCAGGGATCTGGATGTCTGGTGGGGCTGACCCTCCACGAGGAGCCACAGGGGGTAAGCCCTGTCCAGGACAATCTGATCCTGTGACTCACCTGTTTGCATTTTGGGCAGGGTTTAGTTGGAGGTCTTGGGTTGGGGCACTGGCGAGCCCAGTGGCCTTCCTTGCCACATTTGATACAGGCCCCCGGAGGGGCTGATGGGAGGTTTCGGGTTTCTCCTTTGACTCGGGGCTGTGGTCCAGCGGCCGCAGGGCTGCTACCAAGGCTTGGGTTTGGAGGGCCACCTTCTGTTGGAGGTATTTTTGGTGGGTTGACGCTGTTGCCTCTTCTCGGGCATTAAAAACTTTAAATGCCATTTTCATTAGATCCTGTATAGGGGTTTGAGGGCCATCTTCAGCCTTTTTTAGTTTAGTTCTAATATCTGGTGTGGACTGGGATATAAAATGTCCAGCCAAGACTGCTGCCCCAGCAGGGGAGGTGGGGTCTAGTTGGGTATATTGGGTGAGGAGGGCCTCCTGGAGGCAGTTAAGAAAAAGGGCCGGATTTTTGTCAGCCCCTTGTGTTACTTCACGGAGTTTGTCAAAATTTACATTTGTTGGACACCGTGTCCATGCCCTGTAGGAGGCATCAGATCATTATGTCTCTCCTGCGACGACCTGGAGCTTCGGGTTGGTAGTCCCAGTTAGGGTCGTGGTCGGGAATTGCGTCTTCCCCAACTGGGACCGAGGGATCAGCCAAGTGGGTTTGGTCAGCATAACGCCGGGCAGTGGCTTTGATGTGTTCCTGCTCATCAGGCATAAGGGTGGAGGCCATAATGACAAATATGTCATGCCAAGTTAAGTCATAGGCCTGAGATAGAGGGACATAGACAGAGGGGTTGGCAGAGAAGGACCCCAGGCGCTTTTCTATTTGTGATAGGTCCTGGAGGGAGAAAGGAATATGAACTCAGACCGGTCCTTCCACTTCAGCCACCTCTCGGAGAGGACAAAGGAGAGGGGGTGGGGAAGGGCGGTGTGAGTGAGTGTGGGAGGCTATTGGGGATGTAGGAGGGCAGGGAGTAGGTGGAGCAGAGGGTGTGGGAGGCAAGGCCAAAGGAGATGGCTGCTTGGGTGGGAAAGGTTCTGTGGGTGGGGGAGGGGGAGGGGAAGCTGGATGTGACGGCGAGGGTGTCTGTGGTTGGTGGGGGGGAGGGGGCAGGAATTCAGTGGATTCAGATAAAGGAGTATGGGGGAGGGGACCCAGAAGGATTGGGTGTCTGAGTGAGAAGGATCTGGGAAGGGGAACATTGGTGGCAAAGAGAGGGATGAGACCACAGCTCCCAAAAGGCCTGTACATATGAGACTTCAGACCATTTGTGGGTTTGACGACAAAAATTATCAAGATCAGTGAGGATATTAAAGTCAAAAGTGCCCTGTGGAGGCAATTTTGAATTGTTGTTTAAAGTATATTGTGGCCATGCTGTGGTACAATAGTAAATGAGCTGTTTGCGGTGGAGGTCTGGAGAGAGTCCCAAATTTTGGAAATTTGAGAGGAGACAGGACAAAGGAGTCCCTGAGTCAAGCTTGGATTGGGGGGACCCCATTCCCGAATTGTCAGAGAGTCTCAACTTTTAGAGAAGCGTCCCTCACTAAAAGAGGAGACCCGGTTTGGAGGAGGCAGCTTGGACAGGGGAGATGTCTCTCTGAATGCCCAGGTGTGAGGAGAAACAGAGGGGCTGATCCTTGGCGTGGCTGCGACTAGGACAGGGGCCTAAGGAGGAACAAAACGGGGGAGGAGACTCACCCAAGTGGAGTCGGATCATCAATCCGGAGAGAAGGAAGGGCCTCAAGCCAGGGCCTGGCCCAGGGCCCTGACTGCCTGGAGTCAGGTGAGGCTCACTTCCTCCCGGGTTTCGGCACCAAATGTTAGGTCGATGCAGATGGGAAAGCCAAATTGGAGCCAAATAATAAAGCAAACAGGCTTAAAGCAAGCTTTATTGAGAGCACGCTCTCGGGCGAGGTTCAGCGTCCCAAAGAGCAGGGCTGGAGAAGTCGTGCCTGAGAAATGGCAGCCCAGTTTTTATAATCTGGGTGAAGTCAAGAGCTTAAGGTATTATGGGGTGTCGGGATAGGTCGAGGTTTGGTGGGGAGGAGCTCAGGGTAATATGGATCTGTAGGATAGGTCAGGACCCATTGCCTGCCAGCGGGAGTTGCCATGGTAATTAGAGGGGATAAGGAAGGAAGAGGGTGAAACGGGAAGTTTCTTAATTGCCATGTGTGGGAGTTGCCGTGGTAACCATGAAAGGAAGGAGGGGGTGGAGTGGAAAATCGAGTGGAGAGTCCCTGATCACCATGGGGTGGCTGCCCACCGGCCAAACAGAAACCTGCAGCTGCCAAAAACACTCTAAATTGCTGGTGGGTCTTAGAGGCTGGGATGGAACAGACAGCCTGTTTTCTCTCAGGGCTTAGCCTATGTTGCCTCTGGAACAGGTGAAAACCGAGGTATTTGACAGTGTTTTGGAAAATTTTGGCTTTTTTTTTTCCTAGAGACATTGTATCTTGCCTCCCATAAAAGAGAAAGGAGAAGGTGAGTCCCTTCCATACAGTCTTCCCAAGTTGGTCCAGCCAGCAGGAGGTCATCTACGTACTGAAGGTGTCTGCACCTGACTGAGAAGGTCTTGAGATCGGATGCCAAGGTGGTTCCGAAAATAATGGGTGAATTTTTGAAATCTTGTGAATTGAGTCCAGGCTAGTTGCCCCTTTTCCCCAGTATTGGGATTTTCCCATTGGAAGACAAAAATAGGCTGGCTCTGTGGGGCCAGCCCCCACATCCACATCAGGCAGATGCAGAAAAATTCGTCTTTAAGATGTAGGCAGGTAAAAAACTTTGCCTCAGCTGGGACAAGGCCTAAAAATGTGTATGGATTTAAGACTACAGGGTGCAAAGTGACAGTTGCTGAATTTACTGCCTGGAGGTCCTAAACTGGCCTGAAATCCTTGGTCCCCAGTTTTTGGAGTGGTAATAAGGGGGTGTTCCTAGATGACCAACAAGGTTGGAGGATCCCATATTTTAGGAATCTGTCACAGTGTTTTTGAATTCCAACCTGGGCCTTACAGAAGATGAAGTACTGCTTTTGGCTGACAGTGGTGGCTCCTGGCTTTAGTTCCACCATTACAGGAGGCACATTTCAGGCCAGACCTCAGGGGTTATCTTCAGCCCATACACCTGGAATCTTGAAGGGAAGCTCAGGAATCTCAAGAGGCCTTTCCCTCAGGGGCATAGAGCTGCCATTCCTCTTCTTGTGAAACTGTGAGGATTAGAGTTTTTGCCTCAGGTCCTCTCAACTTTAAGGCTGTTGTACTATCCAAATCAAAAGTTATGTGTGCCCTCCGTTTGCATCGTAAGTCCTTGCCCATTAGTCCCACAGGACAATCAGGGAGATAAAGGAATTTATGCCTTCCTTCTTGACTCCCAAGATTGCATCGTCTAGATGTTAAGAAGGGGTAGCAGACCTGGGCCCCTGTAGCTCTGATAATAGTTTTATGCCTGTTGGAAAGAGGGCTCTCTGGTTGGGTCACAACTGAATGTTCTGCGCCTGTGTCCATCATGAGATCAACAGGATGGCCCCCTATTTTCATTCAGTCCATAGGCTCCTGAGGTCCTAGTAGAATGGAGCCTGGTCTGTCCTATACCTCCTCATAGCCTTCCAGGCCTGCTAGATCAACAGTATTTTCCTCCCAGGGGCTGCTCCCCTGTGGGTAGGCTTATACTTTCCCTTGACAATCTGGTCTCTGCCTCTAGTCTGGGGGCCCTTTGGGAGTCGCTGGCCCATTGGGGACATTCATTCTTCCAGTGCCCTTCCCTATGACAGTAGGCACTTTGATTTTGTCCTGGTTCCTCCCTAGGGCAGTGACATCCTGGGGGCATTTGTCACCATCCTCGGGGATTGTCTCTGCATCTGCCTGAATTAGCTCTCTGGGACCCGCCTGACTGTTCAACAGGGGCTGGTGTAATGAGGTGCACTTTTCCTTTTCATCTTCCTGTCGGCCTCCCATTTAGCCTCCTGATCTCCATTAACAAAACCTTTGTGGCCACCTCCAGAAGCTGGCTAGCATTTGTTCCACAAAATCCCTCTAGTGTTTGCAATTTTCACCTTAGTGGCATTAATCATCTGCTTATTTTCAGTGGCTTCCAGGTCAAATGGGGTGTACAAATGGAAGGCCTCACACAAACACTCGTAAAACTGTCTGGGACTCTCATCTGGCCCTTGGAGGACCTCTGACGTTTTGCTCATGTTCATGGCCTTTTCCCCTCCTTCCTTCTTGCCTCCCAATAATGCCTCCTGATATTGTTCAAGTCGCTGGTAATCTCAGTCATCATTGGGGTCCCAGTGGGTGGGTCTTCCTTGAGGAAATGAGAGTGAGCATAGGTTTGGGCATTTAGAGTGCCCTCAAGGGCATGATCTTATAACCCCTTTAGAGCTGCCAATGTTACACAGTGTCGTTCTTCAGTATTAGTGTCAGAAGAAGCTGTTGACAATCTGTCTAGGTGGGTTTAGGAGTCTGGATGATAGACTGCTTTAAGTCAATCAGAGTCTGAGGGTTTTCCATGAAGGAGGGAGTATATGCTTCCGATTTAGGGGGTCTGTGGTGGTAAAGGGGCGGTGGACAAATATCCATCCTCCTCCCTGTATTTGACCATCCTGGTCATAATACACTGGGCCTTGGGCTTCCTTCAGGGGCGTCTGCAGTGCAGTGGGAGTCTGAGGAGAGAAGGGGTCCTAGCATAGACTGGGTGGATGCCCCTGATTGAATAGGGGAGAACTGGCAGACTCAGAGTGGGCATGGAGTCCATAGGACTTGGGGAGGTCAAGGGAGTTGGGGGCTTCTGGGCCAGATTTTACAGGTGTGACTGTCCCTCTAGCTTCCCCATCTGATGTTGGAGGCGAGGGTGTGGAACTGGGTGCTGGTGGCAGAGGTGGATAAAGTGGCACATAGAGTGGTGGTGTTTCCTTGGGTTCCTTGGCCAGTACAGGCTCCTTTGTTTTCCCTATGTTTCTTTCCTTTGTTTCTCAACACTTGGAAGTTGTAGCCACCCTAGCTACCATAATCCTACAGGCCTCTTCCAGACAGGGCCTTAGCCACGTGGGCTGGCTGAGGACAGCATCCTGCCAGCAGTCAGTATAGGGAAACTGATCTGGGTGCCTTGGATTTCCTACAATTACCCTAGAGACGTCATTAACCACAGTTGGATCTAGTGACCCTTCTGGGGGCCAACTTACACCAAAAGCAGGCCAATCCACTTCACAAAGAGCCTTAAGCTTGTTAGGAGTTAACTTAACTCCATGGTCTCCATTAAATCCCTTTTTAAAGTTCTTAACCCTACACTCCAAGGGAATGTTTTTACTCTGATTTCCACCCATTTTCTCCTGTTATCAGACATCAAGATAGACATGGGGGGGTAGGGGTTTTGGAGGCAAGGTAAAGAGCAGCCCTTTTCTCTGACACACAAGGGAGAACAATATGTGCCCCTCATCGGTGACCTGGACATGGTTGCCCACCCAGGAACTGCACCCACACAGAGTTCTCATTTGCTTCTACTGTCTCCAGATGCTCCCTCATGGGGATTTAGGTGTCTCTTAGCCATAGTGAGTCCATATAAACCCTGGACTGGAGGCCCTGTTAGGGCTCACCCTAGACCATAGTTCCCCATGGACCCGTGGATTGGGACTCCGCACTTGCTGTGTAGCCAGGCCTATGTCTCCTTCACACATGTCCACACGTAGGCATCTGTGTCTCCGCCCCACACCCAGCGCCTAGGAGTCACGGTTTTGCTTTCACTTAAAACTACTCAGGTAACTCTGGGAGGTGATCAAGCTCCCCTTCTGCCACTTAGGAGCAGGCCAAATACTTGAACCCAGGTTCTTACCAGTCTGATGGGCGGCACTCCCCTGGCTGGTTCCTATGCCTCACTTGGTTCCATTGTGCGTCTGAGCCCCTCACCCTGACTTGCCAGAAGGATGAGTCCCTCCTCTGGATCAGACTTTCAGTTGGCACCTGGCAGGTTCACTTCTCCCGGTGGTCTGGGGGATGCATCCTGGCAACAAGGGAGGTGTAAAACCACCATCTCTGCAATCCCAGACAAGCCCCCAGAAATGTTATGGAAAAGTTGAACAGAGACATGAAACACTGAGGCAGTTCAGCAGGAAGCAACGTATCAGTGGACTCGAGTCCAAAGGCTGAACCCCAATAACAAAGGTTGCTTCCTTATATATCTTTGCAAGTAGGTTATAGAAGCAAAAACCAAAGTGTAACTCATATATGGTTGCATGCAACTCTGTTGGCTACTTCACCCCCTCCAGTGCTGCGTGATCTTCTTCATGTTTAGATTCTTTTAAGTTTTATCTCTCTGAAATGCCATCCCTTCCCCCCTGCTACATTATTAGAATACAGACTTGTTTGTTTCTTTCCTGGTACTCCCAGTCCTTGCTACATATTTTCTCAGGTTGATTTCAGTATTTTGTGTCTTTCTAAGAATTTTGCCATTTCCCCTAAGCTACTTTTATGATACACAGTTATTCATGATATTCCTTTATAATCTTTTCAGTAAGATTCCTTTATAATCTTTTATTTCTAATTCTGGTAATTTGAATCTTTTCCCTTTTTTTCTTGATCAAGCTGCCTAATAGTTTGTCAATTGTTTTGATCTTTGTAAAGAACCAGATTTTGTTTTCATTGACTTTTTTCAGTTCTTTTTCTATTTCATTAATCTCCATTGAAATCTTTCTTGTTTTTTTCTGCTTGCTTTACATTTAATTTGCTCTTCTTTTTCCTGTGTTTTAAGGTGAAAATTTGGTACTTTATGGTTTTATAGCTATAAATTTTTCTCCAAGTTCTGTTTTAGCTGTGTGTTACATGTTTTGGTATGTCGTGGCTTTATTTATTTATTTATTTGTTTTTGTGGTACTGGAGTTTGAACTCAGGGCCTACACATCAATCCACTCCACCAGCCCTTTTTTGTGTTCCCTGAGCTGGCTTTGAACCACGATCCTCCTGATTTCTGACTCCTGAGTAGTAGCTAGGATTGTAGCAGGAACAAAGGGGTTGTGCACTGAGATCTGGAAGCAGCTCTTTATTGGTGGCACCATGGCTCAGTAGGATTACTCCCAAAGTCTGAGCCCCAAACACAGTAGGGCTGTTAGTTTTTATACAGTAGCAGGTTTTGAGTACATCAAGGCAGGAGGTCAATGCATGCTCATTGGAGGACAGCTTTTATATTCCTAATTTGGGTACAAGCCTGTCTCTACCTGGGCAAGAAAGGCAGGTGGGCAAGGGGGTCTTACTTCTGTTTCTCTGCTTTTGCTATTGCAGTTTCCTTGCTGAACCTCCAGCTGGAAGCTTCTGTTTTTGCCTTGGTGGTTAAATGTCAGTGAGCACAGATACTGCCTGTCAGCAAGAGGTGTCAAGACTGATTTTTTCCAATTCATTTTACCACAGGATTACAGGCATGACCCATCAGCGCCAGCTGTGCCTTTATTTTTTAAATTTCCAAGTATTTTCTTATTTTCCTTTTGAATTTTTCTTTGACTTGTTCTTTAGGAGAATATCATTAGCATGTATTAATGAGTTTTCCTAAATTGTCCCTGTTACCAGTTAACTTCATTCTGTTGTGGTTGAAGAACTTCTGTACTATCCTTCCTTTTTAAGTTTATTGAGGTCTGTTTTATGGTCTATTATAGTCTGTTCTGGAGAATGTTTCATGGATTCTTCAGAAGAATATGTTTTCTACCATTGTCCTACACATGTGTCTTAGGCCTAGTTGGTTTATGGCATTTTTTAAGTCTTGTGTTTCCTCTATCTTATGCCTCATTGTATAGATAATGAAAGTGAGGTATTGAAGACCTCATTAGTATTGAATTGCCTATTTCTCTAATCATTTCTGTCAGTTTATGCTTTGTGTATTTTGGTGTTCTGCTATGTGCATGGATGTTTGTGACAGTTTCATCTTTCTGATCAATTGATCCATTTGTCATTATAAAATGTCCTTTTTATCTCTAGTAACACTTTTAATTTTAAGGTCTACTTTGTATATCAGTGTAGCTATTCCACCTTCTTATTGTTGCTGTTTGTATGACAGATCTTTTTCCCCCGTTCTTTTACTTTCAGTCTATTTGTGTCTTTGTAAAGTATGTCTCTTTTTAGACAACATATTCGGAGTGGATTTGCATTATTTAAATTACTCTTAATAATCTGTCTTTTGATTGGATTTTTAGTACTTTTAATTTTATTGATTGAATTTATGTTGACTTTTTGTTTCCCATATATCTCATTTCCTTTTGTTTCTTGCTTTCTCTTTACTGCTTTATTTTGTATTCAATAAATATATCATTTTAATTCCATAACTGATTTTTTTCACTTTTATCTTTAGGCATTGCTCTAGGCTTTACCACACACATCTCAGCTTTTCAAGTTACTTCAGCAATATAGTAGTTTAATTCCAGCAATATGTCAAAACATTACTCATATAGAATTCTATTCTCTTTTCTTCCTTTTTTCCTTGCATATTACATCTATGGGTGTTATAAACCAACAGACACATTGTAATCATTGCCATCTGTTGTTATTTTCTTAGCTCATGACAGCTTTTCTCCAACCCACCTCCATTGTGCTTTTATTGGCAAATATGTTACTTATACATTGTATTTTTCTGTATGTTATAGGTATAGCAGATTATATGTTATTTTATGCATTTGCTTTTTAAATCATCTAAGGGAAGGAAGAAAGCAGTGTTGTAATCCCCTTTTCCACTCTTTGTTCATATGGAATGGAAATACTGTCAGTTTCTTTTAATCTGAAGAAATTCCTTTAGTATTTCAGGTGTGCCTTTGCCCCTTTCTTCCCTCCCCTCTCTTCCCTCCTCCTCCCTTCTACTCCCCTCCTTCTCCCTCCCCTCCTTACTCTTTCCCTCCCCTCCTCTCACTGTCTGTTTGTCTCTCTGTCTGGCAAAGGTTTGAGGGCCTCGTGCTTGCTCTACCACTTAAGTCATATGCCAGCCCTACCAGGCATTTTTTTTTTTTTGGTGGTACTGAGGTTTGAACTCAGGGCCTCACACTTGCTAAGCAGGCACTCTGCTTCTTGAGCCACTCCGCCAGTCCTTTTTTTGTGTTAGGTGTTTTCAAGATAGGGTCTTGTGAACTATTTGCCCAGTTTGGCTTCAAACTGCAATCCTCCTGATCTCTGCCTCCCAAGTAGCTAGGAGGTGCCTGGCCCTAGCAGGCATTTTCATCTTTTTTTTTTTTTTTTTTTTTTTTTGGTGGGGGCAGGTACTGGGTTTGAACTCAGGGCCTACGCCTTCAGCCACTCCACCAGCCCTTTTTTGTGATGGGTTTTTTTCAAGATACAGGATCTTGCAGCTATTTGCCCAGGTTGGCTTTGAACCGCTATCCTCCTAATCTCTGTCTCTTGATTAGCTAGGATTACAGGCAAGAGCCACCAGTGCCTGGCTTCATCATTTTTCAAAGCCAGCTGCTTTGGGCACATGATAAGACCTGTGAATTTGATTAGCCCATTGACCTTTAAGGGACCTCCTTGACTGGAGGCCATGCTTGCTATGCAGGAGACAGTTCAAGTAAAAGAGGCACCTGTAGGTCCATTGATAGAGGCACAGCAGAGCTTTAGGTGTAGGGAAATCAACTCTGAATCTAGAATGAGATATTATATTATCTATTCCCACTGGGATAAAATCATTGTCTCCTTTAGGATGGAATCAGTCTGCCATCAACTGGTTGGGCAGGCTCCCCAGGGAATGATGCCGTATTTGTGACTTGGCATTGGCCCCTGCTATATATGTTGGTGGCAACATTACAGTAATCAGATCAGCCTCGGTCAAGGAAGGTGCACGTTGTTGAGTCTTTGCATAAGCTGTAATTCCTGCCCCTTGACCATTTGGCAATGAATAGCCCCTGGGGGATTAGACAAGGAGACTGACTGACATCCATATAGACTCCTGTCCATCTGCTAACTAAAAATCTCTTTTACTGTGGTGGATGTTTCCTTGGCATCACTACTGGAGGCTCATCCAAGTGTTTCTCCATCAGATTCTTTGTCATCAGTATTCCAGTCTTTTTATTTCCTTGTCCCTGACCAACTCACCAACCTGTTAGCTTCTTCCTGTTGATCAGGGCAAAACCAACCTAATGGCAATGTCTCCTTCAACATGAAGGTGACCACCAGATGTACTGCATGCCTTTCTGCTTGCTGGGAGGAGTTCCCTTCCCTATCCCCTCTGGGTGAGGCTCCATGGCAGCACATGTCCACTCTTGGCTATTTCCAGCATGCCGTTCAGCCCCGCCCCCCACACACAAACCAGGCCTGTGTTCTCTAACACAGTGGCTGAGCACCAGGAACAGTTATTGTGGAACTATCACTGGTCTACCTTTCACATTCCATTCTCCTTTGCAGTTACTGTTCCCAGGCCATAGCCTGGATTATTCTTCCTTGCCTTTTCTGTGACTGCCTCCTTAGCTTCCTGTTACCTCCTTTCTGTGAGAGGACCCTGCCTTCACTAAAGACACTTTGTACAGATACCTTGTATCACTTTATCCTGTGCTCCTGTTTGTTTCTTTCATAGTCTTACTGCTAAACTGAAGGGGCCTTATTTCCTTACTTTCTGTCTGTCTCTCTAGTTAGGGGATAAACTCCAGCGCAGGGATTCTCACCTGCCGGTTAACTGCTGGCTCCAGACTGCACAGAGAAAGGCCTGTCACATAGGCAGGACTTATAGGTTTGTGGAGGAATGAAAATTCTTTTTTACAAAAATACTGGTAATAGTGGGGAGGCAAGTGGATGATTCGAGATCTTAGTTGTAAAATTGCTTTCAAATAATTTGGACTCTGATAAGTTTGTAGTTTTATGTGTTTAGTATCTTGGAATTATAGATTACGATAACTAAATTTCCAGGAAAACTTTTGCAGATAGTGTGTCTTATAGATGAGTATAATGGAAGTCAAGAGGCCTAGGCCCCTGAATGCCAGGGGGCTGGGGTCTTGTCTGCCTCTGTGCTTGCTTATGTGACATAGAGTATATCACATAGCATGGTCTGCAAGAGCTTTCTAGATCAAAGCTGGTAGTATCAGGGTTCTCACAAAGCCTTCCAGCCTTGATTCATGTTTGTGCACCTCACATTTTGACAGGAACAAGACCTGGTCGGGGGCCCACTTTGTGTCGGAGCGGAGCAGCGTATTGGTGTTTTTGCCAGGTGTGAATGTCATAATTTTGTGACCTAGAATTATAATACTCTGGACAGCACATAATATGAAAAATGGTAGTCTCCATGTCTGTTTTTTTAGATACTTGAGAACATAAACGAATGAGACTTTGAGTTTGACTTTCTACTATAAGCTTTGTATTGCTAAAAAGATTTTTTTTTGGTGGTACTGGGATTTGAACTCAGGGCCTTACATTTACTAATCAAGTGCTCTACCACTTGAGCAACATACTCAGCCCCTAAAAAGATTTCTTATTGACAATGAAGAGTATAACTTTTCAAAGACAGACTTGCCACATTTACTTTTGTTAAGCTTGCATTCACTTATGTAGTTATAAATGAGGTTAATTGTCATCAGTCTCTGTTAAAGCTTACCTAGTAACAGTGAAATGTAATACAAGAATCATCAGAATAGTCTTTGTGTTTCTTTCTCAGTGCTTGATAAACAAATCTGAAAAGATTAAGTTAAATTGTACTTTTTTCAAAATGATTTTAAATTATTTTTATCAAGTAGTATAGTTTGATGGAAATTAAAACAATAATTCAAATATTTTTCATTGTTAAAAGATCATGTATAGAGCATATGAGTGTTTGTGCTTATCGTGATGGAAAACAAAAAGCGTACAATGAGAGAAACTTAATTTTGGAATGCAGCATGTGAGTTTAAAATCTTTGTCACATTTTGCTTAGGGTATGGATTCATTTCATGTGTAGAAAACAATCACTGGCTGATAGTTTGGGCAGAGTTGCATTTACTCCCTTCCATTCTTACCAGATGATGCACTTAACTAAGTGACTATTGTGTGCAGCAGAACCATGTGGTATCAACCTTGTCATACCTAAGATGAGATAAATACTTTTCAGCTGCTAGACATTCCCTGAGTAAAATATTTAAGTGATATTTTGTATTTAAATTTGTTGTCTTTCTGTTATATGCTTATATAAATTCAAGTTTGATATATGTTTATATACTTTATTAATCTATATTAAGTTTATATACTTTATGTGAGCAGTTTTGTTTTTCTACAGCTGTTATACCAAGGTGCCACAAATTGGATGGCTTAAAAACAATAATGATTTATTTTCTCATTGTTCTGGAAGCTAGGTGTTCAAGATCAAGCTGTCAGCAAGGCTGTGCCCCTTTGAGCTTCTGGGAAGACTCCTTCTTGGCCTTTTCCCAGCTTCTGATTGTGGTCACCAGTCCATGATGTTCTTTGGCTTGTAGCTCTTATCACTCCCTTCTCTGCTGCTGTTAGGTGGCATTCTTTCTGTGTGTGTGCTTCTTCCCTTCTTCTCATGAAGACACCAGCCCTATTGATTGAGGGCCCAGCCTCATCCTAACTAATTACATCTGTAATGACTGTTTCCAAATAAGGTCACATTCTGAATTGCTGGAGTTGGGACTTCAGTGTAGCCTTTGGGGAGACACAGGTGAATCCACAGTGACTCAAGTACTGATAATTCAGGATGAGGCAAAAGCACATGCAGGTGTTACATATCGATAAGCATTTTAAACCTAATAAAAAAGACTTCGTGTATCTTTATGATTAAATCTTAGCTCTCAACTACTGAGCTACACCCAGTCCAAAAATTTTGCTTTGTTTTGTTTTTTTTTTTTTTTTTTGAGACAGGGTCTCTGTGTAGCCCAGACTGACCTTGAACTCAGTATATCACTTGGGATGGCCTCAAACTTGCAGGTCTTCTGCTTTTAGCTAGAGGCTGGGAATCCAGGTGTGAACCACCGTGTCTGATTTTGAAATGTTTTTCACTGGAAAAATTTAGGAAATTTGGAAAATTTGTGGGAAGAAAAGAAATGAAAAATTACTCATACAGCCAATGCCATTGGTAGTTACTGCTTTGGCAAGGAAAATATTGGAAGGATATATGTATATATTTTTTAATATTTCTGAGTTACTGCTGGTTAATGTCATTATGCATTTTTATTTGTAATTCTGACATACTTAGGTGAAAAGGATAAAAAAGTCAAATGGGAATTGATAGGGCCTTCTTTGAAAAAGATGTCATTTTAATTTATAAGTTAGTTGTTAGCAATAAATACAAATTTAGTTTTTTCCCCTTCTAGGTCTGGGTGAAATAAACTATATGCATGAACTTCTCACAAACATGATTCACAAAAGGTGTGTTTAAAATGAAATGGCTTTATTTTTACTTTTAGAGTATTAAATTGTTTATGCCTTTATATAATTTTAATTATCTCAATGAGTAGTTACTTTTATATCTCATGTGTATGATGTGGTATTTTATTTTAGTAATTTGTTTTCTTAGGTTACAAGTCTATCCGCTCCATTCCAGTGTGACTTTAGAAGAACAGAACAATATATTTTTAAGTCCAGTCCCTGGGTACCGAAAGGTAGGAAGGCTGGAAGACAAGTTTTAAGCACCTTCCTCAGAGACTCTACTTGGGAAAGTAGCCTCTTTCTCGTTGTACCTGTCGCTGAGTAGGTTAGCTAGTTATGCTACTTAATTTTGCATTTTATTTTATAAATCACTTTGCTACAAAGATAAGATTTTTTTCTCTTTTTTGAGACAGGATCTCACTATGTAGTCCAGGTTGGCCTTGAACTCAAGATCCTCCTGCCCCATCTTTTCCAGTGCAAGGATTTTAAGTGTACCCCCCTGCCCATGCCTGGCAAAGCTAAGGGTTTTTAATTTCTTTCAGGACATTATTGCTAGTGGATTTTGATGCCTTTAATTATTTTTTGGTATCTTCCAGACTTTGGAACTCTGTAGTGTCCCTGACACTCCTCTGGTGAGTTTGTCAGTGAGGCCATGGTCCTCTTGAGGTGGATTTCTTAGTTTTAGACCCTTCTGAGCTGCCTCAGATGATCAGCGATCACCTTGAGCTTGTGGTCCAACTCTGATTTCCATGAGAATGTTTGGTATTTCTAGAGGAAGCCTAGACCTTGAATGTTATGGCTTTGACCTGGCTGTGCTTTTTTGCCCCTGGCAATTCCACAGTCTCCCTCACCCCCGAAGCTTCCATAGCAGGGTCAGGAGCAGTTCTTTGCACAGGGTCTTGCCTGCTGCTTTTAAGCACCTTCTGTGCTGTGTGTGATTAGTTTTCCATACTTTGGGGCTTTTGGATCAGTTGTGATCTGCATAAAATAGGAAAATCTCTAGTTTCAGGTTTTGAGTTCACAAAGAAAAAAAAGAAAAACAAATTTTTAGTTCAGTATTTATACTAAGAAGCAACAGTGTTCAAGCAAGTTCCTTCTTAAACTCTGCATAATAGTATCCAGAATGGAAGGGGAATGTGAGCCTCTTTTCTTTGATGTTCCACAGATTATTCTGTCTACCAACATTGCAGAGAGTTCTGTCACAGTTCCAGATGTCAAGTATGGTAAGGTCTTTCTCTACTTGCCTTCCCACATAAACTATAGTATCCATAGGTCTTCTTGTCTCAAGAATTGTCCCTCCCACCATGTCATCTCTTCCTTGTTTTGGAAGAGAGACTTCAGAGTAGTAGGCTCACATGAGGAGTCCTGTCCTCTTGGTTTATCACTTCTTCCTCTGAGCATGCCAGTTCACTTGGGGAAGGGCTGTTTTTGGGGTGTCTAGGGCATTTCAAGAGGACTGATGAGAAGCCCAGCTTTGGGGCTACCCAGGTGGAGTTCTCTGATGGGGGTGGAGACAGATGTTGGGATAGAATCCATGAATCTCTGTCCCTGAAGGTAGCTTGGAAGGAAGCCATGCAGGCTCCAGAACCAAGCTCTCCATCATTTGGTCCTCTGCATGCATGTCCTTGATAACTGCGAGGTTGCTTATTGATGAGTTTTCTGTGCTCATTAACCATATTTGAAAGCCCAGTGCTTGTGTCTAGGAGCACCATGGTGAGTAAGACACACTCTTGCCCTCACAATGACTACATTCTGGTGGGAGAGACAGATGATTAGTAGGTAAAAAATACAGCTCAGGGAGAGGTAAGTGTTCATAAGAAAATAAATCAGGGGATGTGCTGGCATTAGACACATAGTGCAGAGTGGGCAGCAGGAGGCCCAGCTACATGCCATGGTGGCTCCTGGACTTGTGGTTGGGTGCTTACAGCGGGAGGTAAGGACAGCTAGCAGGGTGCAGATGGATGGCTTTAGGTCCCTGTGGGAAGAAAGATGGCTGGGGCAGGATCCCATCAGTGGAGGAGAGAGAAGATGGGAGTTCTGTCTTGAAACTGTGATGTAGGTGGGAATGCTGTTGGACTGGGGTGGCCATGGTGATAGAAGGAAAAGACTTATTAGGTAGGGTGATGGGGGAGCACGTTTTTAAGGAAGTGATATTTGAACAAAGACCTAAATTAAATGCGAAGGGAGCTGGACAAAAATGCAGTTCAGGCATAGGAACAGATTAAAGAGCAGCCAGAAAGACAGAATTGGATAAACCCAAGGGAAAGGACAGCTAGTGGGTGTTTTGTCTCTGTGCTAGGGAAAATTGTGGAAACAAAGCAGACAGAAGTCTGGGGTGAGATGTGTATTGGAAGGATAAACAATAGGATAATTAAAAATAGGCAGTGAGTTAGATGATGCTGATAGAAGAACAAAAAGTGTAGTAGGGAGTTTTGGGGAGGGCATGACATGACAGCAGGAATAGTTGGGGAAACTTCTCCCAGAGGGGGACACTCTAGTTCCATCCTGGGTTGATATGGTCAAAAACCAACAAGAGGGCCTAGGCCATTGGACCAGGGTAAGCAAGGGAGGAAAAAAGGTGGAAGGAGGGATCCAGGATCAGTGGGGCCCCGGGTCATGCAGGACTTTACAGGGCATGGTAAAGACTGCTTTGCTGAGTAAGGTGGAGAGGAGAAATCACACAACCTAAAGGCCATTACCAGGATCACTTTGGGTATAGACTAAAATAAGACAAAGGAGAGGAAAAGGAAGTGTGTTGGGAGATAGGTTCTATGGCCTGGGTGAGAATTGGATGGTTGAAAATAGGACAGCAGTGGAGGGGATAGAAGTACCTGTTTTTGGGTTGATTCTGAAGGTAGGGCCAGTGAGGGGGTTGCAGAGGTACCTAAGGGATTATGAGAGATGGAATAGACACCTAAAGGTGGCCGAGCTGCCAGGAAGGAAAGGGCCTATGTGTATCTTCCCTTCACACTACATAGGCGACACAGGGTAAATGGAGAGCCGTCATTCACCAGGACTGTGCTGGCATTAGACCCCTAGGGCAGAGTGTGCCGCAGGAGACTGGGCTGCATGCCATGGTGGCTCCTGGACTTGTGGTTGGGTGATCCCAGGGAGAGTTGAGTATAGGAGCAGGGGAGGGGCAGCCAACAGGTTACAGATGGACAGCTTTAGGCCCTGTGGGGGGATGGCTGGGGCAGGATTCCAACAGTGGGAAGAGAGGGAGAGGGAAGATGGGAGTTCTGTTTTGAAACTGTGATAGAGGGAGGGAGCTCTGTTGGACTGGGGTGGGCCACGGTGACAGGAAGTTGCTAATGCAGGATGGGAGGCAATGGTATGAGAGGGGCGGGCCTCGGGCCTGAGAAGGTAACTAACCGTTGGGTGCATCCAGGTGAGCCCGTCTTAGGACACATTGGGTCTTACGGGTTATATGTTTTGTATGCCTAAAGACTTTCAGTCCTCATCAGGGAGACTTCAGTGTCTCTGACGTAGATAGAAGTGAATGTTTTTGAGAGTACACTAATTCCGAAAGCTTCGTGTTGTGTTCTTGTTGTTTTATCACTGTGCATTGTGATTTAATATTATAAGAAATCACATGTTAGCAAGGTGTTTATATTCTTTTTTTGTTTTGTTTTCAAATGGCAGTTATAGATTTTTGTCTAACTAGAACTCTAGTTTGTGATGAAGATACGAATTACCAGAGTCTGCGGCTGAGCTGGGCTTCTAAGACCAGTTGTGACCAGAGAAAAGGTAAGGCACTTCTGGCAAACATACTGAGGACTCGATGGGGACAAGGGCACATGCGGGGTCTTTTGGAGAACTTTTGACTGTGCATTGTCACTCTTTCTCAGATGCTGCCTTTATTGAGATCAGTTTGAAGTTTAAGCACCAGCATGTCCAGTTGTCAAGTCTCACTTCACTCCACACTTCTCCTCTTCCAGTGTATTAGTGGCTTCTTTGTGCATAATGGCCATCTTCACACTATTGATTTTCACAATGAAATTACATTTTTTTGGAACTGTTACTGGGTGATTTTCCTGAGGAGGAGAAAAAGAATAGGGCGCTTCTAAACTGAGATGGTGCCAAAAGCCCATCTTGTGCAAATCCAGTTTGCTTAGTAAAATGAGTTTAAGGGGTTACTTACAAAATGGTGGCTGACTGTGTAGGGTGGCATTCACCTGAAGTCACCAAAGTTGTTCCCCACCCCACTTACCGAGCTTCTAGTCTCTATATAGCAGAAACTATAGACTTACAGTGCCACCTGGTGTCAAAATAGCAGCAGTAACTACAGTCTCAAATGATAAGACAGACAAAAGCAGACTCTGGGAAAGTCTTAATGTTTATGTTCCTGCCCTTATCAGGATTCTGCTGGTCTCTCTGAATATGTGTCACACTGTTGGAAGGATGGCTTTTTTTTCTGCAGTCTGGCACATAGAATAGCTAGATTAAATGGCAGCTTGCTTTAAGATAGAGTTATTTTGGCTAGGATTTGGCAGGCTAATCTACGGAAGCCAAGTGGATCACTTAATTAATTTTGACAAACCTTTCTCTGACTTCCTCCAACTTTAGATATTTGTGGGATGTTTTTCTAAACAGATGGCTCCACAGAGGGCTCAGGCTTTGCTGCATCATCTGTACATAAACTTGGCAGAGGTGAGGGTGTGGGGTTATTTAGGAGGTGGGATGCTTTGGTCAGAGTGGAGGTGCATCTACAACATTCCTGTCCCAGGTGTCACCTTCTTCTGTGGCAGAACAGGCTTTAGGGGACAGTGTCCATGGTATGTACTGAGAAGTGGTTGTATTTTCTTAGAAAACCTCCTGGGGAAGGTTCTAAGAAAAGGTTCTTGGAAGACCACCCCAAGAATTCCAGTTGGGAAATTTACTATATAAAAAAAACAGAGCAGCATTTATGAGGATTTACCTTAGGGCAGACACTACTGGTAGGCAGTATTCTAAGCACTTCATTTCCTCATTTAGTCCTTGTTAAAACCATGAGGTGAGCACACAATGTCATTAACACTCTAGTCTGAGACACAGGGAAATGGTAATTGCTCATGTTTCTCTTACAGAATGGTTTGAATGAGATTTAAAAATTTTTTAGCCTGAGTTAATTGTATAAAGGGTTTCATTATTACATTTACATGCATGTATATATTGTAGTTTGATCAAATTCACCCCATCTGTATTATTCTCTCTTTTTTTTTTTTTGTGGTAATGGGGTTTGAACTCAGGCCCTCATGCTTGCTAGACAGGCACTCTACCACTTGAGTCACTCACCAGCACTGTTTTCTTGTGTTGGGTATGCTGAACTGTTTGCTCAGACTGACTTCAAACCACCATCCTCCTGATCTCTGCCTCTTGAGTAGCTAAGATTACAGGCGTGAGCCGCTGGCGCCCAGCGTATTATTATTTATTCATCCCTCCTTTTTCCCTTTCCTTTTGAGCAATTTTTAGTGAGTTTCCTTATGCTGTTTTCCTATGTATTACGGATATATATGTGCATATGTATTTTGATCATATTCTACCCCCCTCACCCTCTCCATTCTCCCTCTTCTCTGTTGCTGGTTCTCCCCCCAAATAGTCCCCTTTATTATTACCATTATTATTATATCAAGATTGTGCATATGAGTGAAAATATGCAATACTTGTCTTTTTGAGCTTGGCCTATCTTGGTCAGCATGATGACCATTTTAGTTTCTTCCATTTTCCTGCAAACAACATAGTCTCATTTTTCTTTATGGCTTCACTGTGTATATGTACCATATGTTCTTTACCCACTCATCAGTGTTGGCCACCTAGGCTGATTACATAGCATGGTTATTGTGAATAGTGTTGTAATAAATATGAGTATGCAGGTGTCTCTATTGTATGCTGACTTACATTCCTTCAGATATATGCCCAACAGTGGTGTACCAGGTAGTTTTGATTTTGGTTTCTTGAGGATCCTCCATAATGATTTCCATAGTGGCTGCACTAGTTTACATTCCTCCAAAGTGTATAAGGGTCTCCCCCTGCACCGCCTGCTGCATCATCACCAGCATTTGTTGTTTGTTTCCTTTATCATTGCTATTCTGACTGAGGTGAGCTGGAATTTCAGTGCTGTTTTGGTTTTGCTTTTCCTTTATGGCTAAGGATATTGACCATTTCTTCGTGTATTTATTAGCAGGACTAGATTAGATCCAGAAATCTGGTTTCATTCTTGACTAGTTTGCTGTGTCCCCTCTTTCTCCTGAAGTACTTTGCTCTAGCGAAGAGTACTGATAGCCGATGAAGGTGTCATTCCAACTTAGTCATATAGAGTCTCATCACTGTGAAAGGCCTTATCTGGAGTTGGTTGTTGTTATAAAGTTAGGTGGAAAAAGAACATTAAACTGTAATTATCTCACTGTGCCCAACCACCTTCCCCTATTCATTCCCTCTGCCAAAAAAACTGTACTTAGAAGAAAGGACTAGAAATAATGTTAAAAGTAATTATCTTTAGATCAGACTTAGGGTTATCCTTTGTCTACCTTTTTGAGTATTCAAAATTTCTGTAATTAGAAAAATGCTCATTATATCTTCCCCTACAGAAAGTTGAAAAAGTAGTGCATAGAATCCCTGAATCCTTCTCCAGCTTCCCCCTGGACATCTTAAGTGCAGACTTTTATTGATAGGCTGCAGGCGTCATCCGGTTGCAGTTTTACACACTCCCCTGTGCGTGTAGGTTTGTGTGATCACTGCTTGTTCCACTGCTGAGAAGGGCCTGCTTCATGCTGTCCCTGTACCACTATACCACCCACTTTCTACCTCTATAGTTTTGTCATTTTCACCGGGCTGGAGGTTAGGTAATGGAATCATATAGCATGCAGCATTTTGATGGCAAAATGCAGAACACCTGCTTAGGAAGCATGAAACCCTGAGTTCAAACCCCAGTACTGCAAAAAAAAAAAAAAAAAAAAAAAAAAAAAGAACTACTGGCACCTGCTGCAACTCTGCTGGACTTGATGACAAAACAAACTACAGACTGGGAGTAAAGTTGCAAACCACTTATCTAACAAAAGACTAGTATCTAGGTTATAAAAACAATTTGAGTCATGTCCCCATCCCTTTTTGCTTTAATTATTTTTTACATACGGTCTCGCACTTCTTACCTGGGGCCTCTCTCAAACAGCCTCTTAGGCCTCCTGCATAATTGGAATCGCCAGTGTGTGCTGCTACACCCTGTTCTTTATTGAGTTGTGGTCTTGCTTTTTTTTTTTTTTTTTTTAAACCCGTGCTGGCCTCAAAATTTTGTGATCCTCCTGACCTCTGTGATCTCTGCGTATAGGCATGAGTCAATTCCTTTGTCTTACTGAAGGTGTTCATTGCACAGTCACCTGTTGAAGAACATTTGAGGTTTTTTTGATCTTGGCTTTTAGGAATAAGGCAGCCATAAATTGCATGTACAGATTTTAAAAATTTCATTATTAGCATGTAATAGTTGCACAGGAGGATACACTGTGATATTTACATATGGGCTTACAGTATAGCTTACAGTATACCTACTCCCAGGCACAGATTTTTGCATAAGTTTTCATTTCTCTCGAATCACTGGATCATATGGTCAAATATATGTGTAGGTTTCTAAGGAGCTGCCCTGACTACTACCCTGGTAGCCTCAGCACCTTACACCCCCAGTAGTGTGTGAGCTCCCCTTTCCCCACGCCCTTAACAACAGTGAGTGTCACCTCTTGGTTTTCTTTGAGCCATTCCAGCAGCTTGGTTATGCAATCTCATTTATTGTTAACTTGTACTTCCTTAACTGCTCTTGAGGCTAGCATCTTTTCCTGTATTTATTTGCCACTTGCATCTCTGTAGTGAAATGTCTGTGTCTGTTGCCCATGTTTTAAATTGGATTGCATATTTTTACTGTTTATTTTATTTTTTGTTTTTTTTTTTTTGTACTACCAGGGTTTGAACTGAGGGCCTCAGCTTGTTAGGTAGGCGCTCTACCATTTGGGATACTCTGCCAGCCCTGCTGTTGAGTTTTGAGAGTTGTTTTTATAACCTAGATTCGAGTCTTTTGTTAGATATGTGGTTTGCAACTTTCCTCCCAGGCTGTAGTTTGTTTTGTCATCATCTTACCCCATAGTCTTTTTAGAGAAGTTTTAAACTTTGGTGAGGCCCAGTTTTATCTGTTTTTTTCTGTTATGGTTCATGCTTTTGGTGTCACATGCAAGAATTCTCTATGTAGCTTTGAGTCCTGCACAGTTTTTTCTTGTGTTTCTTATGGAAATTTCACAGTTTTATGTTTTGTACACTGCTAGTAGGGACTGACCATTGCAGAAAATGGATGTTATTTAAAATGTTTTGGCTTCTATTGCATATTGAGCCAAGGTTGTTTTCTTCTGAAATGCTCATGGGGTTTTATAATGTTGATTACTATGTAAAGTCAGCACTTACTCTTATTCTAGGATATTCTTATTTAGAATAGCTATTTAATTTTTCATTTTTTTTTCATTTATTCACTTGTGCATACATTGTTTGGGTCATTTCCTCCCCCCTTCCTCCCCCCTTCCCTTCTTCCCCTCCTCAGTTTCAGGCAGGTCCCATTCTGCCCTTGTCACTGATTTTGTTGAAGAAAAGGCATAAGCATAATAAGAAAGACAAAGCGTTTTTGCTAGTTGAGTTAAGGATAGCTATACAGAAAGATTCCTACTATTGCTCTCATGTACCCATGTGTTACCACCCATGTTGATTCAACTCTAACTGATCTTTACATTGGTTCCTGATCCCCTGCTAGTGATAACCTGTCATTTTAAGGTTTCTGTAATAGTTCCTCTGGAGTGGGGACATCAAACGCTTTCATGTTTTGGGTTTTCTACCTATTCCTATATGTATGTGCTCTCTTCTTTTCTTGTGACCCAAGTCCAACAACATTGCTGCATTTGCCCTAGATCTAAAGTCTGCATATGAGGGAGAACATATGATTTTTGGTCTTCTGAGCCTGGCTGACCTCGCTCAGAAAGATGTTCTCCAGTTCCATCCATTTACCTGCAAATGATAAGATTTCATTTTTCTTCATGGCTGAGTAAAATTCCATTGTGTACAAGTACCACATTTTCTTGATCTGTTCATCAATAGTGGAGCATCTGGGTTGTTTCTATAACTTGGCTGTTGTGAATAGTGCTGCAATAAACATGGGTGTGCAGGTGCCTCTGGAGTAACCTATATTGCATTCCTTTGGGTATATCCCCAGGAGTGGGATTGCTGGATCATATGGAAGGTCTGTGTTTAGATTTTTTAAGAAGTCTCCATTTTTTTTTCCAGAGTGGTTGCACCAGCTTGCATTCCCACCAGCAGTGGATTAGGGTTCCTTTTTCCCACATCCTAGCCAGCACTTGTTGTTAGTGGTGTTTTGGATGATGGCTATTCTAACAGGGGTGAGGTGGAATCTTAGTGTGGTTTTGATTTGCATTTGCTTTATGTCCAGAGATGGTGAACATTTTTTCATGTGTTTTTTGGCCACATCGATTTCTTCTTTTGAAAAAGTTCTGTTTAGTTCAGTTGCCCATTTCTTAATTTGTTCATTGATTTTAGGAGAGTTTAGTTTCTTACGTTCCCTGTATATTCTGGTTATCAGTCCCTTGTCGGATGTATAGCTGGCAAATAGTTTCTACCACTCTGTGGGTGGTCTTTTCAGTTTAGAGACCGTTTCTTTTGTTGTGAAGAAGCTTTTTAATTTTATGAAGTCCCATTTATTCATCCTTTCTCTTAGTTGCTGGGCTGCTGGGGTTCTATTGAAGAAGTCTTTGCCTATACCTATTTGTTCCAGAGTGTTTCCTGCTCCTTCATGTAGTAACCTCAGAGTTTCAGGTCTGATATTTAGGTCCTTGATCCATTTTGAGTTAATACTAGTACAGGGTGATAGACATGGATCTAGTTTCAGTTTCTTGCAGACAGGTAACCACTTTTTCCAGCAACATTTGTTGAAGAGGCTGTCTTTTCTCCATTGTATATTTTTGGCACCTTTGTCAAAAATGAGGTGGGTGTAGTTGTGTGGGTTCATATCTGGGTCCTCTATTCTGTTCCACTGGTCTTCATGTCTGTTTTTGTGCCAGTACCATGTTGTTTTTATTGCTATTGCTTTGTAATATATTTTGAAGTCAGGTATTGTGATACCTCCAGCTTTGTTCATTTTGCTGAGTATTGCCTTGGCTATTCGCGGTCTCTTGTGTTTCCAAATGAACTTCAGGGTAGATTTTAGAATAACTTTAGAATAGGAATAACTTATTAAGTATATAGTGACTTATTCTAAAGGTTTTTAATTGACCTAGTCTGGTAGAAGACAGTTAAGATTTTTCCTGATTAATGGCTGGTGTTGCATGTTTCATCACGCTATGTTAAAGTGATTCATGGACAGTGAATATGATCAAAGTGCATTATATACATGTATGGAATGATAATGAAATCCCTTTGTACAATCAATGTATGCAATCGAGAATAAAGTATCACGTGCACTTTCTTTTTCTCACATTTATTCATTTATTCATATGTGCCTACATTGTTTGGGCCATTTCTCCCCCCTGCCTCCTGCTCCCCCCCTTCTTATCTCCCCTGTTCACCACCCTCGCTTCCAGGCAGAACCTGTTCTGCCCTCTTCTCCAATTTTGTTGAAGAGACATAAGCAATAATAATAAAGACATGGTGTTTTTGCTAGTTGAGATAAGCATAGCTATACAGAAAGAGTCCTAGCATTGCTTCCAAGCACATGTGTATACAACCCAAATTGATTCATCTCTACCAAACCTCTTCACTACTTCCCAGTCACCTTCCCATAGTGACCTCTGTTGTTTTAAGGCTACTATATTAGCTCCTCTGCAGTGGGCACATCAAACACTTTCTTTTTTTTTTAAATTTTTATTCATATGTCCATACAATGCTTGGGTCATTTCTCCCCTCTGCCCACACCCCCTTCCTTCCCCCCCACCCCCTCCCTTCCCCCCACCCCCTTGCTACCTGGCAGAAACTATTTTGCCCTTATCTCTAATTTTGTTGAAGAGAGAGTATAAGCAATAATAGGAAGGACCGAGGGTTTTTGGTAGTTTAGATAAGGATAGCTATACAGGGAGTTGACTCGCATTGATTTCCTGTGCATGTGTGTTACCTTCTAAGTTAATTCTTCTTGAACTAATAACCTTTTCTCTAGTTCCTGGTCCCCTTCTCCTATTGGCCTCAGTTGCTTTAAAGTATCTCGTACTAGTTTACATTCCCACCAGCAGTGCAAGAGGGTTTCTTTTTCCCCGCATGCTCGCCAATACCTGTTGTTGGTGGTGTTGCTGATGATGGCTATTCTAACAGGGGTGAGGTGAAATCTTAGTGTGGTTTTAATTTGCATTCCCTTTATTGCTAGAGATGGTGAGCATTTTTTCATGAGTATTTTGGCCATTAGAATTTCTTCTTTTGAGAAAGTTCTGTTTAGTTCACATGCCCATTTCTTTATTGGTTCATTAGTTTTGGGAGAATTTAGTTTTTTAAGTTCCCTATATATTCTGGTTATCAGTCCTTTGATGTGTAGCTGGCATATATTTTCTCCCACTCTGTGGGCATTCTCTTCAGTTTAGAGACCATTTCTTTTGATGAACAGAAGCTTTTTAGCTTTATGAGGTCCCATTTATCTATGCTATCTCTTAGTTGCTGTGCTGCTGGGGTTTCATTGAGAAAGTTCTTGCCTATACCTACTAACTCCAGAGTATTTCCTACTCTTTCCTGTGTCAACTTGAGAGTTTGTGGTCTGATATTAAGATCCTTGATACATTTTGAGTTAATCTTGGTATAGGGTGATATACATGGATCTAGTTTCAGTTTTTTGCAGACTGCTAACCAGTTTTCCCAGCAGTTTTTGTTGAAGAGACTGCTATTTCTCTGTCGTATATTTTTAGCTCCTTTGTCAAAGATAAGTTGGTTATAGTTGTGTGGCTTCATATCTGGGTCCTGTATTCTGTTCCACTGGTCTTCTTGTCTGTTTTTGTGCCAGTACCATGCTGTTTTTATTGTTATTGCTTTGTAATATAGTTTGAAGTCAGGTATCGTGATACCTCCTGCATTGTTCTTTTGACTGAGTATTGCCTTGGCTATTCATGGCCTCTTGGGTTTCCATATAAATTTCACGGTAGATTTTTCAATCTCTTTAATGAATGTCATTGGAATTTTGATGGGAATTGCATTAAACCTGTAGATTACTTTTGGGAGTATAGACATTTTTACTATGTTGATTTTACCAATCCATGAGCATGGGAGATCTCTCCATTTTCCATAGTCTTCCTCAGTCTCTTTCTTCAGAAGTTTATAGTTTTCCTTGTAGAGGTCTTTCACATCTTTTGTTAGGTTTACACCTAGGTATTTGATTTTGTTTGAGGCTATTGTAAATGGAATTGTTTTCATATATTCTTTTTCAGTTTGTTCATTATTAGTGTATAGAAATGTTAATGATTTTTCTATGTTGATTTTATATCCTGCTACCTTGCTGTAGCTATTGATGGTGTCTAGGAGCTTCTGAGTAGAGTTTTTTGGGTCTTTAATGTATAGGATCATGTCGTCTGCAAATAGGGATATTTTGACAGTTTCTTTACCTATTTGTATTCCTTTTATTCCTTCTTCTTGCCTAATTGCTCTGGCTAGGAATTCCAGTACTATGTTGAATAGGAGTGGAGATAGTGGGCATCCTTGTCTGGTTCCTGATTTTAGAGGGAATGGTTTCAGTTTTTCTCCGTTAAGTATAATGCTGGCTGTAGGTTTGTCATATATAGCTTTTATAATGTTGAGGTACTTTCTTTCTATTCCTAGTTTTCTTAGAGCTTTTATCATGAAATGGTGTTGGATCTTATCAAAGGTTTTTTCTGCATCTATTGAGATGATCAAGTGGTTTTTGTCTTTGCTTCTGTTAATGTGGTTTATTACGTTTATTGATTTTCGTATGTTGAACCACCCCTGCATCCCTGGGATGAAGCCTACTTGGTCGTGGTGAATAATCTTTTTGATGTGTTGCTGAATTCGGTTTGCCATTATTTTGTTGAGGATTTTTGCGTCAGTGTTCATTAAGGAGATTGGCCTTAATCCTGGAGATGGCCTCCAGGCCATCCAGGCTAATCCAGGATTAGCCTCCAATCCTGGAGATGGTTCCTCAGATGTTGTTCTGTAGTTGTCTCACCAAAGGGGAAAAATAAAATAAACCAAAACCACACAAAACAAAACAAAAAACCCACAAAGTGTCCCAAGTTCAAATGCAATACCATTTCAGTAAGTTTTTCAGCATGCAGGTATAGTTCGGTTGTTTTCTCATCAAAGGTAGGGAGAGAGAAAAAAAAAAGAGTCGAGACAGTTCTGAGAATGGTATCTGCGGCTGTGGCTTTCCTGCCTGCTGCTGTCAGCCTGCTGTTGCTGGAGGCTTTATTTATGCAGATCTCATGGGTGAGCTTAGCACTAACCTGGCCCCTCAGGCTTTGTTTACTCAGAGTTCTCCTGTGCGTGAGCCACTGCTACAAGCTTTCCTCTTTCCAAGCTCACTGGGGGAGGTGACACTGCACCTGCTTCTCAGGCCGGCATGTTTATTTACAGTTCACGTGGGAAGTGGGTCTTCCCCCCTCTCCTGTGGAGTTTTCCTCTCACTGCTGCTTTTACAAGTTTTTCCGCTTCTGATTACTGGGCGTGTGCTGCAGCTCCTGCCCACCTGCGTGTTTGTTTACAGCTCACGTGGGAAGTGGGTCTTCCCCCTGTCCTGTGGAGTTTTCCTCCCTCCACCACTTATACAAGCTTTCCTGCTCCTGGTTGCTGCTGCTCCTGCCTTCTCCGGCCTGGCTTGTTTATTTAGTTCTGGGAGGGATTCCCATCCCCCGCTCTTTGGCGCTCAGGGTGCCCCACCCTCTTTGCTACGTGTCTTTATTGTTCTTATTGCTTATTACTCAGTTTCTCTTTTTTTCCCTGGGTGGGGATCGGTCTGTCCAGGGGGCTATGCTGATCTGGCCCAGGGTTTTCTGTGGGAGTACCATGTACCACTTAGCTCACCTTGTGGTCTGTGTCTTCCCAAGCCATCTGAGCACTGGCATCTGGCCTCCTGGTTTCTCCATTTAACGTGAGGTGGAGATGCTCTGCGCAGGCTGGAGGTGTGGAGGGGTCATAGTTTTGCCTCTTCTCAGTGGTTTCATCTGTAAGGTGTATATCCAGTGTCTCTCCAAGATTTTACTTTAGGAGGCATGCTTTCTGCTTCCTCCCTCTAGCCTGCCATCTTGGAATCCTTGATTTTTTTTTTTTTGAGGCTATTGTAAATGGAATTTTTCCATATATTCTTTCTCAGTTTGTTCATTGTAGGTGTTTAGAACAGCTAATGATTTTTGTAAGTTGATTTTCTACCCTGCCACCTTGTTGAAACTGTTTATAGTCTCTAGGAGTTTTGGGGTAGAGTTTTTTGGGTCTTTGAAGTGTAGGATCATGCTGTCTGCAAATAAGGATATTTTGGCAGTTTCTTTACCTATTTGTATTCCTTTTATTTCTTCCTCTTGCCTTATTGCTCTGGCTAGGAAGTCCAGGACTATGTTGAATAGGAGTGAGCACCCTTGCCTTGTTCCTGATTTTAGGGGAAATGGTTTCAGTTTTTCTCTATTAAGTATGATGTTGGCTATAGGTTTTTATATATAGCCTTTATAATGTTGAGGTACATTCCTTCTATTCCTAGTTTTCTTAGAGCTTTTATCACGAAGTGGTGATGGATCTTGTTGAAGGCTTTTTTTGCATCTATTGAGATGATCGAGTGGTTTTTGTCTTTGCTTCTATTAATGTGCTGTATTACATTTACAGATTTCCATATGATGAACCACCCCTGTATCCCTGGGAGGAAGCCGACTTGGTCGTGGTGAATGATCTTTCTGATATGTTGTTGGATTCAGTTTGCCATTATTTTATTGAGAATTTTTACATTGATGTTCATTAAGGAGATTGGCCTATAGTTCTCCTTTTTGGATGTGTCTTTGTCTGGTTTTGGGATGAGTGTAATACTGCCTTCATAGAATGAGTTAGGCAGTTTTCCTTCCCTTTCTATTTCATGGAAAAGTTTAAGGAGAGTTGGTATTAGTTCTTCTTTAAAGGTCTGATAAAATTCAACAGAGAATCCATCGGGTCCTCGACTTTTCTGTTTTTGGAGACTCTTGCTCCTTCAGTTTCATTTCGTGTTCTAGATCTATTTAGGTGGTTGATATCCACTTGGTTCAATTTTGGATGGTCCTGAGTATCTAGAAATTTGCCCATTTCTTCAAGAATTTTAAATTTATTGGAATATAGGTTCTCAAAGGTAGTCTCTGATGATTCCCTGGATTTCCGTGGTGTTTGTTGTTATCTCCCCTTTTGCATTTCTGATTTTACAGATTTGGGTTTTTTCTCTCCTCATTTTAGTCAGATTTGCCAGGGGTCTGTCAATCTTGTTTATTTTTTGAGAGAACCAGCTTTTTGTTTCGTTGATTCTTTGTATTTTTTTTTTTTGGTCTGTATCCCCAGTACAACAATAATATGATAATAAAAATTTAAAAAGAATAAAGTGTCATGTAAAAATGTAGCATTCATGTCAAGTGATGGCGAGCATCTCTTTTTTTCAGGCCGTGCTGGGCGAGTGTCTAAAGGGTATTGTTACAGGCTGGTACACAAGGATTTCTGGGACAACTCCATCCCTGACCATGTTGTTCCTGAGATGTTGGTAATGCACTTTGGTTATGGTGAAAGTTAATTTTTATAGTTTTACCAAATAGTCTAATATAATTTTCAGCATCATATAACTTTAATTCCAGAAAAATCACAATACTAACATTGTTTATAAACCACCAGGCACTCTACTAGCGCCCTTAACATGTCATATATCCTTAATGAGAAGAACATTTCCTAGTGTCACCTGGCTCTATAATAGCATTATCTTTAAGTGCTACTATTTTCTGTTTCCTTTTATAATGAGTAATTCTGGATCAGTTCTTCTTTCCCTCCTTTCTGTCTCTCTTTCTCCTCCTATTTCTTTCCTCTTCTGTCTCTTGCCCCTTACTCTTCTTTTTCTTCTTTCTTTCCATGTTTTTGTTTCTTCCTTTTTCTCTTTTCTCATTCTTAGTCTTCTCTGTTTTTTTTTCTTTTTTTTTGTTCTTTAGACTTCTCTATTTTTATTGCTTCTATTTCTCATCTCTCTTGCTTTTCTCTGTCTAGAGCACCAGTCATGGGAATAGGTTATGATTTAAGTTATCTTTTTATTTCTAAATTTAAGTTTTGTTATTCTTAGCGTTGTCCGTTAGGAAGCACAATATTAAAAGTGAAGCTGCTTGACATGGGTGAACCAAGAGCTCTTCTGGCAACTGCCCTTTCTCCACCTAGTCTGAGTGACATAGAGCGTACCATCCTTTTGCTGAAGGAGGTGAGGCTGTCTGGAATTTATTACTGGTGGGAAAAGTTAAGATTTTTATTTTGTTGGGGAATGAAAATTTCATAATCTGTTTTTGCTATTGTAAATTCTGACTCACATTTACAATAGTGTATTTTTTTAAGCATACAAAGTGTGTGCTTAAAAAGTCCAGATGATGACTGATGGGTGACTCCTGGACAATGCCAGCTGTCAGATCAGTTTTGTTGGTGGTTGCTGATGTCCACAACCTTTCCTCCCTCATGTCTCCCCTGCCCCCAGGCCCCTGCTCACTGTGTGCTGTCATTGCAAGATGCTTCTGTAGAGCTCTGTCCCTGTTAGTCTGCTCTCCTGGCTTGGCTCCTCCACCTCATCCTAGCCCTCCGCCTGTTCCTGAAGATGCTGCTTTTCCTACTTTGGCCTCTGTGGCCCACTCCTGACTCATGCTCTGCTTTGACAATTGCCCCCTGGACATAGGAACCAGCTGTGTCCTAGTACATACCTCATTTGATGGGGCTGTGGATATTCTGCTCCTAACCCTCAAAAGCTGATGATGCCACTGGTGTTTTCCCCTTAGATAGGACACCTGCTTAGGTTTCTGTGAAATGCACTTTGTCATCTTCAAAAAGCTTTTGTCTGTACATAGTTTAACAGGTTTTTGTGGTGAGTGACCATGTGGTAATGGTTTTTGAATCCTTTGTTAAGTTGTGAGCTAGGTAGGCTTAAGGAAGTTTCCTTAATTGTTACTTCCCAATAGCATATTCTTTAAAAAAGGAGTGAAATAGTGAGGGTTTCAAGAGCAAATTGGTAGCATCAACCTTTCATAAGTTGACTTAGATGTCTTTTAGAACCTTAGTTATCAAAATTTCATCTTTATTTTTTGTTTTGCACTCTTGCCTTAAGGATAAAAAGGAAAGGTGTGAGTGCATTATTAGTGCTTGCTAATAATGCTAATTTCTTCTTCTTCTTCTTCTTCTTTTTTTGATGGTAGTGGGAATTGAACCCAGGGCCTCATGAGTGCTAGGATAGTGTTTTACCATTTGAACCATGCCCAGTCCACTAATTTGTTTTGTAAAGGTTGGAGCCCTGGCAGTTAGCGGGCAGAGAGAAGATGAAAACCCCCATGATGGTGAACTGACCTTCTTAGGGAGAGTGCTAGCTCAGCTCCCTGTCAATCAGCAGCTGGGTAAACTCATCGTGCTGGGACACGTGTTTGGGTGCCTGGATGAGTGTCTTATCATAGGTGAGTGTGAGGATGGGCATGTGCTGGGAGGTTTGTGTGATGGCTCACTCTAACAGTCTTCCTTCTCTGTGTTTTATCTTAGCGGCAGCTCTCTCTTTGAAGAATTTTTTTGTGATGCCCTTTCGGCAGCATCTTGATGGATATAGGTACTTGCCATTCCTATTAGAAGGGGTCACCTTGTCTTAATAGTGCCAACTGATCTTCTGTTGTCTGTTTGTAGGAACAAAATGAACTTCTCTGGCAGCAGTAAGAGCGACTGCCTTGCGCTTGTGGAGGCATTTAGAGTGAGTCTGCAGGGTGGCACCAGAGATGGCCAGCACACTTTCATATCTGTACATGGGTCAGAGAGAGTTTTTCTCTCATGCAGTATTGTTAGGGTTACCCACATCCAGGGTTAAGTAACAAACTACTGGAAGAGGAGGCATGTGGGGTGGGAGCCCAATTTCATGAAGTTGATCTAAAACTTGTACATTTTCTGGGGTCAAAGTGTGTTGAAATCAGAATTTAAAAAATTCAGTTGGCCACTACATTATTTTGAGGCTGGATCATTTATTTTTAGGCATGGCAGGCTTGCAGACAACGAGGAGAGCTGCGGCATCCCAAGGTTGGTCATGTTTCCTTGTTTCCTTATGGATTATTGTGGGTGACAGATTCCTTAGGACTCTGCCTCAGTTTAGACACTGAATCATGGTGGTGCTGAGGTCTGAGCTGACCTCATGTAGACAGTTGTCATGCTGTCCTCTGGGAGGGGCCATGATCTTAGTGACAGGTCTTTTTGCAGAGTGCCAAGTTTTAGTCACTATGAGAAGGAGGCTGTTTAGCCTGCAGAGCTGCGGGGCTGCTTGTTCCACAGCTCTGCTTCGCACCAGTGTGCTTGTGGATATTAGGCTAGACATGTTGGCTCTGGATTAAGAACCCTGCCTTTTCTACTTTCAGCCAAGTTTAGGTTATGGGCTTAAAAAGAACTTAACCTGGTAGCCTCTATTGCATTTCTTTTGAGTCAGGTTTTCTTCTCCTAAACTGATTAGGCTCCAAAGACCACCAGTAGGTCTATTTTCTACCAATCAGCATGTGACCTGCCCTGGAAAGCTGCTCTCTAGATACACCTATGGGTAGGTGATGTCAGGCATCTTTCCCAAGCAAGTCAGGTTGTATCTGCCTTTAATTTTTGAGACAGGTGAACTCAAAGAATTGTCCCTATGTAACATAATGTGCGTGGCTGGGACTTGTGTTTTCTGGCTTTGGTGTGATGTTAGCACCTGGAGAGGATATGCTGTGGTCACTGTGTGCACTGTTTAGTGGTGCAGGAACTTACATTTACTGCCTAGGTTTTGTATAACAGCCAAATGAAACTCTTAGCATGCTCACACTGAATGTTTGCTTTTATGTATTTAAAGGACGAACTTGACTGGGGACGGTTAAATTACATTCAAATCAAGAGAATTAGAGAGGTAAAGTATGAATTCTTTGACTAAGTGGATGCAGATAAAACTGACTTATTAAATAGTTATTAAGCACCGTAAATGCACAGGCTCCTTCACTTTGTGAGTGCCTCATGTCTTCCCTTTTCCGTGTGATAGCTGCTAGATTCCTATAGGTATTCTTTTTCCGGGTAAAGAAGTCCCTCCCCAGTTGTAGTTTATTTTTATTATTTATTTAGTTAATTCTGGGTTTTCAACTCTGGGTCTCTGGGTTGCCAGGCAGGTACATTACTGCTTGAGCTGTACCCATGGCCCTTTGCTTAGGTAGGGTCTCAAGTTTTCACCTCTGACCAGCCTCAGACTATGTGATCCTCCTACCTACAGCCTCTCGAGTAGCTGGGATCACAGATGCATGCCACCACACCCAGCTTATTGATTGAGATGGGGTCTTCCTAATCACTTCCTCCCTGCTAGGAGTTGGCTTGGAACCATGATCCTCCCAATTTCTGCCTCCCAAGTAGCTGGGATTACAGGCATGAGCCACTGGCCTGAGTCACCATATGTAGTTTAATGAGGAGCGGATGTATAATTTTTGTCAGCTGTCTTTTCAGTATTAACATAAGCATGTAGTGCTTTCATTAACTTATTTAACAATTTATGTAACTAAATACATTATGGGTTTCCTACTGTTGATTGAACTTTGTACCCTTTGGCGTAAACCTCCTTGATTGTATTTTCTCTTTAGACATTGCTAGATTCTTTTCCCCTATGGTACTGGGGTTTGAACACAGGGCTTTGCACTTGCTAGGCCAGTACTCTATCACTTGAGCCACTCTGTCAGCTCTTTTTTGTATTGGGTATTTTATAGAGATAGGGTCTCATGAACTATTTGCCAGGGCTGGCCTCAAACTGTGATCCTCCTGATCTCTGCCTCCCAAGTAGCTAGGATTATAGGTGTGAGCCAGCATTGCCCAGGCCATTGCTGGGTTCTTATTGCCAGTGTTTTCTCTAGGATTTTGTAAGTGCATTCTTGAGTAAAATTGGCCTTAGGCTTGTGTGTGTGGGCGCGTTGGTGTGCACGTGCACACACACTCAGTAAGATCAGGTTTCGACCTCAGCGGTCTGTGCCTGGCACAGCATTTAGGTAACAGTTTAATAACTGGGAATACGTTTGTTTAAGTTGGTAGAATCATCCATAAAAGCATTTGTGACCATTGCCTTTTTGAGGTATATATTATTTACTAATTTTTCAAACAGGGTTTTGCTTTGTAGCCCAGGCTGACCTTAAACTGTCTATCCTCCTGCGTCGGCCTCCTGAGTGCTAGGATTGTAAGTATGTGCCATCTTGCCCAGCTGAGGAATAGATGTTTTTAAAAGTGGTGTCAGTTTCCCTTAGAGTTACTGGTCCTTCCTGAGAGGTTTCTAACTCTTTGGGGCATTCTTGAGAATTCCATAATCCATTTAATCTAGATCTTCATGTTATTGGTGTGTGGTTATAAGTGATTTTCTTTCTCTTTTTTTTGTGATACTGGAGTTTTGAACTCAGGGCCACTCCACCAGCCCTTTTTTTGATAGGTGCTTTGGAGGTAGTGTCTCGTGAACTATTTGCTTGAGCTGGCTTGGAACTGAGCTCCTCCTGATCTCTTGCCTCCTGAGTAGCTTGGATTATAGGTGTGGCCACCAGCACCCAGCTGTGTGTGTTTTGACTGTGTGTGTTCAAAGGGTTCCCAAGGCTACCCTCAGTGTCAGGGGTTAGCTTGAAAGACTCAGAGAACTCAGAATGCTGTCCTTCTGCTTGGGGCTTGTTACAGACAAAGAAGCATGTTAAAACCAGCAGAGAGAAGGGCACATGGGAGGAGGCCAAGAGAGCTCAGGTACAGGCTTCCAGGCCTTCTCTCCCCGGAGAGCCTAAGGACAGTGATGAATGCTCGCAGTAGCTACGTGTGATGAAGGTGTAAGGAATTGCCATCCAGGCGTGCTCACCTGAGTCTTGTTCTTTGGATTGGCTCTGTAGGCCTGGAGTGCTGCTCACCAGCAGATCTTGGTTCCTGAGTCTTCAGCTCCTTCAGAGCCATGGGCCCCACCACCCATATTGCCATAGCTAAACTGCTGGTGCCGACACAGTGCCAGGCAAGCAAAGATATTGTCAGCATGCCATTCTTTGCAGAAGGCAGGCCACAGCCAAACCTTTCTTTGGCCTTTCTAAGGTATGGACATCCAGACCTGTGGAGCTAGCCCTTCACTGCACAATTTGCGAGGTTGCTTTTTTTTTTTTGTATTGGGGTTTGAACTCAGGGCCTTGTGCTTGCTACCACTTGAGCCACACCTTCCACCCTTTTTTGCTTTTGTTACATTTTGGATAGGGTCTCTTGTCTTTGCGCAGGACCAGGTTTGGACTACAAGCCAAGTTTCTGCTTCCCAGTAACTGGGATTACAGGTGTGTACCACCACGACCAGCTTACTCGTTGAGATGGGGTCGACCAGCTTACTCGTTGAGATGGGGTCCCACTAACTTTTTGCCAGGTCTGACATCAAACCATAATCTTCCTGACCTCTGCTTCCCTATTAGTTATGATTATAGACATGAGCTACCATGCCTGGCCCTGCTTTTTTTCTATTAATTTAGTTCTTCTGTGTCTCTTGGTTTACTTTTGTAGTCTTCCTGATGTGATTATTTTCTAATTAAAAGCATTTAAAGCTATGACTTTTATTGTGAACATAATCTGTCCACATCTTACTGATTTTTGACCTGTAGGACTGCTGTTCTTGACCATTAATGTCTTTCAGTGTTGTTTTTCTCTTTGATGCTAAGTTCTTTAGAAGAACTTATCATATTTCTGGTGGGAAGGAATATTTTTAGGATCTTATTTTGTTAATTTCTGACTTTACTGTGTTTTATTCAGACTAGGATGATTTTTACTTGATACTTAGATACATTATATGTGATTAGTCTTGTAAGAGGTTTTAGTAGAAACACACGGGCTGACATTTGAATGTGTTTCCCCTGCCTTCCCACAGCCCTGGGCTTTTCTTGTGTCTCCAGAGACAGTGTTACCCAGTTTCTTTGTCCTTTTCATTCTTGTGTGCGCACATGTGCATGTGTGCTTCGGGCGTGCTAGGCACACACTCTCACTGAGCTTCGTCCCAAGCCCCTTTCAGTTTGTTATGCATGCTTTTTCTTAGTTATGTTCACAACCTGTTACTGTGTGTGTGAGTGTTTACTTTTTGTAATGTATTGAGATAATTTTGTAGTGATTTAATTTATGATAAGTTTATAGGAATTTGGAATTGTGTGTTTTCATGTGTGAACATTTAAAGCATGTGAGATAGTTTTTATTACAACTTGGTGGTGTTTTTTTTCCCAAAAAAAAACCACCACTCTAATCCACAGTGGAGGTTAGCAATATGGTCACAGCTCTCCTGTGCGTTGCACTCCCAGGTGACTGCAGTTAGCATCTGTGCTGGTTGAAGCAGCTGTCTGTGCATAACTGAGGCCATGAGATGCCAGTCGGTCTGCTTTCTTGCTCACTGTTAGTATTGTTTGTACTGAGCTTCTTTCATTCCTTGTTAGTCTTTGTGAGCTGCCTCGTAGCTGTGATGGTCCACTCACACGTTTGTTAATACTTTGCGTCGTTTGCTTACTTTTCTAGTGTTTTCACCATTCTGGGCAACGTATGTATCTTGAGGCATTGGATTTCAGTGTGTTTTTTTTAAGGTAGCTGAGTTGTATGAAGAACTGAAGAACAGAATCGCACAGTTCAACATGTATGTGGATTCTCGGCGGCCCGTCTTGGACCAAGAGTATCGGTATAAGCAGCGCTTCATCCTGCAGGTGTGCTGGGGCTTCTGGGTGCCTTTTCTGATCTTAGTGCTCCTGCAGCTTTTGGTTAGTGTTCTCTCCAGCTGAGCCTCAGAGATTTCAGGACCACAGTGTTCCTGCTGTGTTTTGGAAACCAGGAACCATTCTCATCTTTCCTGTTTCACACCCTTCCTGATATGAGTTGATGATCCAGACAAAGGACTGTTCCTTCTAGGGTGCATGTTTGTGGAGCACCAGCTGTTGCCTACCCCTGCATGAAGAGACAGCCTTCTGTTGCAGTGTTTGGAAGTAAAGAGGCAGCGTGTGGAGCTGTTCTCTTACACTGCACTGTGTCTTCATATGTGGAGCATGCTTCTGCTGCAGGCTTTCAGATAAGGGTTGGCCGATGCACACAGAATTGGGTTTGAGGTGGAAACCCATAAACTGGGTGTGCTGGTAATGGATGTGCTTTTCTGGATGTAAAATTGCCACAGACCTGGGGAAAAGAGTCTTTCATGGGTGTGTGTTTTGCTCAGGACACATTTTTATTAAAGAAGGAACTTTGAAAATTGCTTCTTAGAATAAGTGAATATTAGATGCCAGCCCGCTGCCCTTGGTCAAGTGTCCCTATCAGAGTTGTATCTGCACACCTGGGGCGTGCCTGACCCATCAGAGTCAGTATCCAGGCGAGGGCAGAGAAAGCCCGCCAACCCCAGGGCTCTTTGTGTGCAATTGTTGTGTCCTTGCTTAGCACATCAGTTTTCCAAACCTCATCTGCTTTGAAGAAATGATACATGTTGCGTGTGTGTTATGGGCAAATAACCAAGAGTGTCACTTCCATTGTATGAGGAAGAGGTCTAGTCTATTACATGTTAGATATGTGAACATGCTAGAGTGAAGTGAGAGTCCTGGTCTCTTTTCAGTTTTATCAGAAAAACTGATAAAATTGATGCTACTTTCTCATGAAAACTAGCTTCTCTTCCAGGTTGTATTGGCAGGTGCTTTTTATCCAAATTACTTTACTTTTGGACAGCCAGATGAGGAGATGGCGGTGAGAGAGCTGGCTGGCAAAGACCCAAAGACAACGGTTGTGGTAGGTGATAGATAAGAAGTTGTCCTCAGAGTATATGTGGGCTGAGTCATTGGTTTCCATGGGGAGCTGCCTCTAGTGTGCCTTGTGTCTCTAAAATCACTAAAAACTTTAGGCTTGTTTGGCTTTCAGATACTTCTACTTATTCCTCAGTCTCTTCTTCCTTTATTACAGAAGAGGCGTATAAGAAGGCCTTGAGAATTTATGTGTTCATGGCAAATGTAGATTTGAACATGTGCTATTTGAAGGATTTAAGGCGCTTTTCCATAAATTTTAAGAATGCTTTGTTAATAACTTAATTTTACACAAAGTGCAATTTATTTATTTATTGAGCCTAGAGCTCATAAAATAATACTGATTGGCAGCTTACTTCTGTGGCTTACACCAGGGATCACCTATCCTGAATGCCCAACGCAACTACTTAGAGAGTGTTTATTTCATTTATTTCTTTTTAAATTCAGATTTGAGGGCCCCTCAAAGTCTGAACTAGAATATCTGACCTAGAACAGCATTTAAGTAACATGCACTTTGGGTAAATCTAATGGTCTAATTTTGCTGTATTAGACTGTTGAACTACTTTAATGAGGAAGAACTAGCCATTAACTTTTTTTTTATTAAAAGTTAGTTAGAATTGAGAAGTCATTAAGTCATTAGGTACACTGATTGATCTAGTCTCTCTATTATGGTTAAAGGTTAGTAAATTGTGTTTTTGCAAACTAAGATGATGAGCAACAGCTTCAAGTTATGAACATGTGACTATCCCATTAGCCTTTATTTAACAGCTAGGACCTGTACTTCTTTATGTTTTACAGTTGAAGCACATTCCTCCCTATGGATTTCTTTACTATAAACAACTGCAATCTCTCTTTAGACAGTGTGGTCAAGTCAAATCCATTGTATTTGATGGTGCAAAGTAAGTACTCCATTTTTAAAGTTAGCATTTATTATGAAAGGGACATAATAATGCTTTAAATGTTTCCAGACTTTGGTTGTTAGGGCTCAGTGCACATGCAAGTGGGTCTTCCTGGAGGCTGCTACTGGTAGCTTTTGAAATGTAGCTTTGGTTTATCTAATTGCAAGATTTATTGTCTCTGTCCAATTCATGATCCTAAAGGAACTAGGACTGTGACCTGTGTTCTTAATGCAAAGAGGGTTCTGCAGAATGGTGTGGTACTGTGTTCTCTTCTCAGCAGGTACCCCTTACTTTAGTATCTTGTCCCCAGATTTTCAAAGTGAGTCACTGATACTATATTTCGTAGCCATGAGGATAGATACCCCAAGACAGAGTCAATCTGATCCTAGATCTTTTGGTGGTACTAGGGTTTGAACTCGGGGCCACATACTTGCTAAGCAGGTGGTCTACCACTTTAGTCCTTTTTTGTTTGGTTATTTTTCAGATATTGGATGCCTAATAAATCTATGTTTTATTTCATATTTGTGGAGCAGAGCCTTTGTGGAGTTTTCCCGGAATCCAACAGAGAGATTTAAAACCCTTCCTTCAGTGTATATGGCAGTGAAGATGTCCCAGCTGAAAGTGTCACTGGAGCTCAGTGTTCATGCTGCAGATGAGATTGAAGGGAAAGTGCAAGGAGGGTCGGTGTCCAAGCTCAGGAACACAAGGTATTTCCAGAAGACTCTGCCTGCACTCACCTTTCCAGACACTGTTTTCTCATGATGCAGAGACTGGCTTGGTAACCAGACAGCACTGTCTCTGACTCCTGTGTGTGCTTGAACACAATACTTACCCTCTCCAAACTTCAGTGGTTTTCATCTGTTAATAGGACAAATGCCTGTTGTAGAAGACTGTTGAGAAGATTGGGTGGAATCATTTATATAATTTTCAGTTCAAGTAGTAGAGATTAAACCTGATGTTAATGTCTTTTCTTCCTCCATAGGTTTATCCTTCTGAGAACTGTCTTTTAAAGCAGGGGGGCATTTTCTTTGTTTCAGTAGAGTGGAGGGTGGGACACTGTGGAGGTGCAGTTGGGGTTCTGGTTCTTGCCAGCACCAGCTGCCAAGCAGTGTCATTTCCTCTGCCCAATTTGGTGTGGGGCAGGGACTGCCTGCACTGTCTGGTCATTTCAGAGGAGGACACTTGCCAGGGGCCATTGAGCCATGGATCATCTCTTAGAATTTAAATACTCTTTGGTATTTGTAACAGATTCTGTGCCTTTTTGGTCACATCCTCACCATCACATGGGTTGAAGTCTAATTTATCACTTCTTATTTGTAGTGGTTGTATTTTCAGGAGGAACTTGGCAGGAATCTGAGAAGTTAGTGAAGGAAGGGAAATATGTCCATCTAGATTCATGCAGCGTATGGCATTTTGGTTTCTGAGCATTTGGGAATGTGTTGGATTCAAAGCAGAGACCATCCTGCTTGTCAAAGTCAGCCTGTTCCTAATGCTGGGTCACTCTGCCAACTTATCAATAAAAGGAAAAGAGTTTGATCAAATCTCTCTTATAGTTCTTTTCCTTTATTTTAGAATAAAAGTATTAAGAAAGGAAAATTTTATGTTCATTGGATTTGTTTTTTATATCCCTGAACTTTAGCATATACTGTCTTATTGCTTTAAAGGATGAATAATATTTCCTGTGCTTGTTAGATAACCATCTGTGTGTGTTCTAACATAGTATTGAGCCAAGTGTGGATTCTTAGTTTTCTAAAGTCAAAGCCACTCCTGAAATCACAAAGCAGGAAACATTGCAGGTTGTGGAGTTAGAATTTATGTCCTTGGAAGTAGATACTCTCTAAAAGTCTTGGTTTTAGAATGTATTCCTTGTTTCTGCAGGGTAATGCATAATTATTAGAGTGTGCACCTCTTACAGGGCAGCTCAGGAAGTCATGAGAAATTCACCTTGGAGGTGAGATCAAACTTACCATTTCCTGCTCTGTCAGTCATCTTTTTATCCCTAGGACAAATAAACATGAGATAATCAACTTACAAGAGAAAAGGTTTATCTTGGCTCATGACTGCAGAGATTTCAGTCCTTGGTCAGTAGGATAAGTTGATTTGGGTCTGAGGCAAGGCAGCACATCATGGAGGGAGAATGTGGTAGAAGAAACCACTCACCTCATGGCTGCCGGGAAGCAAAGAGAGAACAACAGGCAAGGTCCCAATCATCCCCTTCAAGGACACATCCACAGTAACCTACCTTTCTCTCACTGGGCCCCCCCCTCTTAAAGTTCTGTCACCTTCCAATATGTCCACAGTCAAGCCTTCAGTACATGGGCTTATGGGGGATTTTCCGGATCCAGACAATAGCACTAGCTTAGTGTTTGATTAAAATGTTCATTTCTTATAGAGAAATTAGAACATAGATCATGTGATAACTTCATGTATATAAACACTTTTTATGAACTGATTTTTTATTGTCTGTTTTATAAAACTTGTGTTATATAGGGTGAATGTGGACTTCCAGAAGCAGACAGTAGATCCCATGCAAGTCTCATTCAACACATTAGATCGGTCCCGGACAGTCGCAGATCTCCTCTTGACTATTGATGTCACAGAGGTGAGAATGTGTGCTTGAGTCATTCGAATCTTTCCCTCCTCCGAAATCTTCATATATCATGTATGTTCATGAAATAAGTTCACACACATAAACCTGTACACTATAGCTATGTGGTAAGCATGGGTGAACTTGAATTATTTTGCTCTCTAAATTAGAATGTGGCTAAAGTGGAAAATGAAACAAATATTCTAGAATTCAAACTAATTTTTAAAATGGCAAGTGTATTTAAAATGCTAAAATAAACATAGTAACAAACATGTTAAAAATTTTGGCACTGGCAGGTGCAGTGGCTCACACCTATAATCCTAGCTGCTCAGGAGGTGGAAATCGGGAGGATCACAGTTGAAGGCCAGCCCAGGCAAAAGAAAGTTTGAGAGACTTCATCTCAGTCAATAAAAGTTGGGCATGGTGATGCCACCTGTCATCCCAGTCAGGCAGGAAGCGTAAATAGGTTCACATTCCAGGCTGGTCTGGGCATAAATGTGAGACCCTGTCTCAGAAATACCTAAAGCAAAAAGGGCTGAGGGGGCCTGCCTGAGTTCAAACCTCAGTACCACCAAAAAAAAATTAATTGCTATCATGATATGTGCCTATATAATTAAATTTTATGTCAACAAAATGAGCATTGCCACCAATATTATTTGAGTTTATTTTTTAATTTCTTTAAAATAAAATTATAATTAAAATATTCAAACAGGGGCTGGCAAATTTAGCTCGGTGGTAGAGTTCTTGCTTAGCATGTATGAGGCCCTGGGGTTTGATCCTCAGCACCATTAAAGAACCCAAAAAACAAAACGGGAACAATAACAAAAAATCCTTGCATGCTTTCTGGCAAATCTACAGCTACACCTCATTAGAAACTTCATGTAAAAGTTTGGATTCCAGACATATGTGAACACTGGTGACTGTATTTGATGAAACATCTGCTTTTCCATGCCAGACCCCGTGTGCCACCACTTATCCATGGGCTGTGCTCTTGCACTATACCTGTTCTTGCCAGCCTGGAGGGCACCTGAGGCCCTGTGGTATTGGCTTAGCTCTGAACTAAACCAACACGTCTTTAGTACTTGGACATGCTGGTGAGTTCTGTGCCTCCAAGAGCAGGATGTATCACACATACTTCCTTACCAGAATTGACTAGGTGTTTTCTTACAAATACCTATTAGAAACCTGTGGACTCAGGAAATCAATGCGAATCAACTCCCTGTATAGCTATCCTTATCTCAACTAGCAAAATCCTCGGTCCTTCATATTATTGCTTATACTCTCTCTTCAACAAAATTAGAGATAAGGGCAAAATAGTTTCTGCTGGGTAGCGAGGGGGTGGGGGGGAGAGGGAGGGGATGGGGTGGGGGGGTGGTAAGGGAGGGGGTGGGGGAAGTGGGGAGAAATGACCCAAACATTGTATGCACATATGAATAAAATAAAAATTAAAAAAAGAAAAAAAAGAAACTTCTGGACTACACATGTACCCAGGAATGAGCTTTTGTAGTATCCTGTGGTCTCCTTTATAGGCTTCATCTCTGTCTGTTCCCCTCCCTTTCAGGTGGTAGAAGTAGGCCACTTCTGGGGATACAGGATTGATGAAAGGAATGCAGAGCTTCTGAAGAAGCTGACTGCTGAGATAAATCAGTTGGAGCTGGTGCCCCTGCCTGTTCACCCTCATCCTGACTTGGTCTGTCTAGCACCTTTTATTGACTGTGACAAGGAACGCTATTTTAGAGCTCAAATCCTTTATGTTTCTGGAAATTCTGCTGAGGTATGTTTTTCTGTAACTACTCAAAGGGAAAGGAGACAAACTTCATAGCAGTTTATACCAAATCTCTTGCAATTACAGGTAGATATCAAATATAAAATTACTATAGTTAAGAGTGAGCCCAAGGTATTTCCCTCATCACTGTATGTGTGTCCCTTGTCACTGTGTGGATTTGAGCCCAGGTCACTCTGAGAAATTTTGTAGTTACAGAATTAGAGAGGGCCACTGTGCTGCCATTGCTCAAAGAGGTCAATGAGGATGTTGTTTGAGGCCCTGTGTCTAAGTGTTCTCTTTCTTTGTCTTCTAGGTGTTCTTTGTAGACTATGGTAATAGGTCTCATGTCGACCTAGGCCTTTTAATGGAGATTCCCTGTCAGTTTCTTGAGCTTCCATTTCAGGTAAGGTAAAAAAGATTCTGTGGAAATGAATGTTGGATGCTCAAAGGAAGAGTCTTGTGGTCCTCTTCCATCAGCTTACCACAGAGCAGCCAAGGGCCAGAGCAGAGAAGGGACTGTGTCACACTCACTCAAAATACATTGCCATAGGCATTTTGGCTTTTTTGCCATTATTGCTTTTGAAGTAAGTTAAGATATAGAAAAAATGTGTTGTTTTAATTCAGTGGTATTTTCTAACACTGTTTCTAAGGCTTCTGGTTATGTTGGCACCAGAGAGAGAGGTGAGGTGGGCTGGAGACATTCCCTTTCTATCATTTAACCTAAGCTGCTGCTGTTGATAAGTGAAGCCAAATTTCTTTAGCTGTGAAACTCTCACTACCTCACATCACTTTCAGAAGGATTCTTGTGAAAAAAACTAACGAGATACAAGAACAAGGTCACTTTTTGGTGGTATTTGGGGGAGATGAGTGTTTTGTCCATTTACAAAACTACTGCCATGTGATTTTTCTGTCTTGCAGGCTTTGGAATTTAAGATTTGCAAAATGCAGCCCTCGGCAAAGTCTCTTGTTTGTGGTGAGCATTGGAGCGGCAGAGCCAGTGGACGGTTTGCCTCCCTGGTGAGCGGCTGTGCTCTGCTAGTGAAGGTCTTCTCAGTGGTACATAGTGTGCTGCATGTGGACGTGTACCACTATTCCGGGACCCAGGACATGGTCAACATCAGAGACGTCCTCATCAGCGAGGGCCATGCTGAGCTCGCGGAGGAGTGTTACGAGTCAAAAGTATGCATCTTTGCTTTTGTTAGAGCACGCATACATGTTTATTTGCCATTGAGACAGAGAAAGACAAAGAATGAGAGAGTATGAATGAGAATGGGGTTACTTTTCTTCATCTCTGGGGGTGTTGTGGGATAGATGGATGGATGATGGATGGAGTTGCTCTTCATCATTTGGCATGTTTTATCAAGATCTGTGGTATTATTTACAATGTCTTCCAGATTTCTCTGAGACTACTGGCTGGATGTTATTTTTGCTGGCTTCCTACTTAAGCTATTTTTTCTTCTTCAAATGAAAATTAGATTTGAAAATATTTTGTATTGCTTTTTTCTTTTTTAATGGACTCTAAGAATTATTTTCATAATAGAAGTAGTTAATTAAACATTTATTTCAGGCTGGGCACCAGTGGCTCGTGCCTGTAACTCTAGCTATTTGGGAGGTTAAGATCGGGAGGATCACAATTAGAAGCCAGCCAGGGAAAACAGTTTGCGAGGCCCCCATCTCCAAACTAACCTCAGGAAAATGGACTGGAGGAGTGGCTCAAGCAGAAGATTGCTTGCTTTGCAAGCATGAAGTCCTGAGTTCAAACCCCAGTCCCACCAAAATATATATATTTCACATATTTCAAGTTTTCTTTTGACTATTGTTTTCACAATCAGTTGTAAAGTTACTTTTCTTGGTCTAAAGGTTTCATAGAGGCTGCTTTTGAGCCCTACCTTGAAGGTCTTTTGTTGTACTTCTGTAATTTCTGCTGGGGATGAAGGATTCTAGGAATTGGAAAAGGGAAACCTAGCAAAATATTAACCGACAAGCCGGTGAAATTCTCAGTTGTGAAAAACAGGAATTATGGTGATACTCCTTGTGGAAAACTGAATTTTATATATAAGACAAGGTTTTTTAGAAGGGACTGGGGCTGAACTCAGGGCTTCGTGTTTGCAAAGCATGCCTTGTTCTGCTTGAGCCACTCCTCCACTCCATTTTGCTTTGGTTATTTTGGAGATGGGGTCTCCAAAGTATTTGCCTGGGCTGGCCTTAAACATAATCCTCCTGATCTTAGCCAACCCAAGTAGCTAGGATTATAGGCATGAGTCACCAGTGCCTGGCTTACAAGATAGTTTTTTTTTTTTCTAAAGGTTTCTTTCCTTAAATTCTCTGATAGCTAAAACTTATTATTTCTTTTGTTTGAATTTTAAAATGAACTTGATAAAATTACCTCCCACCAGGTGCTGGTAGCTCATGCCTGTAATCCTAGCTACTCAGGAGACAAAGATCAGAGGATCACAGATCAAAGCCAGCCCAGGCAAATAGTTTGCAAGACCCTATCTCAGAAATACCCATCACAAAAAGGGCTGTGGAGTGGCTGAAGGTGGAGGCCATGAGTTCAAGCCCCTGTACTGCAAAAAAAAAAAAAAAATTATCTACTTGTACTTTAATGACATATAGATCAGAATAAGATTATACCTATGAAATGTTTTGATTAGGTTGGGATAGATGCTTTTAGTATAACTTTTCCTAAACAGAACGTACTTTTCTTATTTTGTTCAGCAAAGCCATGAAGTCCTCAAGGATCTCTTTTCCAAATCAATGGAAAACTTGGTGGATAGGTCCGTGTCCTCCCCCATGAAGGATGAGGAGAAATACCTGATCCGAGTGTTGTTGGAGAGCTTTTCTTCCAATAGGCTGGGTGCCCCAAACTGCAAGGTAATGTGCAGGAACTGCTTAAAATATTATCTAGATGCTTGGTATCATTCTTCACTGTGCAGTAAGAGTTGGAGCTATAGTCAGTTTTTTTTTTTCTTGTTTGTTTTTGAGACCGGATTGTTTGTACTCAGGCTGGCCTGGAACTCTCTGTCCTCCTGCTTCAGTCTCCTGAATGTAGGATTACAGGTTGCTCCACCATGCCTGGCTGGAAAAATACCCTCTTTAAGGAGTTCTTTTCTCACAGAATCTTGAAAATGTAATTTTTTTGAAGTGTGAGCTGACTTGGGCTTTTTCTACTTTATGGTATGTGGCATAGTGCTTATTGGTCGCATGTGCATTTTGTGTGTACAGGCCATACTCCATGGACCGTTTAACCCTTACGAGCTGAAGTGTCATAGTTTGACCAGAATATCCAAGTTCAGGTATGATTAAATTAATTTTCCCATTAAAATTTTTTCTCTGCTTCTCTATAGACCTCATCAGAAACTGATCTTTCTTTGTATCTCAACTGCTAAAATGTTTTAAACTTATCCTAATTTCTCTCCGAGCTCCAAATCTGAGGTGTTCTTTTTCTTTTCCATGAATGCAGTTTTATAACAGACATATTTTTGAGTGTCTTTTGTCATTTCTTCTGTTCTGGTTGTAACTGTTACTCAGCAGGTCCATGAATGTGTAGAGAATGGTGTTTGCATTGGGGAACAATAGTGAAGAATATGCATTTGTCAGCTTTGTGTAACCAATGAGTTTTATCTGAAGCATGATTGTTGCTAATTGATTATTGCTAATTGAAAAGATGCACTTGACATCTTCACTAATATTATGGATCCAGTGGGGGCAGAAGGGAAAATTGGTGATGATAGCAGAGGGTTTACAGGGTCTTGTTAGGGGCTCTAGAACATAATGGACCCAGCTACACTTGAAGGCAGTGAAGGTTTTCCAGAGGAATTTGAGACCTGAAAGCTGCAGAGGCATTTGCCAGGGAGCAGTGTTTGAGGAGGGGAGGTGAGGGTTGGAGGTGTTCTAGTGACAAGGGCAAAGGCCTAAATTTGAGGGTTTGTCTTGTGAGAACTTTGAATAAGTGAAGTATGATTGAATTGGGTGGAGCTAGGCAAGAGTGGTCTGCAGACCTTGTGACAGACAAGAACAAGTTTCCTAAGGCATGTTTTAGACTTCATCCAAATACAGTTGGAGGCTTTACTATGTGCATTTTAAAATAACCACTTTGGAGAGCTAGGAGTATGCCTCAAGTGGTAGATTACCTGCCTAGCAAACATGAGGCCCTGAGTTCAAAGCCCAGTACCTCCCTCACCAAAAATTCACTTTGGATAATCTCTTCTAAGAGTTCCTCTGAGGACCAGTAGAAGGGGAGTCCTGGGGAAATTGTTGGAAATGAAGATGCTCAGGCCCCACCCAGACTTTTTGAGTGGGCAGGCATTTTCACAAGCTCTTCAGGAGCTCTGCATACACATTGAAGTTTGCGAGGAATGCATTGATTTCTGTGTGCAAGAGTCCTTAGGTGAGCACCCTTCTAAGGCTGGTCCCTGTTGTAACCGAGGCCAGAGAAGGAGGTACAGATGTGGACAGCTTCACAAGAACTTTTAGGAGTGGGACAAACAGGCTGGAGTTCAGTTAAGGTTAGTGATGTGGGATGATGAAGAATGAAGATGCTGTTGTGGAGTTGCTGCTGGGTCTGCTGAGAGGAGACAGAGGAGTGAGCTGCACTGCATTGAGTGCCCTCTGCTGGGATGCAGGTGATGGCTGCATGGGCTATGGTGCAGGACAGAGCAGGGGTAGAGGAGCAGGTTTGGGTATCCTCACACATTGGTAGTACCCACAGGCAAGGAGATGGTGGGACTATGTGGGGACAGTGGAGAGGGGAGAGTAAGTCCTGGTATATGGGGGAGGCTCAGGAAAGGAGACTAGGAGACTGGAAGGCCTGGCATGGCTGTGGACAATCACATTTGCATGTGTGACTGTCTTTTCTGAGGCACACTTATGGGTTGGGTATACTTTATTGCCTGGTCAGTGGGTCAGTAGCTTGTGTCCTGCCCATTTTTTTCAGGTGTGTCTGGATCGAGAAGGAGAGCATCAACTCTGTTGTCATCAGTGATGCTCCTGCAGACTTGCACCAGAGGATGCTAGTTGCAGCCTCACTCTCAGTCAATGCAACTGGTAATTAGAGGGCTTCTGAATATGTCTCCCTCTTTTCTTCTTTTCCTTGACTTGGTTGCTAGGAACAATTTATAATTAGTGAAAAAATTTATGCTTATGTATTATACTTTTAGGCCATTTTCTGAGAATTGGCTGATGCAAGTTTAAGAAATGGAGCATTATTACTTTTTTTAAATACAAGGATGTGGGAATTAGTTGATCATTTGTTAATTCATTCAGTAATTTCTCCATTTGGCTACAAAGGAGACTAAGTCCATGTTCTTGGCCCTGGGAAAACCCGATAGTATAATGAGGGGAAAGAGAAGAAAAGAGTAACCACGTGAGTTATTCCCCAATGGAACAGACACCTGAGCATACTCATGAGGTGTCTCTGTAGGATGTGTGGGAGCCAAGAATAGGGAGTGCTTTCCTTGGAGGGTGACTTCTGGAGACAGACTCAGTGAATAAGGGTGCTGTGGATCAGCAGTACTGGCTAGGAGTGAATGACACCAAGCAGCATGAGGTGCAGGCCTGACAGCTGACTCTCATTCCCCTGTGCAACAGGATCTACCATGATTCTGAGAGAAACCTCTCTGATGCCTCACATCCCTGGCCTCCCGGCACTGCTCAGCATGTTGTTCGCACCGGTGATGGAGTTAAGGTAGGGTTGGGCCTCCATTTGTCCTTACGCAGGCTTTTGTAATGTGAGAACCTGAGCAGAGACAAGTGGACCCTTTCCTGCCTGTTTGTGAGAAGCATTCAGGAAGGGTGTGGCTGTGACCCCCTTCTTGGTGGTTTGTTCATTCTCCTCTGTACTTCATGTGATTCAGCTTTGTTATCATTCATGTACTCATGGCCCCTGACTTATGATGGTTTGGATTCTGAGTTTTTTACTTAATGGTGGTGCAAAAGTAATACTTGTTCAGTAGAAACTGTATTTTAAATTTTGAGCTTTGATGTTTCCCTGGGCTAGTGGTATGATGATCCTAGGCATCTCTGATCAGCTCATTGGTCCTGAGGGGAGACGACCTACACCCTGCATTTTCAATTTAGGGTATTTTCAACTTTGGGTGTGCTTCTTGGGATTTGAGCTCACCATAAATGGAGGAGCATCTGTCCTTGTGCTTGGACTTGTTTCAGAAAGGAGCTCAGAGAGCTGGCAGAGGTACACACAGTATCATGGGGATACTGTGTATCCCCATGTTAAAAGCTGGCAAAAGAATAGGAAGTGGAACTGTGAATTTTGCTCATAGAAAATAACGTGTCAGGCATCCTGTTGTCAGCAGGCTGTGAATGAGAATGTAAACTTTCTGATGGCTGGTTCTCAAGGGGGAACCCTGGTCAGTGCCACTGCCCACAGAAACTAGGAGGCAGACTACCCAGAAAATGGAAGCTCTGTGCCAAGACTGAATAGGGATTTTTCCCCCAGAGACTTGAATGCAGAGAACTGTGTGATGAGATGGTCATTTAGTAAGGGTCCCAGTGCTGACTGGAACTTTGACTCTGCAGCTGCCTAGCAGTGTGAGAGGGCACTGTGCCATCCATTGCTAGCCAGGGGAAGATGAGACCTCAAGGCATAACTTTCACTTGAGTGTGTATCATGTTCGTGCTGCAATTAAAACTGGAAAGTCATGGTGGAGCCATTATAGGTCAGTGGCTGTCTTTGAATCCATTCGCTCACCTAGGGAGTCATCAGGAAGGGAAGGGGTAGCCTGGTGCTTTGTGGATTTTTATCCAAACTCTGCCTCTAATTAGTTATATGAATTTTAAGAAAAACTGTTGAATCAGTAGCAACCATTTTTGAAAAACTTGTGGAAGGTGGAGGACATTTAGTTGAGACAAGCATTTTCCTTTCTTTTCATTCCAGTGTTCTGTTTCCTGGGCAAGCAGGACAGGATGTTTAGTCTGATCTGACCTGGGGAACCTGTCACCCACTGTGTTGCAGGCATGCTGTCCCGGAGGGACTGTCCTCAAGACACCCAGAGAGTGCTTCTAGGCCATATGCATGCCCCTTTCTTTCCACTTGTGACCCACCAACAAGACACTTCTGTTCATAAGGCATCTGATTGCCATTCTAAAGGCTGCTAGGGAGCCACTTGTCAGAAACCACGTCTGTGTCTCAGGTTGGTCTGTTCTTCCAGATCATCCCTGTCCCACCACAGTTGATAACAACTTGAAGACCTGATGGGTTTTTGTTGTTGTTTGTTTATTTTTTGCCACCTCCAACATATTCTTTGTGCAGTAGTGGGAGGAAGGGAAGATAAATGGAGAAGAGCTTACCTTTTGTTTCTGTTTAAAATGGAGAAGGAGGTGAGGTATTTGCCACCCTCCATTGGCAAGGCAAAAAATGCAGGTAGAGGCTCTAGCCCTCTCTGTACCTGGCCTGGCCTGGGTGTTGTGCCTGACTTCTGTCCTCCACTTCCTGCTGCAGGACCTCTGTACAAGCTGTTCTTGCCCTAGTACTCTGTCCATGAGCATGAATACTGACCTTCCCTTTCTCTCCATCTGTGTCTGCCCAGGGTACTCCACTTCTCTTGCCTTGCCCTGTGGTGTTTTTCCTGAACAATTTGAGTAGTCCATGGTGTCAACTCTGGCTCAATGGTGTCATTACTGTTTACCTAATGGAGACATCCTTTCCCTGGGCAAGCAAATGGCTCTGTCGCAACAGGGCCAGTTATCCCAGGCTGGGAAGCACACTAAAAAAGTGTTTTGGCTGGGTGCAGTGGTGAGATGCCATCTGTCCCCCTCCCTTGGTTCTCAGAGCTGCTGCTGGCATTTGCAGCTGTTGGAGGTCACATTAAGTGATGGTCCAGGTTTAGAGGCCAGTACAGCCTTTAGGCTCTGCCTAGCCTGGACACAGTCATGCTTCAAGCTGGCACTGTGGAGGTAGGATTTTTTCAAAATAGCAGTGACAGAGAGTTCAGTCCTTAAATCTGTTAAAAATTAAAGGAGTGGATCATAAGAAGACTTTATTTAACTCGATGTTCCAGTTATACTATGACTGGGAATAAGTGATCCCAAAATGTGAAGGGGTTTAGCACCATATTTTATTCTGCGGGTGAGGCATTAAGATAGGGCTCATGAAGGACAGGTGCCTCTATTCCATAGCTGACAGGGAGTCATGGGAAGCTGTGAAGGTTTGGTCTAAGGTCTGCTCATGTGGCTGGTATTAATGCTGACTGGAGGCCTCGGTTTCTCTGCATGAAGGCCTCTCCAAGAAGTCTCTCTGTGGGCTACTTTGGGCACCTACAGTGTGGTGGCCAGTGCCAAGGGTCAGTATGTCAAGAGACAACCAAATAGAAGCTGTGTTGCAGTGTGAGTCATGCTATGACCACCATCCACCCAGATGCAAAGTGCAGGATCGTTGACTCAAGCAGTCTGGAATAGTACCAGCATCAATGTGGGAACAGCATTCGCTGAGAGTGATGCTGCCTTGTCTTTGGAAGGAGCAGACTGCCACAGTCTGTTTGCTAACTTCCTTTTAAAATTGTTTACAGTACATCCGCACACTGTTTTGGAATTTGCAAAATCTTGACCTACACCCCATATTTTAGAAAAGCCTTGAAGACTTTGAGAAGAATGCAAAATTGCCTTGCTGGAAACGTGAGGTGGTGAGAGATGCCCTCAGGTGTGGTGGAGCAGGCAGCCCTGGGGGTGGGGCCTGGGCCTGTTGCCTGGGGCCATCTCTCACCCCTGGGGTCTGCTCTTTTGTAGCAGAGGGTTGGGCTGGCTGGCCCTCCCAGGGGTTGAGGGAGGTGTGTGGTACTCAGTGCTGCACAAGGTTGTGACTTTCATGGTGGTGTGCATCCTACCCCTGTGGAGGGAGTGAAGAGTTGGGAGGTGTTTCATGGGGCGATGTCCTTGTGACATGCCATGAACAGTGCTGTGTGACACTGTGTAGGTTAATTCAGTTTCCATCACTGAATATTTAACATAGCTTTTGTATGTGGATATTTCAGACCGACTAACATTTCATTTTTGACGATACATATTTCCTTCTATGGGTTTTATGGGGAGTCCTGTTAGCTTGCAATAGAAGTTCCTTCTCTCTGGTTTGTTTGGTGCATAATTATCTGAAGTTGTCTTCCCAAAAAGCAACAACCAGCTTGTATGCTGCTTCTTCAGGGGAGTGACTCACCTTGGTTATGTCTGTAGCTGCACTTGCTTCTCTGCACAGCACTTGCTCTGTTGTTCTTGTTGTGATTTTGTAAGTTTGGCTTCAGTCAAAAGTATAAATTACAGATGAATTGAGTGTGTTTCTATGGTTTCAATGACTGTTTTTAAAGTTTATGTTAACAGTTAGGATTCCTAGAAGACAATAAGCCCACTGTGTGCTAGTGTTCTCTTACTATGATAAAACACCCAGGATGCATCAGCGCATGAGGAGGGAATAGTTCACTCTGGCTCAAGGCTTCGGAGGACTCAGTCCGCCAGTCGCTTGGCTTCCTTGGTTTTGGGGCCTGTGGGTGAAACATTATGAGCTCACGGCACGGAGCTCTGGCGGCCAGGAAGGAGTGAGAGAGGGGACCGTGCTCCTCTCCTTCAAGGGCAGTTCCCCACTGACCCACCTTCTAAAGGCTGCACTGGCCCCCCAGCAGCACCACAGGCAGGGATCAAGACTTTATCATATGTGGGGCTTTGGGGATGCTTAAGAGCCAAACAGTAGCACCCTGCTTGGGTTACCCTTATTCACCTAACGTTGTAAAGATGAGCGGAGGACTAGCACCCTCGGATGGGTCACTTCAAGGTCACTTCTTAGACTGTCCTCGCTGAAGTGCGTTTGTTGTCGTGTGAGTGAGCAACCAGTGTGTCCCATAGCTGCTATCAGTAAGGACGACAGGTTGTAATGTTGTAATAAAATTGATGAAAAAAGCCCTGATTGTTCTTCACTTCTGTTATAGAAAGTTTTTATATGAATTAAAATGGTAATAAATTATTTTAATAATACAGAGCAATGGTTTAAGCAAACATTTTTGTGACTGTTCTACTGTTCTACAAAGTGAATATTCAGCACCTAATTTGTGCCTGAATTTTAGGTTTCTATTCTTTGAGTTTACTTAAAGCAGGATTCTCTTTTGCTTTTATTAAAATAACTTTAAAAAAAAACCAAGTGAACAGGAGGGAAGCATGTATATGACTAAGAAGAAAGCTGTTTTGCCTAGGGTTTTTTTTTTTTTTTATTTTGTATAATCAAGACTTGAGTAGCTAAGTGCAGTGGTGCACACCTGTGGTGCCAGCCACTTGGGAAGTTGGGACATTAGATTGTTTGAGTCCAGTAGTTCAAGGCCAGCCTGGGCAACACAGACCATTTCTCATAAAACGAGACTTTAGAGTGAAGAGGTAGGGGTGTGTGTGTGTGTGTGTGTGTGTATAAAGATAACAAAATGAAACTCACCAAACAGTATTTGAAAATCAGCAAAGAGGGAGGAGGTTAAAAGAATGTGGAAGAAGGGGTGAACTTGGACCAAGTGCACTGTACACATATATGGAATTATCACACAAAACCTCCTGTACCACTAATGTATGTTAGTAAAAACAGCAAAACCCCACAAAACTTAATTGATGTGTAAACTTGAAGTTAAAAGTTCTGGATATCTAATGATAACCAGGTAAGTGATAGTAATTAATAATACTGTTGTTCACTTGAAATTTTCTAAGAAGATCCTATGTGTTCTCATACACACAGAAAAGGCAGCTATGAGGCAGGTGGTGGATATGCTAATAAACTTGATTTGGTAATCATTTCACAGAGTATACACTCATCAAAACATACTCCTTAAATATGTACAATTTTGTCAGTTATACCACAGTAAAGCTGGAAAAAAGACTAGCTGATCCTGGTGATAGGAAAAAGTCTGAATGAATTATCAAAAATTAGCACTCAGTACTAATGTCTATTCTTTGTGTAATTATTTGTTGGACCCATTGGGTCGAGGCCCTAGCATTTGTGTTAGTGTCTGCCAGTGAGAACTGAGGTCAGAGGACCCTGGGGGCTTGGTGAGGGATCCTCTGGAGGAGAGGTGAGAGCCCAGCTGGGCCAGGAAGAAGGCAGCCTGAGGTGCTGTGGAAGAACTAAGCAGAGACTGCTTAGCTGTACTGTGGCTTGTGTTGAGAATGTTGCTGGAAATGACAGATCCACTGATTGAGAGCCCTTCAGCAAGGCAGTAGTGTTGCTGCATTTGTTTGATCTGCTCCCACTGTTTGTTACTTGGAAAAGGTCTGCAGAAGCAGGAGTAGAGTGGGGGAATCAGTCTGAAAATTATTGTGTGTGTGTCCATCTGAGAAGTGGCTGCAGTTTGGACCAGGCTGGTGTCATGGATGGAGAGGACTGACAGATGCAGGGAAAACTGAGAGAAATGGCAGGATGTGTAGATGGTTGAGGTGGGGCAGTTTTTGACAGAACTGGGATAAAAAACTGTATCATATGTGTAGTTGTTAGGGATGGGAACTTGGGACAGACAAGTATTAGGATGGATTTGTTTCATAGTCACAACTGTGTGTACAACCTTTTCTCCAAAAACCTCCCTAGTGAAAATTTAACCCATTGAGGTATGTGATTAAAGAAAAAAAAAAACTCTTTTCATTATCTTCTGCAGCAGTAAGAAACTTGATATTGGGTTAATATGAATATTTAGTTTACTATCCTTGTAATATTTCTATTTTTAGTGTAAACCTAGAAGAAACACAAGTAAAATTAGTTACTATACCAGTAGGATGATCTTACCAGTTAATTCCTTAAAGTTAAAATGGTGGTTTAACAACTGTGAAATAATTAATTCCTCTCAAAATGTTTTGTGCAGGGTTGATCGGGATGGAAAATGCTATACTGGTGTTCTTTGTGGTTTGGGATGGAGTTCAACTACAGAGGCTCCTATACTGCCGGAGCATGACATTGAGCTAGCATTTGATGTGCAGTTCAATGTAGAAGATATTGTCGAGGTTAGTGTGACATATTCATCACGGTCGAATGGTGATCTCACTCTCATTTGGCGTTTGCACCCCTGTAATGTCGTGTCTACCACAGCACATGACGTGGAGACATGCTTGCTTTCCTCCCCAAGGTACCTGTCCTTCCTGATGCCCTCCATACTGCCTTGTAGAATGAGCACTCCTTTCTGGCTCTTTGCCGCCTTTGTTCTGTGAGACATCAGTTCCTGATCATTGGTATAATCTTTCATTTGGTGTCTCCTGGTGCAGTTAGATGGAACCTGTGCTAGGTTAGGAGGAGCTGTGGGTCTCTCTCTGGATGCTTTCCTGATGGTACACATGGAGAAATGAGGAAGCACCCCCCTCAACACACACACACACACACACACACACACACACACACACACCCACACACACACACCCACACACACACACACACCCACACACACACACACACACACACACACACCCTTGCTCTGTGCAGGCCTGGGTGCATGCAAGACTCCAGAGCAATTGTGCACAGTGGGTCCACCATTGTGCCTGTGACAGGTGTACCCCAGGTTAAGCTTTCAGAACTGTGAAGCCATTGGACAAACAAGTTCTATGCCTTTTGAATCTAAAAGTAAAAAACATGTGCTTGTTTTTGTAGGTTTTTGCTTTTGTATCTAATTGTTCTAGTAATTTTTTTTTTTTTTGCATTTTACAAAGTGGGACCAAAATACAACTGATCCATCACCACAAATAGTTTGAGTAAGGTATTCCTGAGCACTCAGACTCCTTTCCTTCTCAGAAGTTCCATGAAATAGGTGAATTGACACAGCTGCCAGGGTAAAGATGCAGCAGGGGGAGTCATGCCATTGGCTGTCCCAAGGACAGGAGTGGTCAGTTTCCTCTGCCTTTTGATTTGTTGGTTTAACTGTTAAATATTAATTGACCTTTCACAAAAAGGGGTGTAAGAGTTTAAAAATAACTCTTTAGGTCATAGGCTGAATTGTAAAATTTAAGACTAAACATTCTGAAAGCAAATACATGAGAAATCTATATAAATTCAAATTTGGCATGAGAATGTAGATATTACTCCAAAAATACAATCTGTGAAAGATAAATCAATTAAGTTGGATTTTACCAAAAGAGGATGAAGAAAAACTGCACATTGGGAGAAATATTTATGAATCACATATCTGATACAGGACTTGTGTCCACAATATGTAAGGAGCTCTTACAACTCAGTAATAAGAAAACAAGCAATTACGTGAGAATATGGATGGCAATGAACAAATGCTCAGTATCTCATGTCATTAGGAAAATGCAAATTAAGACCACAGCGTAGCACTACATAACCTAGTAGCATGGCTCAAATCCAGAATGCTGACAATTGATGTTATGGGGATAGTGGGGAACAGTGGGAGCCTCGGTCATTGCTGGGGTTGCAGAGTAGTGTTGCTTTTTGAATCATCTCTCTCTCTTTTTTTCTTTTTTTTCTTTTTTTTTTTTTTTTGCAGTGCTGGGGTTTGAACTCGGGGGCTTTGAGCTTGCTAAGCAGACACCCTAACACTTGAGCCTTGCCTCCAGCCCTTGGTACTGCTCTTTGGAAGACAGGTCTCTTGCCAAGTTAAGGCCATAATCCCACCTACAGGTGTTCGAGAAATTTGAAGATGTGTGTCCACAGAGAGCCTTATGTGAATGTTGACATGGCAACATTCATGCTTGCTAAAACTAGGATAGATGAAGAGATCCTTCAACCGGGGACAGATAAGCAAACTGTGGTGCAGCCATACAATACTGTTCAGTGGTGAAAAGGAATGAGTATTGATGAGTGTTAAGTGCATTTCACTACACTAGACAGGCCACACTCAGGGCCTGTTGTGAGATTCTATTCAGATGACATTCTGGACAGAAAGCAGGAAAGTGGTTATTGGCAGGTGGGGAAGTTATGACTCCAGGGGGAATGTCTGATGCTCTGACTGATTTCTAGTGAGATTTTTCTGGGATGGGAGTCAGGGCTCCTTGGAGAAATGACTGATTCTGAGCTGGAGCAGAAATATACCAAGGGAGCTGAGGCTCTTGTAGTGTCAGGAGGTAAGGATGAGCTTATAGTACTCAGGGAGGGGGCAAGTCAGAGCATGTAGGAGCCAAGCAGAGAATGAGCTCCCAGTGGCCAGAGCTCTTAATAGTTTGAGCAAGAAAATAAGTAACTTAGGGTTGGATAATAGCCCAAAGTATAAAAAATTCATGTGTCCATAGAGATAGAAATCAGTGATTGAGCCAGGTACAATGGCTCACACCTGTAGTTTCAGCATCTTGTGAGGTAGAGATCAGGAGGACTGTGATTTGAGGTCAGCCTGGGCAAAAAATTTGAGATACTCAACCTCAACCAGTAAGCTAGGCATGGTGGTGCACACCTGTGGCTCCTGCTGTTGGGAGGCCATAAATCAGAGAGTCATGGCCTGAAGCTGCCCCTGGACAAAAATGTGAGACACTGCCTGAAACACAGTTACAGCAAAAAGGGCTGGAGGAAAGGCTCAAGTGGTGGAATGCAAGGCCCTGAGTTCAACCTCCAGCACCACCCAAAAAGATTAGTGCTTGAACAACTCAGTGAAGGAAAAGAAATAACTCTCTCTACAGAATTCCCATGAGTGTAGTTAGGTGCTGCCTGTCCCCAAGAGTGGACAAGGCTTGGTGGACCATGGAGTAGGGAAGGGGGAAGATCTTTTAAGAGGAGAAGCCTGGCTGCTCCTTAGCTGTGTGATCCTGGTCACATCCCCAGTGATAGGTCATGACGGTTGCAGGCTCAACGGTAGGATATGACGAGAAGGCATTTCCCCTTTGCCTGTTACAAACTGGAGAACCGTCTACAAAATACCAGACTAGACCTCCTCAAAACTGCCAAGGTCTTAAAAAATAAAAAGCTGAGGAGCTGTCCCGTATCACAGGAGACAAGTTCAGTATAGTGCCTGGAGCTAGACCTGGAACAGAAATGGGACACTAATAGGAAATAGGTCAAATCTAACTAGCCCAAAGTTTAGTTAATGGCAGTGCCAGAGTTGGTGTCTCAGTTGTAACAAGTGTTAAGGGGGCTGCATGTGGGCTTACAGAAACTATCTGCTCTTTCTTTGCAAGTCTGAGGTAAACTTAAACTATTAAAAAATAGAAAGTTTATAAAGAAAAAGAACTAAGACTAAGGCTGGTTGGCAGCACAGGGCCTTAGAATCTCAGGTGAGAGGCTTTGTAGGCATTTGTAGAGGCATCATCAATAAAGCCAGTAGGAAGCAGGACGTCTGTCACAAGCTGTGTTACCCACAGGTGAGGCTGTGGTAAAAGAAGAGTAAATTCTGAAGTTTACACTTGCTGATTCTTGATTTTTTGCTGTTTTTCCATAAGATAATGATTATTGATGTTATTTTCATAATTCTCCCAGAAACTATACCGATGATACAGAGAATATGAGTGAATGCTATGAATTACTTATTGTGGGATGAAATTCAGCTATGTGTAGCTGAATTTATTTATGTCACCATTTATTTACAGATTAATATTCTCAGGGCTGCTATCAACAAGCTAGTGTGTGATGGGCCAAATGGATTGAAGTATCTTGGGCCAGAAAGAATTGTGCAGTTACAGGATAATGCTCGTCAGAAACTTCTAGGGTAAGTTGTTCAAGGACTTAGGCTTTTCTCTTCCTGGTCAGCTTTCATAGCTGCCTTGATTGTGGGTGTTTCAAATCATCTAGGAAATGCCCAGGTAGCCCCTGGAATGTGGGCATCACACCCCTATGTCAGGATGCAGGCAGAGCAGAGGGGGCATCTGCTATGGGCAATGCAAGAAGTGTTAAAGGGATCATTTTAGACAGAGCATGGAAACCACAGTTGGTGGTGCAGTGTACCCACCACCAGTGGGCACCATAGTACCTTGGGGTGGTAGTGGAGCCTGGGCCCGGGCGGCTCAGAAGCCCACCTGACTGGAGCTCCCTCACAGCTCTCACCTCTTGCTGGACTCTCAATTGCCCACACCCAACCAGAGTTCAGATGGCAAGGGATGCTCATTGATGTAACTCATGAGCCAAAGTCAGACTGGAGGGCCGGAGGAAGCTGAGAAGATGGGAGCAGTTGGGAAGAGAGATAGAAGTACCTACACCCAGGACTGCAGCCTTGTCTCAGAGTCACCAAGAAGGCTGGGACCAGTTCCTCCTGCCCCACAGTCTGGAGCTGGCCAGGAGCTGGAACCATAAGCGCAGATGGCTTCTGGTGTCACAATGACTTTTTTCTCCATTCTATACCCTTGTGGTAGACCTTTCTTAATTTAGCAAGTGCTTTAAAAAAGGTATTGAATATACAAAGCTGCCTTAGAAATTGTGGGAAAGGCTAATTTTAGTTTTCTCTCCTCACTTTCTTACAAAAAAGTTTTTCTGCAAAGTTTTTGTGTTAAAGTTTAGTACACATAAAGTATAGGTGCTTCTTTAGCCTCTTACACCCATTGTATCCTCACCCTCTACAAAGTAATTGTGTCCTGAGTTACTAGGCCAGAGACAGGTGGTTTAGGTTGGTTTGTTTGGAACAATTGAATGATTTTAGTGAATTTATGGAGCTGTGGAAATGATCAGCACAACACAACTTTACGTTGCTATCATTCATAAATGTTCACTCATAAACATTGTTGGGGAAGACTGTTCTGCACGTTCTTTCAACTGCCTCTTGGCTGCTTAAGAATGCGTCTGGGGCCTGGCAAGCTTCCCTGTTTAGGGATCCGGTATGCCCGTGACCTGGGCTGCATGATTGTGCTGTGCCAGCCCCACACTGCAGGGAGAGGAGGGCAGCGTTCAGAAAGACATTAGCTCTGCAGATGTTTGAAACAGAATTGTGGTAGTGTTCGTCCATTCTATAAATTTACTGAAACTAATGAATCTTGTACTTAAGATTGATGAATTTCATGGTATGTAAACCACACCTCAAAACTGTTTGCAGCAATTCCTGTTCCACCCCCAGCCCTGGGCAACCATGGGTCACTTTCTGCTTCTATAGATCTGCTCTCTCTGTTGTTCTGATATCATAAAAAAGCTTGGCTTCTTTTAATTAATATTTCTGAGATTTATCCATGTTGTAATGTGTTCTTTCATTTTTACTAAACATTCCACTGTTGGTAAATGTCATGTTTTGTTTACCCCTTCACCAGTTGATAAAGTATTTGGATTGTTTCCAGCATTTGGCCTATGAATAAACCTACTAAGAATTGTGAGCATGCATTTTCAGCTCTCTTGGGTAGAAATCTAGGAGTGGAATTGGTAGGCTATATTGGTATGTCTGTGTTAATTTTTAAGGAAATGGCAAATGGCCAAGCTGTTTCCAATGTAACTGAGCCTTCTCATGAGCTGTATTTGGTGGCTCCAGGTTCTCCACATCCTCCCTAGCACTGGGGATTGTTAGTTGTTAATACAGTATTTTTGTTTGTAGCCAATCTAACAGTACATGGTAGTATCTCATTGTGGTTTTAATTTGTATTTAATGACTAGTTACATAGAACATCTTTTTATATCCATTTTAGCCATTTCTGGTGAAAAATCTGTTCAGATCTTTAGCCTATTTAAAAATGTTTCTCATTGAATTACAGGAATGCTTTATAAATTCTAGATACAAGTCTCTTAGCAGACAAGTGTTTGCAAATATTTCTCCATTGTATGACTTATCTTTTCATTTTAATATATGTTCTGTAGATCACAAATCTTTTATTTTGATGAAATATACTTTATTTTTTATTAAAATGGATTATGCTTTGGGTGTTATATTTAAAAAATCTTTGCTAAATCCAAGGTCTCAAAAGTTTTCTGTATTCTAACATTTGCTTTTTTTTTTTTTTTTGGTGGGACTGGGGTTTGAACTCAGGGCTTTACACTTGCAAAGCAGGCACTCTACCACTTGAGCCATATCTCCAGTTCATTTTGCTCTGATTATTTTGGAGATGGGGTCTTGCAAACTATTTGTCCAGGCTGGCCTCAAACTGTGATCCTCCTGATCTTAGCCCCCCAATTAACTAGGATTATAGGCATGAGTCACTGGTGCCTGGCTACATTTGCTTCTTATATTTAGGTCTTGAGTATCCTTGAGATAATTTTTGGTGTGTGGTTGGCAGTGTAAGTCTCTAATGCCATGGTCTTGTGTATAAATAAATATCTAATTGTTACAGCATCATTTCCTGAGAATCTTCCTTTCCCCATTGAATTCCTGTGGCACCTGGGTCAGAGATTAGTTGGCCATAAAGGAAGGTTTTATTTCTGGACATTACAATATGCTCTGTCGGTTATATCTGTCTTCATACCAGTGCTGTCTGTTCTGTTTGCTGAGTCCTGAAACTGGGTAGTACTCATCCTCCTGTCTTGTTCTCCTTCTCAGTTGTGTTTACTCTTTCAGATTCTTTCCTTCTCACTCTGTGTAAGAATTAGTGTTCCAATCTGTGCAGGAAGCTGGACTGGCATGTGACAGATTGTGTTGAATCTGTATGTGAATTTGACTGTTGCCATCTTAATGTCAAGTCATCCAATCTAGGAAGAAGGAATGTCTATTTGGAGCGAGCCAGGTGACAATTCCTACTTCAATAAACCCTGCTCCAAGTACTGCTTTCTAATTCTCTTCCAGAACTCCTAGGGGTCACTTGCTTATTTTTGAGATAGGGTCTCTCTTTATGAGAGACCTCTCATAACACTGAGAGACCTCTCTCTCAACACTGTTTTATAGTCTTGGCAGTGGGCAGGTCTTCTACTGTTGTTATTATTCCTAAATATTTTAGTCCCTTTTTATGCTGCTATGAATGAAATTGTTTTCTTAATTTTAGTTTTGAGTTGTTCATTTCTAGAAGAATCTTATATACTTATCTCTTATCCTGTGACCTTGTTAAACTGCTATGTTAATTTTGGTAGTTTTGTAGATTCTTTATAATTTTCTACATATAGAATTGCTATCAGTGTTATGAAATTGCTGTCTCTAGTAATTAGTTCTTGTTTTAAGGTCTATTTTATTTTATCTGATACTAATATAGTTACTCCAGATCCCTTTGGTTACTATTTACATGGCATAACCTTTTCTGTCCTTTTACTTGCAGCCTATTTGAATTTTTGAAGTTCTTTATTTTCTTCCCTGTATTTTTGTTCTCCTATCTTGTTAGAAGATGTTACATTACATGTGCATTTGTGTATCTGCATTGTATATACTTAGTATACTAACTGATTGATGTGTTCATGTGATTGGTGGTATCCCTGGTCCCTGAGGCTCTGTGATTTTTCTTCAGTCTTTCCTTTCTGCTCTTCATATTAGATAATTTGTATGGATTTATCTTTAAGTTTACTGATTCTTCAATATAATATCTATCTATGCATTTTCCATTTTAGTTACTGTGCTTTTTTATTCTAGAATTTGTACTTTTATATAGTTTTAATCTTTGAGTTATCTTTGAGTCATTCATTTTTTCCTTTAAATCTTTAAACATAGTTTTCCATAATTCTTTGAATGTACCTGTAATGGCCACTTTGAAGTCTTTGTGTGTTAAGCCCTCATCAGGGCTTACTAAAGTTTCTGTCACTGCTTTTTTTTTTCTGAATAGAGTCACATGTTCCTGTGTCATGGCATGAAAATTGGGCATTTTAGCCGGGTGCTGGTGGCTCACACCCGTTATCCTAGCTACTCAGAAGGCAGAGATCAAGAGGATCATGGTTCAAAGCCTGCCCAAGCAAATAGTTCAGGAAACCCTATTGACCCTATCTCGAAAAACCCTTCACAAAAAAATAGAGCTGGTGGAGTGGCTCAACGTGAAAGCCCTGAATTCAAGCCCCAGTAGCACCACCAAAAAAAAAAAAGGGCATTGTATGAAATGCTTATAATAGCCCCTGAGTCTTCTGTGTTCCATTCCTTTGTTTTTAATGTGCTATAAATTAAATATTCTCTGATCATAACTACAAAATTTTTTACCTTTTTAAAAGCTCTTGTAGGTCTAATTCTGAGGGTAGTATGATCATAGTAGTGTTTTCAATTATTAATGCATAATTAGGATAACTTGATTTTTTTTTCTTAATTTCAGCTTGTTCTGTCAGTTGAGACCTAGAGAGAAGATTGTTCCTAAGTGGCATGAAAAGCCCTACGAGTGGAATCAGGTAAGTGAGAAGTGGCTGTGTGTGGATGAGGGGGAGGCCACTGGGTGGACACAGGCCCAGGGGATGAAGCAAGGTGGGGGTGCACGTGGCAAATGGCTGAGGCCATGGAGCAGACCCTTGATACCCTTGGCATCTGAGGGTGTGTGGTTCCAGAGAGATGGCCATTGAGGAAAAAACACCAATGATCAGGAATGCAGAGTTCAGCCATGTGCTGTGGATGCTTGAAGTATTTTTTCCATGATGCCACCCACCTTCTGTTAGAGACATGCACCTTTCAGCAAGCCTTAAAATTTCATTTTATCGCTTGAATTAAGCACATTTACTTTTACTTAGCTTTAGGAGTACCATTTGCTTTTGGGAAGGCAGATTTTCACAAAACGAAGGGCAGGGAAATAGCATATCACACAATGATTTAAACACAACTGAGGAGCAGGACTGACTGAGAGCTTCTCTATATCCACCGAGCCATGTAATGTACATGTGGGAATTTAAAATTTTTGTTTTTAAAATTTCTTTTGATTTTTTAAAACTATTTTTGACTGTGCTTGGCCAAACTACATGTAATAAATCTGAACAAGGAGGGCTTACTGTAATGCCTTGGGAAAAGGCAGACTCTGGGCAGATGCTCTGTGAATTTGGAAAAGACAAGTACAAGTGCCTGGAAGGGACCCTCCAGCTCCTGTTGTCTACTGAAAACTCTGCTTTTCTGTTCCTGTCACTGGGCCTGCTTATTGCCTTTAATTGCTTGGTTGTCTCTGTCTGCTTGGCTGCTATAAAAAAGCACTACAGAGGTCTGGCTCAGGAACAGCAGATACTGATTTCCTACAGTTCTGAGACTGAGATCAGGGTGCCAGCCAACAAGATCAGTTTTGGTGAGGGCTTGCAGTTGGCTGCCTTCTTCCTGTGTCCTCCCATGGTTAAGATAGAGAGCAAGTGAGCTCTCTGGTATAACACTAAACCCATAATAAGCACCCTACTCTCTGACTTCATTTAACTCTAGTCCCTTCCCAAAGACCCCACCTCCTGGTATCATCACACACTGAGGGCCAGTGTGTCAACATAGGAATTTGGGGGACGCAGTTCAGTTGTGAAGCAGAATAGGGTCCATCTTTGACCCTTTAACGTTTCCTCTTTTAAGGCTTAGAAAATTGAGTAAGATGTAGTTTCAGGGAATACACCAGCGGGAGGAGTTTTAAGTTTAACTCTAGGGTAAGGGATGTCTTTGTAAGTAAGCCAGCTGGGGCAATAGTTCCTCATCCCTTTGGTGTTTAGGTTAGATTGTGCTCCTTAGGATGTTGTGTTTCCATCCTGAATCTGTGGTTCTTCCTCTGTGAGACTGTGTGTCTCTCTGTTCCCCTGGATGGATTCCCCATCTGGATCCCCCAGGACCATCACCAGAACCACCTCTGCCATTGCACAGAGCTCTTCATACAACCAGCAAATTTGTTAGACTCAAGTAGGGTGTGTGAAGTTGATACAGTAGCAGAAAGCAGTTTGAAAGAAGCCTTTCATTTTATAGTTAGTGTGATTTAGAAAACTTTGTGTTTTAAATAAACACACTGAAGTTACTGTTCCTGTTTATATAGGAGAGTAGGGGAAATTTCTCAGTAAAGGTTACCCTATTATTAAACATCAGGTTAAAAGTGAATTACCAGATATATAGTATGAAGTATGAGACTAGAGAAGTATGTTTTTGCTGACAGTACTGGGGTTTGAGCTCAGGGCCTTGCACTTGCTAGGTAGATGCTCTACTACTTGAGCCCACATCCCCAGCTTGTTTTGCTTTACTTATCTTTCAAATAGGGTCTTGTGTTTATGTCTGGGCTCACTTATGACTGTAATCCTCCTATTTATGCTTCCTGCATAGCTGGGATGACACTCAGCTTTTATTGGTTGAGATGGGGTTTCACAAATATTTTGCCAGGGCTAGCCTCAAACTACAATCCTCCTGATCTCTGCTTGCCAAGTAACTAGGATTACAGGTGTGAGCCATCATATCTGGCTTATAAATAGTTTTGAAAAATGGAAAGGACACTTTTTGCTGTCTTACATGTCTACATATGTGTGTGTATAATTTTATTTAATTTATGTCTAGTAAAGCCCCATCACAGAGCCTGATTGGTCCTTTTGTTTGCCTGGTAGGTTGATCCAAAGCTGGTCATGGAACAGGCTGACCGAGAAGGCAGCCGGGGGAAGAATACTTTTCTCTACCAGCTTCACAAGCTTGTTGTGCTCAGTCCCTAAATGTGGGCAGCATGCACCCAGCTGCATTGTAGGAAGCCATGGAGGCTCCTCTACGGCTGCTTCCCACGGCCAAGCATCGCTGCCCAGGCCTGCTGTGCCCAGGGTCTTCTCCATCTGCTGGCTTTGCTTCTGTTCTGGTGGGAAGAATTAGAAAGTACAGTCTTTTCTAGAAACAGAAAATCACTGTATTAAATACTGTGGAAAAAGTTGTTGTGCAAGAAGACTTTGTTTCAGAAAAACAGTATTTTGCCTTAAATGTTTGAAGGTAAATGTAAGTAACCAGTCTCACACATAAGAATCTAGAGCATGCTTGCATGTCCTGTCCTGTTGTAGGGTTAGGCCTGGCATGCCGGAGAGAGCAGGACTTCCAGGTGGCCACAGGGTATGTGTGTGTGGATATGTTTTAAAAAACATGTGGCATTTTCTCATGAGGGAAAGTATCCAATTGTGGTAAACTTCAGTTTTATATATTTTAGATTTTTAATTAAGGTACAGTTCTTGGTCCATGTTTTGGAAGTAGGAGAAATGACTTGGCAACTAGCATAACTGTATTAAAACAATAAAAACATTAGGTGACATTTTTGTTTCTGATAGTTTTTAGCCAGAGGAGGTTAATATGTGTTTCATTCTAGAAAGATCTGAGTTTATAAAACTGGTGAAGCAATGTAGTCCTCTTTAAAAAAGTCAGTTCTTAGAGGGAGCAAGATGATAGATTAGAGGCATCCAGCACTCACCAGCTTCTCCATGAGAGAGAATTAAAACTACTAGAGAGAGCTGGTGTACACCTGTAATCCCATCACTTGGGAGGCTGAGGCAAGAGGATAGAAAGTTCAAAAACAGTCTACATAGTGAGAGCTTGTTTCAAAGAAACACAAAGACAAAACACCACTGCTCCCTCCCCACCCCCCCAAAAAAAAGCCCAGCTGCGCAGTAGTTACTCATCAAGGTGGGAAACACTAAAGTTCAAATGTGAACCGAAAGAGGCTTGGACAAGCCCAGAGAGAGTGGAGAAGAAAGTAAGACAGAGCACACCAGCATCCATGGGGCTCTGGGGGGCAGGGGTAGAGGTGGAAGTAGGGAGAGAACCAGAGAGCACTGTGAGCACAGGACTCAGCCCTGTGCAGAAATGCAGTCAGAACAGAGGACTTGGAATCTGTTTATCATGTGAACATACCAGGGAAGTTATCCCTGCTTCCCAGCATATGTTCACAGAGTAATCATGGGGAGCCACCTCCAGAAGATACTGTCTGAGCTTGCTGTTCTATCTGTGGGAAACCTACAGCAAATATGGATAAACTGAACCAATGTCTGCCTTAAGGGTCAGTTTGGCTCCAGGGGACAGCCTTTGAAATAAAACTTCTGAGACCTTTGTTGGGTAAGAAACCTGTCTATGATGGATAAGGGAAGGAGGGTTGCTTCACCTTTAGGACCAGCAACTCAGGGATCCAGTTACAGCAGCTTGGGGGAAAGGAGTGGTTGTATGTGATTACAGGATTATGGGTGTCTTGGAACACCAGAGATTGGAGTGGAATTCACATGGGATCTTGGTTGCCCCCCATTTCGGTGCAGATGGTTGCAACCCCATAGCATCTCCTCTCACCATCTCCTGAGCAGGCAATACAAAATGCGCCATGACCGTGATGAGCTGCAGTGACCAGTGTCAGCCCTGCCCTGGAGATCTGCAGAGCAGATAACACTGGACAAAATCTCTGCCAGGGGAAGCTTTGCATTCTGTCCTAAGTTGAACTGCTGAGCAGGGCAGTTGAGAAGTATTAGAACTGCCTCTAGTCACAAACTGCTCCTGCTGGTCATCTGGCAGGAAGCACAAAGGAAAGAGGAAAAGGTGATAATAACCCCTAGACTCTTTCCAAGAGGTACATCACCTAAGAGGTCATGAAAAGAAGATCTGATTAGCATAGGTTGCAAAAATCCATGCTTGCCTGCACAAGTGACCACCTTGGTGGACACATTTTCTTTTTCATTAAGACATTTTGGTTGTACCTGTTTGGTGTGCCTATATGTGTGTGTGTGTGCAGTTTTTAAAATTTTTTTTCTCCCCCCCCTTAATACTTATTTTTTTTATTTTGTTTCTACCTGTCTTCCTTTTCTATAATTGGATCTTCAATCTATGCTCCTTTCTTTTTTCACTTTTTAAAAATGTTTACCTACATTATTGACTTTTTAGTTTATATTATTTTTACCCCTTTTACTATTGTTATCTGACTTATTTTTATTTATGTTCTGGTTACTACTGTATGTTTTCTTTTTAAGTAATGTTGGGGGTTGATCCAGGTGCCTCAAGAACTTTGCGTGGGTGTTCTGTTCTGCCACTGAGCCCAGTGACCATGACCTTGTCCCATTCAAACATTATTAGGTACTTCAACTTAAAGAATAGGGGAGGTAAAAGTGCTCAACTAACAACCTGGGGAGGCCTGAAGACCCATTCCTGGTCATTTTCCCCCATAGCAACAGTAAAGGAATAACAAATGTTATGGTCACTGCACCTGAGAGGAACCTCAGCATTGGCTACTCCCATGCCCTTTTAGACCATACATTGCTGACAAGATTGAGGGAGTATCTATAATATATACTCCCATATATATATGGGTATATAATACCTATATAATCTACAGCATAACCTGCCTGCACTCCCAAAGGGCCCCCACTCTTCTGAGACCAACAGAGAAAGACAGTCACTCAAACTTGGACACACTTTGTCAAAACCCACTAATCACAGCCTAAGAAGCCACAGGAAAGCTACAATAAACCAAATTTAGAATTAAGTTCAACACTACACAATAAAGTAATAACCCAGGACACATTGTCAATAGAACACTGCTCCCTACAAAGGTTGTCACATAAAAATGGAAGAGATTTCCATTCCAAGAGATGCTCAAATCACATTAGAAACACAAGAACTCTGAAAAAGTAAGGCAATATGACTCCTCCAAAAGTTTGTAACTACCTAATAACTAATTACAAAGATACCAAGGTGGATCAGTGTATTTAAATGAATGATTTTTTAAAATAATCATTTCTAAGAGAATGCAAATAAATAGTTGTAGGAATTAATGGAGACAGTGCAGGTTATGAAAGAGCACTTTAATAAAGAGATAGGGTGGAGCTAGCTTTCTCTCACTCCTGGTCTCCTGACTTAACTAGGCTAACTGGGGGCAATGGGAGATGCAGAAAGGACAAAAGATAGGCAAACATGTATAAAGTTGGGGCCAGGTGTGCTGGGTACTTGGATGGAGATGCACAAAAGCATCATTGCTTTTTTTACTTCTCTTTACTCTGCTTCTTTTTTCTGTCTTTAAAACCTTACTTCTAAAGTCTTCTGTTCTTTAAAATCTCTTTCCTTAGACTCGATCTGTTCTGTATTTTCTCTTAGCTTTTCTTTAGCATAACCTTAAAGTCTTTGCCCTCAGACTCGCACTGTCCCATGTTCTCTCTTTAGCTTTCTTTAAAGTCTCGGTGCTCAGACTTGCAGCAAACAATAGCAGCTGCATCTAAAAACTGCATTAGCATAACTCTTAAAGTCTCGGTCCTTAGACTTGCCCTGTCCCATGTTCTCTTTAGCTTTTCTTTAGCTTAGCTTTTCTAAAACCTATGTATAAAGTTCTCAGTGCAGAAAATTGCTCTGGTGGAGATGCACAGCCAGTAGCAACATCAGTGGCAGCCAATCAAAAAACCCCATCAAAAAAACCTCATGTCCTCCTTCAGCAAGTCTTTTATATACAATGGTAAACAAGGAGGTGGAGCAACAGTTCTCTGGGAGGGTCATGACATGACATTGTAACGAGAAACCTGTGTTCCTATTTCTCTGAATGTAAACAACTTAGGAAATGCAGCTGTGCTGCTGCATTTTGCCTACACTGCTCATAATCCACTCCCCACAATAGGGATTCTGAAAAAGAACCAAACAAATCTTGGGAATGAAAAATTCAAGTCCAAAAGCTCGGTAGAAAGCTTCACCAGTAGACAAGATCAAGCAGAAGAAGGAATGATATGGATTGAAGATAAAGTTGATGAGTTACCACATTCAACAGTAATAAAGAATAAAAAGAGCAATACAGTATCTATGAGGCACCGAATATACATAGATGAGGGCAAAGAGCTACATGCTGAAGGCATAGAAAACTTATTCAATGGAATAATAGAAAATTTCCCAAATATTGGGAAAGATATGGGCATACAGGTACAGGAGTCATTTAGAACCCCAGATAGATGTGGTCAGAAAATAGCCTCTCGATGACAAAACTTCCTAAAGTGTGAAGAATATTAAAAGCTGCAAGGTAGAAGCACCAAATCACATATAAAGGCAAACCCCTAAAAGCAGAAACTCTAAAAGATCTGGAGAGCATGGAGTGATGTATTTCAAGCTCTAAAAGAAAATAACTGCCATCCTATGTTATCTCTTTATTTGGGGAGGGGGAGCAGCACTGAGATTTGAACTCAGGGATTCATGCTTGTTAGGCAGGCGCTCTTAAAAACTTGAGCCAGCCCTTATTATCAAATTTGAAATCAAAGGAAAAGTAAGGACCTTCTAGGAAAAGCATAAACTAAAAGATTTCATGACTATTAAACCAACATTACAAAAGATACTTAAAAGAATCCTATACCTAGAAGAGGAAGCAAGATAAACATTAGAGCATGAGAAACAGCAAGTCTCACTAGAAAAGTAGACAAGCAAATGAGAATTAGAAAAGAGTCAAATAGTATTAATTCAGTAAACCATCAAACTTCTGAGATGAATAAAGGAGAAAGAAAAATAAATTTTTAAAAGCAACCAGGAGAGGAACAACAGAATGACAGGAAGTAGTTCATATCTTTTAGTAGTAACCCTAAATGAAAGTGGTCTTTGTTCTCCAATAAAAAGATCCAACAATGAGTGTACTTAGAGCAGGGGCCCTGAACAATGGCTCCTCTGTTTATAACCCACCCAAGAGAAATTTGTTGTCATTGTTAGGAAGAACACAAAATGTATGGCCTTTTTAGGAACAAATGTCCTACATATGGAAAAAACCAACAATTTTCTGTGTGCAAGAAACTCACCATCGAATGCACAGACTGAAAGTGAAAGATGGAAGATGGTATTTCAAGCATTGGAATCCAAAAGCAAGCAGGAGTAGTGGTACTCATCTGGCGAAAGAGATTTAAAGCCAAGATTAGAAGAGACAGAAAAGTTCATTACATGTTGTTAAAGGGAACAATCCACCAAAAGACACAGTGATTGTAAATACATATGCACCAAATGTCACATATTTATAAATCAAATTTTTAATTTTATAAATCAATTCTGTACATAAATGAGGAGATACATCCCGATACAATAATAGTGGGTAACTTTAATACTCCACTGTCACCAAAAGATGAACCAGACAAAAAAGTTAAGAAACATCAGAGGCAAATTACACTGTGAAGAAAATAGATTTAACTGACATCTAAAGAATATTACATGCAACATTCATTAGCTTGTGAAACTTTTCTCAAAATAGGCCATGTTTTAGGCCATAAAGCAAGTCTTAATAAATACAAAACATTGAAACAATTGGTTGCATTTCATCACATCAACAGTGGAATGAAACTAGAAACCAGCAAGAGAAATTACAAAATTTTACAAACACATGAAGATTGAACTATATACTTTTAGACAACCTGGGTCATTGAAGAAATTGTGGGATGATTTAAAAGTTCCTAGAATCAAATGACAATGGAAACACACTATACTGGAATGTGGGGAGCATAACAAAAGTAGTACTAAGAAGTTTATACCTGTGACAGCCTACATTTAAAAAACTTAAATAACCTAATGATGCATCTTAGGGTTTTAAACAAGAACAAACCAAACCCAAAATCAGAAGGAAAAAAACAATAAAGACGAGAGTAGAAATAATTGAAGTAGAGACTAAAAGATTGATACAAAGAATCAATGAAATAAAGAATGGGTTATATGGAGAAAAAAAAAAAGAAGATTGATTAATGTTTAGCCAAGCTAACCAAAAGAAAGAGAAGACCCAAGTAATAAAATTAGAGTTGAAAAAGAGGATATTACAACAGATACTACTGATTGACCATTAGGGAATATTTTGAAAAATTATACTCTAATAAACTGGAAAATCTAGAAGAAATGGACAGATTTCTAGACATATATGATCTACCAAAATTGAACAAAGAGGATATGAAAAACCTAAACAGACCTATAATGAGCAATGAGATTGAAGCAGTAGTAAAGTCTCCCAACAAAGGAAAGCCCAGGGCCAGATGGATTCACTGCTGAGTTTTGCCAGATGAACTAACCCCAGTGTTCCCCAAACTCTTCCATAAGACACAAAGGGAAGAAATCCTCCTAACTCCCTCTACTAAGCCAGCATTACGCTGATGCCCAAACCAGATAAGGACACAACAGCAAAACTATAGGCCAGTATCCTTGGTGAACAATGATGCAGAAATCCTCAATAAAATGCTTGCAAATCAAATTCAACACATGAAAAAGGTAAGTTGGTTTCATTCCAGAGATGCAAGTGTGGTTCAACAAGTGCAAATCAGTAAATGTAATATAGCACATAAAGTCAAGGATAAAAATCCCATGATCATATCAATAGATGCAGAAAAAGCCTTTGACAAATCCAACATTGCATTATAAAAGCCCAGAGTAAGTTAAGTATGTAAAGATCAAAACATAATAAAGGCTATATATGACACATTCATAGCCAACATGACACTCCATGGGGAGGAAACTCAGGAGTGAGACAAGGGTGTCCAGTCTTAACAGTCTTATTCAATATAGTACATGAAATTTTAGCCAGAGCAAGCAAGAGAAAGAAATAAAAGGTATACAAATAGGAAAGGAGGAAGTCAAATTATCCTTGTTTTCAGATGATGATTCTATACTTTAAAGACCCTAAAGATGCTACCAAAAGATTCAGAAAAATCATCTGCAAAACTAAAAGGAAAATAGCACATATGTTACACACAGCTGGTGGCAGGGTTCAAGTGGAAAGCACTTTCCTAGCAAGCATGAGGCTCTTGAATTCAAACTGCAGGACCACCAAAGAAAAAAAACCTAGTAATATTGCACACAGATGAACTGCTAAATTGTCAGGAAATAATTTAATCTCTACAGGTGATTATAAAGTATTAGGTGGTTAGATTTTTCTTAAATCTGGCACCAAACCATGACTTCAAAGGTGTTAACATTGAAAATACCTATTAACTGTTTAATAGGGTGAGAAACAGAAAAAGGATTGTTTTTCTTTCACAGGTACTTTTCTAAATCCATTCTCTGCACACTCTCCCTTTCATAGAATTGGTTGTGCAGACTGATGAGGCAAAATGAATTTCTTTAAAATAAAATGAACTAGAGTCTATTTTAAAATGTTGCAAAAGGAAGATTTTATGTAGGTATTACTGCAGAACTGGTTTAAAGTGAATGCAACTAAGTAACAGAATATGCCTTCTACAAATGTAGATCCTTTCTGAATAAATACATTTTCAGGGCATGGACTGTAAAACAATATACAGTGCAAAGACAGAAATAAGTTTGCAGATCCTTTATGTTTCCAGCTATTGAGACAATATACTTAAATGCTAAGGTTGCCTCTAGCAGTGAAGCCAGAGTTAGCTATGAAAGCTATTAAGGCCGGGCACCAGTGTTTCACACCTGTGATCCTAGCTACTCAGGAGGCAGAGGTCAGGAGGATCGCAGTTAGAAGCCAGCCTGGGCAAATAGTTTATGAGACCCTATCTTGAGAAACCCTTCACAAAAATAGGGCTGGTGGAGTGACTCAAGGTGAAGACCCCAGTACTGAAAAACAAACAAACAAACAAGCAGTCAACATGTTATAGCATTGAATACATGACCAATTCTCTTTTGGCATGTTTTTTCTTCTCTTCTAGAACTGATGGATGTCTATTTAGGTTGATTGTCTGTTGTTTCATTGATGCTGCATTTACAGCAGTCATGTCATCCTATACTCAGTTGTATCTGTATTTGAAGTACCATACGTAGAATCTTCTGACCAGCTGTCTCTTTTGGCAAACAGTATTTTGACTTACAGGGTGTTCTCTGTTTAGCTTGCTAACTACAAAGATACCCTCATTTTGAGAGGTGGAGATCTTTCTAAATCTAGAAAATGTAGTGGTCTTTCAGTTAGTGTAAGTACATTAGGGTAGTGTTTTAGTGCCAGGGGTTTAAAGAGACTTGACTGAGTGATGTCTAGATCTTTGGTCCTGAAAATATCTTTCATTATTTTCTTTGAAAATATCTTCATATTATCCTCTCTGAAACTTGCATTATCACACTAACATTTAGAACTCCTTCTTGAAATCTGTTCCACAAGGTCAGCATTTGGTGGTACTACTTTTATTTTCTCTGGGACCCTCATTCACTGACTAATACCTTCAGTGTAGTCCATTTCATACTGAATTCATCTAATTTCTGCCATTTCAGCAGCAGTGGGAGAAGAAAATGCTACCCTACTCACCAAATGTGAACCAACTACTCCTTTCTACTTGGCACTGTCTGCTTCCTTTAACATGCTTCATTCTGCATGTGTTGGATTTAGAGATACCTTTGTCCCTGCACCTACTGGAGAGTCCTTGGAGTGGGTCACAGCCGGCAGGCTCTCGGTACTTGGACAAGCTATCTTACAGGCTGTTGGCCAAGTGCACCAAGATGTCCAGGAAAAGCCCTAGTAGAGCAGCCACTGCAGGCCAGAATGCAAAAAACAGTAGGTTTTCTGTACACCAATGATCAGCCTCCTGAGAAAGAAATCAGGGCACCAGTCTCATTCACAGTAGCCTCAAAAAAAAAAAAACAAAAACCAAAAAAACCCTAGTAATAAACCTAACCAAGGAAGGAAGTGAAAGACCTCTACAATAAAAATCATAAAAATAAAAGGAATTAAGATGCAGACAATGGAAAGACTTCTTATGTTTATGGATTGGGAGAGTTAAATACTGTAAAAATGAACAAACTACCAAAAATGATCTACAAAGCATGAGGACCTGAGCTCAAATCCCAGTACCACCAAAAAAAAAAAAAAAAATCTACAGATTCAATGCAATCTCCATTAAAATACCATGGCAGGTTTTTTCATAGAACTAGGAAAAAAATCCTAAAATTCATGTGGAAGTACAAAAGACCCCCAAATAACCAAAGCAGTCCTAAGCAAAAACAGCAATGCTGAAGGCATCACAATATATCTGATTTCAAAATATACCATAGAGTCATAGTAACATAAACAACAGACATGTAGACCAATGGAACAGAATAGTGGACCCAGAAATAAGCTCACACAGTACAGCCATTTGGGTTTCAACAAAAGTACCAAAAACATACCTTAGAGAAAAGAAAATCTCTTCAACAAGTGGTGCTAGGAAAGCTGAACATCCACATTGAGAAAAACTGAAACTAGATCCCTCTCTCTCACCCTGTACAAAAATCAACTTAAACTGGATCAAAGATCTGAATGAATGAAAGACCTGAAACTTTGAAACTACTAGAGGAAAACATGGAGGAACTACTTTAAGATACTGGCATTGGCAAAGATTTCCTGAATAGGATTCCAAACTTTGAAACTACTAGAGGAAAACATGGAGGAACTACTTTAAGATACTGGCATTGGCAAAGATTTCCTGAATAGGATTCCAAGAGCTCACGGGGTGGGGGGGTGGGGGGGAAGAAAGCAAGAATTGACAACTGAGTGAAGAAACAGCATATACCAGCTATTCATCTGACAGAGACTTAATATCCAGAATATATAAAGAACTCAAATTTACAACAAATTAACAAGTAATCCAATTGATAACTGGCCTAATGAACCAAACAGACACTTCTCAAAAGAAGAAATACAAATGGCCTATAAATATATGAAAAATGCTCAATATCTTTGGCTATCTGGGGAATGCAAATCAAAACTTCATTGAAGCTGAGTGCTAGGAAATGTAATCCTAGCACTCAGGAAGCTGACAGAAGGACCTCAAGTTTGAGCCAGCCTGGGCTACATAGTGAGACCCTGTCTTAAAACAAAAAAGAAATCATACTGAGATTTCATCTCCAGTCAAAATGACTTTTTTTTGTTGTTGTTGCAGTACTGGGGCTTGAACTCAGGGTCTTGCGCTTGCTAGGCAGGTGCTCTGCCACTTGAGCCACACCCCCTTTTTGCTTTTTAAATTATTTTTCAGGTAGGGACTGACCTTGGACCAAGAGACTCTTCTTACCTATAGCCTCCTGAGCAGCTGGGATGACAGGCACATGCCATCAAGCATGGCTTACTGAGATGGCCTCTAGTTAACTTTTTGCCTGAGTTGGCATTGAGCTTCAATCCTATCTGTGCCTCCTGAGTAGCTGGGTTTCATAGGCATGAGGCACCGCACCCAGCATCAGAAAGAGCATCATTTAAAAAATGCTGATGAGGATGTGAGGGAAAGAAACCCCTATACGCTGATGGTGGGAATGTGAATTAGTTCAGCTACCATGGAAACCAGCCTGGAGATTGCTCAAAAAATTAAAAACAGAACTATCGTATGATCGGCTATATTACTCTTAGGTGTATGCCCAAAGGAATCATACATGCCCAAAGGAGTCAGCATACAATAGAGACACCTGACACCTATGTTTATTATGACACTGTTTACAATAACCAAGCTATGAAATTAGACTATGTGCCCATAAGCAAATGAATGGATAAAGAAAGGGTGCTATATATACACAATGGAGTAGTATTAAGCTATAAAGAAAAAGCCATGTCATTTGAAATAAACCAGGCACAGAAAGACAAGTATCGCATGTTTTCTCACATGCCTGTCATCCCAGTGATGGTGGGAAGCTTAAAATAGGGGAATTGTGGTCCAGGCCAGCCTGGACAAAAAGCAAGACCCCATCTCAAAAATAACCAGAGCAAAAGGGTCTGGAGGCATGGCTCAAGTGATAAAGTGTCTCTTAGCCAGCACAAAGCCCTGAGTTCAAATTCTAGTACTGCCAGAAAAAGAGAAAGAAAAAGAAGAGGTCCTAAAGTAGAAGAGGGACTAATAGGGAGAAGGAAGTGGGGGGGTTGGGCAAGAGAAATGTTAGGGAGGGTGGATTCCATCAAAACATGATATATATACACATAATATGGCAATGTCACAGTGGAACACTTTAATTTGTATAATTAGTATGAGGTAATTATAACAAAATAAACATATCAAGATTGTTTTCCCTCAACCATAAAGGATTTAGTGTGCCAGTTGCCTCTCACAACCAAGCTGAGAGGACTGGAGGAAGGAGCAGAGGAGTGTGCACAATTGGGAGCTTGTGAGGAAAGGTGGGGGCATGAGTGCTTGGGATCAGAGTGGGACTGTGAGCAGAGCCTCACATAAAGGTCAGCAGTGTCATGTCTGGGGGAGCATCCACAGAACGGGGATCCAGCAGGCCCATCTCAGAAGGCAAGCGTGGGAGGAGGCACACTGGCTGCCAGGCAGCGCTGACTGAGTCACCAAGTCACAGTGACAACCCAACAGTCACACCCTCTGCATCATTCCTGCCTCCCAGTCTTACAGCAGAAAATCTTCCCAGATTCTGGGAACTGTGCTTCCCAGTCTTAGGCAGCAGGGGGCAGCATATGTTAGAAGCGCGCAGTTCTTTGCCACTCCCCAGCTCACCCACAGGCTTGTTTCAGCTTCAGAGTCCTCTGGTCTTTCAGACAGGGAAGGGCCACAGGTATTTCCACTGCTGTCTGCTGCTGCCTGTCTGAGTCAGAGTCTTCAGGGAGGGGGCACACTGGTCATGGTGGGGTCAGCCAGTACAGAAAGCTCGGAGCGGCCAAGCATGCCTGCTGTTTGCTTCCTAGTCACACTTAGCAAATGGTTAAAAACCTAAGTAGTACCAAGAGATTGATTTATTTTTAAAAAGGAGCCCTGCCTCCATCCTGCTAAGTGTGTTGACCATTTTCGTGATTTCCATTTTAGTCATAATCTGTCATTGCTGAGTAGTAGATGAATACTAAGCTCTTTTACAACACTCTGCACCTTTTCCCATCTCCCAATAGAGCCACATCAATATTGCTTGTTAAATGAGTCATCCTACTTAATAACATTGGCTTTGCAAATATCAAAGAAAATGATTTTCTACAAAGCCAAGTAGTGTGCTTTGATTGCCCAATACTTCTTTCTTATAAATGACTTGATCATCCTTGTATGACTTTACTATAGAGGATAATTGCTTTCTTTTTTTTACTTGCAAAATTCTCTCTTCACACATTTTTAAAAGAAGTATTTATGGTCTTATTCATACACGTACACCGTATAAGGGCAACATTTCAAAAGGCAGGTGGTTGGAGTCCTGTCCCACCATCAGTATTTGCTGTCTGCACACATCTGCAGCAGGTTCTTATTGGGCACTTGCCGTGCTGCAGGCAGAGTTAGGGACGCTGGAGATCAGTGGTGAGCAGTGCGTCTCCTGTTTCCATGTCCTCCAGGTGCTCGTTGTGCTGGGTGGAGACTATAGTAGAAGCATCGGGAAATGGTGAGGCCATGGAGCTAGTTCAGCAGGTGGCGGGAGAAGGCAGGTGGGCACAGCTAACTCAGGCTCTGTGGGTCACATGGTCTGCACCACTGAGCAGCTTTGCAGGTGTAGCTCAAAGGCAGCCAGAAGCAATATGTAAAGAAGGAGCCAGGTGTGTCTACAGAACTCGGTGTGTAAGAGCAGGCCCCAGGTGGCAGGAGCCAGGTTCTATGTGGGAAGAAGCACAGGGAGAGTCCCTGAGAAGAGGCTGAGCACAGATCTCATCTGGGATGCACACAGGAGAAAATGTGCTCAAGCCTGCTATTGGGTGGGGGGAGCAGGAGGCCTGTGAGACTGGCACAGCACAAAGGGGCAGGAGTAGTCAGGAGAGAGTCCAAGCCAGGTCAGGTGGACCCTCAGGCAAGTTTTGTCATTGATGGAGTGAAGTGAAGGGTTGAGTGAGAGAACAGCTGCCCTGATAGCCTCTTGAAGATCTGCTGGCTATTGCAAGGGGTAACTGGGTGCACTGTGGGAAGGCCCAGGGGAAACACTGTTGTCTGGCACTGTGCTGGAGTGGGCAGGTGCAAGAAGTCAGGAGCGTCCTCAGTGGTACACCAGTTGAAGTGCCCCCTCACTGTACCCATGTCCCAGACCCAGTAGTCCTTTGTAAATATGAGCATGTTTGAGTAAAGGTTCTTTGATGGTATGGCTGAGGATCTCAAGATGAGATCATCTGAGTTTGGGATAGGACCTCAAGCCAATGACAGGTGTCCTTGTACGAGACACACAGAGGAGGAGGCCATGTGAAGGTGGAGGCAGACATGGGAGTGATGTGGCCACAAGCCAAGGATACCTGAAGGTTGGAAGGGGGGCCAGAGCCTTCAGAAGGGCCTGGGTCTGTAATGCCTTATGTGTGACTTCTGGCCCCTGGAGCAATGGGGATCAGTTTCTGTTGTGTAAGCCCCCAGTTTGTGGAAACATGTCAGTACAGCCCAGAGATGAGCTATTCACACAGATGGACACAGTGTCTGTCTTCACACATGGTTGCAAGCTGCATCTACTGATCTCCATCTTAATTTTTTCCTTAACATATTTGCAGGTCACACTTCTAGACTGCTACACAGATTGTTGCTTTGTCCTTTTTAAGTGCTTCACGGTGTATCATTTTATTAATGTTTCCTGATTGACTTGGGGAGTTTCTAGTCTTGCAGATGGTGTCTCTGTGGAAGTCCTCAGACTCTGTCACTCCATAATATTTATGGAGTTAGAGTCACAAGGTGAAAGGATGTTGTGCAAATAACTCAACCTGTGGAGGCTGCCGACCTTCTAGAGGTCATTAGGCAGCCAGGCACACTTGCTGCCTGACTCCTGCCTCCAGCGCTGGGAAAGGATTTGGTCTCTGTGAGACACCATCCTTTTCCATCAGAGTAGCCATTCAGTTTGAGTTTCTCTTTATGAGTGAGACTCAGCATCTTCACACACTAAGAGTCTTTTTACTTTTATGTGAACTGGCCATTCCCATCTTTTGCCAGGCTTTCTTTATGATATAGAATTTTTTCTATGTGCTTTATTTTATATTTTGGTGCTGGGGACTGAACACATGTTCTCACTCATACTAGGCACATACTCTACCACTGAGATATACCCCCAGAACTCTTTATTGTAAGAAATCAACTTTTGCTACATAATGAGACCCTGTTGCAAGAAAAAAAAAATCAGCTCTTTGTAGTATGAGTTACAAATATTTTGTCTTGTTTGTCATTTGCTTTTTGACTTTATCATGTTTCTTTTTTACCTTATAAATTTTGTCTTTTCATGTCAAATGTACGCATCTTTTATGCCTTCTAATAGTGCCCTGCTGTCTTGAGTTTACTTGAAATATCTCCTATGCTTACTTCAGTGTACTTGTGGCTTCTTTTTCTTTCTTGAGTTGCCCAGGCTGGTGGCTGACTCATGGGCTGATGAGCTCCTCCTGTGTCAGCCTCCCAAGTGCTGGTACTACAGACTGCACCACCATGCCCAATCTTCCAATTTCATTTATAAATTGACTCTATTGAGGTAAAATTCACATACAATAAAGCACGCCTATTTTAAGTGCACAGTTTGAATTCTGTCATATGTAAACACCTATATAACCACAACCCAAGTTATGATAACAAATGTTTCCATCACCCCAGAAAGTTCCCTTATGCCCCTCTGTGGTCACCCACCATTGTAGCCTGAGGGAACTGCTGCCTACATACATATTGTCCCCAGAACTGAGTTTCTTAGCAGTGTCATTGGTGCTGTGCTTTGAATGGTGCTTGTCCCCTCTGAAACTCATGTTGGAGTTTCACCCCTACTGTGAAGTTTTTATAGGGTATAAATGCAATCTGTGGTGTCTGGAGTCAGAATTGTGGGAAGGTGATTAGGATTGGCTAAGGTCATGAGGTCAGAGCCTCATGACTGAATCCTGGTGGCTTTATAATAAGAGGAAGAGACCAGCATCCACATGCACACACTCCCTGTCTCTCACTGGGTGATGCCCTGGTCCACTTCAGGACTCTGCTGTCAAGAAGGCCATCATTAGATGTGCCTCTCTTTAACCTCGGACTAGAACAGCAAGCCACAATCAACCTCTTTTCTTATGACATACCCAGTTTTGGTATTGTATTATTAGCAACAGGAAACAGTCTAAGATGGGCCATCTTGTGCTTCATAGGGTGTCTAGCAACACCCAAGGCCTCCACCCACTTGATGTCAGGCACAATCTTCTTGTGATGGCCAGAACATTGTCACTCTGGTTGAGAACCATTTCTGTAGAGCAGATTCTGCTCAGACTTTGCTAGTTATGGACTCTGTGTCTGGACTCCTTCACTCAGCATGTACGTTAGTCAGCTTTCTGTAGCTGTGACCAAAATTATCTGAGAGAACAATGACAAAGGAGGAATTAATTTTGTCTCATGATTTCAGAGGTTTCAGCCCTTAGTCCTTGACTCCGTTGATTCTGGGCTGTGGTGAGGTAGAGAATCAAGGTAGTTTCCATGGTGGATAGGAAACAGAGAGAGAACATGTGTGGGAGCTGGCTTTCTCCCCCCACTTTTATTCCACCTGGGCCTCCAGCCTATGGGATGGTGCCATCCACATATAAGGCAGCTCTTTCTCCCCTTGTTGAACTAATCTAGACACTTCTCAAACCAATCAAGTTGACACTCAAGATTAACCACAGCACATTTTGAGATTAATCCTCATTGTTGTGCCCAGTAGATCATTCCTTGGGACAGCTCAGTGGTATTCCATTGTACAGATACACACATTATTGATCCATTCACCTCTTGATTGTTATTTGAGTTGTTTTCAGGTTTTGGTTAATTATTAATAAAATGGCTATGAACAATAGTATGTGGACAATAGTAAGTGTGGACATATATTTCGTTTCTTTTGGGTGAATACCTAGGAATGGAATTGCTGGCTTATATGGTAAGTGTATATTTAACTTCTTAGAGAAATGTCTTAGATGTGTTAGATGTGTGTAGGCAGCACTACTTTGCTTTTCTACCAGCGTTGAGTGAGCAACCCAGTTGCTCCAGACTCTTCCAACAACTTGGTACTGGCAGTCATGGAGTTTTAGGTTTTGTATGACAGTCCTGGGTGGCAATGTCCCCTTGTGATTTTAGTTTGCATTTCCCTGATGAAAACTGACATTGTGTTCTCTTTGTGTGTGATTATTATTGAATGACTTTTCTTGTAAAGTATCTGTTCCAACTTTTCCTCCCATTTTTAGAGTGGAGTTGGATGTCTTACTATTGTGTGAGTTTTCTGGGTACACATCCTTTGTCAGAGATATATACTGCAAGTATTTTCTCCCAGTATGCCTTGCCTTTGCATTTTTTGATGATGAATTTTGAAGAGCAAAAAATTTTATGTTGATTATGTTTGATTTAGTCATTTTTCTTTTATGGTTTATTCTTTTTGTGTCCTGTATAAGAAATTTTTGGCTAAGTCAAGATTACAAAGTTGCCTACTACATATTCTTCTGAATGTTTTATAGTTTTAGCTTTCACACTTAGGTCTATGATCCATTTCAAGTTTTATTTTTTCCATGTTTGTTTTAGGGGAAAGGGTAGATGGTGATGTGAAGTTGAGATTTCTTTATACTTTATTTTTTTTCCACACATTTGTCCAGAAGAATGTAATTTCCCTGTTGAATTGATATGAGTTTATTGTTGGACCCTTTTTTCTGTTCCATTGATCTATTTTTCTTTTTGTTTGCTAGTATCACTCTGTTGGTTACTGTGGCTTCATAGTTGGTCTTCAAGTTGGGTGACATTGATGCTCCAACTTTGTTCTTCTTCAGTGTTGTCTTGGCTATTCCAGGTCTTTCGATTCCCCTAAAGATTTTGAATCAGCATGTTAATATCCCAAAATAACTTGCTGGGATTGTATTCAATCTACAGATCATGTTGGGAAGAACTGACATCTTACCCACATTGAGTCTTCCTATTCATGAACATGGGATACCTCTTTGTTTCTTTCTTCCTTTTTTTGTGGTGGTACTGGGGGTTGGCTCAAGACCTTTCACTTGCTTTTCTTGTTTCTTTAGAGCTTTGCTATCTTTTATCAGAGATTTGTAGTTTTTCTCATGTATGTAATCCACATATTTTGCTAGTTTTATACCTAAATCTCTTTCTGGGAGTACAAGTACAAATGGTGATGTATTTAAATTTTCAAATTGTAATTTTCATTGCTAGAATATAGGAAAGCAATTGCCTTTGTTTATCTTGTGTCCTGAAACCTTTTTATAATTATTTATTTGTTCCATAATGTTTACCCCATACCACTCTCACCTTGGGAGGAGATTCTTTGAGATTTTCTATCATGTCATTTGTGAATAAAGACAGTTTTACTTCCTTTCTTTGCTGTATTATTTCATACTCTTACTGTATTAGCTAAGACTTTTAGTACAATGAAGAATAGGAATAGTGAGAGATTTCATTGCCTCATTTCTGATCTCAGAGGCAAAGATTTCAGTCTTTCACCATTGAGTATGATGTTAGCTGTGGGGTTTCATGATCATTCTTTTTTCATATTAAGGAAATTCCCATTTAGGTGTAGTTTGCTGAGAGTTTAATCATGAACAGACATTAGATTTTTGTCAAATGCTTTTTCTGCATCTGTTGATAGGATTGTGTGATTTTTTTCTTCTTTGGGCCTACTTAAGTGATAGTTTGCATTAATTGATTTTTGAATATTGAAATAGCTTTGTATATCTGGAATAAATCCTGAATGTCATGGTGTATAATTTTTAAAAATATTGTTGGTTTTTGGCTGGTGGAGTGGCTCAAGTGGTAGAGTGCCTGCCTGGCAAGTGCAAGGTCCTAAGTTCAAACCCCAGTACTGCCAAAAACAAAAGGAAGAAAGAAACAAAATGATGTCATTTGCAGGAAAATAAATGGAACTGGAAATCATCATGTTAACCGAAACAAGATATTGAGAGAGATATTGAGCCAGGCATGGTGATGCATGCCTGTAGTCCTAACTTCTCAAGAAGTGGAGACAGGACAGTTGAGGTCTGAGGCCAGCCCAAGCAAAAGCACAACATCCTATCTGAAAAGAAAAATGAAAGCAAAAGGAGTGGGGGCATGGCTCAAGTGATAGAGTGCTTGCCCAGCACGCTCGAGGCCCTGACTATTCAGTTCCCAGTACTGCAAAAATAAAAAAAGAAAGAAAAAGAAAACACCACATGTTTTCTCTCATATGCAGGATGTAGATTAAAATTTAAAAGGGCATGAAAGTAGAAGGGGGACAATGGAGGAAAGACTAGCAGGTGAGGGAAAGGGGACAAGAGAGGGTGGTGGAGGGAGGGTGAACATGGTTGAAGTACATTGTATGAAGGTATGAAAATGTCATAGCAAAGCCTATTATTTTGTACAAGTAATTTAAAAATGGCTGTATTCTGATGTGAGAGATCTGTTAAACGTGAAAATGATTACTGAGCTGGAATGATAGTAGTTCATAATGACTCACAAGTGCGGAAATAAGTTACTAGAAATGCAAATACTTGAAGAAAAAGCAACTTTCTACAGAATTGAATACCTTCATAAACACAATCTGGATTAAAAAAAAAGTATAGTTGAGATTTCATTCCCTAAACATCAATTCTCCCATTAATATGCAAATGTAATACAATTCTAATTAGAATCCCAATAGGGTGTCTTTTTGAAATTGGATGAAAGTATCTTAAAATTTGTATGGATGAATAAATGCCCAAGAATAGAATCCGGCTACGGGAAATCCGAAGCTGTATCAATCAGAAGGTGCAAACACATTAGACCATATAAATATTAAAAATAAACTTCTATATGGCAGAGGATACCATAACCAGTGAATGCACAGATTTGATTGGATCAGGTGATGCAAATGAGAAAGGGTTAATAGATACTACATAAAAGCTTCTTAAAAAGTTGTCAGGAAAGAGCAGGAATCCAACAGACAAACAGGGCAATAGTATGAGTACGTGAGCTATGGAAGAGCAAATCCAACCACCAAGAAGCAGGGAGATTCTCAGATTCTTTAGTAGTGAGGGAATTCCAGAGCAGCAAGCTTTATATTAAATCCCTAGACTGTCAGGATCTTGCAAACAGCTGCATCGCTTATCAGTAGGCAGGTGGAGGGAAGAAATACTTATATATTGCAGGTAAAAGTGGGAAGAGTTTCAGCTTCTTTTGGAAGTTGGTTTGACAACATCTGTGAAAATTCACAACAGGCATACCCTTGACTTAGAGGTGTAGGACAAGGAACGTGCAGTGACTGGGTACCAGTCAACATCAAGGACTGTTCGAAGACCGTCAGAGGTGAACTGTGAGGCATGGCTGCTAACCTGAAGGGTTTCCACAGGGGCTGTGAGAAAAAAAGAGTGAAGAACTGTGGCTGTATCTCATTTGAAACATCGCATGGATGGATCCCTGTGTATGGAGGAACGGGGAAGGATGTGCTCTGGATATTGTCCTCAGTCATTGAGGATGGAAGATGGTGGGACGGGGACAATGAGGGCAGAGTGAGTGGGAGCCACAGATAAACAGGTAAAGATGATTCTAGACACCACGTGCATCAGGTTACACTTACCCACCATATAAACCTAAATTCATGAGTCATCTGTAGCAGCATTTATCCTATATTTCCTCTCCCTTCTCCTTTCATAACAAAATCAGGTTTTATTGAGAGGGCAGCCTCACTGAGAGATTACAGTTCCCAGAGTCCCTGGCAGCTTGATGTGGCCATGTGACTAGTTCTGACCAATGGAATGAAGACAAAAATCCTTAGATAAAGTTGCTTGAAAGAGACAGATAGGGGCTATGGGCCCTTTTGTTCTTTTGGGTTCTTCCTGCTTCCTTCCTGGAGTACAGACCTGCTGGCTTGGAGCTTCAGCAGGCATCTTTAACCTTAAAAGGACCTTGAGAATGGAAGCCACTCACAAATAATGGCAGAACCTGGGTTTTTGTTATCTGTCAGTCTTCTCAGCCCAGGACTGCCTCCCTACAGGCTTCTTTTGTGATTTTTGGTCTGTTTCAAGCAGTCAAACATAGTTCCTGCTTGATATAGTATATACTAAAAAACCGAGAAAGTAAAAGAGTACATATCCAACCAGCAAAGTGCTGCAGTGCAGAAGAAGTATTAAAAGCCAAAATTTGAGAGCATAGCCAATGGATACATTCTAGATTAAGTGTGTCATGAGCATTGTCTTCCAGGCACTTTCCGAAATTCAAAGTAACTCTTGACCCAGACCAGCTCGCCACTCTGAAAAGTCCAGGTGTGCTTTTAAAAGAAAACCCTAAATAAATAAATAAATAAATTACAAAGTAGAGCCCAGGAGGTCTCTAAGCCATTGCACTCCAGTAAGCAGGCCTGTGTTACACATCTTCTGTCCCCTTCTTGAAGTCACCATACTACTTTCAGGAGTACAAAAGATGGAGAGGACCCACCCTGAAATCAAAGTGAGGCTTAGGAAGAGTAGAGCACAGTAGCAGTGACGAGGTAATTGCACACTATGAGGAGAAAGGGCATGGAAAACAGTGCCCTGCTTTTAGGTGTGCTCTTCGTTCTCTGGATTCGCTTTTGTATTGGTATAATTATCTTAGTACATTATGTTGAAGAGGCTTTTTTCCTAAGCAAAAGAGAACAATGCTATTCTAATCTCTGAGAAGTTTGTGACATTACCAGACTGTAGATAAAGACTTGGAAGGCATCTGAAATTAGACTGTGCTTTGGAAGACCTGCAATTAGGAAGTGGCACATCTTCTCTTACATGGTGTTTTCTGCTGAAATTGCATTTCACAATGAGCTGCTTCTGCGTGGGTTTCGGACCATTTCCCTCATGCAGGTGAGACTGGCACTGCCACTTAGTGGTCTTGCTGAGCACTGCAGGTGCTGCCTCCCCCAATGTCTATAGGCAAACCGGTATTCATGTGCAGATTGTGCACCTTGGCAAGCACTTCAGAACTGCAGGAAGAAACAAACCAACCATGGAAGACATCAACTCGATTGCAGCAGGCTAAGGAAGTGAGACTTTCAACTCCATGGGAGAGATGTTCAGGTTCGTTTTGTTTGATAGTTTTGGTTGCTTAGATTTATCACACATAGCTGGGACTACATTATGTCTGTAGTCCCAGCTATGTGTGATACTTAGGTAGGAGGATCATAGTCCTAGGCTGGCCTGGGCAAAAAGTGGGAGACCCTACCTGAAAACTCACTAAAGCAAAAAAGGCTGGCAGGACATGTGGCTCAAGTGTTTGAGCACCTGCTTAGCAAGCATGAAGCCCTTATTCAAACCTCAGTATGGCCAAAAATACAGCTTTTGATTTGGGATGATATAAAAGTAAAAGACAACCACCTGTGTGAGGAAAAAGCACTTCAGCAGTGATAGTCTTTCTGTGTCTTCTTTTTTCACAAAACACTAAACCAGAGCTCCGGTGTCCTTCAAACGTGGGAAGTGTCTAGATGTGGCCTGCCCTGTGGTGAGTTGTGATATCCCTGCCCCTACCACCTCCTTGAAGGCACCAAGGTGCTCTGTCCCACAGACCTTCCCATCCACCTAGAACCGTGTATGGCTGCTGTCATCAAACCAAGTTTTGGCACGCATGCAGGAGTTCATGTCTGGGCCATGCAACTTTTCCTCAGCAGAATGCGTTTGAGGATTCTTCACAATTGGTATGCCCGTCACTTGTGTCTTTGTAACCTGTTGCATACGTGTGCCTGTGTCTTTATCCATTCTCTCCCTGATGGGCACAGCTGTGCTTGGCTTGTTTCCACTTTTTGCTATCATGAGGGAGGCTGCTGTGCGCATCTCTGTAGACACGTTTTCATTTCTCTTGGACACGTGCCTGGGAGTTGCAGGGTTACTGGGTCATAAGCAGGTGGCGGGGGAAACCACCAGCTCTCAGAGTGTTGCAAAGTTTACACTCTGTGTGGGCTGGAGCTTTTTTCTTCTCCACTCCCAGGCTGCATTGTGCAGGATCTGCTCCCTGCAGTCTGTTCTCTCCCAGCTGTGCAGTGCCGGGCCTTGCCAACAGAGGACACTGGAGGAACCCTGCAGGAGGGAGAAGCTTCTCTTTCTAGCTCTGTTCCTTTCTTCTTGCCAGCAGGTGGCTTCCCAGTGAGCCTCAGCAGTAAGTGCCACTTTCACACCTCAGGCCATTCAGTGGCCACAGCCACACTCCAAAGATGTTTATGCCTCACCTGGCTCTTGGGACGGTGTGTTCCTTCCTGGGTGTTGGTCTTGATACTAAAGAAATGACAGCTCCATCCCTTCCCTTTCTGCAGTCTTTAGAATTATTCTTGCTGGGCACTGGTGGTTCACGCCTATAATCCTAGTTACTTGGGAGGCTGAGATACGGAGGATCAAGGTTCAAGGCCAGTTCAGGCAAACAGTTCACAAGACTTCATCTCCAAAATAACCACAGCAAAATGGGCCGGAAGTGTGGCTCAAGCAGTAGAATGCCTGCTTTGTAAGTGCAAAGCCCTGAGTTCAAACCCCACTCCCACAAAAAAGATCTTGCCTGTCTCAGTACTTAATCCCCCTAAATAGTCCTTAATTCCTTGTGTGTACACTTACCCACATCTTCCTTTGTGCCACCTTTTAGGGGCTTCTTTGTATTTTTATTATTGAGTTGTAAGAATTCTTTAATCAGAACTCAAGTCCTTTGTCAGATACGTGTTTTGTGGACATTTTCTCCTAGTCTATCCTTGCCTACTCACTTGTTTTTATTAACATAAAATTTACCATTGTAACTATTTTTAAGGTACAGTTCAGCAGTATTAAGTAATTCACATTGTCTTGAAAGAGATCTCCACAACTTTCACATCTTGCAAACCTGAAACTCTGTACCCACTGAACAACTTCCATGGCTTCCTCCTCCCAGCCCCTGCCACTACCACTCTACTTTCTGTCTCTAAGAGACTGACTGTGTTAGAATCCTAGACCATTTTGTGCTGCTTTAACACATCTGGGACTGGATAATTGATAACGAGGAGAATCTTATTTCTTGGAGACTGGGGAAGTCAAGGGTCCTGACTCAGCCCCTGGTGTCTGCTGAGGGCCATAGTCCCTGCATCTAGGGTGGTGATGCATCTTTACTGGCAGGAGGCATAAGGGTGAGAAAAACCACATCTCTTCTCCAGGCCCTTTTCTGATGGCATGGATCCATGTGTGAGAGCAGAAACTCATGACACCTCCCATAGGCCCTGCCTCCCCCAACACTGCTCGTTGGGAATTCAGTTTCCAACATGAATTTTGGAGATGCGTTCAAACCACAGCATGACATACCTCAGACAAGGTACCATACATATTTTGTGACTGGTACATTTCACTATGCATTGTGTCCTCAAGGTTCATCCATGTTGTGGCATAGGACAGAATGTCCTTCCTTTTCAGTGTCTGTATTGCCCTTTTCTCATGCATTCGTCTGTGCAGGGGAATTTGGACTGCCTCTTAGCTCTTGTGAATATTGCTGCTGTCAACATGGGTGTGCAAATGTCTCTTTGAAGCCCTGCTTTCTGTTCTTTTGCATATGTACCCAAACAAGATTGCTGGATCTTATAGAAATTCTATTCTTAATTTTTTTTTTGAGGAACTTCCATCCATGTTGTTTTCCATATTGGTTGCACTGTGTTACAGTTCCATCAACAGTGCATAAAAGTTCCAATTTCTCCACAGCTTTACAAACACTTCTCTGGGGTATTTTCCAGAGTAGCCATCCTAGTGGGGGTGAGGTGGTATCTCAGTATGGTTTTAGTTTGCATTTCCCCAGTGATTAGTGATGTCGAGCATTTTTTCACAAGCTTGCTAGCCATTTGTGTGTGGCCCTTGGGGACATATCTAGCCAAGTCCTTTGCCCATCTGCAAATCAGGTTATTTCATTTTTTTGTTGCTGAGTTACAAGAGTTCTGGATGTCCACCCCTACCAGATTGATGCTTTGCAAATATTTTCACCCATCCTGTAGGTTGCCTTTTCACTCTGTTGATTATGTCCTTTGATGCAAAAAAGTTGTTAAGTTTGATGTGTCCCATTTAATTGTTTTGCCAGTGGTTTTTTCTACTTTGGGTAGAAATAACCACTAAGTCCAATGTCATGACACTCCTGTGTTTTCTTCTAGAAGTTTTGTCATTTTAGGTTCTTATTCTGTTCTTAGTAGGCTTTTGTAGATGGTCTATTCATTTTCTAAGGTTTCGTCAGGTGTGCAGAACTCTGGGATTTTGGCAGTCTGTTTTTGTTGATTATAAATCTTGTTTAATGGCTAGTGCCTAGAGTATCCTAAGAAATCTTTTCTGCACAGGACACAGACTCTTCTCTGTTGTCTTTTGAAACCTTATAACTTTAGCATTTTCTCATTGGATTTGGGAGCCATCTCAAGTTAACATCTGTGTGTGTCGAGAGAAGGCTGGGGCTTATTTCTGTCTGTGTGATTGTCTGGTTGGTATAGCTCCGTCTATTGAGAAGGCTTCTCTGTGCCCACTGCATGGTGTGGTGGACACCGTGGTCCCCTTGGGTTCCCCCAGAATTGCTGGTGCTCTGCTGTAGCTGGGGCTGCTGGGCAGGGCCTCAACTGCTGTGCTTTGTAAGCCTTTTTGTCACTGGAGAGACAACGCCTTTCCTGAGGCCACACTGTCCTTCAGAGGAAGCTGGTGTTCAGTGCTGACCCACCAGGATCAGCAGCCATGGCACTGCTGGCTGTGGGACATCTCAGTGCCCTGAGGTCATGGAGGGAGGGCTTTGGCTGAGCTGTGGTAGCCTCTGTCTACCCAGTGCCTCCTTCCTGTGGCAGATGAGTCCAGGTCTGAGGAGCAGCTCCCTGACTATTTCTCAGCGTCTGCACTTGCCTTGCACCTCCGACAGACCTGGAGTTGGGTGCTGAGGTCTGTGCTTCACAGAGCTAGGAGTCTGTTTTTGCTTCTTTCCCACATACCCTGCACAACTGGACCTTTGGTGGAAGATGTCCCCTAGGTCCCCTGGGTCACAAGATCCTCTCCTCTACCCAGGTCTTTTAGGTCTTCTTCCCTCCCCTATGTCCCCACATCCACCAGCCCCCTTGCAATCCTCCTCTATGCTTGCCACCCTCCCCACACCCTCCAGTTGCTGAAGTCAAGCCGTGGTCCAGGCCCCAGTTGACCCTACTTCTGCAGAGCTGTCATGCATCCAGTACTGTCCATAGACTAGCTTGCTTCTCACCACTTTGGGACCCTCTGTGGGCCTCAGTTCCCTCACCTGCCAAACGGGATTGTGAGCACCAGCCTCAGGGCCATTACAAGATTCAAGGAACCAGTATTCCCAGGGCTCTTGGACTGTGCCTGGCCCACGCAGCCCCTGAGAAGCTTGTCAAAGTGGAAGACGAGAAGGAGCCTGCATCTCAAAGGGCCTAGGTACAAGGCTTCTCAGGGGCTGTTGTCCCTTGGCCACCTGTTTTCATCAACCTCTGAGGAGAGGGCACCAGTGTGTAATGTAGACACGTACCTCACGAAGCCTTCCCTCATCTGTGTGAAGCACAGACCTCTCAGACCACTGTTGGTGACCTCTGAGGCCCCCCAAACCCAAGGCAGTGGTGACAACTTGGGGACAAAGGCCTGCCCAATGAAAACATGCACCAGCATGTGGGGTGTTTCTGTTCCACCTCTTGCTCTTCACCCAAGTGCATCCTCTGACCCGAGCCACAACATGGCCATGGGTCCTTTGCACTGGTGGTTTCCTGCCTTTCTCATGCAGTATATGACTGAGTAAAACTTTATTCACAAAGCAGGAGGCCCCGATTTTCCCCTTCAGTCATGGTTTGCTGGCCCCTGGGCTAAACCAGTGTTTCTCAGACTTGCACTTGGATCAGAATACCCTGGAGGGTGTGCCATTTTCTGGATCCCTAGCCCACCTAGAGTCTCTGAGTTGGAAAACCAGGGAAGAGCCTGGGCTTCTGTAGTTTCTACAAGTTTCAGGTATTTCTGCTGGACCAGGGCTGCATTTGAGAACTATGCTCTAGAAAAATGAGTTCAGGGCTGGGGACATGGCTCAAGTGGTAGAGTGGCTTCCTAGCAAGGCTGAGGCCCTGAGTTCAAACCCCGCTACTGAAAAAAAGACAAAAAAAAAAATTAGCAAAGTGCAAAAAAGGAGGGGGAGGAGTTGGGTTGAGAAGCAAGGTAGATGGTGCTTCAGGGCCCAGTGGACTATTATGGTTTGGATATTAAATGTCCTCTGAAAGCTCATGTGTAGAAGGCTTGGTCCTGAATGCAGCAGTGTTGAGAGGTGGGGCCTTTGGCAAGTGATTAGATCGCAAAGGCTCTGACCTAACAAATGGATTAATCCATTGATGGATTCATGACTCACTTGGTTTGAGGGGGTTGTTACAAAAAAATTTCTCTCCTGTTGTGACATGCTCAGCAGCTGTGCTCTGCTGCGTGCCCCCCTGCTTTGCCTCACAACAGGTTGGAAAGCAACAGAGAACTGACCATGGACTGAAGCTGCGAGCCACAATAAATACAATCTCCTTTAAGATGACTCTCTCGGTATTTGCGTGTGCGTGTGTGTGTGTGTGTGTGTGTGTGTGTGTGTGTGTGTGTGTGGTACTGGAGTTTGAACTTAGAACCTTACGTTTACTAGGCAGGCACTCTACCACTTGAGCCATTCTGCCAGCTCTTCTTTTCACAGTGACAGAAAGCTAACACAGGGATTGATTCCGGTCCTAGGTTCTCAGCTCAGTAAAGAATATCCTGTCCAGCATGCTGCTGAAGCCAAAGACTTAGAAACTGTTATGGTTTGGATCTTAACACTCCTCCAAAGGCCCATGAGTTGACGGCTTGATCACCAGTCTGCAGTGATATGGGAGGTGGTGGAACTTTTAGGTGGTAGGGTCTAGAGGAAGGGAATTAGGTCACTGGGGCTGTGTCCTTGAAGGGGATGTTGGGAACCTGCCCCTCCTCTCCTGTCTTTCTCTCTCTCTTTCTCATTTTCTCTCTGTTTCCTGGATGCCATGAAGTGAACAGACCTTCTTTGCCTGGCACTCCTGCCATGATGTTCTGCCTTGCCACAGGCCTAAACCAATGGAGCCAGTTGTCAATGGACTAAAACCAATGAAACTATGAGCCTATAAGACAAATCCTTCCCTCCCCTGCCTTTTTTGAATTATTTTATTTTGATTTTCTGATAGAGTCTCACTAGGTATCCCAGGCTGGCCTTAAACTCACTGTCCTTCTGACTCAGTCTCCTGAATGCTGGGATTATAGGTGTGTACCTCCATGCCTGTTAATCTTTCCTCCTTACGAGTTGATTTTCTCAGGCATTTTGTTACAGTTGATGGAAAGCTGCATTAACACAGGAGCCAGCCTTGATTCTTTGCCTTGTACCCCAAGCTTCAGTACATGTTTCCAACATGCCCACCTCTCACTTTCTCCTAGGCCACTGTCATTCCCAGCCTACCTGCAGTGGCCTCCTGACATCCTCCCTAACCCCACTGACTACCCACCCCTGTGTCTTCAAACAGAAGCAGAGGTTGGGACAAACCATTCCAAGCCCTCTGGGGGCTGACAGTCAACACTCAAGATCTGGAGGATCCTCTAAAGTCCTTGCCTGGCTCCATGGTTCCTCAGCCAGTGTCCCATCCTTCAAAGTGGTCCCACTCCTCTGAGGCGGGCATTTGTGGACTTACCATGCTTGTTCCAGCCTCAGGCCTGGGCACCTGCTCTCTGCCTGGCACCTACATGCTCTGCCTTGGCTCTGCCACAATGACAGCCCTTCAGAGAGAGCTTCCCAGCCACTGCCATCTTCACTGTGTCCCTGTTGCTCAAAATGCTCTGTCCCCACTATCCATTGGCATTTTATTTATCTACTGGAGGGTAAACTCCAGGAGGGCAGAGGCTGGGTCCCCAGAGCAGAGACTTCAATGCATACCATACAAATGACCTGGTCAGAGAAAGCCCTAGCTGTAGATGGATGCAAACAAAAACAAGAGCAAAACGGCTGAGTCATCTGAGGACCCCTGGGTCCACAGGTGACACTGTTGACTTACCCCTGGGTCTTACACAGTTTTGACAGCACATACCTGCTGTGGCTCACATATGGCTGGAATAAAGGCCTCTGGAGCTGGGATCATCTGCAAAGATGGCCTGCCAGGCTCCAGACATGGTTCCTGGGTTTATGATGGCCAAGGGGAAGAGGGGTGGTAATTAAAGCATGATTTCCCAAAAGGGCAAATGGTGAGCATGTACTGGAAGAACTTACTCCACCAGTAAGGAGGGCTCAACAAAAAAGGAAACCCCAGGAAAAAAAAAAAACAAAACCAGAATAGTAATATGGAACTGTACATGCAGACAGAGGCAAAACAGGACTTTCAAGGAGTGGCTGTTACGGGGTGAGTTGTTCCTCTCCACATTCATACATTGAAGGTCCCACCTCACAATCTGGAGATGGAGACTCTAAAGAGGTGATTAAGTTAAAATGAGGCTGATAGGATGGCTTTAACTCCATGTGCTGGGGTCCGTACAAAGAGGGGAGAGGCACCAGGAATATGGGGCACAGAGTGAGGAGGCCCCATCTGCCAGCCAAGGAGGGACTCGGGAAGGAACCCAGCCTGCAGCCTCCAGTGCATTTCTGTTTGAGCAAATGAGCACAGACCCGGGAGCTCCTGAGCGTGTCTCTGATCAGAGTGACATGCTAGAGGGGCTTTTCCTGAGGCCAGTGCCCCCTGGGCAGTCCTGTCACGGCGGAAGGGTGCGGGCTTTCTCTGCATCTGGGACACAGCAACTGGAGGGGCCTGCCCTCCTGCGCTCCGGTGGCAGAGACCTCATCTCTTCTCCTGGACCCGTGTTTTGGGTGGGGGTTGTCTACCCCTGGCCACCTCAAGAAGCCACCCGGGCCAGGGGTTCAGCCCCGACTCCGCGCTGGGCCTTGGAAGTCCTCAGACGCTGCGGTCCCTGAGGCACGTGGTATTTGCGCGGCCAGCTCAACCTCCAGCACAACAGTGTCACCGCCCAAAGACGGAAACCCCAGGTGGTCAGGACAGGCCCCGGCCCTGCCCCCAGCCCCCAGCAGGCCCCGCCTCCTGACGGATTCTGCCCCGCCCCCTGCCCCCTCGGTTCCTCCCCGCAGGTTACTTTCCCCCGCCCCTCTGCATCTCGCTCCTTCCCGCCTCCGGACAGGCCCGATCCGGTGCCCCGCCACCTTCACCCCGCACCATCAGGGGTAGAAACCCTTATCCCAGCAGGCCCTGCGCTGCCCTGGCGCCCGGGCCAGTCGGTTCCCTGAAGTCCCCCGCGGTCACCCGGCTCCTCGTCTCCACCGTACCCCTAGCGTCTTGGAGCACGCGGTTCCGGGCATGGCGCGCGCAGCCGGGTCCGAGCGGCGGCTGCTGGCCGTCTACACCGGCGGCACGATCGGCATGCGGAGCGAGGACGGCGGTGAGTCGGTGACCCCGCGTCCTGTGCGGGGTGGCTTCAGGGCTTGGCTGTGACTGGGAACCTCGGGCTCCTCACCTGCGACAGGGGATCCTTCCTGCTCCAGAAGGGGAGTCAATGAATTGAACAGTCTAGGAGCACCTCAGCTGTGCTGCGCAGGGTGGGGTGAGGGTCGTTCTCCAGTCACTGCCTTTCCGAGACCCCGGCCCCATGGGGTCTTTCCGAGGCCCAAGTGCTTTGCAACTGGGAAGGGAAAGGAGGGGAGCTGGCAGGACCTCACCTTGAGGGCTGCTGTAGTTAGCGCCCCTGGGATGCTGGGGAAGACCCTGGGGATGCGGCCTGTGCCCTGTGGGTGTGCCCTCCCTCAGGGTGGGGCAGGACAGTCGCCCCAGCCTCAGGCTGGAGCTCTTTGCCCACTGGAGAGCTGCTTAACTCTCCACCTTTCCTGCAACTTCCTTCCCTCCACCGTCCTCCCAACCCTGTCCAGGTGCCTGCAGTTAAAGGGTCTTCTGTTCACTAGTGCCTTCCACCAGTCACTCACCTGAGACAGCAGGCCTTTCTCTGGACCCAGTGAGCTCCCCTCCAGCCCTCCCTCCCAGGGACCTCACCAAGCCCCTGAGAACCTGCTTGCTCTGAGTACTCACCTAACATTCTCTTCTGCCCTTGCCAGTCAGTCACTTCCCCTCTCCTTCCTTCCCTTTCTCTGTGACCTTGCTGGCAGCTGCCCTTCCTGGCCACCCTTTCTATTGAGGAGGTTACTCAGAAGCCACTGTCACTTTCTCATTAACTCCACCGACTACATCTGCCTCTGATTGTGACCCAGTTGTTCACAGGTCGGTGAACACCTTTGAAAAGGAACACTCCACCAGTAGGGAGTGACAGGGCCCCTCTGCTTGGTCCTCAGAGGGAGCAGGGCTGACATTAAAACTAATGGCACATGTTTAGGAGTTGGTCTCAAGAGGGTCAGGTGCTACCTGCAGGTTGCAGGACGCTGTGGGCACCTCACAGGGCCTCACCCAGCCTGTGCTGCCATTTTGTGCTGGGGCTGCTCTGCAAGGAGGAGCGGCAACTGGACCAAGGTGGCAACATGGACAGGCCGGCGCAGCAGTGTGAGGAGCTGGAGAGAGGAGCTCAGCAGGCCAGGAGCAGAGAGGAGGCTGCCGAGCTGCCTGGAGCAGCAACTGGCCCTGTGGACTCTGGGACCACCTCTTGACGCTGTCTTTCCAGGCTTGGCACATGGCCAGCTTCAGTTTCACTGTGTGTCGAGCTCAACACATAGTTCTGGAATGGTCCAAGCTGAGGGACAAGTGGACTCTGAGCACAGGCCCACCTGCATGAATGTTGTGCTGCGTGCTCCTGGGCCCTCCTCTGGCAGCCACATGGGCTCACACCTGTGCATTACATTTCTGCAAGAGGCTGCAAAGCAGCCTTTGAAGATGGGGTGGGTTTTCAGGCACATCCTAGGGATTTCTGGGTCGGGGTCTACAAGCCCTGGGGAGAGATGGAGATCAGCTGGCATTTGCCCAGCATCTCTTTCACTGGGGTGGCCAACACCCTGGAGAGCTCAGCTTAGTCAGCCTGTCTCACTGACCAGTCAGTCTTTGGAGCCCTAGAGGAGGTACAGGTAACTCCCAGAATAGGTGTCCTGGCTCTGCACTGACAGCTCTGCTCCCCAGACCTGCTGCTTCCAGAAAAGCTGGTCCCAGGGGCCTTCCTGCAGCTTCTGACCCTTCTCCCCTTCAGAGAGGTTTTAGGGAGCTGTGCTTTTAGCTTCCAGAGGCTGAGACAGAGACAAGAGGCCTGGCCTCTGCTGAACCCCAAGAGGGAACAGAAAGCATGCATGCACAGCCAGGGCTGAGACTCTAGGGACTGGAGGCCTGCCCTCCTGTGTGGCTGTAACCAGTTATTTTCCAGGGACACACAGATGGTCGCTGGCACCTTGACTTTTTGCTTAAAAATGTGTGTAAAGGAAAAAGGTTCCAGGAAGGAGGGCAGCATTCACAGGCCAGGCAAGTTGGGGACAATGAGGGAGGTCAGATCTGGGGTTCGGGACTCTGGACTCTGAGGGTCTTGGGCAAGCTCTGGGCCTCTCTGTGGCCTCCTCAGGGGGCTGTTGGACTGGTGGTAGAGGGCCTGCGCACCCTGGAGTTGCAATCCCATAGGCATCAATGATTAACTGGCTCTGCTCTGCTCTGCTGACACTGCCCTGGCCTCCGGAGGGGGCAGTGAGTGAGAGTGGTGTCTCTGCCACCGTAAAGCTGTTTGAATTGTCACTGTTGTAACAGTTTCTGTGCCTTCTTGTAAACAGTGGCCTACAGGGCCGAATGATCCACATGACCAACCAAGCCCTGCCAAAGTTCGGGGAGGGCAGAGGTGACAGCAGCAGGACTCAGTCCTTTGTCTGTCCCTTTCAGAGTTCAGTGAAGGTGACTCAAGTAGAGAGGCATTGTGAACCAGACGACCCCAAGCCTGGGCCCAGGCCTTTCTCAGCAGTCACACAGTTCTCTGAAGGCCTCTTGTGTCAGGCTGTGCACTTCCTGCCCCTGGAATTTGGGTCCTCACAGGCAGAGCTGGGAAGCCGAGCTTTAGGGCAAGGTGGTTCAAGGTTGTGTCCCTGCTCATGCAGCCTGCCCAATGGCTACCAGGTGCCAAGCCTCGTCAGTTGGAGTGATGCCCATGGCTTCTTGGGTGCTGCAGAGCAGCATCCATTGCCTTGCCTGGACCTCCTTCCTGATGGTGGTTCCATATTTTGGTATGGGTGGTCCCATGTGCAAGTTCCTACTCCTAGCAAGCAAGTTTCGAGGAAGCCCAGAGTTCCCGGAAAGGGGTGCTCAGGACCCGGCACTTTTGGGGGACCCTCAGTCAGAAAAGTAATACAACTTATGAAATCAGGTCAGTTGTGAGAGCTGAAATTTATTTAGACTAATAAAAGAAACCAGAACAAATTACAAGTTAAAAAGAATATCATGAAATCCAGAAAAAGATTTTTGCAGGTAACTCCCTGGCCCTCCTTCCTGGCTATTTTGTTCCACACTTTTAATCTTATGGTCTTCTAGACTCTTGTTGCATGACGTTTGCAGAGTCTTGCTGAGACAAAAGTGTATGAGGAGAGTTTGGTCTTCTCTGGCTGGTTTTGCCTGTGCTACTCACACACAAGTGGGGCCCTCAGGGTCTATGTCCCACTGGTGGCTCTTCCTGCCATGCTGCAGTATGCCATTATCCCTGAGAGGAGTTGCCCAACGTCAGTGGCAATCATCTAGCTGTGGAACAGAGGCACCTTGCCTGATGTGAGCATGTCTCATAAGCCTAAACCAAATATATCCCATTCTATCTTCCCATAAGTGAACCTCCAAATCTCCACATACACCCCAGCATACCTGCTATGGGGGTAGCTGGAGTGGAAAGTGGACATTTCGGTTTCCTGTGGCTGCCAAAACAAACTAGTACATGACGAGGGACTGAAAGCCGCAGGAGTCCATGCTGTCCCTCCACTCTGGAGGCAGACATCTTCCTTAGTGTCATGACACTGAAGTAAGGCATCAGCAGAGGGAGGAACCCTCTAGCCTCTTCCACCTTCTGGTGGCTGTCAGTGTCCTTGGCTTGTGGCCTTATCCCTCCCATATGCAAGACAGCATCTCTGTATCTCCAGTCCCTCTCAGTTCCTGGTCACTCGGCCTTCTCTTGTGTGTGTGTGTGTGTGTGTGTGTGTGTGTGTGTTTGTGCGCCCTGGGTCTCCTTCTGCCTCCCTCTTATGAGGACAGGGATGATGTGTTTTGGGGCCCACCTGGAAATTCCAGGATCATCTTTTTTTTTTTTTTTTTTTTTGTGGGACTGGGGTTTGAACTCAGGGCTTTGCATTTGCAAGGCTGGTGCCCTACTGCTTCAGCCATACCTCCAGTCCATTTTTCTCAGGTTATTTTGGAGATGGTGTCTCAAGAACTTTTCCCAAGCTAGCCTCCCAATCTCTGCCTCCCAGCAAAGTAGCAAGATTACAGGTGTGAGCCACTGGTGCCAGGCTTCAGGGTCATCCTTGATATCTATCCATCCCAACACCCTTTATTACATCTGCAAAGACTTTGCCACAAAAGATAACAGGTCTTGGAATTAGGGTGTGGACATTTTTAGTGTCCAGCTTCAGCCCTCCACATTGGGGACAGGCACACTTGGCCCTCCATCTCCATCCTGGGTGCCCTGGATGGCTCTGACCAATGTCCTCGTCACACCTGGAGTGTCTCCGAAGACTGCTGGGGTTGGCAAATGTACAGGGACTGTGGTTTCCACACATGTTTACTGAGCCCTGTCCACGTGATGTTTCTGTAAGCAGCAGGCACCACTTCTGCAAATGTGCATGAGTTGGGGCTTCATGCCAGGCCAGGGAAGTGGCTATTGAGGAGTCATGCAGTTCTCTTCCCCTGGGGTCTCCCTCACTGGTGGGAGAGATGGTGCCATTAACACCCAGTGGCCAATGGGCCTGGGGAGCTGGGGAGGGGCGGGTGGAGATGGGGAGAAGTCCTGAGAAACAGGGCAGGGTGCTGGGGAACACAGCCTGCTAGGCTCCTGGCCCACCACATTGTGTAGAGGATACCATGTGGATCCCCTGAGATTATGGTTCAGTTGTGATGTGATGTGACATGACATAGCTCTGGGAACCAGATACAGTTGTGAAGGGCTGGTAGGCCAGTCAGTAGCTGCCTGCCTGCCACATAAGGGTGATAGTGCTGGGAGTGGAGGAACCAGCAGGGAACCTGGGGCTTGCTGGGGAGCTAGAGTAGTGGGCGTCAATCTGACCACCAGGAAATTCTTCGTGTGGCCAGATATTCAATTGAAGGAGTGAATAGGCCCCTGGCTAGGTGACAGGCTGGATGCTCGCCATTACCTGGGGCAACCAAGGGTGAGCCTGGCACCAAGTCTGGCAGTGCTTCCTCCCTATGAAGTCAATAAGCCTGAGAGCTGCTTAAACCGGATGTGGCAGGGCTGACCTTTCTTCTTGTGTGCTCCCTGGCCCTGTCAGCACCTTCTCAGGTGAGTAGCATGGTGTGAGGAAGGAAGGACTAGCCAGGCCCACTCTAAGCTGTTCTCTACTCCAGGGGCCAGAGATGGCATTCCTCTACTCTGTGCCCCTGACTACACTCTGTGACAGGTAGAATCATGGCTCCCAAAAGTGTCCATATGAGGTCCTCACCCCAGCACCTGTGAGTGGGGTCCTCATGGCAAATGAGCTCAGTGTAAGTGATCAGTGCTCCTGGCTTTGAGATGGAAGGTAACACTGGGCTCACCTGGGCCATTGAGCCCTTCAACAGGATTCCTTTCTTGGCTGGCTAAGGAAGAGGAAGGTGAGAGAGGGGAGAAAGAAGACTGATAGGGCCACTGTCTGGGAGTGAGCCCAGGAGGACACAGGCTCCTCTGCCTTACAGCGTGTGGGACTAAGTTCCACCAGCCGTTTGAGTGGGTCTGCACCCTGGTTCTGCCCCAGAGCACGCAGTGGGGGGTATGTACTGCCTGACTTCTCATCCCAGCCCAGGGAGATGATAAAGGGACTGGTGAAAGCACCACATTTGTGGCAATTTCTGATGCAACAACAGGAGATAGTCCAGCAAGCAGAGTTCAAAGGCCAGAGGATGCCAGGACAACCCCTATTAAGGTCTTACGTGCTCAGTCAGGATGCTTGTCAGGGGACCTTGTTTTCACTGCTGTGTCCTGGTGCTCTGGCATGTGAGGACTTCCCAGACCATGGTAAAGATAAATATGCCCAGAGAGGTTAGTTGACCTGTCCAAGGTCACAAAGCTAGGTCAGGGCAATGGCCAGGACTTCAGTCCTGCACTTTCTGGGAGCATTTGCTGAGTAGATGTTTGTTTTTTTAGGAAACGTGCCTGTGACCTTTCAGGGTGTCCTGAGGACACAGTACTCTTTGTAGTGCTTCCTTCCATGCATGTTTCTGAGCTTCGAGGGCTATAGGCGAGAGGGTAGTGGTGAGCACTCTCCTGTTTGAACACTTACTGTGTGCCAGATCCTCCTGTTTGGGAGGCCAGGGCAGGGAACCTGGCCTTGGCCCCCGAGGAGCCACATACAGTCCATGCCTTCCAGAAGCTAGGGGTCATCAAGGAAGTGAGGGAGTGTGTGAGAAGGGCACTGGGGCCTGGGAATTGGGGAGGAGGGCTTCCTGAGCTGGGCTTTGAAGCACCTGCTGGATGGGAAGTGGGGATGGTGCAGACCTCGCAGGCAGCACCAGCCTTGTGTAGTAGGCATTGGAGATTGGGGAAAGACAAAGGCTGGAGAGGGCCAGGCCCTGTGGTCCTCATTCATTTGGTATAAACACAGGTGTAAACAGAGACAGGACCTGGATGAAGTCTCTGATCAGAAGATTCCTAAGTTTTTTGGTGTCCCACATGGAAGCATCCAGGCAGGACAAGTGGATGCAGTGGAGGAAAAAATGGAGTTTTATTATAGGAAAGGGGGAAGGGGATTACAGTTGTGGTCTCTGCTAGGTGGAATGGAGGCACTGCATACAGGCAAAATAGGGGGCAAATTTTAATTTTAGGTCATTTTTGTATCATCCTTAACTTGGAGGTGGGAAGAAGATTCATATCACTTTCCATCTCCTGTGGCCTTTGGGACAGGGGAGGATCTGGGTGGACTCGTGTGTACACCTGTGTTAACTCTAACTTAAAGGATGTGCAAATAAAATGGGGCTCTCTGGGCTCAGAAGTAGTGGGTAAGAGAGGGGCGAGTAAGGTGCTCTAAATCAGGCTGGGTGGTTGTCAAAAGCCCTGAACTGTCCCTCACATCTAGTCGGCCTCAGCTTCCCTCTGAGGGACAATATTAAAAAAAAAAAGTCTTTTTTGGGAATCGCGAAGGGGTGCTCTGTCTTCGGTATCTACTTCAGAGCTGCCAGGGGCTGGCTGCATGCCCTACCTAGCAGGAATATTGCTCTCCCACCACTGTCCCATGGGACTCAGTCAGTCATCAGATGACATCCGTTGTCTGAATCTTTGTCCAGCTGAAAGATAGTTCATGGGAATCTCGTCTACCTCCAGAGATTGACAGCCTTATTGCATAACAGGTTTAGATACTAAAGGCTTTCATCCTGGAAGAGAGAAATCTGAGTAACTAAAGTTTAGAAGACCTGAACGTAAGCATCGATAGGAACATCGGAAGGGACCCTGCCAGGTGCAATAACCAGGATGTACAATTTTAAATCTTAAACCATGTAAACGACACCCTTTTTTCTAGGAACAAGACAAAGCTATCATTTTTAGCTGTCAGAGGTTCTAATTTTTTATTTTGAAAAGTGACAACCATCAGAGAGTTCATTGTTTATTCTTTTATATATATATATAATATATATACATATATTATATATACGTATGTATTTATACCTATAGCTATTCCTAACCCAAGTAGGAGGAGGATGAGTTGAGTGACCCTTTTTGTACAGACTGCTACTGTAGGGTGGTTATAGTAAGGACTGATTATTTGAGGCAATATTTACATTAGGAGCCAGGTGTAGTACGGGAAGGTGCCTGTACAGTTAGAGGGTAAATAGCAATAGGAGTCAGTTCTATACAGAAAGAAGACTCACAGTGTCTCTGAGCAGAAGCTGAATACCATTACAAAGTCGAATGTAAGCGAGAGTAGACAACTCTATGAGCATGAATTGTTAAAGGACAGACCTGGAGTTGTAGAAATGGTTGTATTGCCTTTGCTGAAACAGAAGACCCTAGCCAAAAACGTGAGTTTGCCTTTCACCAGAAGCCTGGATGGTTTTAATACCAGATAGCACGTGTCAGAACCCGTCTTTTTAAAAACCTCTCAGTTTTGGTTACTTTTAGAGGTCTGGAATAAATGACTCCATTTAGATCCAGAGGACGTTCCCTCTTTTGTGTAGCCTTTTGAAACTGTAGTCCTGTTAAACTGTTTTTTTTTAATTTTGAAATTGTCATGTTGGGGGTACATTGGGACATTTACAGAAGGGTTTACAATATATCGAATACGTCATAGTTGAATTCACCCCTCCATCATTCTTCTTTATCTTCCCCTCCCCTCATTCCTGGAATAGTTTCAGCAGGTCTCATTTTTCTGATTACATATATGTGTACATAGTATTTGCACCATATTCCCCCTCCTACATGCATTCTCCACATCCCTCCCCTCACTGGTATCAACCCCTCAGACAGAACCTGTTCTGCCCTCCTGTTCTCCAGTTTTGTTTAAAAAAAAATGACAGTTTTGTTTTAAACTGTTTTTTTTACCAGTTGTTTTTGAATATTTTGCCCATTAGGCAAGTTGGTCCCTTATTGTCAGGAGTAGCTTTCTCCTGGAAAGTCTGTTCTGGTCCCATGTTGGAGGGGAAATAGCTCAACAGACAGGTCAGATGGAAGGCAGTGCCAATGAGACCTTTCTGGCCAAAAAAAACAGTGACTCTTAGGCTGGGCCTAATTAAGTCTAATTTTGTCTGTTCTATAGAGGATGTACTGGCATTTTTTAAATGTTGTAAAATGTCACCAGTTATAAAATTTTACAAGGAAAGTACAAAACAACCCCAGTACTTAAGAATGTCTGACTTGGTTGACAGATAAGTACTTGTCAGGGTCATTTTCCATGGGCTTGTCTGTAAATGTTTTAGAAGGATCAGAACTGTAATGACAAACTTAAAATAACCATGGCTAACAGTTTAGCAATTAACATAACAGTCTAATTACTTCTATTGTATACAGTATTACTAAATCTCTCTTATTACAATTAGGAAGAAATAAACCAAGCCTTGTATGCACATATGAATAATAAAAGAAAAATGAAAAAAAAATGTATCTCACATACCATTAAAAAAAAAAAAAAGATGGTACATTTTATGTGTACTTTTGCACAATGTATAAAACAAAGAAAATATGCTACTACTTAAACCTAACAAATCTTACTCATGAGGATTCAAAACACAACTTGATTTCTTAATACAATATCTATGTAGTTTCTTGAAATAAAAGAGACAAGGTAAAAAAAAAAAAAAAAACAATTAGGAATATATGCACAAACTTGCAAAAGACTAGGACACCAGCTAAGTACAGTGTCTTTTTACAACTCTATTTTAGGAGGCTTATGTACTTGAAGAACACAAATATACCTAACATATGAAGGAGCCAGTAACAGTTGGCATCATAGTTTAAACCTTGAATTTTGGTTAGGTAAAATAACAGACAGCACTGACAAAATCAAAACCCTGGATTTCCCATCAGTTAGAGGAAGGCAGACTCAGTAATCCCAAATAGCCCCTGTTTTAATGCTCAATTGTATATTTTGGGTACATATAACAATGTTTATCTAGCCAAGACAACAGATGACAGGCCTAAATGGCAGACCTCTTAGTATTTGTCATAAATAGAAATGTCAAAGACCTTATTCAATACAATGTACCTTAGATAAAAGAACCGTAGTTGTTTACTTTATGTAAATACCTTTAGCTTTGTAAATGATTTCACAGCATTTAGTTACACATACATGCACTAGCTGTATTAGAACAACTTAAAAGAATCTTTACTTAGTTTAAACTGTTTCCTCAGTGTTCCTGGAAAAATACCTCAGTTCTTGTGTATGGCAAGAGATTAATTTAGGAAAGATGCAAAGAATGTAGTAAATAATTTCAAATGAATTATGGAGAGATTTTATTCATTGAGTTTGATGAGATTTTCAAAAACTCTTAATGAATATATGTTTGCCAGTAAGCAAAACATCAGCAGAACTATCATATATTGGGCAAAGAGTCAGGCTGATATCAAAAGCAACATGTAACATAAGAAGGATAACAATATAAACAAAGACAATTTGCTGAGAGTTAAAAAAAAAAAAAAAGCATCTTAATACAAACTCTTTGCAACCAGTAAAGAAATAACTTCCAAATTCTAACTATATTAAGATAAGCTTGGCTGATGGAAGCTAGGAGTCAATAATGGGGAAAAAGTTCCTCAGTACAAGAGGAACATCTGGAGCATCTGGTCCAAGCAGTATTAGAAAATCTTTTGGGGAGAATTGAGGAACTATTTTTTTAAAAAAAAGATGCAAGATGACTTTATTGTTTAATGCCATTTATTACATAGGGTTGGGAAGTAAAGCCTGGTTATATTGTGTGTTGGGGCACTTACTTTTACAAAGGCCATCAAAATGAACACCTATGAAGAGTCAAGGAAGTGGTCATGCCCACCCACGGCCCCCTCAGTTTTCTTAAGACCAGAGACTTTTGCTCCCTGTTGTGTGAAATTGTGGGCAGAGAGCTCAGGATTCTGTGACCGTGAGGGAAGAACCAGCAGCCTGTGTGCACACCTGGCCACAGGGTTGTAATCAACTTGCAAACTGAGAAGAATGGGGGAACAAGAAAATTTTCTAAAAAGGTAATAATAATAATAAACCAACAAGATTAATGTTTCAAGTGATAGATACAGAAACAGAGAAAAGGGAACACAATGCCTCTCCCTCACAACCCAGGAGGGGAGTGGGATGACAGCGTGGCCCAGCATCTCCCAGCCACATTTCCTGTGCAGAATACTCTGTGCTGTGAGCTGCTGGTGCATTGAGCAGAGAGATACTGAAGATTAACATGGACCATCTGCTGGGGCATGTGTTCCCTGTAGGCCTTGGAATGAGATGTCTCTCCCAGAGGTAACAGTGGGATGCAGCAACCCTCTGGCACAAGGTCATGTGACCCCAAGCTGTGGGTGGCGCTCAGCTCTGAAGCATTCGGTGGCTGAGAACAACGATGGAAGTGGAGGAAGGTAGAGGCAGTTGGAGAACAAGGAGAAGAAAAGAAGACAGTAGAAATGACGTCTTGAAACAGAGTCTAGCATCTCACCCTCCTACTACTGGCTGGCTCGCCTTAGACTTGTCTCTAATCAGAGACTTCCAAAATTCCTTGCGTCCTACATGGAACCATCCAGGCAGGACAAGTGGATGTAGTTGAGTGAAATAATAGAGTTTTATTACAGGAAAGGGGAAAGGAGATTACAGGTGTGGTCTCTGCTAGGTGAATTTTAAATTTTAGGTAATTTTTATATTATCCTTAACTTGAAGGTGGGGAGAAAACCCTTGTCACTCCCCATCTCCAGTGGCCTTCAGGCTGGGAAGATCTGGGCGCACTCATGCATGCACCTAGGCTAATTCTCAGGTACCCTAAGTCCATGTGGGAGGAAATTCCACTCTAACTTAAAGGATTTGCAGTTGAAATGGAGCTCTCTGGGCTCAGAGGGAAAGGGTAAGGAAGGGGTGAGCAAGGTGCTCTAAATCAGGCTGTATGTTTTTTTAAATCTCCAAGTTTTCCCTAATGTCTAGTCTGCCTCAGGTAGAGTAACAGGCAGAGCACCTGAGGCAGTTTGGGTTAGAGATGTGGAATTGATACGATGAGTGGCTTCTAAAGGTTCTAAGACTCCTCGGCATTTGTGTCCTGGTGAGAAGAGTCCAGGCATCACCCAGAAATGTATTAATGTTTATTGAAAGTGAGGGGAAGTTACCATAGAGAAAGTAGTGATGTTACTGTGCACCCTTTGTTTCAATTGGCCTTTGTAAATTGAAAGGGCGGGAAGAGTCTGGGTGGTCTTTGCAGGATGGGCTAAGGTGATTGGCAGGTTTGATTAACAAGGTCTTTCGTACAACATGGGGCACTCTGCACATACACTTAGGCAAGCTCTCAAGTATTTTAATTACATGTATGAGGTGTGATCAGTATTCATGTTTTAAGCAAGGGGCTTTTACCTGAAGTAATTGAGGCAATTTCCTCAAGGCTTCCTGTCTTACAACTGCAAAGGATTTGCAATTGAAAAGAAATTTACAACTGCAAAGGATAGTATTGGGTTGAGAGAAGGAGTTTAGCATGAAATGTGCTGGGAAAAGCTGTGCCTTATGGCCCCAACCAGTCCTCAGATCTTTATCGCTATCCTGCCTCAGAATCAGTGTTGTCTCCAAGAGAGGAAGCCATGGCTTGCAGAAAGCATAGCTGCCCATCAGTTGGAGAGTCTCAGTCGGCACTGTGGCCCGAACCAGGTCCTTCCCCCTGCCTCTGCCCAGGTCCTGGAACCCAGGAGGGAAAGAAGGGGGCTGTGGCTGCAGGCTCTGACCTCACATTCTGCCTGGACTCTGCTTGCAGTGCTTGTCCCTGGGAGGGGCCTGGCTGCTGTCCTGAAGACACTGCCCATGTTCCATGATGAGGCGTATGCCCGGGCCTGTGGTCTCCCTGAGGACACCCTGATGCTGCCGTGAGTGTGGGCTCCTTTGCGGATCTTGGAAGGTGATGGCTGCTGGTTGTCCTGGGGCAAAGGGGTGGGAAGATCCTGAGATTGGTCAGTGCCCCAGCACTTCCATGGAGCCATTTGCATAAGATATCTCTGACACTTACCACTTTAATGGGGCTTTAGGGCGAACCTACTGCCGCCTTCCTTCCAAATCTGGGTCTGTGCACTAAGATGCACCAAGACCTCTGATTATGGGGCCCATCTTCCTTCCTCTCTTCCTCCCCTTAACCTCCCTGAGCCCGCAGGGAAGGGACAGCCTGTCTAGGGACAGGCTGGCTAACCCTGGTGGCCTCTCCCTTCCCAGCATGGCCATCCTCTGTCTCTTAACATTGGCTCAGCTGTCTGGTGCCCTTCACAGCAGGGAGACTGAGCTGGAGTTGCCTTGCTGTGGCTAATTTCCCTGACTCCTGTGTTCTTTGTCATCCTCCCCCCCCCCCCCCCCCCCCCCCCCGGAGCTAGTATACGAGGTGACACTGCTCAGGAGTGGTCTGTCCATCTCTTAGACACATGATCCCTGTCTCAGGATGTTGAAATCATGTCCATGTACAGAGCCCACTCACAGACACCCCTATGTGGAGGGGCACCAGCTGGGCCAGGGACGAGTGGAGTGGGTTGGGGGCTTTGAGTCGGAAATGGGGAGGAAGGGGATCCATGCTCTGCCTTCTGCAGCCCTGCCAGTTCTGACCAGAGGATCATCTACACAGTGCTGGAGTGCCAGCCCCTCTTGGACTCCAGTGACATGACCATCACTGAGTGGGTTCAGATTGCCCAGATCATAGAGGTAGCCTGGTGGAAGGGCAGAGTGGAGTGTGGGTGGGACTGGAGGACGGAGGCTGGGGCTTGGGGTTATGGGTAGGACTGTGGAGTCCTGAGAGGGGCTGGGGTGTGCTGTGGGGGTGGAGTTATGGTCCATGGGCATGGCTGTGGCACGTGGGTGTGGCCAGAGGGCTGGGTGGGGCTGCAGGGTGGGACTGTGGGTGTGGACAGGGCTGTGGAGCACTGGAAGGGGCTGGAATCTGAGAAGGGCTATAGGGTTGGACAGGCCCACTGGCAGAAGCCCTCTGGGGCAAAAGAGCTGGGAGCTTGTGGTGGAGTGGGCCTGCCGAGCCTGAGATCTGGCAGTATTTGGGAGTGGCAGCCTCCAGAAAGGTCATCAGGCCACACTGTGGTGCAAAGTTCTGGGCCCTTTCCCCCATGCAGACGGATGGTGAGCACTGAGGCCATGTTCACCTTCCTGGTGAGCCAGCTTGGTTTGCTCACACAGTTGGCTTATCCCAGTTAGTGGGACGTGTGGTGACTGGCTAGCCCACCGTGCCTTGGCCACCTCTCTCTACCCCTGTATCCTGAAGTTGCTGTCTTAATGGATCTAGGAACAGAGAATCCTCCCAGCGTCTGGGCGGGTTTGCAGCGTGGGGTGAACTGTCTTAACCTGTGGCCAGAGCTGCCCACTCTGCCAGCTTTTCCTTTCTATTCTCCCCTCATCAGTACATGGCCCAAGTCCAGCCTCAGCTACCCTGGTCGGTCTTCTCACTTTCCTCCCTTCAGAAACCCCCGCTGTCTTGAGTGGAAGGGTTTCCCCTTCCAACCTTTTCCAAACAGTTCTAGTCACACACTTGCCTGGAAGAAAACAGCTCTCCCTCTTCACCCCTACAACTGTCCAGAACAGTGTGTGACCTTGGGCCTGTCCCTGTTCCAGAAATGGATCCTCCACTGGACATCTGTGGCCCGGTCGTGGAGGGCCAGAGCAGTCTCCTGTTTGTGGTGGGCCACACTCACTGGACCGGGTCCCACTACTTTGTTGAGGTCCAGATGATGTCCTGTGGTCCCTGCACATGGCAGGTCACCACACACCCTCACAAAGGCCTTCTCTGGCTGCGACTGTGCCTTGTTTCGCCAGCAGAGGGCACGCCACTCCATGAGGCCTGCTAGCTCCGCTGCAGTTGCTGGAACACCGCCTTTTTTGTTTGTTTTCTTTTCTTTTCTTTTTTGGAGTTTTGGGGTTTGAAGTAAGGACTTCGTGCTTGCTAGGCAGGCGCTCTGCCACTTGAGACACACTCACAGATCTTTTTTGCTTTAACTATTTTTAGATAGGATCTCATAGTTTTGTCTGGGCCAGCCTCAGACTCTGATACTCCTAGCTGGGGAGACAGGTATGCACAACCATGCCTAGCTTATTAGTTGAGATGAGGGTCTCTAGAACTTTTTGCCCCAGCTACCCTCGAACTGCAATCCTCTTCATCACTGCCTCCTGAGTAGCTGGGATTACAGGTATGAGCTACTGTACCTGGCCCCTTCCTTCCTCCCTCCCTCCTTCCTCTTCTTTCCTCCCTCTTCCTTTCTTTCATTCCTCCCTCTCTCCTTCCCTTCCTCCCTCCCTTCCTTCTTTCCTTTCTTCATTTCTCTCTCTTTTTTTTTTTTTTTGAGGCAGGGTCTCACTGTGTAGCCCAGGCTGGATTTAAAACTCTCCATCCTCTTGCTTCAGCCTCCTGATTACAGGCATGAGCCATGGTGTCTGGCTTGACCAGCCATCTTTTAATGGGCCAGGAGGACCTGGTGTAGTATGAGACACCTTGGCTCTAAGAGCTGTGCCATTGGCAGCCACAGCCTGGGCCAGCTGCCCTGTAGGAGGTGGGAGGGTGTCCCTGCACTGCCAGTTCACTCCTGACCGGCATGCTTAGGAGGGCTTCTGCCTTTTGCTGTGCCTAGAAACTCCTCCCCCCACATTTGCCCATCAGTTCCTGCCCCCCCTGCCTATGTCTACTTTCTGGGCAGTATACCAGACCACCTGCTGCCTTCCAGCAATGACTGGGCCTTGTGTTGGTCATGTATGTTTGCGTTGACCCTCCCCCTGGACAGTGAGGCTCTCTTTCACAGCCCTCTCCACCCCTGGTTGCCCTGGAGACAGTGAGTCCTTATCCATAGGCTCTCTGGAGCACTGAGCCAAGTTCCAACGGAGTCCCCAGGCTGATGATTCCTGTTTGAGGAGGCACTGGCTAGAATTCTGAAGGCCATTCCTAGCAGAGTGTCCAGAGCCCATGGGACCACATTCTCTCAGGCTCTGAGGGGGGCCATAAGGATGTGGGGCACTGGCCTTCCACGCTAGGCAGCAGCTGGCCTTCCAGAGAGCGTTGCTGGTCTTGCAGGAGTAGATCACATGGCGCCTTCCTGAGACCCTCCACCGGCATCTGGGTCCTCTCCTTTCTTTCCTTGTGGAAAAGGGGATTGGCTGCTGCCCTCACCCCCACCCCCAGCCATCAGGTCCCAGGAGGAAGCCCATGGTGGGAAGGGCCTGGCCTGCCTTGAGCTCACCCCCTCCCACAGAGACACTACGAACAGTACCAGGGCTTTGTGATCATCCACGGCACTGACACCATGGCCTTTGCAGCCTCTGTGCTCTCCTTTGTGCTGGAAAACCTACGGAAACCTGTCATTCTCACTGGTGCTCAGGTAACCGGGGGCCCTCAGGAGTCAAGGGCAGACCAGAGCTGCTTGCTCAGGGTAGCAGCTACCTAGGGGGTGGCTCCTGCTGTGCACTGCCAGGTCACTCCTGCTGAACTGTCTGGGGCCCGTTCTGACCAGTCTCTGCCTGCTGTGGTCTTGTCCAACTAGAGGCCTTAGGAGCACCCAGAGCCACAGGAGGCATTCTTTCCTCTTCTCTTTAATGGACTCTCACATCTGCTGTCACTGAAACCACTTAGCCACACACAGAGCAGGTGTCGGGGGGCCTGGGGAGACCTCTGTCATTTCTTCCCACCATGGTTCCCACTGATGCTATCCCTGGGGGCCTAACCTAATACATTCAAAGCCAAGGTCAGTGGAATGTTCTAGAAAACTGCTGTATTTGAGGGGAGGAGACAGAGGAAGTCTGGACCCCCATTGGGACCTGCTAGGGGCTGACTTTGGGTCCCTGTTGCCTGAGAGTGGCTTCACAAGAGCAAATGCCAGTGGCCATTGGGCCAGTCATACCCAAGCCATTCAGGGTCTTCTCTACAGAGCAGAGGCTGAGGTCTGTGCCTAAGAAGCCAATACTTGTCCCTTTGCACAGAACCCAATGGGAGATCCAGGGAGGTCCCCTTGCCAGGGCTGCTGGTGTTCTTGGGAGTGGTGGCTAGGCTGTCCCTGACTTAGTCTCCCTGGTTGCCCAGAGGGTCTCATGGAGTGATGGCCTCACTCAGGGAAGACCTATGATGCAGCAACCTTATCCCTGTTATACCTAAGAGGAAACAGGCCCTCAGGGTGATCCTGCAGCCACTCACCATGTGAGGAGCCTGCCTCCAGAGACCCTACACTGGCTCCCCTTCTGTCCTCACAACAGCCCCACCCGCCTGCACTCTTCTAGTAGGGTGCTGAGGAGCTGGGCGCTGCTTGGTCACGCTAGAGCACTGTCCACTACAGAAATAGGCAGCAGAAGGACTGGCCATGCTGTACCTGGCCTCCTTCGGGAAGCCTCTTTCCACTGTAGCCCATCCAGCCAATCCCTTTGGCACCCTGCCTGGCTCACAGATCCCGGGGTAGTGATGGAGCTGCAGTGCCCTTGGGGCTGGGCAGCCACATGGGCCTGGCTGCCCACTGGGCACCAATTTGTGGGAGAACAAGGTAGGTAGGCTGAGGCTCCAGGTACAAGCTGGCGTCCTCACCAGGAACTGTTGGTGGCCTTGGAAGTGGGCTGACTTGCCCCTCCCCCCACAGTCCACTCTTCAGCCCAAGTCTGTCCCAGCCATTCTCTATCCTTGGGCCTAAGGGCTTTCCCTGGAGAGGGGAGTCTGGCCCTGCCCTGGTCCCAGCCCTCTCCCTGTGGTCTCTCCCCAGGTACCCATCCATGCACTGTGGAATGACGGTCGTGACAACCTACTGGGTGCCCTTCTTATGGCTGGCCAGTATGTCATCCCTGAGGTACCTGGCCTGGCCTGGTGTGGGGGGTTGCCACAAAGGAGAGTGGGATAGTGGGTGCTACATCCTGGTGTGTCCAAGAGCCCAGAGGAGGGGCTGGTGCCTGTGGCACTTAGTGGGACCCACAGGCCAGGGGTTGGGTCCATCTTTAAAGTTTTGTCCCTTGCCTTCCAAGTAGCACCGTGGTGGAAAACCTCTAGAGAAACTGATAAAGCAGAGGTAACAAAGCCGCCCAGCCTCAGTCCTAGACAGCACTGTTGGCAGCATAGAGTGTGTGTGTCCCCATTTTATATTCTGTAAACCTAACACTTGGTTTGTAGATTTGCGTGTAAGTAAGTTCCCATGAAAATAGACTGCACCCAATGTAAGTTTGAGGCTTTTTACCTTTCCTGGTCACATCACTCACTCCCTGTCACACCTAGCATCACGGATTGCCTGGTGTTACAGGAAGACCTTAAAACCTCTTGTCCTTCACAGGCTGGTCTGGGAGCCTGTTTTGTCTTCAGTGGTTCCCTCCTGGGCAGGCAGGATCAGGGTTAGGGCGGTAGTCTCAGGCCCCATCTTCTGGCCAAATCTTATCCAGCCATCTTTAGGGGACAGCTCTTAAGCAGCTCGGAGGTGGGGGTGCTCCTCGCACCCCGGTTCACTGAGGGGAGGTTTCTGCAATCACCCATCTCTCTGTGCCTCTGGGCAGAGTTCTCGGAGGTAAGGCAGCGGAGAAGAGGCAGAGGCAGTGTGATGTTCGCCCTGCGGCCAGCTGCCCGCTCAGCTGTGCCAAGGCTCCCCAGGCCTGGCAGGCTTGGGGTCTGCCATGGGTCAGGGGGCAGGGCAGGGAGGTGCCTGAGAGGAGCAGCTATCTGCAGAGATCTTGGAGGGTCTCTGCTTGCAGGTCACCTGCCTGTGGGTGCAGGTTCAAGATGGCCCCCTGGGTCTGGGTGTTTCCCATGATGGCATTGGAGGAGGAAGCTGGAGGGCATCATGGGACCCATCTCTGAGCGCCTGTCCTTCCCTCTCCAGGTCTGCCTATTCTTCCAGAATCAGCTATTTCGGGGCAACCGGGCAACCAAGGTGGACGCCCGGAAGTTTGCAGCTTTCTGCTCCCCCAACCTACCCGCCCTGGCCACTGTGGGTGCGGATATCACAAGTAAGCTGATCTAAGAGCAGGGTTTCTGGCTGTGGGTGAGAAGGAGGCCTGGGGAGAAGGGAAAAGTGTGGCATGGAGGCAGAAGGCCTCAGCAGACCACCGCTGAGGGGTCTTGAGGCTCAGGGCTTTGGGGGATCTGCCTCGTGTGTCTCGTGTCACCATGTGTCCTGCCCATCTCATAGCCTCAAGCCAATGTGTCCATGGCTCTGCCACACATTCCTTTGGGGTACAGACTCCTGTGGTACAACCAGGTGCTCCAAGGAGTGCTTCTGTCCTCTGGGTCTGTGGGCAGCCCAGACAAATTCATAGGCCAACAGATATCTGCAGCTGGTCCTGTGTCCTGAGGCTTCCTGGGGGGATGCTTGGCCCATCTTTCCCTATCCTAGCTGTAGAGTGGCCTCTGAGTTCAGTGCCTTACCAGCCTTGCCAGAGACTCAGGGCCACCCTAATGGTTCACTCTAGGCCCACCATCTTTCCACTGGGACAGCCACTCTCCTGAGGGGGCCTCTGCCATCCTTGACTCAGGGCCAGCTGTCTCCTGGTCTCTCCCTGGCTCCTGCTCATTCCAGGTCTATGGTGGGTCTGACCACCTGGGGCAGATGAGGCATCTACTCCTTTGTAAGATAGACTCTCCAAGTGACCTGCTACCTGCTTGGCCTCTGCTTCCTACGGGTAGCCCAAAACCTGCCCAGTATCTTGTTGCTTCCCAACTGAGGTTGGGATCCTGGGGCTACGTGGACCCAAGTGCTGGGGCCTCTGTCCTCAAGGACAGAGAAGGCTCCAGCAGAGCTGGGCTTCCTTTGGGGGCATTTTGGGGCCTTGACATCGTGCCAGGGCTGGGCTTCTCTTGTACATGCTGGGGTGGGGCTGCTTGTCTACAACCAAAGTGGCAGTTCTCGTCTGACCGCGTGACTGAAGCTTCCCAGCCCTTTGGGAGGCCCCTTGTTTACACCATGCTTCTGCCTGGGCCAAGGTAGACCCTGTGGATCAGACACAGGGTGCTTCTCAGGCCCAGAGGGGCCTATTCTTGGGAATCTCCTGGTGTAGCAGGCGCTGCCCTGCTGCCCAATTTAGGGAGAAACAGATACCCCAGTGAGGGAGATGGGATGTGGGCAGCCAGTGCCTTGATCAGGGTGGTGGCTTCCTTTAAGGTCCCCAGAGTCACAGGCAGGAGCTCCAAGACCTTAGCCCTGAGCCCCAACTACTCTGTGGGAGCTCTCCCCTATGTCCCTTTTCCCCCACTTCCCCTCACTGCTCACCTGAGCACCTTCCAAGGAGGGTGAGGTATAAACTCACCAAGTATGTCTAATGTGTGTGCTGCATACCTGGCATTCCCAGGGCCTTAGGGGTCCACTTGCTGCGCCCTGAGGGCTGAAGCAATTGGAGGGCTGCTGGTGGGGGCCTGGCTCTTTTCCCATGCTGGGTGGTGGCACTAGGCTCCTGCAGTCCAGGAAGGCGGAGCAGTGGAGGTGTGGACACCGCCCTGCAGCTCTGGCTCCCTGGAGACTGAGTCACACCTCATCTGAGCTCAGCACTGGAGTGTCTGCTAGGGGTGGAGAGGCCTTCATCTGGATCCTAGGGCCTCTGCCATGCCCAGGATGCACAAGCCGCTTCCCTACCAAGAGCTGAGGCTCCCTCTACCCCAGCCCCACCGAACTCCCTAGCCCCTGACCCACGATCCCATCTGTAACATATGCTGGTGTGGGAACCTGTGTCCCACCTGCCCCACTCATGTTAGGCTGCCTGGCCGGTTCTGACACCCCGTGTTGAGAAAGCAGGCTCTGCCCAGGGTGGGGCTGCTGGGGGCCCTCGGGAGGGGCACGGGGAGTTGAACAAGGGTCAGCATGTGCTTGCCCACCCTTGTACTAGTGGAGACCTCAGATGAGGGCCTCCCACGAACTCTCACTAGCTCTTTAATTACCATCTGGGAAGCGGGGAGTGGGGAGTCAGAGCAACCACCTGAGGTGACAGACAGGGCTTGGCACCCTGGAGGCTTCCAGTCAGTCTGCTCTGATCTGAGGTAAAGACACAGCAGGTGGAGAGAGCCAGACCCTGCCCCTTTCTGTGTGTCTCAAGCCCCCAGCTCTGTTTCTGTGAAGAATGACATTGGGATTTTGATGAGATTAGCATTGAATCTGTAGAATGTTTTGGTAGGATAACCATTTTTACAACATCAATTCTGTCAATCCATGAACATGGAAAATCTTTCTGTCTTTGCTGCCCACCTGCTGGAGCCTGCCTAGCCCACCCCTGTGCCAGAGCCACTCAGCCCACAGGAAAATAGATCTGGAAGAGGGGACATTGCTGTGGCCAGGGGTCAGGCCACTCAGGCTCAGTGGGCCTTGCTGAGGGAGCTCAGAGCCAGCACCCTGCTCTGTATGCTGTGACGCCACCTCCCTCCCAGAAATCCCAAGGCCACCCAGACCTGAGGTTGGGTCCCACATATTTGGTTCCCTGCTTAGTTCCCTGGCTATAGACCACAGGCTATAGACTGTGTCCTTCCTGGGCAGTGCTGCCCTCCTCTCTCTGTCCCCTGGATCCAGATCCCCAGGGGAAGACTTGGGGATTCTAAGAAGTTGCTTCCCTGGCTCCACGTGAGGGATGGCCATGGGATGGCCTTTGTCCCTGTACAGTCCCACTCTACACACCCCTGCCCCCCACATTCTGCCTTACCTGTCTGCCTAGCCTAGGTGACAAGGACATCTCCAACTGCCCTTGTGTGGGCTGACAAATGCTGTGACTGGTTCCCCTCATGTCCCCCAGTGCCCCACCTCTGCCCCAGACTGTTCCCTTGTTCATTATCACATATGAATTGCTCCAGCAGACATGGTAGGCCACATGGGTTTACATCCCCCTGTGGGGTCTGGAGGAAGAACCCTGGAGGAGGGTCTTAGAGTCTAAGTTTTTTTCCTGGCACTGTGCATAGCACCTCAGGCAAGATCCTTTCCCTCCCTGGGACTCAGTTTCCCTGGGCTGAGCTGGAGGGTCCTTCTGGTGACATATAATATAGGGAGCGTCCCCAGTGTCCCACCTGTGTTGGGCTGGAGGCTGCCGTGTGTGGAGGGCTCACAAGGTTCCAGGTCGGCTTGCTGCCCACCCATGGCTGATTGCAGTGGACTTCAGACCTGTGGATGGGCTGGCCCTCTGGTAGGTCCTCTGCATGGCTGGGCCCAAGGGGGGCTGACCCCAAATACCTGCCCCTCCGCACTTTCCCCAGGACCCAGATTTCCCCCTCACTCACCTTGGGTGTGGGAGAGGTGATGGGCACTACTAGGCCTTTAGGATTTGGATGGGAATTGGATCAAGCCTTTCTTTCCTCAAGTTGAGGATTCAGAACATTCATTCATTCATTCATTTGATGGGCAGTAGGCACATTAGGTGCCCAGCTCTGCCCAGACTTCCCCTGGGACTTGACATGCAGACTGCTTGACTCAAAGCTGTGCATGTCAGTTGCTGCTCCAGCCTTTGCTTGTGTCAGTCTCTCTACTTGGAATGCTGTTCCCTTCCCTGAACGCTCCTTTGCAGCCCACAAGGCTCAGCCAGGTCTGCTTCTGAGAGTCCTACTCGCCCTCACTCACCATCCCTGATCCCTAACCCCAACCCCATCAGCCTTGTCACATGCAAAACCACTGATTGGCCATCAATCTTTCTTTCGTACCTCCTCCAGGGTCCTGGCCCTGCTACAGAGCCTGACACAGGCCTAAGGGAGCCCAAGGTGGGAAGATTTGGCTCCTGGGGAAAGGCAGGACAGGAGAGTGGGCATGAGAGACTTGGGTTAAGAAAACAGAGGGTGGCAGGCCATCCCCACATTCTGACCTTCTGTCCTCAGTCAACAGGGAGCTTGTGCGGAAGGTGGGTGGGAAGGACCCACTGGCAGTACACAGCTGCATGGAGCGTGATGTGGGGCTTCTGCGCCTTTATCCCGGGATTCCTGCTTCTCTGGTAGGCACTGCTCACTCTGCACCTGCTGCCCCTACAGCGCCCTCTGTGGCTCCCATGCCTCCATACTCAGGGCTCTTGAGTGTGCCCAAAACGCTCCCACAGCCCCATGGCTCCCCAGTGCTGCCTTCCCGCTTCCATTTGCTCTAGGCCTTTCTCAGGCCCATTCATCCAAAAAATGACAAGCCAGCAATGGAGAGCACCTCTCATCCTCACAGCCAGGTATGGCCTGAACGAAGGGCCATGAAGCTGTGCACCCTCACTGCCACCTAAGCTGAGGCTTTGGAGCCCACTTACCTTATGTGCTGAGGGTTTGTCTGTGTGGACACCAGAAAATGCTGGTGGACTCCTGGGGGTGCTGCCCGATGATTTCTCCAAAGCTGATCTAGAGTGGCTCCAGAACTCTTCTTCTCTTCCTCCTCTTTTCTTTTCCCTTTCCTTCCCTTGTTTCCCCCTCTTCTTCCCTCTCCTCCCCTCCTCTCCTCTCCTCTTTCTTTAGACAGGATCTTGCTATGCAGCCCAGGCTGGCCTCAAACTCAAGATCCTCCCTGCCTCAGCCTCCTAAATACTGTGACTCTGTTCTTTTTTTGTCACTGCTTTTTGATGGTCCTTTTTTTTCTTCCTGCTATCAACTGCTCAGCTGCCAGCTATTCCTGCAGTGGTAGAGGTGTCTGTCTTCCCTGTTTCTGAGATGCTGACTGGAACCAAGGCCTTATCCTCTGTCATCTGAGTAGAGCTTTCCAGCTTGGTGGAGATGTGGGCAGGGCTGGTGCCCAGCTTAAGTGGTCCCAGAAAGCACTGTGTGCATGTTAGCATAGCATCAGTTCCCCTAGTTCAGCTCACTAGAGCACCCTGTTGAATACCCGGCAGGACAGAGCACCTGGGTCTGGTGACAGCCCTATCCGGCCCTAACTGTACTTCCCTACATATTTCCACAGTGTTGGGAGTCCTGCCAATTTGGCCCACACTCTGTGGACAAGTGAGGGCAATGTAGTCTGGTCAGCCCCCACTCCCCAGCTCCCCCCATCACCTGTAGCTGCACACAGGTCTTTTCAGAGCCCAGCCACCCTGGGAGTGAAGTGGGTGCTTGGCTGCTGACAATTCAGGCTCTTCTGGGCCTACACTGGGAAGACACAGGGCAGGCCCTTTTGGTTCCAGCTGCTGGCATAAGAAATAGAGGTGGTTACCATTCTGCCCTGCCCCACCACCCACCACAGGTTCGGGCCTTTCTGCAGCCCCCCCTGAAAGGTGTGGTCATGGAGACCTTTGGTTCAGGGAATGGGCCTACCAAGCCAGACCTGCTGCAGGAGCTGCGGGTGGCGGCCAAGCGCGGCCTGATCATTGTCAACTGTACCCACTGCCTTCAGGGGGCTGTGACTTCAGACTACGCATCTGGCATGGTAGGAGTGGGAAACAGAGGCCTGGGGAGGGAGGACACACCTGGGGGATAATGGGTGGGCCAGGCTTTGCTTCACACCTTGTATGCGTGGGATGGAGCAAAGAAGCCCATGTGGGGGCCAGGTTGAGCTGCTCGTTCTGCCCTGTGTGGACCTTCTCAGGCTATGGCGGGAGCTGGCATCATCTCAGGCTTTGACATGACATCAGAGGCTGCTCTGGCCAAGCTGTCATATGTGTTGGGCCATGCCGGGTTGAGCCTGGAGGACAGGAAGAAGGTATGTGCAATCATGGGGCTGTGGCACAGACTGAAGAACATGTTTGTGCACATGCATGTCTTCTGGCTCCTGAGAGCCTATCTGGGAGACTCAGGAAGAGTGGGGGTGCTGCTTAGGATGGGGCAGGGATGAAGGCGCCCTGTGGGAGGAAAGAGCCATGTGCAGCCTAGCCCTTGCCCAACCCCCTGTTCAAGCTCACCCTCTTCTTGCCCTTCTGGGGAGCCTCCGGTCGTGTAGGTGGAGACTCCCACACTGCTTCTGGACACCCTCTCCTGCTTCCCCATTCCTAAGTGGGCCTCAGACACAGCTGGCCCCAGGCCCATAAGATGCCAGTTTGTAGGGTGGAGGGCAAGGCTGATCTTGTGTGGGAACTGGCCTCAGTCACACTCAGTCCCACGGATGAATGGAGCATGAGGATAGGGTTCCAGGCCAGAGGCAGCCCTCCCCCATGCCCTGCCCCTCTCAGCTGCTCTGGATTCCTGGCTGAGCCTGCTGGCCTGTGTGTCCTTCTTTTCCAGCTCCTGGTCAAGGACCTTCGAGGGGAGATGACATTGCCAATGGCAGCTGATCGTCAGTCCTCACTGCAGGATAGCATACTGGGCCGCAGGGTGGCCTGGCTTCTCAGTCTCGGTGGTAGCCAGGTACTGCCTGAGGTGGGCAGGCGTGATGGGGGCTCAGGAGGCAGTCAGGGGCCTTGCATCCCCATGGGCTGTGCCAGGCATCAGCCACTGTAGCTGTCATTCCAGCACAGGAGCTGAAACAGCTGTTTGCAACGGCCCAGGAAGAGGGCATGGGGTCCATTGTGGGGAGGACTTGGAGGGTCCACAGAACAGGATAGGAGCAGAAACTATATAGCTTCTGGTGGTGCATGGCAGTGCTGGCCTGAAGGCAGGGTTGCCTTACAGCTGGGTTGCACCTAAGCAAGGCAGAGACAGTGCTTGTCCTGGATGCTAAAGGAAAGGGGGTCTGTCAGACTCTGAGCCAGAAAGTTCCAGGTCCCACACTTGTATCTGGGGTTGTGGTCCAGCCTGAGTCTCCTCCCCCTTCATGATCAGATAGCTACAACCAGGAGGGGGAGGGGCAGCTGAGGACCCCACAACACACCCACCTGGCCTCTGGGCCAAGCATCCAGGCCTGGTGCCAGAGTCCGGCAGGTGGCAGCGCCCTGCTTCTGAACTGCCTCAGTCCATGGGCCTTCTGGGCCTCCTTTCCCTCTGCTGAATGTCTTGAGCCAAGGTGGGGCTAACTGCTACTTGCTGAGGTGGGCAGTGGTCAGATGAAAGGGACTGGGTGTGTGGCCTGTTATTAGGGTGGCTGTTTGGGGCTCCTAATGCCTCTTGGGGACACAGCCAGCCAGTAGCAGCTTTGTGATCAGGCTGGGCCATGGGTGCTGAATGGGGTGGCACCTTTGGGGCCTTCTGGTGCCTTGGGGAGCCCTGGGCAACTGGAAGCTCAGGCAAGTGGCCCTTCCAGGTGCATTCAGATGTGTGAAGTAGGGTCTTCTTGCGGGGGGTGGGGGGGAAGGGGAGGGTTCCCTCGAGGGCTGCTCCCTCGAGGGCTGTCAGGGTTCTATCCCTGTCAGGAGAGGGGACAGGTGAGGACATGGATCTTGGAGGGTGGTGGCAGGTCCTAGACACATGACTGGTGAGGCGGTGTCCCAACCTTCCTTTGTTCCAAGGGCATGGGGACCAGGTGAACTTCTGGGCAGGGCTGTGAGGTTTGAGCCCCAGGCTTTCCATGTGGTGATGCTGGCTCTTTCTCTGTGTGGTGGGATTTCCCTACCCCACTGAGTGTGGAGGCAGGGTTCACATGGTACAGGGACCACCGGCTCTGCTCACTGAGGATCCTAGAACAAGGCAGGAGCCCAAGATGCCACCCCCTTCACCTAGGAAGCTGATGCTGTGCGGGCCTCCCTGACGCCCAGTCTGGCCCTTGCTGCAGCCCACACTGGTGACTTAGAGGCTCTGCAGGTTCTTATGGAGCTGGTGAGCCTCCCCCACCTTGGGACCAGGCGGGAGTGCTACCTACTGTGGGCAGAACACCATCCATCAGGGCATCACTGATCCCACCAAGCCCGTGTCTGCCATGATCCCGTGGCCCAGGGGGGCAGGCACAGTGGCTACGGGGACCCCACCTTCATGGGCACACCCCACCCTCCCCATCCCTTCCCAGTGACGTGCCAGGCCCCGATATACAGGCGTGTGCCCTAATGTCACCTCAGGGCAGTGACTTGAGTCTGCAGGATCCTATTGGTCAAACACCATTGCATCTGGCTGCGAGGAGGGGCCACACAGGGTTGGTCACCATGCTGCTGCGGAGAGGTGTGGACGTGAATTCCCGTGATGAGGATGGCCATAGCCCACTGCTGCTGGCTGTGAGGGGCAGGTAGTGCCTGGGACCTGGTTGCAGAACTGGATGTGTGGGTGGGGGCGGGGGCTGGACAGAGGATACCTACTTGGTTTGAGCAAAGGCCCTGTGTGCCTCTTCTCATTTGTGCCCTCCATTGCCTGTGGACCCAGAGGCAGCACACTGAATGTGATCTAGTGAGACGGACCTGTCTGACAGGGCCATCTCGACTGTCTGAAGCTCCTGACCCAGCTTTTCCCTGGGATTTCTCCCTAGGGGCACATGGCCTGCAGGCCCTGGGTTATTGAGAGTGCTTTTGTGAGTCTTCCAAGGGAGACCTTGGTGTCTGAGCCCAGGATCGCTGACTGTGGTGTAGAGTCTTGGCCCCTCCGCAGCCAAGAGTGCTAGTGGGGGTGAGGACATTGAGCCTTCTGTCTAGGGGCTGCAGGGTGACCCTTGCACCCCTGGGGTGATCTGGGCTGGAGTTCTGACTGGGCGCCCATGGGCGTGGGTGGGTGGAGACAGATTAACTCACCAGTCCTGCCTAGCTGTCACCACACTCCAACACCAGTCCCGTCTTGTTGCAGCACCTGAGTGGCTGGGGGCTTTGCAGTAGGTGGGGAGGGCAGGCCTCCATTCATACTCCTCCAAAGTTACATAAAAGTGGGGTGCCATGTAGTTTAGGGTATCCCCACACTTAGCAGAGGAATAGAACACAGCAACTGTGGTGCAAGAGTTGGGTGACCCTTCTTGCACTTTGCTGTTCAGCCTCAGACCTCACACTATGTTCCTTGGCATTGCTTGAGCCCCCGCTCCATCTCACCCCAGCAGGCCACTTCCCCTCCAGGCTCGATTCAGCAAAGCTGCCTCCAGAAACGGCTCTGGCTCCCGTCATGGTGTTCTGGGCCAGGCAGACCCCAAGTTTACGTTTGTCTGTGGGGCCTCATCCCCCCACCCCATACCCAAGAGCAGAATCAGGGCATAACTGACTCAGTTGCCCTAGAGCCAGGACAACTCTCTCCTCCTGCCAGGGAGGTCAAGTGTTCAGAGCACACTGGGGCTGGCTGTCCTCCAGGGCACCATCCCCCAAGGATAGGCTGGGGAGACCATGGGGCACACTATTTGGATGGAGGACAAACAGTGGACAACATCCACTGTTTGGATGTTGACCCTAGATGCAGACCCTAGATGTCCTGAGAAGGTGCCCCCAACAAATGAATCATGAGCCTTAAAGATGGCTCCACCTGGCCTGGGCAAGGGATTGGGGAGCAGCCGTTGTCTAGGGCCAGGGCTGTGGGATCCCAGGCAGGCAGGTCCTGGTCCCTGTGCACAGGACATGAGAGCAGAGGGAGCCGTGTGCCAGCCTGGTGGGGCCAACGGTCAGCATGCTGTTTTTCATGATAGGCATCAGGGTGTCATTGGACTGCTGCGTGAAGCTGGGGCCTGCCTGTCTTCCCAGGAGCTGGAGGATGCTGGGACGGAGCTGTGCAGGTGAGGGCAGCCAGGGCACCTGTGGGCTCAGGGTTCCAGGTCAGCCAGGATATGGGGCTGAGCAGGGAAAGCCCATGCTCCAGCACTGATGGGCAGAGGTATCTGACCCAGGCCATATTCTGGGGGTTGTTCCCAACTGAGAGAATAGTCGTGTGTGTGTGTGTGTGTGTGTGTGTGTGTGTTGCCTGTAATCTTAGCTACTCAGGAGGCAGAGATCCAGAGGATCCAGGTTCCAGGCCAGCCTGGGGAAAAAAGTTGGTGAGATCCCATCTCAAGCAATAAAAAGCTGGGAACGGTGCTGTGTGCAAGTCATCCCAGCTATCAGACCAGGCTGTCCTGGTCCATAAAGCAAGAGCCAATTTGAAAAACAGCTGAAGCAAAAAGGGCTGGGAGTGTGGCTCAAGTAGGAGAGTACCTGCCTGGCAAGCCCAAGGTCCTGAGTTCAAACTCCAGTACCTGCCAAGGAAGAGAAGGGAGGGAGGGAGAGAGACAGACAGACAGACAACCTGGGCTGGAGGTGCAGGGTGGTAGCTGATGCTGTAGACACTGTGGGTGTGTCCCCATATGTCAGGAAGCCCCCAAACTTAGAGGCCCCCAGCACTAAGTGTAAGGTCAGGTGGAGAGGCACACTGGCCCCAGATTCAGCCCCCTGCACTGGCCTACAGTGCACCAGGGGAACAAGTGCTGCTTGCCAATCCTCACCGCTCCCACTCCGTTTGCCTTTCTCAGTAATGGAGGGGTGAATGAGAGGTTAGTTAACAGAGGTGAGGTGGGAGTGAGGTGGGGGGCAATGAGAGGGCTGAAGCCGATGTTGGCTGTTGGCTTTGAAGGGACTTCTGGGGTGACTTGGTCCAGGGCTGCACCGTAGGGGAAACTGAGGCAGTAAACAGGTCCTATGGAACTGGGGCAGAACCATCATTAGGGACTCTGCCAACCTGAGCTGCTTGGCTGGATGGGGTGGGGCTGGGGCCTCCACATCCAAGGAGTGAGGTGTGGGTGCAGCCTCTTCTTTAGGTAGCCCTGTGTGGGAGGCGTAGGTGCCGGTCCAGGAGGACTAGCCATGCCATCTGGTGTGATTCACAACAGAAATTACCCAGCGCCACTGTGGTGCTGCTGTGGATGCTTCCTGATAGGAGTGGAGTCACTTGAGACCCTCTTGGGGGGGGGCCCTCCCTCCCTGGACCCCCAGCTCACCTGGAGTGGGCCCTACCTCTGCCTGGTCCCAGCTTCTCCCCAGCCCAGCTCCCAGAGTGGTAAGAGGGCTTCTCTTGGGAGCAGTGGAGGGTGAGAATGCTGGCCAGGGTTCTGGGAACCTTGTCCAACCCCCACCCCATGTAGTCTGCTGGGGTTCAGGCACCTCCCAAGTCTCCCTTCTGGAGCCACTGTGCCACCCCAGACTCTCCTCATGACTCCTGAACCCCGCCCCAGCCCAGTGAGGGCTTGTGTTGTGAAATATGAAACTGGTGGAGGGTGTGTGCATGCTCACTTGTGCACTTGTGTGCGTGTGCGAGTGTGTGCACCCTTGACCTGAGTCACAGTCACACCCACTGTGAAACCAGACTCCAGGCCGCCTGGCCTGAGACTCCTGCCCTAGGGCTGGGTTCTGCTGGGTCAGCTGTTTGGGGCTGGCTTGGAAAAAGTGCCCAGGGCATCAGGAGGGGCAGGCAGATAGGCAGGTGGGCAGATGGACAGGTGTCCAGAAGGCCCTGACAGCTCCCTCTCTACGCTTGCAGGCTGGCATTCAGGGCAGACAGTGAAGGCCTGCAGGCTTGGTGGCAGGCGGGAGCTGACCTGGGGCAGCAAGGCTATGATGGGCGCAGTGCCTTGCATGTTGTGAGTAGCCCACCTCCTGTGCCTTCTCGGGAGGCGTCCACCTCCTGAAGGTGAACAGCCACCCTGACTGTTCCCCCCAGTTCTCCCTTCTCTGCCCCCTCCCAGATACCCACCTCCCAAGAAGCAGGATCCCCAGCCCTTCTGGGGGAACAGCAGCCCATGGGTTGTCTTTCCCCCTCTTTTCCTCTCCAAGGCCCCTCTGGGCTTGGAGCTGTGGGGATGCTAAGAATGGGGGAGCCCCAGGGGTCCCTGTGGGGGGGGCAAGGAGTGCTGGTGGGTGGGGCCTTTGAGATTTTTGAGGTGCTGCTGGGCCCTGAGGCAGCGTTTTGTCTCCCCTTCAGGCGGAAGCAACTGGAAACCTGGAGGTGGTGGCCCTTTTGCAGAGGCTTGGCATCCAGGCCCCGGGCCCTGTAAGAACCCCCCGGACTGGGCTGATGTCCCTTTAGCAAGCTCCCATTGGCCTGTGGTGGAGCCTGGCCCTGTAATGTCCTAGAGTCTGAGGAGGCTGAGACAAGTCAATGTCGGGATCTGGGAGCCCCTCCTGTGGGACTCTGGGAGGAGCACACTGGGGACAGGGGTGTGAGGGAATCTGGGGGGTTTTGTGGAGGGAAGACCCACCTCAAACCTGCATTCTGTCCAGCTAGGTTGACCCCACCTTGGAGGGTCCTTGCCACCACTCCAGACCTCTCTATGCACACCTTGCCCACCTGCCTGTCCCGGGGGCCCATGGGGTTGGTGCTCTGCCTGTCTCTCAGGCCAGGCCCCAGCTGTCACCCCACTCCCACTCCATTATCTGGCACTCCTGGAGAGTCTTGAGGCTGGCTGGGATCCCTCATACCTAGAAGGGCTGGACCCCACAGATGGTACTGGAGAATGAGGGTACCCAGCCACTGTACTCTACCTGGGGCTCTACACATTCTCAGCAGATCTCACATTTTCAGGAAATACTGCCTGATGTCTAACCTGAAGCCATCCTGTTGCAGTTTGAGCTGTTCTTGCTTTGACCTACTGGAGGGTCCTCAGGAACACATCTACACCTTCTGATGACGATGTGTCCCCACTGCTAGGACTGCTTCCAGTCTGTTTCCATGGCAAAGCCTGAAGGTCTTTGTTGGGCAGAGTGGCAATAAAGTTGTGGGGACAGCTGCTTCCCCAGGTCCCCAGAGCCTGGCTGAATGGGTCTGTCTGAGCTGACACTGTGGGTCTGGGTGGGGAGTGGGGCCCCAGGCTCTGGCCATCTCTGCAGCACCCTGGGGACTGGAAGAACACTAACCAGTCATCCGGAGGCTGCTGATTAGGTGGTTGTGACACTGGGAGGGAACCCTGGGCGTGCCATCCTCCTGTCCTACTTGCCCTCCTCCCCACCATTTGCTCTGTCCCATCTCCTCACACCGTAATCCTCATCAGGTGTTACGTCATTGGATCACCTTCTCCAGGCAGCCCCCACCCACCTGGACTGCATGCTGTTCCGGCTTACCCCGGGGCCTCCCAGCTCCTTCCTGGGTGGCTGCCTGTTTGCCATAACCCTAGCATCTCTGTACCCTTCCTCATTGTATGGCAGGGGCACTCCAGGACTCCAGAGGGGCTGATGGAGGCCAGGAGCCAAAGGGGGATTTGGTACTCTGCCAGCGGGCCCCAGCAGGGTCTATCCACCACCCACTATAAGCCAGGCTGCCAGGTGGCTGCCCGCTGGGGAGAGGAAAGAGGTCTCCTGTGCAGATTGCGTTGTGCCAGCCTGGGTGGGGGGTGGGCAGGTGCTCTGCTGCAGGTGTGCCCCTAGGCAGGTGGGTAGCCTCATGCTTTGGAGAGGCCTGATTGGGACTGAAGTCAGGTGTTTGTTTGGACTCCTGGTCAGGTTTTTTTTTTTTTTTTTTTTTTGTGGTGCTGAGGTTTGAACGCAGGGCCTACACCTTGAGCCACTCCACAGCCCTTTTTATTGATGGTTTTTTTTTTTTGAGATAGTGTCTCGTGAACTGTTTGGCCTAGGCTGGCTTCAAATCATGAGCCTCCTGATCTCTGCCTCCTGAGTAGCTGGGATTAGAGGTGTGAGCCACCAGTGCCTGGCTTCCTGGTCAGTTCTTGTCCAAACTTTTAAGTGTTTCAGAGACAGGGCCCACCCCAGGCTCAGACCCTGAATGTGAACCATGACCATTTCCCCTGTCACATACAGCCCTTGGCCTTCCTTGATAGGAGTAAGGAGCTACCTTCCAACTTCGGGGCCTTTCTGCCTAGCTACTAAGGTACCTTTTATCTGTGTCCACTTGATTCCCAGTTGTCTGCCTGTCTGTGGACTGGGATTCAGGACTGAGCCCTGTGGATGTTGGGCAAACGTGTGACCCCCCAAGAGCTGGCCCTTGGCACCAAGGTGGGCCAAGGTGGGGCTGTTCTGTCTACACCCCAGGCTTTCAGTCTGGTTCCCAGGCCCCAGCTGGCACTGCCCTGGCAGCCTCCCAGTTCTTCTCCCAGATACAGGTGTGCCCAGGCCTTACCCAACCAGGTAATGCCACCTGAGCATGGGAGGGCTCGGAAGCCTGTGCCCCACACCCTCATGAAGCCCTGATTGGGGGGGTGCAGAAGCAAGGAAGGGGATAGGAGCTTGAGAGCCAAGCCAAGGGTCCTGCTCTCACTGGTGGGCTGGGGCCTTCAGGAGGCCAGAGCGGGGCAGAAAACAGAAAATGCCTGGTGGAGGGGTAGAGGCTGAGCCAACCTCTGGAGTCACCCTCATGTCTACAGTAGCAGCTCTCCAGACACCCATGTCTCTACTCTGCTTCTGAGGTACCAGCAGACCCATTGCTCCTGGCCACGGCACACTCAGCATTGTGAAAGCTGCAGGTGGCTCATGTTACCCCACACCGCAGACCCTCCCAGAGCAGGTGTGGACCTGCCGATGTGGAACACCCACTTACCTTGCTGTCCACAGGGAGTCTGAGCTGGCTCTCCCCCAAGTGGGTCAGATGGGTTCAACAGAGACACACAGGGGCAAAAGGGGGTAGGGGAAGCTTTGGCAGCCTGGCAAGTGAGGGGACTCCCCATAAGGACTGGGTAGTTGAGACCTGTTCTTAGGCCCTCCATACACTAGTGGGACTCAGAGCCTGACCACAGACAGTTCCTGAACCCACCAGTGTCTGGATAGTTGCAGATGTTGTATGGAGACCTTCCAGGGGTGTCCTTGGGGAGAGGCCAGCCTGCCAGGGGTATGTGAGCTCCTCTGATAGCCACTGATGAGCAGCAAGGATAATGGGAAGTGCTGCAAAGGATGACCACCGTGGAGGGCTCACAGCCATGTGCTTGCCTGCTGTCCCCAACAGGTCCCCAAGGTGGGCACTGGCTCATCCTCCCATTTTACAGCCAAGGAAACTGAGGCAGAGAGCTGCCCAGGCCTGTGCTCAGGGCCCCATGCTGGCCTGGCAAAGCTGGGGTGAGTCTGCCTGCCGGGGCCAACCTCCTCTGTGGGAGGGTGTGAGATGTGGACCAGGCGTGGCTCAGTGGCTCAGCTCTGCTGAGGTGTGTGGGAGGTGGCTTGAGCCCCGGGGTGCTTTCTCCCCTGAGGGTAGCATTGCTCACACCTGGTAATTTCACTGTGGGGAGGCCTCCCACAGCCCATCACCAAACATCTGGGTGCCGGGGCTATCTCTGGGGAACATCTCCCTTTCATCGCACCCACTATCTACATTTTCCCAGCGTTTTCTATCCTAGAATCAGACTTCATAGCGGAGGGGCCCTCCAGGGCCACCCTCTTCCCAGCTACATACAGGTAACCAGATTTCTCTTGTATGCTTAGCCGTTCCCTTCCTGGTCACACCTCAGTAGTTCTTGCTGCAGGGGGCTTGTGTTTGGTCACCTACCCAGCACTGTCTTCTCTGAGGCTGCAACAGTGCCCACCTTTGCTGAAGGGGGACAGCCCACCTGCGCTGAGATCTGCAGGGGACTGTACTGTTCTAGAGTTTAACACTGGGAACAAGAGAGGTGGGTTCTTCCAGCCCAATTGTGTGTGTGTGTGTTGATCATAAGCTCTGTGCCCCCACCCTGACTGCACTCCCTCAGACCTACACACTTGGTGCCATGCATGCAAGTCTTCTCCGCTGCCAAGAGCTGTGGAACCTCGAGAAGTTTCTGTTCCTCTCTGAGCCTCAGTTTCCCCAACTGCAAAATGTAAATAACAAAACCTTCACTTTTCATGCTACAGGGTGGTTGCAAATAATTAAACTACATCCAGCACAAATGACAACATCTACGGGCTGCTTCACAACTTGGTGGCTGCCTTCTGGCCTGGGTCCAAGCTGTGGTTCCCAAGCACAGAGCACACTGGTGTCTCTGGGCTGGCCCTGGGTAGCTGCCTTGGACTTGAATGAATTATAACCACTCCGTGCTGCCCACCAGCAGCTCAAGACCTAGAGCAGGGATCCAGAAGGTCACCTTCCTCAAACTTTCCCTATTTCCTAAAGCCGGAGCTCCGTTTGCCTGCGATGGGCCTCAACGGGCTGCACCGAAACCGAGATCCCTGGAGGCTGCACACGGGGCTCTCGGTGCTGGGGTCAAGGTGCAGGCTCCTGCTGCGTGTGTTGCAGGCAGGCCAGGGGGCCGGCCTCCTCCTACGTCGGAGATGAGAGCACAGGCAGGGGGTCCCAGTGTGGACTACGAGGTGTGGGTTCAGGGGTGTCCTCTTTTCCCCTCCCCCAGAGAGGCAAGAGTCTGAGAAGCAGAAACCTGCTGGGCTGCTCCTCCTCCTCTCTCCCTCCCTCCAGTTTCACTTTCTCTTTATTCCCTCCTTCCCCTCCCACGAAATTCCCTTTGAAGTGCGCCGGACGGGATGGGCGTGTCCGGCCCAGGCTCCCGCCCTCACCCCCACCACCCAGAGTGCGAACCCTGTCCCTCTCTGGACCTCTCCTACCCGGGCCACCTGGGGCACCAACTCGATCAATGTGGCCTCCCTCAGTGAGCCTGGGCGTCCCGGGTCCCAGGCGAGACTGGGCAAGCACGTTCCCCAGCGCCAACCCCAGGCCAGGTGCGCCCAGGCTGGGCGCTGGAGGCGGGGGCGCCGGGCGGGGCTGAACGCCGGGTGAGTCAGGGCCACCCCCGCGCGGGGCGCGCCAAGCAGGTCCCTAGGCCGTGGACGACCCGCCGCGCGACCCAGGGGCCCGGGAGCCTCCCCGCCCGGAAAAACCGGTCGGGCCAGCGCGGCGCGGGCGCATTCCGGCGCCGAGGAGGGCGGCCGCGCCGCATAAAAGGCGCCGTCGGGCTGGCCGCTGCCGCACAGAGTGCAGCCCTCCGGCCACGCGGGGCCCGCGGGACGAGAAGACGCCGAGGTCGGCGGGGGCTCGGCCAACGACGGGCGATGCGGGCAGGGCTGGGCCGGGCGGCTGCGCTTGCGCTGCGCCCAGAGCCCGGCCGGGGCGACTGGAGCGCCTGCAATGGCGAGAAGGCGCGGACGGCTACAGCCGGGCGGCAATCAGGGAGCAGGGACCCGTCACCCCGGAATCCCCGGGCGACGCGGGCGGTCCCAAGGGCAGCACGGGCTTCTCTCTCCATAGCGCGTCGAACCCAGGGTGCCGCGGATTCGCGCGCTGGGTCCAGTGGTTCTTAACAGTTCAACAGTTCTGTAGCGCAATTGTGAAATGTTTAGGACCACTAGATCCGGTGCGCCTGGCGGCGGCGGCAACAACGGCTACAACATCTACGGGGCGTCCCACGCGTAGCACGCGGTCAAGGTCAGAGTCACGGGCGCGACAGGGGCCGCCGGAGAAGAGCCCAAGCACCTGGTTCCGTGACCCCCAGCGTGGCGGAGCTCCGCGCGCAGCAAACCTAAGACCCGAGCTACCCTCCCACCACACTCCCACTCCCACCCCCACCACTTGCTGCGTGCGACCCTGGACGCGCACACGGCCTGAGAACCCAGTGCAGTAGGGAGGTGGCTGGGCGGGACTGTGCCGCGCTCTGGGAACCGCTGGGGTGGAGGGGCTCTGGGTCGCCCACGCTCCTGGCGCGTAGCCGGCCTGGAGACGCTCTCGCCACCCTCCTTCGCCCCAGGGCCCGCACCGTTGCCGAAACTCTCCTGCGGGAACCTGGCAGTAGTCCTCTCGAGGTTAAAGAGCGCTCCTTGCCCCGGGGCTTCTTGAGAACTGGTGACTGGACAGAGTGCTGGGAATTCTGGTGGAGAGCGGAGAGCGCGGTGCTGTCCGCTGGGCGGGGCAGGGGTCCAGTGAGGACCAAAAATAGGATGGGAGGAAGGTTGGTGGAGACATCCCTCATGTGGCGTTTTTAGGGCCTCGTGTTCTGCGGTTAGGTAGGGAGCGCCCACCAGAAAAGTCTGGGGTGAGTTTGCCTTAGGTGCTCCTGGGAGGGAACCTCTTGAGCAAAGGGCCCCTCTGTTCCCACCTCCAGGTGGAACCAGGTCCTGTCTGCCTGGGAGATGGGCTGGCCCGCTGGTCTAGTGAACCTCTAAGATGAAGGAAGGCCTCCAAAGCTCCCAGCCTCCACAGCCTAGTGTTCAGGGGACCTGCTAGGCAGCTGAGGTGAGTCTGACAGGCCTTGATTTGAAGTCAGCTAGGACATTTCCCTACTGGGTGATTCTGTGCCTTACCTGCACAGGGAGGGGGGCTACTCCTCCCTTGTAGGGTCACTGAAGTGCTGTACAAGGGAAGGCCACCTGGCCAGCCAGGTCAGTAAACGCCACTGTGGCCACCTCTCAAACTGACTTGAGAACTGGGGCGTAGGTGGTGCAGCAGTTCCGGCTGGTTCTGTGGTGGACCTCAGCCATGATACTACCCTGATGCCTGCAGCCACCACGGCCACTGAGTGGCCATTGCATCTTGTACCATGTTGTCCCTGTGCATGGCTGTTGTTGGCTCAGGTAGCTCAGATGATGAGTGTCGGGGGGTTCCCTTTTCTGCATTTTTAGCCATCCTGCATGATTTAAATGTGTGTATTCTAGGTTGATAAGAATAAACATGTTTGAGAGCATCACTGTGTCTCTGAGGCTGGCTATCCTTTTCCTCCAAGCCACATCCCCTTGTGGTTTCTCCCTCCCGACTCAATCGCCCTTTTCCTTCTAACCCCAGAGAAGCAGAAACGAGGATGCTTGTGAGTGGGGATGGTTCAGACCTTTTCCAGGGCCTGCTGTCAGCCCCAGCCCTGCCTCTGGCCCTTTGGCCTCAAGGAGGGCCCTAGCCTCTGTCCCTAGCTTCCTCCTTGCTGCTGGGGGCAGACACCTCTGGGGTATAGCTGGGCTGTATGAAGTGACTTGTATCCAACTTACCTCCCAATCTTTGGAGCCAGGCCACTGGCCTCCTTGCTGTTTGAGCTGCTATTGGCTCAAGGAGCCAGGCTGCGGCGTGGACTTGGCTCTCAGGTGCACCAATTCAAGCCATCTCGGTCTGCTTTCTGCTTCACTGACAAGGCCCCTCAGTTGGTTCTCAACCTTTCCTGGCTAGAGGCCATGGGTTGGTCCTGGGGACTGGCCATGGGATAGGCAAGGGAATGGATGGGAGTCCTGGGGGATTGGAGAGACAGAGGACCCTCTCAACTTTCCTATCCCCCTGCTCCGGGTGCGGGGGGCTAGGAATCCGGTGGGTAGAGCCCCAGTCTACTACTTAAAAGCAAATGATCTTGGCAAGTCCCTTATGCTCTGGGAGTAGCCGTGTTCTCTTGCAAAGGGAGAGTGGGGTTCAGGAGAGGGACTGCTGAAATGATGTATCCCCACACCTCCTCCCACCAGCCCTCAGTTGCCTGCAGTGCTCATCTGGACAGAGCTAGAATTGTCATGGACACCGGTTTGCCTCAGGGTGGGAGGATTAGTGGATGGCTCACTGGAGGGGCTGCCTTGCAGCCAGGGCCTTGGAGGATCCATGGAAGGCAATGGGCTGGGGTCCTCACAAAAGGCCCCTCAGTTCCTGGGGCCGTCAGAACAGGTGATCCCTACTCCAGAGTCCAGTTTTGTGCTTCCTGGAACCCCCAGCCCTTTACACTTCTAACCCCTCTGCCTCTTCCACTCAGGCAGAGGAAGGTGAGAGTCACCAGTTCACTCACTGTGGTGATGGAGACCTGGATGTTAGTGAGGCTCCCTTGTCAGGGTCTGTTTTCCTGGTCCCCTCCCCGGGCCATATTGTGGGAGATGCCAACAAAGTTGGCTGCAACGCAGCCTCATCCTCAGTGCCTCTGCGTGGAACTAGGCCACTGAGCCTGCTCTGCTTGTGAAAATGGAGGGCCACACCCCAGGGCAGGGCAAAGCATCCCTGGATGATTGTCCGACTCATATGCCTAGGTTTGCCTGGGACTTCCTGGCTTAGCACTGACAGTCTTGTGTTCTGAGGACACTCTAAGTCCCAGGCGAACTGGGATGATTGATCACTATACCCTGGGCCAGCTCATGGTGTACACCCCCTACCCACTCAGACCACTTTGTAGCCTGTCTTTCCCACGGGAGAAAGGAACCTTCTGTCTTTTAAAAAGCTGTTGTTATTCTGATCTCTATAAAGCTGCAGAGCCAGTATGCTAAGTTGGTGATTCTCAGGCTTCTGTAGCTGAGTCACAGGGAGGGCTAATAAAGAACACAGAGGCCCAGCTCCTGAACTAGGACGGTTGGAAGCTGCGTCTTAATGGAGTTCCCAGGTGATCGTGGGGAATGCCGGAGGCTGAAAACCACTGTGCTAAGCAGCAGACCTTGGCAGGGGAAAAAGTTTGCAAGCGGTGGGGGGGCCCTGTGCCTGAGGATTTGGAGACACCCAGGCCTCCTGTTCCCAGGTGAGCAGAGTCCAGTCCAAAACAGAACTTCTCAGTTCCTGTGCTCCCTGGAGGACCCCACAGTACAGCAGCCCTCAGCAACCAGGTCCAAGCCCTCGCTTTACAGGTAACCCAACTGCGGCCCTGTTTGGGTGAGGGCCTGTGCAGAGCTTCCTGAAGGACAATTCTACTGTGTTTGCAGAGAGAAAAGGACAGTGGCTATTTCCTCTCTGGCCCCTTGGTGACTCAAGGAGTGTGTCCACTCTGGGAGGGCTCTGAGGCCTCCTAGCATCTGCTTGGGGTTCTGAGAGCTGCAGTCAAGGGCACACCTGGAAGCAAGACTGCCTGAGCTTTCAGTCTGTGGGAAGGGGATGTCTTCTCTATTATTTCAGGTTTACTGCAGGTTAATTGACATACAGGAAAGTGCACATGTTTAAAATGTACAATTTGATGGTCACATGTCTGCGTGTGTGTCTATGGATACATCGATCACCAGATCATGAAGAAATCCCTCTTAACCCCTAAAAGGGTATAGTCTGGCTCTTTGTGATATCCTTCCCCAACTCCTGACGCTTTCTTCCTTGGAAGGTTTTTAGCTGCAAATTCTGTTTGCTAGATATAGGACTCCTCAGGTTACTTGTTTTTTCTTGAGTGGGTTTTAGTAGTTTGTATCTTTCAAGGGTTTTGCATTTAACTTAAGTTGTCTATCTTATTGGAATAGAGTTGCACGTAATATTCCATTATTATCTGTTAATATTGTAGGGTCTGTAGTGATGCCCCATCTCCCATTCTTAACCTTGGAGACTTTTCTCTTTTTCACTTGATTAGTCTGGATAGTGGCTTATTATTCTTACTGATCTTCTGAAACAACTGGCTCTTAAAGTTTTATTTGTTTTTCTCAATTATTTTTTTGTTCTCTGTTTTACTGATTTCCATGCTGAGTTTTATTATTTCCATCCTTATCCTTACTTTAGGTGTTATTTGTTCTTCTTTTTCTAGTTCCCTTTTTAATTTATTTACTTGACAAAGAAACACTGCATATATTTGTCATGTACAATTACTTTCAAATTATGTATTCATTGTGAAATTGCTAAATCAAGCAAATTAACAAATGTATCAGTGCTCACACTCATAATTTTGTGGTGAAAACACTTAAACTCTCTTAACAGTTTTTAAAAAGTTCAACATACCACTATTAACCATAGTTGCTATATTGTATAGAAGATCTCATGAAATTATTCTTCCTGTCTAACCAAAAATTTGTATCTTTTGGCCAACATCTCCCCAACTTCTTTTTATAGTTTATTAAGCTAGAAACTGAGGACATTTGCATATGGCCTTTCTTCTTTTCTAATGTACAGCATTTTAGTGCTATGAATTTCCCTCCCACCACTGCTATAGCTTCATCATACAAATTAAGATATATTTGTCTCCACTTTTTTCCATTAAAATTACTTATTAATTTCTTATTTGAAATTTTCTTTGACATGTGGGTCATCTAGCTGTGGTTAATTTAATTTCAAAATATTTGGGAATATCTTTCTGAGATTTTTCAACTAATTCTATCATGGCTAGAGATCATACTTTGTATTATTTGAGTCATTTAGGAGCTGGGCAATGGTGGCTTATGCCTATAATCCTAGCTACTCAGGAGGCAGAGATCAGGAGAATCACAGTTCAAAGCCAGCCTGGGAAAATAGTTCTGCGAGACCCCCATCTTGAAAAAAACCCATCACAAAACAGGGCTGGTGGAGCGGCTCAAGGTGTAGGCCTTGAGTTCAAATGCTAGTACCTTCCCCCCCCAACACACACAAAAACCACAACTCTATTGGATTTGTTTTATGATCTATAAGATGTTCTGTCTTGGTAAGTATTCTGTATGTGTGTACCCCAAAATACTGTATACTCTGGTGTTGTTGGGTGGGCTGTCACATGTACAGATGGTCTCCAACTTACATTGTTCAACTTATGATTTTCAACTTCATGATTAATGCATTTTAAACTTACACTATTTCTGACTTAAATGGGTTTATCAGGACATAAGACCATCATAGGTGGAGAAGCAGCTGTATGTTGCTTTGGTTAAGTTGGTTGACGGAGTTGTCCAAGCCAAATAGATCCCTTTGATTTTTTGTGTAGATGTGTATTAGTTACACATGTAATTAATACACATGTGTATTAGTTAGAGTGTTCCCGCCTCTAACTGTAATTGTGAATCTATTTCTTCTTTCACTTTTATCTGGTTTTGCTTCATGTAGTGTGAAGCTCTATCATTTGGTGAATAAACAATTAGGCTTGTTTGTCCTCTTCTTGAAATGAGCCTTTTAGGGTTGGCGATGTATCTCAGTGGTAGCATGCTTCCTAGCAGGCACAATGCCTTAGGTTTAATTCCTAGTACCATTTTTTTGGTGTGGTACTTGAACTTAGGGCCATATACTTGCTAGGCAGGTGCTCTACCACTTGAGCCATGGACCCTACCCTTTTTGTTTCTAGGTTATTTTTGGAATAAGGTCTCACATTTTTGCCCAGGGGGGCCTTCACTGTGATCCTCTTATGTATGCTTTCCCCCATAGCTGGGATGACAGGTACATACTACTGTACCTGGTTGAGATGGGGTCTCATGAACTTTTTGCCTGGGCTGGCATTGAACCATGATCCTCCTGATCTCATCCTCCAAAGCAGCTAGGATTACAGGTATAAGCTATCAGCATCTGGCTTTTTTTTTTTAAGTCCATTATTCTTGATTATATTCTTGGCTTCAAACATACCAATTTTTGTTTAATGCAGCCACTCCAGCTTGCTTCTGATTTGTTAGTGTGGCATTTCTTTTTCTGATGTTTTACTTTTAACCTATTTCCCTCTTCTCCTGGTTCAACCTATGGTTTTTCAATTTTACAATAGGTTCATTAATGTTCTAAGCTGCATTTTCTTTTATATAGCCCATAATAGAATCTTGCTTTTTTATGGAGCCAATTTCCACTTTTAATTAGGATATTTAAGCCATTTACATTTATTGTGATTATTTATACATTTAGGTTTTGGTCTATCATCTTTTATTTTCTTTTTTGTCTCATATATTCTTTGTTCTCCCTTTTCTTTCTTTCTTTCTTTCTTTTTTTTTTTTTTGCCTTTATTTGGATTGATTGAATATTTTATGATTCCATCTTATTTCCTTTGTTGTCTTACTAGCTACAACTGCTTGGTGTGTTTTCTCATTGAATATACAGTCATGTATCACTTAACAATGAGGACATGTTCTAAGAAATATGTACTTAAGTGATTTCATTGTTGTGCAAACATTATACAGTATCCTCACTCAAAGTAAGTCAGCTATGATGTCACCAGGTGATATAATCTTATGGGACCACCTTTGTGTATGAGATCTGTCACTTGTGGACATGTCATTATATGGCACATAACTGCACAGTATGCATCTTTAACTTATTACATTCTACTTTCCAGTAATATACCAATTTATGTAGAGTATAATTACTTATGTATAGTTTAGTATAAGAGCTTTACAAATACACAACAATGTATTTCCATTCCCCCCTCCCAAGTTGTATATTTATTTTGTCTTTATACCTGATAAGCCCCACAATACAGTGTTGTTATTTTTGCTTTAGTTGTTTTAAAGAGATGCAAAAATAAAAAAGAATAGTTTGCATTTACTGAGTTAGTTACCACTTCCTGTGCTTTTTCTTCCAAACTTCCATTTGGTATTGTTTGCTTTATGCCTGGAGAACTTATTGATGTTTCTCATAGTGCAGTTCTGCTGGTGATAAATTTATTCAGCTTTTTAATATCAGAAAAATGGCCTGTTAGCTTGAAATGTATTTTTATCATCCATAGATTTCTGGCTTGAAAACATTTTTTCTTTGCTACATTAGTTATTCCATTGTCATCTGGCTTGCATTATTTCTGATGAGAAGTCTGTAGTCATCCTTGTTTTTGTTCCTCTGTCTCTGACATGCTTCCCCTCCTCCTCCTGACCACTGGGTGCTCTTAAGATTTTCTCTTTATCACTGGTTTCCTGAAATTTGATTATTAAATTGGTGGGGTTTTCTTCATGTTTCTTGTGTGTGGTACTCACTAAGATTCTTGAATTTGTGATTTTACTATTTTCATGAATTTTGGAATATTTTTAGTCATTACTTCTTTAAATATTGTTTATAAATCTCTATCCCTTTTTCTGGGATTCCAGCTGCATTTATATTAGGCTACTTGAAGTTGTCCCAAAGATCTCTGAAGTTTTATTCATTTTAAAAGTCTTTTGTTTTCTCCCTTCTTCATTTTGGATAATTTATAGTTCTATTTAAGTAATGGCTTCTTCTGCTGCATCTAAATTTGCTACCAATTCCACTCAGTGTGATTTTCATGCTGGTCATTACGTTTTTAATCTATGGAAGTGTGATTGGATCTGTTTAAGTTTTCATTTTTGAATATATTTGAAATACAGAATAGTTTCAATGTTCTTTTACCATTTGCTTCATCCCTGGGTCTGTTTTCATTGATTTTTTTCTCCTCATTATTTGTTTTTCTGTTACTTTGCATACCTGGTAAATTTTCATTGGCTGCTAAATACTATGAATTTTTCAATATTGGGAGCTGGATAATTTTGTTTCCCATAAATATCTATGATCTTTGCTCTGAGACATGGTTAAGTGACTTTTAAATAGATCAATCATGTTGAGGGTGGTTTTTAGCTTTGTTAGGTGTGACAAATTAAACCTTTATTATAGGCTAATTATCTATGACAGTGAGACAACCTTTCTGAGTACCTGTGCCTTGTGAATGAGAAATTCTTTTTCTTTCTGGTTGGTGGGAAAACAAACAATTTCCAGCATGAATTTTTAAAAATTTCTAAATGTTTTAAAATTATAGAGAAATAGAAAAGTTACCATTTTAAACATGTCTAAGTGTAAAGTTCAGTGCTATTAAGTATATTCACATTGTGTGGCCATCACCAACATCCATCTTTAGAACTTTTATCTGTATCAAAACAAAACAAAACAAAATAAAACACAACACCCCATTTTCCCTTCCCCATAGCCCCTGGAAACTACTTTCCTGCTTTCTGTCTCTATGATTTGACTACTCTGAGTACTTGATATAAGTGGAATCATATAATATTTGTCCTTTTATGCTTGGCTTATTTTGCTGAGAATAATGTCCTCAAGACTCATTCATGTTGTAGCATGTATCAAAGTTTCTTTCCTCCTTAAGATATAATAACATTCCATTGTATAGATATACTACATTTTTTCAGTGCTAAAGGTTAAATACAGGGCCTTGTGCATATTAGGTAAGTACTCTATCACAAGCTGTGTCCCAGCCAGGATATACCACATTTTGCTTATCCATTCATCCATTGATGGATGCTTGAATTTCTTCTACCTTTTGGCTACTATGGATGTTGCTGCTATGAACGTGGGCATGGAGATCCATTTTAGTTCCCAGCATGGTTTAAACATGGGCAGTCTTCTCTCAGCTCCTTTCAGGTGATTCTGGGCAGAGACTGGGGTAGTTTATTCACCCTCATGTATTGGTCCATACCCCGGTGAAGTGTGGGGAGGAGACCTGATGACCTCCAGAGCAATACTTCCATGTGGGTTTCTCCTCTCTGACACTCTTCTCTGCAGTGCCCAGCCTCTTTGGCTCCCCAGGTTCCCACTGTGTCATAGGCACACCTGTGGGCTCCTCCTGGGTCCTCCCTTTCTGAGATGAGACCTATAAGCTTCCTCTAGGCACAAAACTGGGGTGGGTGTAGGACTCACCTTGTTTGCTTCCCCCTCTCTCAGGGATCACTCTCTTGTCTTGCCTCATAGCCAATGTCTGTAAATTGTTTCATATATTTTGTCAATTCTTACATTGTTTTTCTGTTGGGAGCATAAATCTTGTCCCTGTTTCTCTATCTTGATCCAAAGTGAAAGTCCATCTCCTAGGTACTCCAAGAAGACTAGCTCCTACTTCTATGGACTGTTGACATTTTGCTACCACATTCCTTTTCCTGAGACAATTCTGGTCACCTCCAATGTTGTCACAGATGAACCCCACTCTTCCTCACACATTCACTCTGAGATGATCTCTCCTGGCCTCCTGGTGCTTCATGTTGGATTCTCCTAGGTGCTCAGGTATACCAACTGACTGGGGTGGGATATGCTCTCCCCCTCACAGCCAAACTAGCTTCAGATGTAGCATTTCACATACACACAACTTTTCTGAGTCCTTGCAGTTGGCAGACGCAACATGCAGTGAAGCTGTCTTTAGTAGTGCTGCTTGGTGATGCCTACGAGGCAGTGCAGGTGAAGTTGCTTCTGAGGGAGACCTCCAAATGTCTTGCCCAACCAGCCTTCCTTTAGTTCCATCAGAATCTCACCCAAATCTTTCTCTCAAATGAATAACGTCTTGGGAAGACTCCCCAATACACAGACTAAAGTAACACCCATTGGCAGAGGCTACCCTTGGTAGTACATTTGGCAAAGTCTGATTTTTGTAATCTTTACTCTCTCTGGTTCTATAATATATACATATAAGGATTTGATTTTCCTTTGAGAGCCACTCTGGTCTCAGATCACATGTAGTGATATGTTGTGTTCAATTGTTTTCTTTGTAATTTCCATTTAGATTTCCTCTAGAAGTTACACAGAGGTATATTATTCATCTGCATATTTAAATTAAGTGAGTATCGTTAAAATGAAATTTAAATATGCATACAGTTTTAAAAGTCAAATATCTGTAGGAAGCTGAGGATTTTATAGTTCTCTGATCATTTTCTATCCCCACCCCACTCCTATCCTTCCTAATAACGTGGTCATAACTTTTGGTTAAATCAGTATTCAGAATTTACATTTGTATTGTGAGCTTTGTAAAGATAATTCATGGCTGAGCCTTGTAGCATACATGATCACAGTTCCTTGCTGGTACAGCTTTAAAAAATTTTAACAAATGCCTCATATTAAAACCTGCATAGTTTTGTAATTGCAAATAATTCCCATGCTTTTTGAAAATTTAAATCCCTTCTAAATGTATTCAAACACATCAAGTAATCTACTTCCTCCCTCTCTCCTCTCCTTCCTCCTCTCTCAGGTTCTGTCTGTGTGATCACTCCAATATGGACCTCTTCGGGTTTAGCTCAGTAATACCTTAAGCCTCCACTCAGCACCAACCTGAAGTGCCCATTACCTCTTTCTTGGGTTGGACCCCATGTCCCATTTTCCCTTGGTTTAGTTCTTTGTTTGGGGGATGCGAGAGCTTATCTTCCAAGATCTTCAAGCAAGGGAAAAACCAAACACCAAGAGTTTTGTCTCTGTCTGCTTTTAGGTTTAGTTGATAGCTTGGCTGGGTGTGGAATTCTAGATGGAGGCTTTGGGAAGTGCTCCATTGTCTTGTAGCTTCCGTTGTTACTGAGGGGAAGTGTGATGTACATAGACTTCCTGGTCCTTTATGTGTGAACTCCTCCTTCCCTGTCCAGAAGCTTTTAGTATCTTCCATTTGTCCTAGTGGTTTGAAATTCCACTGCAATGTTGGCTTCCCCCTACCCTTCCCTGCTTTATTGCGCCAGGCTTGAAGACTCCTAGTCCTTTGTTCTGAAGATTTTTTTGTTTTGCACTATTACTCCATTCATATTTTTTCTGTAGCTCCAATTAATCAGAAGTTGAATTTCCTATTCTACTTTTTTTCTTCTCCCTTCTTTTGCAGTTCTTTTTCCTTTACTTTCTGGGAGGTCTCTTTGACTCTACCTTCTAATCCTTTCTTCCTTTCTTTCCTTTTCTTTGGCTTAATTATATTTTGGTTTCAAAATATAGCCCAGGCTGGCTTTGAACTCAAGGTTCTCCTGCCTCAGCCTCCTGAGTGCTGGGATTACAGGTATGCACATCATGCCTGGCCATTTTTATTTCTGTTACTGCATTTTTATTATTCAATGCCTTTTGTTTGTTCTCTGAGTTGCATCTGTACTTATGTTCATGGAACTCAACATCCTCTTTCTCTGAGGTAACTTTATGGCCTCGCCCAGGACTAGTAGTAGAGATGCCATGGAGATTGCTGCTCCTGTCCTCACTGGCCAGAGGTGGTGCCCGGACCACTCAGCACCCGTACCTCCAGCCACCCGGCATTTAGTTCATGCTGCCATCACTCACTACATGGCACGGCAATGCTGTACACTCTTGTAGGTGATATCACACACATACGTGCACACGTCCCCATGGCTTATATTATGCTCTGCCCAGCCCTGGTCCCTGGGGATGTAGAGCTCAGGTAGACTCCACCCCTGCCCTTAGAGAAGCTCCCTGAGAGGTGCTTTAGAGGCTGGGGGTGTCTTACATGTGAGATGCGCCCAGAAGTGCTCTTCAAGCAGCAGCAGGGCCATTTCTGGCACAGGGGCAGGGTGTCCAGGTGACAAATCTGTGCTGGAGGGTTTCCCAAAGCTTCGCAGATAGCACTGTCAGGCAAGGTGCCTGGAGAACTCAGTAGGGCTCCTCCTCCCTGTGTCCCCCTCTCCTGGAGATTGCCTGTCTCAAGATGGAGGCTGAATCATCAGCAACACCACGAACAAGAGGTGTTGGCGAGGATGCGGGGAAAAAGGAACCCTCTTACACTGTTGGTGGGAATGTAGACTAGTACAACCACTCTGGAAAAGAATTTGGAGGCTACTTAAAAAGCTAAACATTGATTTACCGTTTGATCCAGCAATACCACTCTTGGGGATATACCCAAAAGACTGTGACACAGGTTACTCCAGAGGCACCTGCACACCCATGTTTATTGCGGCACTATTCACAATAGCCAAGTTATGGAAACAGCCAAGATGCCCCACCACTGACGAATGGATTAAGAAAATGTGGTATCTATACACAATGGAATTCTATGCAGCCATGAAGAAGAACGAAATGTTATCATTCGCTGGTAAATGGATGGACTTGGAGAACATCATTCTGAGTGAGGTTAGCCTGGCCCAAAAGACCAAAAATCATATGTTCTCCCTCATATGTGGACATTAGATCAAGGGCAAACACAACAATGGGATTGGACTATGAGCACATGATAAAAGTGAGAGCACACAAGGGAGGGGTGAGGATAGGTAAGACACCTAAAAAATTAGCTAGCATTTGTTGCCCTTACCACAGAGAAACTAAAGCAGATACCTTAAAAGCAACTGAGGCCAATAGGAAAAGGGGACCAGGAACTAGAGAAAAGGTTAGAGCAAAAAGAATTAACCTAGAAGGTAACACCCACGCACAGGAAATCAATGCAAGTCAACTCCCTGTATAGCTATCCTTATCTCAACCAGGAAAAACCCTTGTTCCTTCCTATTATTGCTTATACTCTCTCTACAACAAAATTAGAGATAAGGGCAAATAGTTTCTGCTGGGTATTGAGGGGGTGGGGGGGAGATGGAGGGGGTGGAGTGGGTGGTAAGGGAGGGGGTGGGGGCAGGGAGGAGAAATGACCCAAGCCTTGTATGCACATATGAATAATAAGACAATAATAAAAAAAAGAAACGCTAATTCACTTTCGGGTCAATAAATACTTTTGGTTATGGAAAAAAAAAAAAAAAGATGGAGGCTGAGTCCAGACTGGGGGAGAGAGGGACAAGAAGAAAGTCAGAGGTGTGGGTGCGGGGAACCAAGGCCTGCTGGGGGTGTGTATGGGGATGTAGGAAGACAGCAGGACTGGAGGGCCTCTTCAGCCATGGAGGCAGGAGTTCTAAGATAAATGTCTTGGAGCACCTCTCACCCTCAGGGGTTTAGGGCAAGCCCCATTTCCCTCCCCAGGACATCAGTTTCCCTGTCTGTGCAGAAGGGGAACTGGACAAGTGATGGCTTATTTCCTCTGGCCACAGGGACTGTGTCTGAGGGCGCCACCTGCTGGCCTCAAGTTCAGTGGCACGAGCTGGGCAGAGTGACCTGCCCTGGCTTGGGTGTGGAAGGAATGGAGAGGTTCAGGACCTGGGCTTGAGTAAGTAGTGAAGGGGCAGCTGAGCTGCAGAGATCCAGGGGGAGACCTTGAAGGCTGCCAGGGGAATGCAACTTACGGTGGGACTCCAGGGAAAGACCTGGAGTCTCTACTGGGGCAGGAGTCCTGGCAGGCAGAGCTGCAGGGCCTGGATTCTTCCCTGTGGCAGTGTAGGCAGCGGTCAGGCGGCTGGGGGCTACCCAGTGCCATGCACATTTTCTCCCAGGAGCTGGGAAGGCGAAGGTAGATGAGAAACATTTCCCTGGGTCAGGGGGGTGTCCTCAGGCTGGGGGAGCCAGGAACCACTCACTGCTTGTGGACCACATGGGGTTGACCCAGCTTTCTTAGTGAGTCTAAAAGTTAGGAAATAAAAAAGTCAGGTAAAACAGGGACAGGCAGCTCGATGAAAATTTACCAAGGACACAGAAACAAGATAAACAGGTGTGGGAAATATGGGGAGCTTAAAATCCGCTCCCTCAGGCCTTGAAACTACTGAGGCATATGAATGGTACATGAGTCGTGCTCTGATAAGATGCCCTGCTGGTACGCTAGACCTCAGGGCCATTGGGGAGGAAAAGAGGGGCATATACAGTGTCCCCATGCAACACATTGGCTGGTGATGACATACATCCCCTAAATAGACCAATAGCACAGAGACACAACCAACTTCCTTTCAACCAGAAAATAAATTCCTTACAAAAACCACTTGACAAAGAGCCTCGAGGGCTCAGCCTTTCTCAGACCCCACCTGAAAGGTATTTCTCCTCTTCTTTTCCTCTCTGATTAAATAAAACTCAGCTTTTCCTCCAGGCTTAAATAAAACTCTGCTGTTTTGCTCACCCTGTTGTCCATGGCCCTCATCCTTTGATCACAGGAGACAAAGTTCCTGGTTGGTGCACAGCACAGCTGAGACCGACTACCCCACTAGGGCTGGGCTGCATGGTCTGAGGCAGGTCATCCTGAGCAAGGTCTGGCATTGCAACCATGCTTGGGGTGAGGTGGGAGAGACAGGAGTCCCTCTGCGGTGGGACTGGCACAAAGAGGGCAGCCTGGGGGTCCATGTGTTCCTTTTATCTTGTCACTGAATGAGTGGGTTTCTATTTTGTGCCAGGTCCTGGGAAACAGCACAAAACTTCCTGCCATTTTGGAGCTGACTTTATGATGGGTGATGGATAATCAAAACAACAAGTATTTAATTTGTGGCAAGTGCTAAGGATTATAACAGAAGTGTGGGAGGGGGCTGGGAGGCATGGGCAGCTCTAGATAAGGTGGATAGGGAGGTTTCGCTGTGCAGGCAGCGTTTCAGGAAAGACCTGGAGAAAAGGGGAGCATGTGAAAGTCTGAGAGAAGAGCCCCTCACACCAGGCAGTGCAACAGTACAGCCGTGGGCTGAGTTTGGGGCTGGAGTAGAGCCTGGGGGCACAATGAGAGAAGGGCAGCCCAGCCCCTTTGGTGGGCAAGGTGGGAAGCCAAGGTTTTGTGCAGGGAAGTGGGTAACCCTCCTGTCTTCTTAGAGTTGTCCTGTTTGCTGCATGGAGGCCCAGGCATGTGTTTATGAACAGAGTCTCAGGTAGGGCTGGTGCACAGGATGCGATGGTGGCATAAGGTGGAGGCTTCAGGGACAGGAGGTCCTGATGGATAGAACGTCAGCTGGGGAAGAGAACAGAGGTCAAGGAAAACTGAGGGATGATTGATTTGAGTGATGGTTGAGCAAATGAAAGATGGAAACCCTGCAGGCTTCATCCACCTCCTTCCCTAGCCCTGGGGCTCCCGTCAGCGCTCCCTGGAGCTGGCCAAGGTGCTGAAGCCACGGTGCTGGTAGCAGTCCCAGTGCGCTGGACCTGGGGTTCTTGTGGGGAGGGCGAAGTGTGGGACAGGGCAGGAGGGACTGGCTCAGTGACCAGCGAGTGTGTCCATACTACAGCAGCCGCCTAACTATACCGTCTCTCTCTGCTTGACAAACCCTCGGCCCAGTGTCCTCCCAAGCACCCTGGCTGGGCTCTACCCTCCACTGCTGCTTCTGTCCCCTGGACCAGAGCTCCCAAATCAGCATCTGGCCCTTCCTCCACAGTGGCTTATTTGAGGCAAGGCCTTTGGGGCAAAGGGGTAAAGAGGCAGCAAGACCCAGAGCTGAGGAACCCAGGCATGGAGACAAATTCTGACAAGTGATTTCACCACCCCACCGCGGCTAGCTCGTCTGTAGAATGTGGCATAATCTCCATCCTCTGGCATTGTGCTGAGGACTGAGTGAGTGATCACTGCCAAGTGAGTAAAACAGAGCCATAGCAAACACGGGTTGGCTACGTCCAACAGACAAGCACACGGGTGCTCCCGAAGTACAGGTGCTCCATATCACTGAGACTGAGGTTCCCCTCAGGGTTGAGGAGGTCCTTCCCAGCTGAGGTCAGCCTCCCTCTGGACAGAGCTGGCTTCATTGTTGGTTGCCTTCCTGAGGCTCCCTCTCTCCTCTCCACCTGGCAGGAGCAGGGCCTCCCCTATGATCCGGGGGTGAGCTACCAGGCTTGTGGAAGTGGGGGAGCATCTCAAGCCCTGCTTGGATGAGGGGGAGGCTTCTCTCTGCTCTCCACACTAGTGGAGTGGCGAGGATGTGTTGATGCTGAGTTTGATTCTGTAGACCTCAGAACCTCTTATTGCTGGCAGTTTGAGCCATTGGGTCCTTCCCACTCTCTTTAAAACACTAAGACTGGCAGTGAAAACAAAAAACCCATCTAGTGAAAACCACTCAGAAGGGTACAAAATGGAAGTAAAAGCCCCTCCCTGACCATTCAGAGGCAATCCCTCCTGCTCTTCCCGCCAAAGGTCCACACCTCGATGAATAGATGCTTCCTGGGAACACAAACGTGACCACGCTGCCCACTGTGCTGCCCCTGAGCCGTCATTCCAGGAGTTCCCTGTTCCCACCTGCTGTCTATCCACTGTCACAGAGTGAAGAGCTAGGACTGACTGTATCTTACGCCCTGCAAGCAGTGCATTTCCTGCGTAGGTCTTGTAAGCAAGTCTGGGTACCTTCCTAGCTTGCCTATTACGGGCTGCGAGATGTGGGTTTGGAAGGGAAGCTGAGGCTCCCACAGAGCCTAGGCTTGGAGGGACTGGTCTGTATTGTGTCCAAGTACTTTCCAGGGAGAGGTGGGGGCTTCTTCAGTAGGTTGGGGGGGGGGGTCCAGAGCTCCCAGGCCTAGTGCAGGAACCTGACCACTGCAGCCTTCCTGAAATATTGCAGAGTGTGGGTCTGATTGGAAGCTGAGCTTGGGCAATTAATCCTGCAGAGTCTCCGCTCAATTGCAGGAGGTTTTTTTTTCTGTCTTGCTCCCTTGGCCTAGATTTCCCTGGGGACAGCTCTGACCGGTGCCCGCCAGCCTGGTAAATTAAATGTTAAAAAATCTCCACAATGACTTTAATCAGTCCACAGCAATGGTGGGTGGCCTCCTCCTAGAAGCTGCAGTTGCATTGAGGGATGCCCTCCCAAGGGTCAGTATCTTGGGAGAGACAGGCTGGGGGAGAGGAGGGTGGGGTGGTGGTGGTGGTTTCCTCAGTCTTCTGCTCCTGGAGGAGAGAGGAGGATAGGGGGTCCCATGGTGTCTTCTTGGAGCCTGGACTCCTCCAAGTCCAGACCATGAGAGCTGAGAGGAGCGCCCCCCAGGACCTTGGGCCCCCTTTATGGCTTACCCTGATCTCTGCCCCAGGCTAGGGGTGATATGGGGGCAGGGAAGAAAGGCACTTTACCCCTCCTCTCTCTGGACCAGAAGCCTTAGTGCTTGATGGGCACCAATTGCTCTACCATCTCCAGATACAGAGGTTAGGGTCAGCCTGTTGGAGATAAATGGAAGCATGGGGCTCCCTGGGAGGAGTCAGGTTGAGACAGAGTTCTCCAGCTACCATAGTGGTGAGTCAGGGAGGGCCCCAGGGAGGGAGGGTCTCTGGCTCCAGGTGGAAAGTCCAAGGTCCTTCTCATTGGATTGTAGAGGGTGCAGGGGGCAACCCAGTCAGGCTGTCCTGTGTGTAGACAGCGCCACTCTAAGGCTTTCCTTCCCTTCCAGGTCCTGTTCAGGGTGTCGCTGGCATCCCCCCACCAACTCCGAATGACCTTCCCCAGGGGTCTAAGTTATTTATGCAACCCTCTCTCTGCTTAACCCTCTTTGCTCATGTGTCCTGCCTTGGGGACCCAAATGCGTAGGAGCACCGATGGATCCCAGCTTGAGTTTGTGTCTTAGCAGAGTCCCCCACCTGCTCGTGGTTCTTTAAAGTAAATTGGCTGTGCCCACGGCCCACCAGCCAGAATCCTCCAGCCCGCGGGGACTCCCGGGAACTGCTGGAGGCATGGGGGTCAGGGCCAGAGAAATGGCAACAACACTGGGGTTGTGGAGAGTGGAGGCGCAGAAACCATGGGATCCACCACTCACACTCTGTGTCAATAGGCCAAGGTTAGAAGGTGGAAGGGGGCTTCCTAAAGGAAAAGAGGTGCCCTGTAGCATGGGTAGGGTGGGAGTACAAGATCAACCAGCTCCCTAAGTGTGTCAGGGACCAGGACCCTAAGGCCCGGAGTCCCCAGGACAGATGAAAGGGGAAAGGGGCTAGGAGTATGCTCACTGTCTGCAGAGGTTTCAGGGAGCCAAGCTCAGCCGAGCCGCCCCTGCTTGTGCTCCCCTGTCCCCTACCAGGGCCCGGAGCAGGAGGCGCTGACGTCTGGGGATGCGCGAGCCAGTTGGGTGCAAACCCAGCCGGGTTCTGGTCCCCCATCCTCCACTGCACAGCGGGCTGGGACACCGCCCCAACTCGGGTCCGCGTGTCCGGCTCGCCGCCGGGGCAGAGGGGGCGCTGTCGGCGCGGGCGGGCAGGCGGGGCCAGAGCGCGGGGGCGCGCGGCGCGGAGCGAGCGCAGGGCCCGGGGGCGCGAGCCGCCGAGGACTGGGGGCCTGGCGGGCGGCCTGCGCAGTGTGGGGCGCGGCGACGGTGGGCGCGCGGCCATTGAGCGCGCGGGTGGGGTGGCGGCGGCGGGAGGCGCTCGGGGCCGCTCCCCGCTCCTCCATGGCGCTGCCTGGGTCCCCCGAGCCGCCCCGCGGCGCGCCCCGCAAGGCTCCCAGTCTGCTGGAGATGGGGGCGCTCTGCCTGGACTCGGAGATCATCCTGGGCTTCACCAGCCACCTCCTGCGGCGGCGAGGCAAGGTGAGAGCTCGCGGGGACCGGCTGGCGAGGAGGCGCTGTCCCGCGACTTTGCGGCGCGGCGCAAAGAAGAGGAGGCAGGTCCCGCAGCCCAGGCGGGGACTCATTGCCATACTTTCCTGGGTTGGTGCTGCGTGCAGCTCTGTAGTCAAGGCTGCGTCCTGACGGTACGAAGCCGGAGATAGCTAGGAAGGAGACTACAGCAAGGGGATTTCGGGTCTCACCTTGCGCCTTGCTGGGGGCCGGGGGGGCGAGATCCTTAGTACACGAGGCGCTCTGGCTCCCGCGTGCACCTCCGGGCACTGCGGGGTGTGTCTCGGTCCCCTCTGGGAACCCTGGTGGAGGCTATGCACGTGTGCTTCCCGAAGCACTGCGGCGGTGCGGGGAACTGAAGTTGAGGGTGTGGCAGGCGGTAGGGTCAGGACCTAGACTCCTGGCGATATTTCTGGGGGTGCATGTGGAATGTGGAGGATTTAGAGGGCGTGTGAGCCGCGCCTCTTAGGCCCTGGATGTGTGTCCCAGTGCAATAGAGGGGCGGAGGTGGTGCTGCCTACAGGGCTTGAGGGTATGGGTTGGGGATGGTGGTGTCTGAGGATACCGAGATCCCAGAGTGGACCGACGCCCCTGTTCCTCGCGAGGCTGCGATAAACTAGGGGGAGGGAGGAGTTTCCCGCCTCCGGACTAGGTAGAAAGGGCCTGGAAGCTTTGGGGTTGTAGAAGGGGAGCGGGCGCTCATGCCCGCTTTATTCTGTACTTCCCGCCGCGTTTGCGAACCCTCAGGAGACGATCATCCACCCTACTTTCTTGGGGAGCGAGTGCAAGTGCTGTCCAAGTAAAGGAGATGGTAGATCAAACGAAAAGGAAGGATCGCTTTAACTGGCTCGAGCAAGTGCGAAGGTATACTGTGCGTTGGGGGCCGCGGGCCAGGGTCTCCGCCTGGATCACGCTGGTTCGGTCCTCTCTGATCCTCCGGGAGAGCGTCGCCGCGCCGAACGCTTGGTGCCGGGTGTCTCTGCGTCCCGGAACCTTGTGAGCGCAGTGGCCGGCAGGGGGCGCTTGCGTCACGGGGAGCCCGGCTGCCGCACCAGCCTAACTCGACCTGGGGTTTAGGGCTGACCTGGCGTCCCGGCCCATAGCCGCTGGCGACCTCGGATGGCAGCGATATTTGGGGCCGGGCTTGGGAGGGAGCAACTGGTCGTCGGGGAAGGGAGGCGACCTCCCAGCTGGAGGCAAACAGGCAATTAATTCCGGAGCTAAGTTCCCATCTGCCAGGCCTGCTGACAACAGGTCCCGCGCACACCTCCGGGGCCAGCCGCACCACTTCCTCCCGCTTCTCCAGCGGCACGACGCACACACCCACTTTCAGGCACACGCGCGGCTGCAAAGACACGCGTGCCATTTGCAGACACACACGAGACAGATCCTGGCAGGGCACTGCACTTCCGGAGGCGCAGACCACGGCGACACTCACCCACGCGAGACAGTTGGACCAAAAGGGTGGCCAGTCACACGCGGAGTGCACTGGGTGTGTTTGAAAAGCGATTAGGAGTATGTGGACTGAGGCCCAGTTCTTTCCTTGTCCCCCTTGCTGTGTGACTTTGGGCAAGACCTTCCCCTTGGCGGTCTCAGTTTTCCCGCCTGCAAAGTGAGGAGTGGGTGGATGCCTCCCAGGAGGCGCGCAGAACCACTCGTACCGGGAGAGCAGGAGAGGCGCATGCGCGCGCGGCACTTGTGTCTTAGTGGCCCCCAGCGCCGCTCCCCAGCCAGTACTCACCTAACAGGTTGGGGTCCTTGGAGTGGGAGGGGCCGCTCGGGGACGCCTGCAAGCCCCGCGCAGTACGGATTGGGGGGCGGTGTTCCGGCTTCCCGGCCCGCCCCCGGCCCGCCCCCCCGACTAGCCCTGGCCCGCCCCGGGCCAGCCCGCCCCCGAGCGCGCCCGCCGCCGCCACAGCGCGCTCTCCGCCACTCGCCAGCGCGGCCAACTTCCGAGCGGCGGGCCGGGCCATGGGGGCGCCGCGGGATCGGATCACATAGTCTCGGCGCGCCAAGAGCCAGCGCGGCCCTTCCTACAACCCAGTCATGGGCGGTCGTGGCGTCCCCTTGTGTGTGGCGCAGCCCGCGGTACGCGCGGCCGGGCCGGGAGCGGGCTGCGGGGCGGCGAGGGCTGGCGGGTACCAGGTTAGGAAGCTGGAACGTGGAGGATGCTCGCGGGGCGCACGGCGCCTCCTTGGGGCCCGGCCCTGAGCGGAGCGTGGTTGTGCCTCGGGTGTTGGGCTGGGGCACCGGCACCCGGGAGCTCTTGCAGTGCACTGAGAGGGTGGGAGCCAGGTTCGCGCCCAGCGCTCTAACTTTGAAGAGAGCTTGCTCTAGGGCCCGGGGCGCCTGGGTCCGGGGTTGCCCGTGCGTGATTGAGAGTAGCGCCGCCCCGCGACCCAGGCTTACTCCCCTACCCTCCCCCCTGCAGGTGGCCGAGGGTGGCCCGGCCCGAGAACCGCTGCCGCTCCTGGAGGTGTCTCCGCGCAAGAGGCTGCCTGCCCGGCCCGACCAAGACCCATGCGGTAGCAGACCTGCCCCCGAGGGCGCTGGTGCCGGCGCAGAGCAGGGCCACTTAGCCAGCGGGGGCGGCTGGTGCCGCCACTGCCACACGAAGCTCGTGGAGCTAAAGCGACAGGCGTGGAAGCTGGTCAGTGGGCCCGGGACGCCCCTCCGGGTAAGTGACCCCTCCCCAGGCCGGCCTCTCTCGGGCTGGGCTGCCTTGGAAGTTGGGAGACCTTGAGGCTTGTAGGGAGAGGCCCGGTTCCACCAGGATCCTGTTGCCCCATTTCTCTGTAACACTGATTATGTGAGTTGGGGCAGATCATCCTAGGGGGTTCTGCTGCTGGCTGGAGGGGCTTGGGCTGGTTTCTTTCCCAGCTGCAGAGGTCCCACAACTGGAACCACATGTTTGTGTTTGGGAGGGGGAGGGGAGAGAGCAAGCAGCAGGGACTCCACCCAGGTCAGGGCCCTGGCAGCAGCCAGAGGTTGCTTGGTGCAGTGTGGCCCTTGGGGTACATGGGCAGTGGCATACCTGGGTCTAGAGGGAATGGGGGTGTGAGTAGATCACCTCCAGCAGATGCGGACTCCGTCCAACCCTTCTGCAGCATCTGCCATGAGTAAGACCTGTGTCCCACCCATCCTGGAGCTCTGTCTCTTAGGTTCCAGCCTGGCATGTGGGGAGTGAACTGCTGGGCCTTTGGGTTTCACAGGCTGCAGTCCGGTGGGCAAGTGCTTGTGGGGAGAGGGCCCACTGGACTTTCCACCAGGCAGTGCCTGCCTGCCTGCCTGCCTTGGAAGGAGCCGGGCCATTGTTCCAGGGAACAATGCTCCCTGGACGTTTGCAAGTCTGGGGCGGTGGGGTATCTAGAGGAAGCTGTGCTGCTGACCTTCAGTCTTCATGAAGGAGTCCCTAGGAAGTGCATGTAATCTCCACAGAATCTAAATATAGTTCTCTGAAGCAGTTTGGTGTGGTTTGGAAGTGACACCCTGAATTCCCTTCTGGGCCAGGGCAGGTAGCCAGGTGCTAGTCTGGGTTCTGACCTGGGCACCCTCTCCAGGATCCTGGGTACTGGCCAGGGTTGGAGAAGCTGCAGCCTCTCTGTGGCTAGAGGAGGGGAGCTGTGGGCCTCTCCTGTGTGTGACTGGACCCTGCCCTGCGGCACCTTTGCTAAATTTCACATCCTAAACCAACTGAATCTAGCTTAAAAGATAGCAGGGACCCTTGAGGATCCCAGAAAAGGCCATTTGGGACAGGCCCCTGAGGCCCTTCAGGAAAGGACCAGAGACAGGAAGGGCTTTTTTCTTTTGTTTTCTTTTGTTTTGGCCATATTGGGGTTTCAACTCAGGACCTTGTGCTTGCTAGGCAGGTGCTCTACCACTTGAGCCACTCCACCTGTCCTTTTTGCATTGGCTGTTTTCTGAGATAGGGTCTCACTTTATTCCTGGGCTGGCCTGGACCTTGATCTTCCTAGCTGGGATAACAGGCACATGCCACTGTACCTGGCCATTGGTTGAGGTGAGAGTCTCTAGAACTTTTGGTCTGGGCTGTCCTTGAACTGGGATCTTCCCCATCTCCACTTCCCAAGTAGCTGGGGTTGTAGGCTTGAGCCACCATGTCAGGGTAGGAGGGGCTTTTTGACTGAGTCTCCCACCTCAGGCTTTGCTTATGCTGCTTCCAAGCCCCGGTCCCTGAACCAGCTGAGGGCATGGGCTGGTGACTGCAGGTGGACTGGGGGTCCTGCTGGAGAGAGCCCACACTCTGGTAGAGTTGAGTTTCTCATCTGGCGAGGCGGGGGTGGGGGGGGTGATGCACTCAGTAGCCTCTTCCTGCAGACAATTCATCCACCCATCTTCATGTCTCTGAGTTTGACCTTTGACATAGGCTGCTTCTCTCCAGTTTCAGCTGGGGGCTCACCTGGTCTTGGCCTGCTCTGGCAGCAGACTAGTATTGTGGGCCAGGACATTGTGCTGCCCTGGGCCTCCTCTGCTGTGCATGGGGACGGCTTCCAGGTCTGTTCCGGAGAGCTGTCTACTCTATAGGGTGCCGTGGTTAGTCATCAGTCGTTCTTCAGTGAAGATAGAAAGCCCCAGGGCACAGGGGCTGTGCCTGTACCCTGAGGCCTCCATGGGTATTATTGTCCTGTTGCTGGGCTCTTCCCAGCATCCATGGACTGGCTCAGATGTGCACACGCAGCAGTTTCTGCCTTTGGAATGGGAGGGACCCTCCGTGTGGCCCCGGCTGTGGGCCAGCCTCCAGCAGACACACCTTGGAGGCCAACCGAGGTAATACTGGGCATTTAGAGTTGTTGGGCTAGGATCTCCCCCAGAAGTCTGTTCCTTATTTTTGGTCATGGCGTGATGAGCTCCCTTGAGCATAGTACTTTACTATCCTCTTGTGATCTCTGTGGGGCTTTTTCTGGGCATGTTCCTTTTGGGCCTTGCACCTCCTCTCCTTCCACTGTCTCAGATGGCTTCCTCCTCCTTAGACTCCCAGACTTCTTTAACAGAAGGCCCTGCCATCACTCTGCTGTGGTCTTCTGGGCCTCCTTGCCAGGTGCCCCTGCCTGGGAGGTATCCCTGCAGGATGTGCAGCACCTTTCACTCAAAGGCCATACCTGAGCTCCACCAACCCATCCTTATCCTGGGTCCTCATCTGTCATGGTGAACTGGCAGATGAGTTCTGCAGACCCCTTTCTTAGTCCCCACCCCAGTCCAAGATGCCACTTCCAGGCAGTAGCTCTGCCAAGGCAGGCATGGGGGTTCAGGTCACCTGGAAATGTTTGCTGAATGACTGAGTGACCAGGATTTTCCTCTCACTCCTCACTGGTGGTCATCTTGAGGGCTGCTGGGACTGGATTCTGGCTCTGTGTCCCACAAGGTGGTGATCCCTCTCCTTTATAAAAGATTGCTCCTTGCTACAAAGGGGGAGGGTGGGAGAACTTGGGGATCCATCCCAGCTGCTGCAATGCGTAACATTCAGAGGTGGTGACTCTTCCAGAGGCCTGTGACATTCGAAGTGTCAATACCAGCACTGAATTGATTATCACCCCCAATGGGGAAAATGATCAATCCTCATTTAGCTCTTGTAATTCCCTCGCTTCTCCAGGCTTGGGGTCTCATCCTTTCTGCCTCCTGAGAGCTGGCAATACCATTTCTTGTGGTCCTTGCCTGCCTGAGTAGTGCCAGGCATTGGTTCAAACCTTCACCAAACGGACAGTGGGCAAGGCCACCCATGGACTGTGGTTCTGGATTCTTGTCCCCACACAGCTCAGGGTATTGTGCCCTGGCTCTGGGGTCTCCCAGCACACAGGGAGCCAGCCCTTGAGGGTTGGTGCAAGAGCCCTTGTCCCCTCTCCCTATGATTTGGCCTTGGTGGCTTGGTGTGTGCCTGTTTCTCTGTTCCTTTCCTGTTGGCTCTCCTTCACTTGGGGTGAGAGATGGAGGAGTCCTGCCAGCTTTTCATTTCTTTGTCACCTCCTCCAGGAAACCTCCAGCCCTTGGGATGCTCTGTCTACATGGCCTCTGACTCTGATTACACTGTGATTTTGAGGTCTGTGGCCCCCAAACAGGGTGTGGTCCTGGGTGGGTGGGTACTGGACTGACTCCTCTGATTTGGAAGTTGCCCCTGCCTACCAACCCTCCTTCCCCACTGTTTGGAGCCTGGTTTGAGCTCCACCCACTGCTTATATAGCCATGCCATGGTGTTTGCCTGGGGCTCTGCAAGGTGGGGCCCTGGCATTTAGCCTGTTTCCCAGCTGAGCCCAGGTGGCAGCCAGGACAGGTGTGAGAGGGGCTGGTGCTCCCTGGGGCTGACTGGCAGGGGACAGGGGTGACTCACTGGGAAGCCGTCTGTTCCCAGGAGGTTAAGGGTTCTAGGCTATTGGTTGAGGAATGCCCAATGGAGGCTGGGAGGAGGTCTGGCAGTCTGAATCTCACTGTCTAGCCTCTGTGAGGCTGGCGACAGGTCCCCTCCCTGTCCTGGGCTAGCTCCCTGATCCCTGGTTTTCTCTGGCTCAGCATGGGATGAGACTCCTTGTGTGTCTTGCCTGTTTTGCTGCCTGGGGTTTCACAGATTGCTGGTGGGCCTTATGGGGAGGACTTGAGCTTAAGATAGAAGCTGGTGCCCTCTGCACCTCTGCTGGGAGTGGGGGAGGGGTTGTTGGCAGCTGCTCTGGGCATGGGTCTGGTAGAAGCTTTGCGTCTTGAGGGAGGGGTTCACTCCAGGGGGTCTGGCTGCATCAGACATGAGGTGGGGCAGGGACTGAATGTGGCCTCTGGCCTCACTGCCCTTCTGCTGAGAGGTAGAGAGATTGGGGCAGGGTAGCTGTAGGTCACCTGTCATGCCATGAGCTGCTCGGAGTTAAACTGGGCTTACAGTGGTTTGGAGTGGGTAAGAGAAAGGATCTGAGGTCTTCTCAAGCTTCTTTCCAGGGTCCTGGGAGGACCCCAGAGTCGGGAGTCAGAATAGCTGGTTCTTGTCTTAAATAGCAAGGATGCTCCCTTTTCTTTTGCCTGCTAGGAAACTCACAGCAAATCTGTTCAGCTCCAGATAGCCACTTGAGACTTTTCTCATGTCTTCTGTGGGAACAGATCATTCCTGTGTGTTCCAGTGGTGACTGTTTTCTGTCGCATGCTTTGTTTTTAATTTATATTGTGTGGTTCCTGGAAGTCACCACACCATCTTTGTGTGAAACTATGCGGGCCGTAAGTAAGTAGGATAAAAATGGACTGACTGTGCCTTTTCTGAACCTGGCCTTGGTCTGCTGCTTGGCCTTTGGGAATGGGAGCCTGTGCAGCCCAAGGAATGGAAGGAGTGGTGAGTGAGGCTGGGCTGGCCCCTGCAGGTTCCTGCTGGCAGCCTCGTGGGTGGTCTGGCCTCCTCTGGCACTGAGCTGTGAACTCTAGTTTCTCCCTTCCTACTAGGCAGGTGGAGCCTGAGGCAGTAGCCAGAGGACTCAGTTTTTCCATTTGTGAGTAGTGTTCTTGGTGGAGTCACTCTTGCTCCTCCTAGGCTGGGGACACTTTAACCCTGGTGTTACATTGTTGTGGTTTTGCAGATGGGTACACTGTGGCCACAACCCCTCTCTAGGGCAGTGTCTCTCAGGTGTGGTTCTGTGGGATGGGGAGCCCTGGAGGCTGGCTGGGTGCTCTGTGGGGGGTTCCCAGCCTTGTCTGGTTCTTTGTCCTCTGGTAGTGTCCCCGAGCTTTGACTGAGGGTGGAGGTGCAAGTGTGTGGGCCAGGCCAGGCACTCTGGTCTGGCAGATTTATGGTCCTGCATGGCCCAGTACAGGCCTGGCACCTGCTGTGTTTGGCCTCGGGTGGATGCTCTTACGTTGCAGTGTGTGTTAGCCTTTGACCTCGGGCAGTGGAGGCCAGCCTGAGTTGCAGCACATTTCTTGGTGGAGCGTGCCAGGTGCTGGATCTTGCCTTGGACCCCTGCTCAGGGTCTTGGGCTGTAGGGTGGGTCCCTCCCTTCAAGTCTTGCCTCTGTCCTGTTGCCTCTGCTCATAGCCTTGGTCCATATTGACAGTCCACCTCTATCTCTTAGTGGCCCCAGGACTCCTGCCTCAGGACTCCACAGACCCAGAACCCAAGACATTGTCCTAATAGCCATCTCCGCCTTGGGGGCCCTGCTCCTTGGCTCCCACACTTGCTCCAGTGGGAGGAAACATGGGGAGGCAGGCCTCCCAGCTTGTTTATCCTCCAGGCTCAGAAACTCCTTCTGCTCCTGAGGGTGTGGCCAGGGCTCCCAAGTCAGCTCCCCAAGAGGGAACCAACCTGAAGGGGGTAAGGAACAAGACTTGGGAGTGGACACTCTAGAGTTGCCAGGCCTGGTTTGATCTGCAGTGCTGCTGCCCAGGCTTTGTGGCCTGAGGTGTCCTAGCTGCTCCAAGGCTCGGTTGTGAAGTGGGCATGTGCATGCCGCATGGATCAAGGTGGTCATCTGTGGGCATGAGCCTGGGGCGGCAGGCAGTGCCTTTTGGTGGTCAGGAGGCCCACGTCTGGCCATGGAATGATGTCAGGGGCCCATCCTGCCTGGTATCTCCTCATTGAAGTGTGGCTGGGGAGGGGTTGCACTTGTCCTACCTGATCTAAGCCCACCAAGCAGAGCTTGGTGCTGTGGCTGCCCCATGCCCTTGTGAGGAGGACAGAGAGGATGTAATTTGCCTCAGGCCACAAAGCCAGCCAGTACCTGATAAAGCCCTTCACCTGGCTTCTCCTCCAGAAGGTGAGAATTGAACTTATGGTGAAGGGGCGAGGGTGTCCAGAGTGTGGAAGCATCAAAAGCTCTGAGATAGGCATATCTGGAGCTCTCAAGGGGAGGGGGGAAGGTGGGCGGTGGCAATTCTGCAGGGTGGCAAGAAGTAGAGCTGTGCTCCAACCCTGGGGCTGTAGCCAGGGCCTGAGGTGTTCCAGGAAGACCTTTGCCTTTGCTAAAGAGCTGCAGGCCAGGGTTTCACCTGTAACCCAGCACTGGGTTTTTGGGCAACACTGTTGGAGGGGGCAGGTTGTTGGGACAGATCTGTGCACACCCACATGCTGTGGTCTGCAGGTATCTGCCCAGGAACCCAGGGGCTTTCTTCGAGACAGGAGCCTGGTTCAGATTCTACATGAGCCCCTTCCAGCTGGACACTGGTGAGCACCTGGGCTCTCTGGAGCTCTGCTGTCTCCAGTGGTACTAGCAAGCTCTACCATGACCTGTTTTTGGGGGGATGATGCACTTGGCAGTGCAAGCCTGCTGCAGCCTTGGAGGATGCTGTGCTGCCCCATGGCTCAGATGGGAAAACTGTGGTGCACAGGGCTTTGTGCTTCACCCAGTAGCCACAGTCTGCCCCAGAGTTAGACTGAGCCACAGGGTCTCTACCCCTGCAGTGTACTGCATGCCTCCTTGGGCAGTGTCCGATGAGCCATGGCCTCCACACAGCTGAGGGTGACAGTTTCTGTCTGGCCCATGGCTCCCAGGGCTTCAGCATCCTGTAGGGGCATCGGGTGAAGAACAGGGGAGGCCTTTGAAGGGAGGGTCTCAATGAGCGGGTCTGTCCTGAGCTGTCCAGCTGGGCTGTGCCTGGCACAGGGCTCGGGTAGCGTGCCGGGCAGTGCTGGGTGGGCTGAGCTGCCTCTGTGGATGCCCCCTCAGCAGAAGAGGAAGGCCTGGTTGGCCAGGAGGCTTTCAAAACTGCAGGCTGATAGGTTGGAGGGGTGAGGTGGCCAGCAGAGTAGGTGGGGCTGGGGCAGCCAAGGTGGGGCTGGCAGTTTCCAGGCTGGAAAATTGAGCCCCAACCCCTGGCCCCCCACCCTGTTGGGCTGTGAGACATGGAAATGTCCTCGATAGCAGGCCCTGGCCCCACAGCTGGGAGTCTCTTCCTGGACCTGTTGTCAACTCCGGAAAGAGTGGCTGTGTGGGGTCATAGCCCAGAGTGCTTTGTTTAGGAAGGGAAGAGAGCATGCAGTAGAGGGACTACACCAGGGATCCTCACACTCAAATTCTGTGTGGTGGAGTGGGGAAGGGACCCCAGGAGCTTGGGGCTGTTACAGGCAGGGCCACTGGTCCTATTTGCCCTCTCAGTAGCCCTGCCTGGGTGTGCTGTGGTCCCCTTTGTAGAGATGGGGTGGTGGGCTAGAGAGGGTCTCACATGGCAGAGGTTCTTGGAACTGGTGGCTTGGTAGCCTCAGCCAGGGGAGGTCTGTCCCCTGGGTAGGGTTTGGCTCTCCTTGGAGCTAGAACTTGTCTCTCCAGGCGCAGGCAATGAAACGATCTCCCACGCAGGAGAAAATGGAAGGATTACTTAAAGCAGCTTGGAGACCCCAGAAAGAAAATAAAAACAGAAAAAGTCATCATTTTTAAGTAGGGGAGTTCCCCTAAAACCCTCCGTGTGATGGGTGGGTTGTGCACAGTGCTAAATCGAATCAAATTAAGAAAAACATTTTCTAAGTGCAAGTAAAATATCTGTTTAATTAGACCATAAAGAGAAAATTAAAAGTAATATTTTGCAGAGGAGTAATTACTGTCTTTCTGAAGGGCCTGGCTTTCAGAGGGGTGAGAAGTAGGCCTGGTGACTGGAACTTTCAGTAGCTAAAATCTTGAGCTTGGGGCAGTGGCCCCTTGGGGGCTTGGGCCTGTGGACACTTGGAGCTTCCATGGTGGCTGGGAGAGGAGGCCTGGCCTGGGGGAAGGGTCCTGGTTGCCTTGCCTGTGCTTCCCCTCTCCCCACAGTGTGGGCCTAGATCCTGGAAGGGACAGGAAGTTCAACTGAGCAAGCTTGCTAGTGGCTGCTGTGGTAGGCTTGCAAAGCAGGGTATAGCAGAGCAGAGGTGGGAGGGCAGGACACGGGGCCTTTGTCTGGTCTGAGGGTAGCATCTGGAGTCTTTGCAGGGAATAGCAGGTGCTGTGGGGGGCCCCTTCCTCACCTTCTGGAGCCTTGAGTGGGGTGGCGAGCTGGGCTCTGCTCTGCCTTCTCTGACACAAAGGTGCTGGTCCCTCTAGACTGGGAGGTATTGGGTTCCTCTGGAGCAGGCTGTGTAGTTCTGAGTGACCCTGGTGGACAGTTTGGTGGTTCTGTGCCCTTGCTGCAGCCTGGCTGGCTTGAGGGGCACAGTGGGGCAGATCCTCTGTCCTACTTGGTCACCCCAGGAAGCCATCTCCTCTCTGGGCTGGAGAGATGGCCCAGTATGCCTTTGGAATCAGGCCAGGTAACCCCCAGAACTTGGCTGTCTGTCCCAGAGAGGCGCTTGTCCCAAAAGTGATCTCTGGCTTTGGAGCCCAGACTCGTGGGGTTGTGCATCAGGTCCTGGCGTGCCAAGCATTGCTTGGGAGAAGGGTCCCTGGCTGAGAGGCCCTGTGTTGGCTATGCAGCTGACCAGGATTCCTGAACATCTAGTGACCTGAGGCCTGAATGGGGCTCTGATTTCCTGAAGACCCAGCCTGGTGGGGACCTGGGCAGGGGGCGCTAGGCTGGGCTTGCCTGCTCTGGTCTTTTGTCATTTTTTTCCTCCCACTACCAGCAGGGACTGATGGGGCTAGGGCTGTTGCATTCTCAGGTCAGTCCCTGCCTGCCTTGCCCTTGCCCTTTGGCCTTCCTGTCTTGTGCTGTGGAGACCATGGAGGGGGTAAAGGGGGCTCCCCGAGAGGCCTGTGGTCCCCAAGACAGGCTTAGGCCCCATGGCCTGTCCAGAAGCCCCAGAACAAAGGGCTGTGGGGCCTGGGCCTCAGGCTGGAGCTGGGGGCTGGGCAGCTGCCTTTCAAGTTGGGTTAATGGCTCCAGCAGGCAGCATTTCCTTCCCCTTCACAGCCTCCTGCTGAGTGGAAAAACCAGGCAGTCAGAGCTGCTTGCCCTCCGCCTGGGGCTGGGACCACCCCCTCTCCCCCGCCCCTTGCAGGGCTCCCTGTGGCTGGCTGGGCACAGTGAATTCCCAGGGGTGAAGGGGGAGTGGGGTGTTGGTTAATCAGGACCAGGCCTGCCAGGCACTTCAGAGCCTGGAGACAATCCAGGCCTTCCGGACTGGACCACAAATCAGGCAGCTGGCTATGCTAGGCTTGTCAGGGGTCACCCTTTCATCTGTCTGGGGCTAAGGCAGGGCTCACACTGCAGAATGCGGGGTGGAACTGGGGACAAGGGGAAGAGAGATCCCCTCTCCACAATGGGCCCCAGTGCCCCTCACAGTGATGGCCTCCTCTGGCCACAGCTCTGACTTTTGTGAATTTCTTGGGTATTGCGGACATGGCAGCATGTGTGTGTTGGGGGGGAGTGGAGGGTTAATAGTCTTGGGGGATGGTGGCCTCTGCTTCCTTCTCTGAGAAATGGGTGTGTCTAGGGAGGCTGTGGTTTATTCTATGGCCAACTGAGTGTCTAGATTAGAGCCAGGCTTTTGGGGCTGTGTGGCCAGCTGAGAGCAGTGAACTGGGGATCCTTGGGTCCGGGGCAGTATGGAGGCCCAGGCCAGGGCAGGTGGAAGTGGGTAGAATGGACTCTGGGGGAGGACCCCTGTGCTCTGTCAGGATGACATGGAAAAGTCTGAGGTTGTCACAGCCACAGGTGGGCTGATATTTGTTCAAGGGGCTGTTCAGGCCACCTGCCCTGTACTTGAGGCTGACTCACGTCTCTGGGAGCAGGACAGGTGCTGGTCCAGGCTCAGGCCCTGGCCCTGTACGACTCTCCCAGGCTGCACAGTCTTGTGGGGTGAGGTGGGTCACAGGCTCAAGGTCCTTGGTAGTTTCTCTTCTGGTGAGACTTGCTGTGAGGCTCAACCCCATTCTCTTCTGTGGAAGGGGTTGCCTCTCTGCAGAGTTCTCCCTCCAAACCAGGCACTTTGGCTCCTGTTTTTGCCTACCTCTGGACACCAATCTCACAGTTAGGACCCCTTTCCCCGCTGCCCTCACCCAGCCTTCCCAGGGCATGTTCAGGGATGGGGAGCCTTGCTTTTCCATCTCCTGCCACTCAGCTCGTGGAAGGAGCTGACCTCTCTCAAACTGGGGACCTTGCTGAGTGGTGTGACTTGGGTGGACACATTCATAGCAGTGTCATATTTCATTTTCCTCCTAGGCCTGCCTGACCATGTTGGCTGGAAAGGCAGGGAGAGGGTTTTCAGACCCTGCACTGCCCACAGGAGCTTGGGTGAGGGAAGTCCTGGTGGCTGCTTCTCACCAGCTTTCACCTGGTCCTGGACCTGTGCATTTGCCTCTGAATCCCCGTTGTCTGGGAGCCACAAACACAAACACGTCTTGTTAGCTGGGAGCCAGTAAGGTTAATGATGGTGGGGGAGGCCAGCAGATACCACGGGTACTGCTAACCTCGCTACTAAGCTCTGATAATTATTTTCCTGCTGGGCTCCTGAGGATGAAACTGTTGGGGGCTTATTAATTAGTTACGGATGGTGCTGTGGCTGTGACGTGAGCTTGCCGTGCTGTGGAGGGCGAGGCTTGGTGGCAGACTCCCTGCATGGGCCCATGCCTCGGCACTAATTGCACCTTTGTCCCTTGCTGTCCTCAGGATCCTTGCCTCTCTGCTCTGCTTCTTGATAAGCTCCCGGCACCCGGAGTCCTGCCAACGTGCCGTCCTGAGGCCGAGAGCCGCTGCGATGTCTGCACCACCCACCTGCACCAACTCACGAGGGAGGCCCTGGGCCTGCTTCAGGCCCCTGCCAGCCGTGAGGACCCCGATGTCCCTCAAGGAGGCCTCATGCCCCATCTCCCCGGAACCATGACCAGCTCCAGGGACACACCCGGGCCAGCTGGCCCTGCTGGGAGGCAGCCCCCGGTGGGGCCAGACAGGGTGAAGGGGCTGGCCTGGCCTCCTGGAGCCAGCGTCCAGGTGTCTGTGGCACCCGCGGGTCTCGGGGGAGCCTTGAGCACGGTCACCATCCAGGCCCAGCAGTGCCTGGAGAGCATGTGGAGCCTCTCGAGGGTCAACAGCTTCCTGCCACCCACCTGCCTGGTGAGTGCCCTGGGTGGGTGGGGCTGCTGGTCAGAACCTGGTTCCCTCTCAGGCCCCTGACCACATCTGAGTACCCTGTGGTGTGGCACCCCTGCAGCCAGGGAACTTGGGCAGGGGGACTCTCAGAGCATCAGAGGCCCCACATCAGGTCTTCTGTGATGGCTCTGTTTGTCAGGGCCCTTTGAGTCTCCAGAAGTAGCTATGGGGACAGTTTGGGCCAGCTTCACTCCTGACACCACTTGTGATGCTGCAGGTGACAGAGGCCTGGGCTCTGGGTTTGTGCTGTTGGTCTTGGTTGACCTGATGAACCATGAAGGGAACTCCCTGTGGGAGAGTGAGGCACCTATGGAGAGAAGCTGGGAAGGGGAGAGGGATCTGGGCAAGGGGTAGCTGTGCACATGAGTGCTTGGCAGCGTGGAGAAGCCCCCTGCATTTCCTCCTGGAACACCAGGGGCTGTAGGTGGCTGTGAGGAGCTGTGATTCTGCATGGTAAGCATTGCAGGGGCTCCAGGAGTTTCAGGGTCTCTGAAATGGGCTAGTAGGCCCTTGCCCTCAGTCTTCATGCCAGGTGGCATTTCAGGGGGATGGTTAGAGGTTCAAGAAGGATGACCCCACAGCCGTCAGGACAGTCAGTACAAATCCTGATGCAGGACAGGCCCCCATCCCCCATCTTCTGGACTTGGCCCCTCTGAGGTTGGCAAGGTGATGCTGGCTGGATGTCGTGTCCCTGGAAGTGGCCTTGACTAAAAATCCTGCCTAGGCCGTTGCTGGTCCTGTGACTGGCTGCTGTGGCTGGTCCTTTGAGGCCATTCTGTTCTTACAGTTGGGGTGCCAGGGGGCTCACAGTCTCCAGTTGGTATAATAATAACTCACCTCGATGCCCACAGCCCGAGCACAGTGCTCCTCCATTTATCATCCTGAGGGGAGGTAGAGGGGAGGCAGGCTGGCACTTCCTCATCCTTACTGACTGGGCTTCCCGGGAGATGTGTCTTGGGTACCATCTCCCGCTTAGGTAACTGGCTCCTGGAGGAGGGCATTGAGCTGGGTCCCAAGGGCCAAGACCTAAGAAGCTGACCCATGGGTTCCCTCACTACCCCTGTCATCCTGTCATCCTGGCCTGGATGCCTACAGCTGAAGCCTGTATGTCTGACTGCTGGAAATTGAGTGAGGTGAACATTGGCCATCTCTGTGCCTTGATGTGGTGATGGTGGTGGGGCACAGGGGAGGGGAGGGTCACTGGTCTCTGGCAGGGCAGCCGTGCTGGCAGCCAGCATGCCATAAAATGTGGGCAGTTAAGGCACCCACTCCTTGTTTTATGTGCACATTGATTTTGTTCAGGGTAGGCAGGAATGGATTTATAATTAGAGAACAGTCTTGACAATCAATAGAGAGATTATTAGAACCATAAATAGAACTTTAGGATTCAGATGAGGTAATGTCCCCCCAACCAGTACACTGATCACTAGAGGTGGCCCCAGAGTGATAAAATACTGCCTGGTATGGTCTAGGATTAAATACTTCTGGAGGGTCCACACTGTGAGTCTGTGTCACAGCAGGCCCTAGGCGGAATGGGATTGTTTCTGGGCAGGTAGACTGATCTTGACAGGTGCCTCTGGCAGGCTGTAGCCCCTCAGTCTTGAGATGTGGAGTAGAGAGAGCAGCCCAGGCCTGGTGGGCACTTTATTGTGACTGAGGCCATCAGTGGAGACTGTAGAAGAGGGGCCAGATCTGGCCAGAAGGCTTCATCTTTGGAGAGGGAGGAGGGTGGCCAGGGCTTTGAGATCTACTGGAGCTATAGACAGGCAGGGCCTGGAACATTTTGGTTGCGATGGCTAGGAGCCTGCCCTGGTGACTGCCCTGGATCTTGCTGTTGCTTGAGTCCAGATGGATCAGCCCTTGGCTAGCATGGTTATAACCAGCCCCATGGCCCACCCACGTCATGTTCATGAGCACAGAGGGGCCTTTTCCAGGCTGTTCCACCTCCTGAGTGTGTCCACACTTTGTCGTGGAGCTCTGAAGCCTGGCCTGGCCATTCTTTCCAGAATGTCAGATGGAGGCAATTCTGTCACTGTGGAGGAGGAGAGCTGCCCACTGGAGCTGGGCTCAGGGCCCTGTCCCCACTCTACCTGCCCTGACATTCTGGGCAGTGTGCAGTGGCCATGGGCCACCCTCAGTCACCTGCCCTGGCCTGCTCCCTGGGGACCACTAGGGTCCAGAACATGCTGTCCCTTGACACCAGCGGTGCTGAGTGTCCTTGGGCAGGGGCCTTCTTGGAGGCCAAAGCAACCTGCACTCATCTCTTGGCAGAGGCCATAGTAGATTAACAGTGACTGCCTGGAGGGAGGCCTCAATGAACCAGGGTTTCCCACCATCTGTGATGGTTGGGGAGAACCAGTCTGGAGCTCCTGCTTGCTTGCCTCCTACCGTGAGCCCTGGAGTGGGTTGGGTATCCACGCAACCACAGGGGCTGGCTGGGCACTGGGGAGTGGAGGAGCTGTGCTGGGCTTGGGCTTGGTTCTCTGTGATGCTCCCTGACCCATTCATTGCTGGTGCCCTGTGCAGGCTTGGTGTACACACCCACACAGTGGGGATAGCAGGATGATCTTTTCCTCCAAGGGAGGCCTCTGTGACTGGGCAGGTTAATAGGGATAGGACTGCCAGGCCTTGGAGGCCTCTGGATGAGGAGGTCAGAACTTCATGGGCCAGTGAGTTGGCTTATCTAATGCTCCAGAGCTGCCAACCCCTGTGCAAAGGTGAGGTGGCCACTGCAGTTTAGACCTGATCCTCCTCCACCTCGGCAGCCCCCTAACCCTACGGTAACACCCAGTGGGTGTTTATGGGGAGATTGCCAGGGGATTCTGTCCTTCATGTTCCAGAATCTTACAGGTGTGGAGACCAAGCCTAGAGGGCTGCTAAGAGATGGGCTAGTATGGTGTTTCCTAAACTGTTCCAAAGAACCTTGGTGTTCCATGAAGGTCAGCCCAGGGAGGCTGCTGGGCTCTAGCTGCCAGCCTCTGCTGGCTGGTGTTAAGAGACTCCTATGTAGCAGGTCCAGCAGAGTCCATGTGTGTGGGAGGACCACTGTGAGCAGACGTGGGTGCCCCACAGGCCGTGCCTCGGCTGGCGCTGGCCTCACGCTCTCCTTTCTCCTTGCTTTTCCTTCTGTTGCTGCTGTGTGCCTCCATCATGCTTTCTGTTTGGTGCCCACCCCATCTCCTCTCCCCTCCCCGCTCCGTGTTGTGGTCTCCCTTCTTGCCGGCCCCCTTTCCTCTCTGGCTCTTGCTTTGGGACGGCTTCTTTTCGCATGCCTGGGCTCTGCTTCTGGCAGGAGTTGGCAGTGGCCGTCCAGGTGGACGGAGCCGTGTCACGGCAGCTCGTGGGATGGTGGAGCCAAGTCGTGTGCGGGATTCCCAAGACAGGTCAGTGTGGGGAGGTTCAGCCGCACAGGCATATACCATCCTGGTGGGCTGGACATCTGGCTAGAGGTGGAGATGCTGCCAGCAATGCCAGGGGGGTGGCTTGGCCCAGTGGGAGTGGGTGGAGGGGCTGTGTGGGGCCAGGGGAAACAGCTGTGACTTTGCTGTGGCCCTCCAAGACTTAGTCCTGTGTCCAGCAGGCTGGCTGGGTGTCATAGTGTTATTGGGCTTGGACTGGGACACTGGGCCCGGGTGCCTTAGTGGTGCCATTATATTCTGGTCAGAGCCAGCTGTAGGTGCCAGGGGATCTATGACAAGTGTCCCTCCACTTGTCCTGGTTCTATGTTGCTGGCCACTGTGCCCAGTGGTACTCACTCAAGCCCAGCTTTGCTCTGAGGGGCTCAGGCCACAGCAGCCATTGCTGTAGCTTTAAAATTATTTCTTTCCTATGCTACTTTGCTTAGCGAAGGAGTTCAGATCTTTCAAAGGGAAACATATTAATTGATAGTAAAGAATTCACATTTGAGGTGAGGGAGTTGCTTGAAGGAGGAGACTGGCCAGGCTGGGAGGCTGGGTTGTGTGTGTGTGTGTGTGTGTGTGTGTGTGTGTGTGGTACTGGGGTTTGGACTAAGGGTCTACGCCTTGAACCACTCCAGCCCTTTTTTTTTTTTTTTTTTGAGATAGGGTGTCCCAAACTATTTGCTTGAGCTGGCTTAAAACTGCGATCCTCCTAATCTGTGCCTCCTGAGTAGCTAGGATTATAGGTGTGAGCCACCAGTGCCTGGCTCAGGCTTGGTTCTGAGGGAGTGTATGAGTTCCTGCCCTGCAGACTGCTAGCCATGGTCTGCTGGCACAATGCCTGTTGAACTGTTCCAGGTTCACCTTTCTGCTCCAGGTTTGCCTTTTTCTGCTACTGACTGTTCCTCTTTAAGCCCTGGGGAGTGGCCACTGTCCCAGGGGCCAGGAGGGCTGAGTTTCCACTGGTGTAAGGCTTGGGCTCTCTGTGGACTTCCATGGACATGGTTCTGCTTTGTGTCCCAAAACTGGAAGCCAGTGTTGGCCATGGGCTGGGCAGGGTGAGGCCCTCCCTCGTGGTGAGGAGGGCTGCTTTCCTTTGATGGCAGGGCCTCTTGGCATGAGCCTTCCAGTCCTGGGTGGCTTGTTCTGCCTGGCCTCTGGTCTGTGTCCCTTGGGAGACTCCAGGACGCTGGGATCTTCAGCCCAGGTTACCAGACTGGGCCCATATCCTCTCAGCTTGGGGTCTCCAGCCCTCTCCAGCCTGAACACAGGGCACTTGTGCAGGGATGTTGACCCCCTACTCGGGGCCCAGTGGAGCTGATGTCCTGGAGGGCAGCAGGCCTTTGGGAGAAGGGGACAGGCTGCCTGTCCTGCCCTGCCCGGAGTTGTATCCACTCCCTAGAGCAGGTTCGTCTGGGTCTGGAGCTTGGGGTGTAGACATGTCCTATGCGGAAGCCGTCCTGGGGAGCACTTAATTACAGCTGTGCTTCATTTTGGGGCCGTCTCACTTTCTGGAATTTATTTTAGCTAATTAGTTGGAAATGCCAGAGCAGTGTTTCAGACGATGGGACCATCATACATTATCATGTGTGGGGCAATTAGTGCTGTGCCAAATATTTATTGTGGTTTCTTGTCTGAGTAAAAGCCTTCTAGTGCTCCCAGGTGGCCCAGGGCTGAGAGGACATGGGGTGTCTATCGTCTGACCTCTGTGGTCATTGTACTTCTGGAAAGTCAGGACCTGGCAGGTTCCCCTTTGCCTCCATGGGTCCCTCCTGGGGTAGACCTGTCACGTCCTTGAGCTGGGGATGTGACTTGCCTTGGAGCCCAGGCCTTCTCTTCTGGGTCTGTTTCCCAGCCCTGATTTCTGGGACCTTTACAGCCACACAGGCAGGATCCTGGGGTGCTAGGCTTTGGAATGCTCAGGCATGGGGCACTGGGTATCTCTTTGCTCACCAGCCTGCTTCTCATGTGGACTTTCTTCTTTATAGGCTGAGGCGGCTGTGGCTGCTGTGGCCGTGGCAGATACGGTCCGAGATGGCCCCCCTATACCAGGCCCTGATGGCGTGTCCAAGGCATGGGGTCGTGGGGCAGCCTGCACAGCAGCCCTGGTCACCCCAGCCCCAGGCACCTCGACTGGAGGTTCCACAGGCCCATCGGCTGCAGCCTCTTTCTTTATTAGGTATGTACTCCTGGGGCCCTTTGTGTAGCAGAGTGGATGGGGCGTTGTGTCTGGGAACAGAGCCCCTCAGAGACCTCGGCTCCTGACCCCTGATGGCCTGTGAACCATTCCAGGGAGGTCTGTGGGTACTAGTGGCTCAGTAGTTCAGCTGACAACCTGGCTGGCTTCTCAGGACACCCTGAGAGGACAAGGCCTCCCTGGGACATGGGTCCCTGTCCCAGGCCTAGAGCTCAGGTACCTAGGAGTGACTGGACCCTTGGTTTGCACCCTTGGTTTGCCTAGCCCTGAGCTGAGCCTGTAGGCATCAGGTCCTGGGGACATGTGTGGTTGGATGTGGTTGTTGGACAGCGGGAGTGGTGCACTTAAAGGTGGGTGGTGTGTGAGAGCGGGGTCTTCCCCTACCCTGGCTGTTGGGGAGCAGGCCCTGGTCTCAGCCCAAGGCACAGCCCTGGGTTCTACAGCCCCAAAGCCCCAGTTTTATCCTTATCCTGGTGGCCTGAGGTACGAGAATTACAGGATGTCATCGTGGTAATGAGTGGTAATGGCAGCCCAGCTGTGGGTCACTGTCCCATTAGCAGCCCGCTCTGGTACTGATAAGCTTGTCCATGAATCACACCGGCAGCCAGCCAGTGAGGAGGGCGCTTTATCAGCGCTGGTGGTGGGGGGTGGGGGGACAGGGGACGGGGATGGGGACTGCGTGTCCTGATGGGGGAGTGCTGGGGCATATGATTAGGGCATTGTTGCTCTGGCTGATGAACACGCTGCCATGCTGTGCTGTTCTCCCTCCTGTGGCTGCTGTGGCCTCAGCTGCCACCCCAATTAGGCACAGAGAGCCTGGCCGGGATCCCCTGGGAGGGGGTTTTTCCAGCCTTCTCAGGAGCCCCCCCCAACCCATGTGACAGTGGCAGTCAGGGTGGTGCCTGGGGTGTAAGGGCAGGCAAGGTAGCCACATCTCTGTCCTGCTTAGCGCTGATTTCAAGTGCCTCTGCCTTGGGCTTCTGTGGTTGATGAGGCCGCCATGCTCCTTCTGGTGGTGCTGGCGGGAGGATTTGAAATGATTAATGCTTTTGAAAAGAAAGACCTTCCATCGCCATTGGTCCTGAGTCTAGGAGCCACTCTGCCGCCTGGTGCTGAGGCCCCTGGTGCCTGAGGAGGGGTCTTGTCACTGAGGTGGGCGGGCCGCTGTTGGCCCCCCACTCTGGCTTATTAGCACCCTGGAGCCCAGCAGTCCTGGCAGAGCAGGCGCAGGCTTCCTTTTGTCTCAGCCCAGGCTGGAGCTGCTCCTGCCCGCCAGCGAGCTGACCTTGGGCAGTTACCATAGAAACAAAGAAACAAGCACTTAGGGCTGGGGGTGAGAAGCGGGCTTCCCGAGAGGGGAGCACTGCCGGCTGCCATTACTTCCAGCCTGTTAGATACCCTGAATTACAGCAGTTTCCTCAGTAGGTGGCCGGTCGTGGGTCGAATTGGAGTGGGTGTCTCCTCGGGCACTTGTCCCAGCAGGAGGGCCATGGGCTGGGGTCAGTGTCGGTGGCCCTTTATCAGAGGGTGTTTTGAGACACTGCCACAGCTCCTGGCTTTGTGTGTGGTGGATGGGGGAGCTGCTCAGCTCAGAGTGGAAAGGGCTTGTCTAGAGTTCACCAAGAGACAATGAAACTTTGACCACCTGCCCCGGGGCACGTGCTGACAGTGTATTCTGTGTTCTCACCTCCACCCTCACATAGGACCTGGAGGGGAGGAGCTGACCCTGGTGCTGTGAACCACCAGGGTGGACTTCAAGGGTGTAGTAGGAGTCTGGCAGGTGCATTTGCCACATGGCAGGAACAGGGTGGGGTCAGGAGTTTGGGTGAGTCTGGGCTCTGCCGCTCTCTGAGCGCCTCCACCCTAGGTCGGTGCCAGACTCTGGCCTTCCCAGATACCACAGCCACCTCTGTACGCATCTTTACATGGGGAAGCTGAGGGGCAGTGTGGTCCCCCAACAGCCCAGGGTTTCCTTAATACCTGCCAGGCACAGGCAGGGCTGAGGCCTGGGTAGTTTGGATCTGGTCACCACAGCCTCAGCAAGAAATCTGAGGACAGGTTGTGTAGGCAGGGCTTTGGTGATGAGTTTTCTCCAAAGGCTGCGACGACCTTCACGCCCATGCTTTTAGCCCTCCCTCTCCTGCCTAACCGTGTCCTTCTCTGCTGCTCTGGGAGTGCCGCATCCCTGCCAGTCTGCAGCCTTCCCTCTGAGATGCTTCTGTTAGTGCTGCCCACCTGCCCTTCTGCCCTTGGGATGGGTCATCTCTGGGACTGGGAATTTAGGTGTCAGGAGATTTGCTGGGGGAGACATCTTCCAGGCAGGTTAATGGTAGGGAGAGCCATGGGGTTTCCTTCTGGCATAGGGACACCCTGCTGTACTCACAGGTCTCTGAAGATCCACCGTGTGGCCTCTGTGGAGCCCCTGGTGTCTGCTTCAGACTGGGTAGAGATGCAGGGACAGGATGGACTAGTGCAGAGCCTCATGAGCTTGAGCTGGGGCTCCAGGGCCTGAGTGCTCTACAGAGGAGTTTCACCTGCTTACAGCCTGCAGGTGAGGATTTCAGGTAACATGCAGGGTGTCAGCATGCAGGCCTGGGAGGCTTTAGGCAGCAGCTGCCTCCAGCTAGGTGCTAGGCTCTTTTAGCAGCCCCCACAGCACCCAGCCAAGGTCCCCCGATGCTGGTCCTAAGTCCCTGATTGGTGATGGAGAGTGGGAGTGTGGCCTGGCCTGGCCCACCAGCCCCTTACAACCGGGTCTGGAAGCTCTGGATTGGCCAGAACTACCTCCCATGGGAACAGGCCAAGTTCCAGTCTATCTTTTCATATCTAAGGGTCTTATCATAAAGCCAGCTGTTTATAAATTACCTCTTGTTTGGAGGAGGTGAGTTTTCTTTGTAAAAAGCCAAAATACTTTTCTTTCTGTTCTCATGAATTGCAGAACAGAGTTGGCGAGCCCAGGAGGGGGCTCTGGGATTGTGTGAGATGTTTGATGGCTTCAAGGAAGCAGATGACATTGGCGCTCATGCACCTGCTCATTCATGCCCTTGCTCACAGGTGTGTGCCGGGCTTCCACTGTGAGCTCAACCTGGCTTGGCTAGTGTCTCCTTCAGAGCCCTGCAGCGGGGCTCAGCTGCATACATCATAGTCTCAGTGGTTCCTGTGGTAGCAGGAGACTCGAGGACTAGTCCAGCTTGGGCTGAGGCCAGGTTTCCTGGAAGGAAGTATCCTAAGGACAAAGGCTGCAGTGCAGGTGCGGCTCTGGGACTTGCCCACACTTCCCACTGTAGGGCCTTGTTGGTCCTGGGCATGGCCACATGCCATCACTTAGCCTTGGTGAGGCCCATGTTCCCCCTTGCTGTTCAGAAGCCAGGCTTGTACTTCCACAAGGCTGGGGGCCTGGCCCCTGGAACCCCAAGATCCCTGCAAGCTGAGGTTCCATTGCCAGGTTGGGTGTTGATGGTGCTGACTGGTGTTTGTCTCAGTTTCATTGGGGCCTGAATTTCATCAAAGGAGAAAGTGCCCATCCTGGGGCTTTGGTGGCACAGTGACGTACTATGAGTCATACCCAGTGAGATGAGCCCATAAAACCAGGTGCCCGAGGGCTGGGCGGGCTGGAGAGTGGCTGTCATCTCCCAGATTCTTGCAGCTGATGGGGGATGGAGGAGGGGTTCCTTGAGTTAGGTCAGACAGTGGGGTGGAGACACCTGGCCATAACCTTGCAAACTCCTAGGGCTGCAGACCTCAGGTTGCTCAGCCTGTCCAGGAGGTAAGCAAGGTACAGCTCCTGAGAGGGCTTCCAAGGGGCACTCTGTGGGTGGCCTCGACAGTGGCCGACAGATGAAAGCCACCTTGAATTAGTTCCACTTCTTCCTCCCGTCCCAACACTCTATGCCTCTCCTAGCAACCTGTGGTCCCCTGATGGCTTTCATGTCCCTTTGAGACTTAGAGGGAGGGTGCTACCCCTTATGCTCTGGGTTTGAGCCCTGACCCCACTGACCTAGGGAAGGGCCTGGGGGCAAGGAGCCAGTGAGGGGTGAGGAGTGACTCAGGGTGCCTTGGTCACATCCATGGCTGTCTGCTGACCAGTGCTGTCACTTGAGGAGCCCACACCTTCCATCAAGGGCCTGGTGCTGGGCAGCACCCCTGCACTGCCACTTTCTGAAGTCCTGGGAACAGGTACCACGGTACCCATTTGCAAGTGAGAAAATAACTCTTAGAGCCCTTTGTCATGCACAGGGGTTCCTGGGCCCCTCCCTGCCCAGGTAGGCCTGAACATACCAGCAACACCTGCAGAGGCTTCCATCCTTCCTCTCTCCCCTACTCCCTCTGTCCCCATGATCAGCACAACCCTCCCTGTTGAGTCCCAGCCCTGGGGAGTGCCTGGCAAGTGGGTGGTGGAGTTTCCCTGTCTGCATCTTGCCTGGAGAGGCTAATGGCTAATGTCCTCAGAGGTGGGGCTCTGGCTTCTTCCTACAGAAGCTGTTGGGTAAGCTGCAGGGTGACCCAAGTGGTTAGGGCGGGTTGGGATCCAGGAAGGGATGCCAAGACTGGGACTGTGGGAGGCAGGAAGAGCCCTGGAGCTGATGCTGCTCACATTGCTGTCCACCTGATGGGCATCACAACTCTTCCTGCCACTGACCTCCACAGTCCTGGGGCCATACCACCTAGGCCCAGCCTCCACAGTGGTGCAGCTTGAATGTGTCTCAGGGTCCCTTCTTATCCTGACCTCTTGCCCTTGGGCCTGCTGCTTGGCAAACAGGGCCGAGGAATGCTTCCCTGCAGGGTGAGGTTTGCTAACATGTTGGCTCAGGCAAATGAGGAGGTAAATGCTGGAGACGTGTGGTCAGAGGACCTTAGATACCCATGACCTAGGCCCCCAGGGCACAGATGCCATCACCACCTCCAGCCCATGGCCAAAGAAACCACATCCCAAGGTCCAGGATTCTTCCTGGGCGTGGGTCCTCCACTCCCCACTTCAGCCCTGCCTGGTGCACGGGTGCCGCTGAGGCTCCATTAAGAACTCTGCTATGTGTCGTAGATTACTTTTATTTTCCATGATGACACCTCACTAGGAGGAAGTTGTCCCCGGGGCCTCTTAAAAGACAACTCCTATTAAAGATGAGAGGAGTTACCAAAACGCTGGCTGGCCGTGAATCTCCCCGAGGTGGGAGGTGCAGTAGAGGATGTGGGCCTTCCACATGGGGTACCTCTCAGGAGGACAAAATGGACCTGAGAGGACCAAGGGGCTGGAGGAGATGGAGTCTGGATTCAGGGGATGGCTGGGACAGGCTGGGTTGGGAAGGGAAGCTGCCAGGTGCTGTCAGGAGCTGGTCTGTAGCCTCTTGTCCTGGCCACCTGCCCCCCACCAGGGGCTCCGCTGTTGGAAGGTGGTGACAGGCATGGGGAGATGGGCTTGGCTAGGGTCACCAGTGAGTGTGTTCACATTGGTGTTGCACTGGGTCACCTATGTTTGAGGGGGGAGGGGGAGTGCAGAGTCAAGCAATCCTGGGTGTCCAGGAGCAGGGAGGAGCAGGGGGCTCTGGGGGAAAGATTGGAGGCTACAGGGAGGCCTGACTCAGGGACCAGCAGGAACAGGTACAGAGTTGACCATGGAGATGTCTCCCTGTGCAGGTGTGTGGTATACTTGTCAGACTTTGGTGTATGAGAAGGAGTGGGCCAGTTTCTGCCCTGTGAACCAGGGCACAGTGGTCATGAGAGCCGCATTAATGAGCTCCTTCTGTATGGACACTGTGCTGAGTGCCTAGAATGTATTAGCTCGTTGGGGTCACACCCAAGACCCTCCAGGAGAAACTGAGGCATGGGGATGCTAAGTTGACATGCCCTAATCCTTCCATCTATGTGTCTGCTGCAGCCTGGGCTCTTGAAGTCCTGTCACTGACAGCAGCTGCAGGGTCTGGAATAAAGTTGATGCCTTCAGTGCCGAGCACAGAGGCTTGGGGTGCAGTTCTGTCTGCCTGAACTCTCTGTCACCTGGTCTGGCCTGTGTGCTGGGCAGAGCTGCCGGGGAGGAACTGTGGCTGTGACCCCAGACCTGGACCTCTCTTGGAGAGACAGAACTTGGGCTGTGTAACCACATTTCTGACTGTTTCCTGTGAGCATCCCCCCCCCCACATGGCTGATGGGGTTTGAGGTGTGACTGGGTGGTTCATGGACACTGACACAGTGACAGGGACAGCTATATACTGAGCACCCTGCCTCTTCTCCCCTCACCCCCCAGGGCTGCCCAGAAGCTCAGCCTGGCTTCCAAGCGCAAGAAGCACCACCCACCACCTGCCCCTGCCACCCGTGGTACCTCTACATATCCCACTGACTTCAGTGGCATCCTGCAGCTGTGGCCACCCCCGGCACCCCCCTGCCTGCTCAGGGCTGCCAAGGCCAAGGACAACCCCGGAGGCTTTGGAAAGGTATACACAGCCCTAGGTCAGGTGGCCGTGGGAGTGGGGAGGTCAGGGCTATCTGAGAAGGTGTGGGAGATGGAGGGGCCCCACTCCCCTCTCCAGGACTGAACAGGGATACAGATGGGGAACTTGTATAAGGGGGTAGAGGGGCCTTGGGAGACTGAGGACCTGTGACTTGGGAAGTGGTGGGTGGCAGTGTGTAATCAGGGGTCCCCATGCATGTGCTGGTGTTCCTGGGGGCTGGGGGTGGGGTCTGATCCAGGGAGCCCCTTCTTTCCTCATCTCCATTAAATGTTGCTCGGGGGGGGGACCCCTTAGCTCTTCCATGTCACATGTCCAGATGGATTTCAGATGAGGACTGGAGAGGGCAAGGGTTCCAGGTGGTGATGGACAGGCTGGTGTCCTTCCTCCAGGAGTTCTGTGGATTGCTTCCCCTCTAGGAGGCTTAGAGAAGTACCTGTACCCCAGACCCCAGGGGGTCCTGCATAGCAGTAATTGTAATTGCCTGGGTGAGGTGGGCTCTGCACCCATGAAGGTGGGGGACTCACAACTGCAGTGTAGGCCTGTGTGTGCACCCCGAGTGGTTTCCCTGGCCTCTTGGCCAGTCCCTCACCTGGTGGTCAGCACAGGCCTTTTGGCCTATGGGGTGGAGTCATGTGGGTGGACCAGCCATGTGCCCAAGGTTGGCATGTGAACCATGTGTGTGTCCATTGTGGACTGCAGGGGTGTGGCCAGGCTAAGGAGTAGTTTGCCTAGTGAGCTCCCCACTTCTGGGGTTCCTTCCAACTATATGGATCTGAACAATTCCACTTTCAGCCCCAGGTCACCACATCTGCTATATGTGTGTGCGTGGGAGGTGGATCGGGGGGTGGCTAGGTGGTTGGCTGTCTTTGGGGCCTGATGGGGCCATTCTGCAAAGGTCTGTCTTGGAGCTGTTGATTTTGTCTAGCTGCTCAGCCCAGAGCTAGGGCAAGGTGGCTTCTTGCTGCCTGGTGAAGTCCTCTGCCTGCCTGTGTCTCAGGATGCTGAGGGTGCTGGGGTGGCAGGCAGGCCTGTCTGCCTCTGTGCCCTGCACTGCTGGGGGCACAGAGAAGAGAGGGCTCATGCTCCTGAGTGCCCCTGCCTGCCAGCCCTTGTCTGCTCCTGCCCTGCAAGCAGGCTGTGTCCAGCAGGTCCCTTCGAGGCAAGGCTGGTGGCATCAGCCCCGTCCAGTTACTGGAAGGCAGGTGGGCCCACGCCTGGCTGGCCTGTGTGCCTCAGTGGTCCACTTGCAATAGCCACAGTACAGGCAGGCAGGTCACAAGGGCCAGGGTACCATTGCTGTGGCTGTGTGGGTGGGTACAGGGCTAGGGTAGCAGGGAAGGAAGGCAGATGTATTTCCAGCTCAGCTCTCCATCTTGCCCCTGAGTAGTCTGGCCACTTCACCTGGCTTTGTCTGGCAGAGGGAGTATTGTGGTTATGGGGACAGTGTCTCCCCCAGAGCTGGCAAGTTAAGGAGTTAGAGGCTCCTTTCTGGACATTGCTGCACAAGATTGCAACTGTCCTTGCTGCCACTATATTATTTGGGGGTTCAGCAAGCTCCTGCCTCCTCCTGGGGCAACACTTGGGTGAGGGTCTGGCCTCAGGAGGAGGTGGGACCAAGTGTTCCTGCAAGGAGGGGAGCTTCAACCTTATTTCTGGTGACTCTGGACTACTCAGCACTTTCCCAGAGACAAGGAACCCCTGCAACCAGTCTTCTACCCCCACCCCCCCATGTCCCCTATCCTACCTCCGTGCCTGGCTGGGGTGTTATTAGCACTAATGTCACATAGTCAGAAATGCCTCCTGAAAGGCATTTAATATTGTCACAGAAAAGAAGTTAGATTATATTCAATTTCTGACATTAATGTGCTACTTAAGATAATTCATCATTGTGGTATTAAAGAAGACATCCCTTTCTTGGTGGGTGCTGAGCAGTGCCCCTCCCCCCTCACCAGCCTGGGCTACCTTTGTGGAGCTTGAAGCGTTTTTTTTGTTTTGTTTTGTTTTTTTAATGCAAAATGTGTTTTTCCCCTCCCGGGCAGATAGTTATTCAGCTGGGCTTTGTGATATCTGCACATTTGGGGGGAGACTTGATGCACTTGTCTCGTGGAAGACCCTATCATTTCCCCAGAGGTAATAAAGGGTTTTCTGGATGCAGACAATGAATGTGGGCAGTGGGGGGCAGGCTGGACGTCGGTGTCCCTGCTCTGTCCCCTCCCTGCCTGGCTGCAGGTCAATTTGGGATTAGTGTCTGTGCTTGAGGAGATGTTGAGAGCCAAACTGTAGCTTCTTCAGGCCTCTCCTCCCCACTGGGAATTCTCTCACATCTTCAGAACCCATTTGGCTCCTGAAGTGGGGAGTAGTTCACGCTGGAAAAAAATTGCCAAAATTACCAGGAAGCGTACATTTTTGTCTGCTTTGCAGCTGCGCTTGGAAATGAAATAGTTTTTTTCGTGTCGGGGAATAAAAGAATCGATTCTCTCGCCTGATGGAGCGCAGGTTCTGAGTAGTACAATAGCCAAGGGTTTCCTTGGGCCTCCCCAGAGGATGGGACACTCAGGCTCCACTCAGGAGCTCTCTGTGCTAAACCAATTTTGCAGTGTTATGTACCTGTCACTTACAATTAAACCCTTGAAAAATATTGGCTCTGAAATGATTCTTGGGTAATTTGACTTACACCAATGTGGAAGAAGTCAGAGATTTCATTGGAGAGGGACTGTGGCATCCTCCAGTGAAAGTACAGCTGGTGCCTGGCTCCGAGGAGCCCTAACTCAGATTGGCTCTGGAGGTGTACCTCTCTGGGTTATCTCTCCACGCAGGTCTCAAGTTGTTTGCAGTACAGCTCGCTTTGGACTCTGGCATCATGTCGCCCTGTCCCATACTCTCTGAGGGGCTGGTGGTTTGTGCACAGTGCACATTTGGGGATCTGTTCTGTACTTTGAAGACATGCCATCCATGCTGCCATAGCCCAGGCTGACTGGTCACCTGCTAGACTTTGGGAGCTCAGGGCTACCCTCACCCTACCCTACCTCTCTGTTCCCTCTGCCCACCCCCCCCCCGCCATCAGCTTCAGTTTTCCCCAAGCCACATTGGACATCTTTTCTTGGATAGGATTTGTTCCGATGGGATTTCTCTGTTTTTCTGCTGGCCCCAGTCCTGCCATGCCACAGGGCGCTGTGACTTTGGTTTCCTGAGCCAACTTGGGTTAGAAGCAGCAAGCTGCAGGGATTTCTCCCCGGGGTCTCCAGGCCCTCTGAGGTCCTTTGCCCTCTGCGCATTTGTTCACTTGTTCATCCACAGATGCACCTGCTTTCTCCCTGAGCTGCCCTTGGGCCTGAAGGACTTTGGCCTGGGGCTGGTAATACTTGGGGATGAGAGATGTCTGGGGATGCAAGGATGTGCTCCTTCTTGTTTTAGTAGAGAGAACTGCTTTGCAGGACCTGAACAGACCTGTGCTCACCAGGTGTCTGGAGCCTCCTGCCCATGAGTTATCTGCCTCCCCTGCCCCTGCACTGCTGCCTGGCCATGTACCCAGGAGCGTCACACCGCCCTCAGCTTCATTTTCTCCCTGCCCCGCTGACCTCATACAGGATCTGCTCCGTCCGCATTCCTGTGGCATGGGGTGCCTGTGCTGAGGCCTGATCCGTTGTCCTGACTTGCGCATGGCTCCTCCTGTCCTATAATTAGCGGCCAGCTGGGTGGTGGGTGGTGCTCAGATGCCTGCTTCTGCCTGTCCCCCCACCCCCACCCAGGTGAAGGTCATGCTCCGCATCTGGCCGGCACAGGGGGCCCAGCGCTCAGCCGAGTCTGCGTCCTTCCTGAAGGTGGACCCTCGGAAGAAGCAGGTGACCCTCTACGACCCGGCTGCTGGGCCTCCTGGCAGTGCAGGGCTACGGCATGCTGCCACTGCAGCTGTCCCCAAGATGTTTGCCTTTGATGCTGTTTTCCCCCAAGACTCAGAGCAGGTACGGTTGGTGGAGTGCCTGGGGTTTGGGGCTGCTGCCAGGATGATGGGGTCAGGTCTGGGCTCTGCTTAGTGAGGAGAGAGAAAGGGCCCAGCTGCCCGCTATGTTTGCTGAGGTTTCCCTCCTGTGGATCCTCCTGTGGGCAGGAGCCTTGGTTGTTTCCCCAGCTCCTGCCCGCATCTTCAGGCCAAGTGTCTGGGGAATGCTGGGAATTTTGGAACCCACAATTCTCAGAAGCTTGTTTATCTGGATGCTGTGCTGTGTGTGCACTGTGCTCACCGAGCATAGCTATGTGTGTCCTGGGCGTGTGTCCGTGCTGGCAATAGCACCTTTGTGCTCTGTGGGGTCTGCAGCGTGTCTGGACAGTGCAAGTTGAGTGTGCTGTGTGTCTCCGTGTGCCATTCGTGTGTGTCCTGTGCCTCCTCTGTGCATATAGCAGAGCTCTGAATCCTTGGCCCTGTATCTGCCAGCTCAGCCGTCCTGTGGGTTGGACGTCTATGTGACAAGGACAGACAGACAAGTCTCTAGTTCACATACGTGGTGGAAGGTAGTGGCCATGGCCCCTTGGTTTTGGCACCTGCCTGACCCCGGGGTCTCTATGCAGGCTGAGGTCTGCTCGGGCACCGTGGCCGATGTGCTGCAGTGTGTCGTTGGCGGGGCCGATGGCTGCATTTTTTCCTTTGGCCACACGAGCCTTGGTAAGCACTTCCCTCACCCCTCACACCCTAGATACACTCTGCTGCACCCCCCTCCATGTTTGGCGATGCCATCGCTGAGTCTGGCCCTGGGTGGGTAAGGAGGACAGTTCTCCACGTGGGTGTTTGAGGTGGGAGGTCTTTTGGGGAGATTGAAGTCTGCAGAGCTGAAGGGCAGAGGCCCTGGAATGAATGGAGGGAGGCCCCTGAGTTCTAAGTGGCCCCAGGTTGGCCCTGAGGACCCTGGGCATTGCCTGGGAGATGATTTCAAGTGTGACCAGGCTCCGAGGGCTTCTCATGGGAAGCAGGTGTGGCCCTCATGTTCCTGTGTGTCACCCCAGGCAAGTCATACACCATGATTGGGAAGGACAGCTCACCCCAGAGCCTGGGAGTCGTGCCCTGTGCCATCTCCTGGCTCTTCAGGCTCGTTGACGAACGCAAGGAAAGGACTGGCACACGCTTCTCCATCCGAGTCTCGGCCGTGGAGGTGTGCGGCCAGGACCAGAACCTGCGGGACCTGCTGGCTGAGGTGGCCTCTGGCAGCCTCCAGGACACTCAGTCTCCAGGCGTGTACCTGAGAGAGGACCCCGTGTGTGGGGCACAGGTACACCAACACCGTGATCGAGCCACAGGGTGGCGGTGGGGATTTGCACTCTTGGCCCTACGCCTCTAAGGGAGCTGTCACCTTCGCCTCTCCCACAGCTCCAGAACCAGAGCGAGCTGCGGGCACCCACCGCGGAGAAGGCGGCCTTGTACCTTGACGCAGCCCTGGCTGCCCGCAGCACCAGCCGTGCCGGTTGTGGGGAGGACACCCGGCACAACTCCCACATGCTCTTCACGCTGCATGTCTACCAGTACCGCGTGGAGAAGTGCGGCCAGGGAGGAAGTAGGTGCATCTGAGATCCACCCAGGGATCTTTCTGTGCCCAGAGGCATCCCCCAAGGGCTCCTGCCTACCTGGGGTGGGGCTGTGGAGCAGGGCACCTGGACTGGCTCAGCACCTGCCTGCACTGTGGTTTCAGTGTCTGGAGGCCGGAGCCGCCTGCACTTGATTGACCTGGGCAGCTGTGAGGCGACGCCCAGCAGGGGCACGGAGGCTGCTGGAGGACCCCTGTGTCTGTCCCTGTCAGCCCTGGGCAGCGTTATCTTGGCCCTGGTCAATGGGGCCAAGCACGTGCCCTATAGGTGAGTGTGGGCCCGTGGGCAAGCACCAGCCAGGGTGGCCACTGGGGAACTGGCCACATTTATGTCCAGTGCTTCTGGGGGCCTCAGTGCGTGGCCAGAGGACGGGGCAGAGGTGAATACTAGGGAAGTCCTGAGGCTCCAGGCAAAGCCCCAGTCCAGGGAGAAGCTGTCCTACCCCACCCCCAGCCTCCCACTCTCACAGCCTCCCCTCGGCTCCCAGGGACCACAGACTCACAATGCTGCTGCAGGAGTCTCTGGCTGCCACCAGCTGTCGTACCACCATGATTGCCCATGTCTCAGACGCGCCGGCCCACCATGCTGAGACACTTAGCACCGTGCAGCTTGCTGCCCGTATCCAGCGCCTACGCAAGAAGAAGGCCAAGGTGGGCTCCAGCTCCTGATGCCCAACCGTGGGCCCCCAGGCCTCCGGGTCCTCTGCAGGCCTATAAGGCATGTGGGGGAGGGGATGATAGGTGGGCCTGGGATGGGGGACCCAGCCTCCAGTGGGTCTCCTGTATGTCCCTGAGTCATGGGGCTGTAGCCTCATGACCCTGCCTATAGGGAAAAGGGAGCCAAGCCCCAAATCCCTGAGGCATCGGGCAGGGGGATAGCTGCTTGCAGTGGGGTGTGAGGTTGCCTGGCTCTAGCACCAGGGCCTGGAGCACATGGGACATGGGCACCATCCCTGAGGGGACTTCTAGGCACATTTCACTTGGGCACAAGGGTGGGCTTTGGAGTGTTCTGGGGCCAGACCCCATCATGGTTCTGAATGCTAGGTTTTCCCTGGGGGCTGTAACTGTGGGGATAGCTATCACCTGTCTGAGTTTCTTCCTCCGTGTGACACCATCAGTGATGTTTGCTGCCAGGAAACTATACTTGCGTTCTGTGCCTACGACTTGTGGGGCAGTACCCAGCACTGGGCAGGCTTTGCTTAGTGACCTTAGTGACCACACCATCATTTTTGTCACTTGAGCACAGTATCGTACTGTTGAGGCAGGGCAGGGAAAAGGAGGTGAAATGAGAGTGGGGGCCAGGTGCAGGCCAAGGTGGGTCCATTCATGCGGTCTGCCTTGCTGTCCCCAGTATGCATCCAGTTCCTCGGGTGGGGAGAGCTCCTGTGAGGAAGGCCGAGCCCGCCGCCCCCCACACCTGCGGCCCTTCCACCCACGTACCATGGCCCCGGACCGCGACCGCCCAGCTCCTAGTTTGCCTGGTGACCCTGACTACTCATCCAGCAGTGAGCAGTCCTGTGATACGGTCATCTACGTGGGACCTGGAGGGGCAGCACTGTCAGACCGGGATCTCACTGATAATGAGGGTCCACCTGACTTTGTGCCCATCATTCCTGCCCTGAGCCGCCGCCGGCCCTCTGAGGGCCCACGGGATGCCGACCATTTTCGTTGTAGCACCTTTGCAGAGCTGCAGGAGCGACTGGAGTGCATCGATGGCAGTGAGGGACCCCTGGGACTCCTGGGTGACTCTGATGCAGCTCAGGCCAGCCCCGCTAGAGGGGGCAGGAAGCCCTCGCCACCTGAGTCTGTATCCCCCAGGAAGGCTGTGGGCCCCCCAGTGGCCACTAGCACCCCTCGAGGCAGCTCTGGACCAGACATCCACCAGGGTGCCCCTGATCCCTCCAAAATCAGCGCCCAGGTTGACCAGAGAGCAGACAGTAGCACCCGGCCTCAGCTGCCCATCCTGGACAAGGCCACAGGTGGTGGAGGCAGAAGGCCACTGCCTAGCCCGGCCCCTCCACCACCTCGGCAGTTGGAAGCTAGAGGAGCCCCTGTGGAGCCTGGGGGAGGGGGAACTGACAGTGTGGTGCGGACGCCGCCAGTGGGCATGAGTGGACAGGTGGGCCGGCCCCCGCTGCTTTCAGATGCAGCCTGCCCCTGCCCATCTGCTAGTGGCCGCTGTCTGGAACGGGGCCTGCTGACCACCACAGTGACCTTGCAGCAGCCTGTGGAGCTGAATGGCGAGGACGAGCTGGTGTTCACAGTGGTGGAGGAGCTGCCCCTGGGGGGGCTCGCAGGGGCCACACGGCCCTCCAGCCTGACCAGCTTTGGTAGTGACTGCTCCCTGCAGGCCCTGGCTTCTGGCTCACGACCAGTCAGCATCATCAGCAGCATCAATGACGAGTTTGATGCCTACACCTCCCAGGTCCCCGAGGGCCCATGTGGCCCTGGGGAGCCCCTGGATGGGGCAGCCTGGGCTGGTGGCAGTCCTGGCTCATCCATCGGCTCCTGGCTCAGCAAGGTCAGCGTCTGTACAGCCGTTAGCCATAGTCCTGAGCCACAGATTCCCTTCAGCCCTGATTCTACAGCAGGGCCTGGCCCCCCAGAGCCTCCTGCCCAGGGAAGCTCTCTGGAGGATAGCAACCTCAGGTCATGGGAGCATGGTCGGCCTGACAGTCCTGGCCCAACTGGGAGGCCTCATTCCAGGGAAGCATCTGCAGCAACCCTGACCCGACCTGGCATGGAGCCCTGGGTGGGGTCCCTGCAGGGAGCAGCTGTAGCCCAGACCATCCACTCTAGCCTGCCCCGGAAATCCAGGACTACAACAGCCAGCCGCCCAGGCTGTGCTCGCTTGGGCCGGGGTCCACTTAGCCCCGGAGGCCCTTGCGAGGACCCCTGGCTGCTCCGGGTAGATGATGGTGACATGCTGCCAGTAGCCTCTGCTAGCAGTGCTCCCAGTCCGACTCCAGGCTCCCCCCGGCTGCCTGAGGTACAGGCAATGCTGGCCTGTGCCCAGAGGGTGGTGGATGGATGTGAGGTGGCAGCCAGGGTGGCCCGCAGGCCAGAGGCTGTGGCTCGGATTCCACCGTTGAGGAGGGGTGCCACCACACTGGGGGTAACCACAATTACTGCATCTGGTGGGGACACTTTGGCTGAAGCAGTGATTTGCTCAGGCAGCTTGAAGGCCTCCCTTAGCAGCAAGAAGAGTGTGGCTCCCAAGGGGGGCTTTTTCCCAAGGCCCAGTGGGGCAGCCCCTCCAGCTCCACCTGTGCGCAAGTCCAGTCTAGAGCAGAGCAGCCCGGCCCTGGCCCCCTCCCAGGCCTTGGGCCCGACCCGGGCTGGGACTGCTGCTGTTTTCCGAGGCGAGGAAGAAGTCAGGCCCAGTGGCCGGGCTGACCACTCTGTTCCCAAGGCCACATCCAGCTTGAAGGTCCGAGCTGGCAAGATGGAGGTGGCACCCCGCCCCACTGGCCACACGTCCCTGGAGCGGTACGAGGGGCTGGCACACAGCAGCAAGAGCAGGGAAGGCCCCCGGCCACCCCGGGCTGTGCCCAGATTGGGTGTGCCACCTGCCAGTCCCACACCTGGGCCCACCCCTGCCTGTAGGAGCAGCCCAGCTAAGGGTATGGGGGCTCCCAAGCCTCCAGCTGGTGGGGCCAAGGGCCGTAGCCTAGTGGCTGGTGGGACTCGGGCTCTGGGTGCTTCAGTAAAGCCACTGGCCCCTGTGTCAGGTAGGACTCCTGGTGGCCCTGTGTCAGGTCCCCGGTCAGCCCCACGGGCTGTGTCTGGTGCTGGGGCCAAGACTGGCCGGGGCACCATTATGGGCACCAAGCAGGCACTCCGGGCTGCCCATAGCCGCGTCCATGAGCTGGCGGCCAGTGGGGCTTCTGGCAGAAGTGTCCCCTCGTGGGGCTCGGCTGACTCAGACAGTGGCAATGACAGCGGCGTGAACGTGGCTGAGGAGCAGCTGCCCGCGGGCCCCTCCCTGCCCTCCCCCTACAGCAAGGTGACGGCCCCAAGGCGGCCCCAACGCTACAGCAGTGGCCACGGCAGTGATAATAGCAGTGTGCTGAGTGGGGAACTCCCGCCTGCCATGGGCCGCACCGCGCTCTTCTATCACAGTGGCGGGAGCAGTGGCTATGAGAGCATGATGCGGGACAGTGAGGCTACCGGCAGTGCATCCTCGGCTCCTGACTCCATGAGCGAGAGTGGGGCCGCCTCCCCAGGCGCCCGCTCACGCAGCCTCAAGTCCCCCAAGAAGAGGGCCACAGGTAGGTGCTGGTGCTGACTCTCTAAAGTCTGAGGAGCTAGGAGATGCTTGACAGGTGCGCTCTGCCACCCCAGGCTGCTGTGGACTCTGACTTTCCCTGCAACTGGGTCAAATTCAGCCCATACCTGGGACTAGTGTCCAGCCTCTCGGGTACCTCTTCTGTGACTCCAGGTGTGGCCCCTCCACCATGGCACATCACACCCTGTGAGGTCCCTGGCACAATCTTTGTGGATGCCAGGTGTGCATAGCCCTGATGGTTTATGAGCATGCCTAGGGTTTTTCAGTGGACAGAGGGGTATGGCCCGCTAGTTTACAAATCTGCAGGGTTTCACAGATCCCAGATGCATATACTGTCCTCTGACAGTTTATAAATACATGGGGCTGTTTAGAGTGTAGATGTGCACAATCCTGTATAGTTTATAATTACACCCAGTGCATACCCTTCTCTCGTCTTCATGCTGCCCCAGAGGGTGGTCCCAGGTAGAGCCACAGGACATCCAGCTAGGGCCCTGGGAAGCTGGGCAAGGACTTGGATTTTGAGCTAGGCATTGGACTCTAGGCAGGGTTCTCACTGATGAGTGTCCCACCTGCCTGGTAGCCCTTACTGGTGCTGCTCTGGGGGACAGCAGTGTGGACCTCTCCCTATTTGGGGACAGTGGGGTAAGGAGGGTGTGAATTGAAGAGTAGTGAGCAGTTACAGTGTCGGAGGGTTGCCTCTGTCTGGGCAGTTGGCATGGCTGTCCACTGGCTGGGACTGGGGTGGGTTCTGGGCTCTGCTCACCCAGTACCCCATTCTCATTCCAGGTCTGCAGCGGCGACGACTAATACCAGCCCCACTGCCTGATGCTACTGCACTGGGCCGAAAGCCCAGCCTCCCTGGACAGTGGGTGGACCTGCCTCCACCTCTAGCCGGCTCTCTGAAGGAGCCCTTTGAGATCAAGGTGTATGAAATCGATGACGTGGAGCGCCTACAGCGGCACCGCCTGCCTCTGCGGGAGGACCCGGACCAGATCAGGGTCTGTGGTGGGCTGGGCTGGGCTGGAGGCTGTGAGCCCTGGGGTGGCAGAGAGGGCTCTTCAGGCTCCTGGGGGTGTGGCCAGGCAACCCTCAGACCTTACCTTCTCTTTTCTACAGCCCTCCCAGGATCTGGAGAAGGTAGGTGGCCCCTGATAGCCTCTGGGGAAGAGGGCGGCTAGAGGGGATCTTGAGACCACCACCATTGTCTCTGCTGAGTTGGGCCCAAGATCTAGGAGCTCCTGGCGTCTTTTCACCTTGTAGGCACCACCATGTACGCATACGCACAGGCCTAGAGGGTTGGGGGAGGCCCTTCGCCACTGGGGTGCTGTGAGTCCCCGGGGAGAGAGCCCCTAGCCCACTAGTGGGTGCCCTTGCCCTCCATGTCTGAGCCCACCCTCTTTTGTCCCCTGCTATTAGGCCCTGGTATGTGTCAACTCCAAGGTGCGGCTGGCCGAGCGCAGGCAGCAGCGGCTGCGGGAAGTGCAGGCCAAACGTGACCACCTCTGTGAGGAGCTAGCTGAGACCCAGGGCCGTCTGATGGTGGAGCCTGGCCGCTGGCTGGATCAGTGTGAGTGCCCCACGCCCGCCACTGCTGGAGCAGTGGGACCCCCAGACACCAGCATGAGCGTGACCCCAGACCCTAGGTCCTGCCCTGGCTCCCCATTTGCTGTGCTGTGTGTCCCCACCCCCTCCCACCTTTGCCATCCAGCTGCAGTCATGCAACAGGTGTTGTGAAGGAAGGCTCTGAGAGGCCTAGATGCCTATCCTGGGGATCCAGGGAGCCTGGCCTCTGTCTTAACCCTGTCCTGCCTCTCCTCAGTCGAGGTGGACCCAGAGCTGGAGCCTGAGTCTGCTGAGTACCTGGTGGCCCTGGAGAGAGCCACAGCTGCCTTGGAGCAGTGCGTGAACCTGTGCAAGGCCCACGTCATGATGGTCACCTGCTTCGATATTGGTGTTGCCGCCACTGCTGCTGTACCGGGGCCACAAGAGGTGGATGTTTGAGGCAGGGCACTGACTGAGCACGGGAGGGAATGTGCAGGGGTGTGAGGTGGGGATGTGGGAGAGAGCGAGGATGTGGTGGATCTTAGAGGGATGAAGATGCAGAGGGTGGGGGGTTCTGTGAGGACCAGGGGTTTCAGAGGAGATGGAGCATGGGGAGGGGAGGGCCGGCTGGCCATAGACGGAACAAGTGAGTGCACGGAGACCGGAAGACTGTCGCCACCCAGACAGCCACGCAAGTGCCTTTAACCTTGAGTTGTTGGACTTTCTTCTTTTCGCATTTGGTGCTACAGACTCAAGACACCAGCAGACGTGTGATTGGACCCATGGCTCAGGCGGCTGTGACCGCTCTGGCCGGGGCTGGAGCCAGGTGTTTGTATCCCATCTTGCCTTCCTTGCAACTAAGCAGTTTTGTGTAGCAGGACAGCCCTGCGCTCACCGGCTTTAAGGATCAGGATTGCTTTTCCTTTCTAGTGGTTTCCTCTTGGCAGATCTGGCATTAGCGGTCTGCAGCAGCTGGGTCTTCTCAGTGGGGATAGCTGACCTCAGTCCTCTCCCTTCCCTGAGGACCCTGCTCTGTTCCGAGGACACCAAGGGCTTTGAGTGAGGCCTGAGCCAGGGCACACAATGCCTTCTTCCACGGCAGGAATTCTTACCAAAACCACAAGCAAAAAACACAACAAAACAAACCCCACCAACAAAGATGAGGTGTGGCTTTTGTAAAAGTTCTGTTAGTTAGGTTCCTATTTTTGTATCATTTTGCCTATAAACATGGGATTTGCAGTGGGAATTTGAAGACAAATGATCTACATTTTTATGGTTTTCTACGGAAGGCGTTCCTGGGGCCGGGCTCTTGGCAGCTGTAGGAGGCAGGCTCTTTCTTGGGGGGCACCCTAGGCAGGGTGGGGATCCTTGGGAGGTGCTTCTTTTCAAATGCAGATGAGGGGTGAGCCTGCTTCCCCACACGATGTGCCCCACACGGCAGGTTCGTGTTTTCTGACCATTGCGCATTTTATAGGGTGTCCAGACCTTTGTACAAATGTATAGATAACATCTTGCTACAGTTTTTATTTGTGAATAAAAGATGCATTGATTGTTCAAATGGCTCTGAATTCACTGGGTGCCCCTGCTGTGCAACTTTCTGAGGATTTCTGGGTTGGGAAGGTGGGGCAGCAAAACATTGGAGGGGTACAGGCTTCAGGTTGCTGTGCCAGCGCCTGTAGGGGCCACCATGCAGGGTGGTATTCGGACCTTCATTTCCTCACGCCAGGCCCCCTGCCCTGATCATGAGATCTCAAGGCTGTTTGGGGAGCCAGGCTTGCCAGCTGGGCTAGTTGGGAAACAGCCTTTTTTGTGCTGGCATCCCACTGGGTTTTGTTATCTGGGGAAGTAAAGGCAGGTGACAGTAGCCCTTAGGAGGGCCTTGGTTTCGGTCCTTTGTCCCCTGCCTGCTTTTCTGTTCAGTTCCTCCCACAAGGTCGCTTGCCGGGCTCCCCAGAACCCTGTGATCCAGTGCCCTTTGAGCTCCCTGAGTTTCTGCCTCCCGTGACATAGGCCTCCTTGGCCATGGCTTGGGCTGCCTTCTGGTCTCATACTCAGTGTGTCCCCTGGCTGAATCAGTTTGCTTCCCCACCCCCAGCCCCACCCCCACCCAAAACCTATTTATTTGTCTCCATCTCAGTGTCCCCTTATAGGCCTGTGAAGGCTGTATCTGGACTCCCACCTCATCCAGCAACTTCTTGCTGGCCTCAGACTGCTCTGCTTGTTACTTAAGCCTTGGTCCTGGCCCTAGCGACCCCCTACATGCTGTACCCCACCTTATGGGCTCTGGTGCATGTACCTCACATATCCCGGTCCCTCCTAGCATCTGAGTCTTTGCAGCCCCCATGCCTGGGACCCCTCCTCCAGGGCCTGCTCAGCTAGGTGCCCCTTCCTTGGCTCCAGGCAGTGAATGTGGGGGCCCCTCCTTGGTGGCCCTGCTGTCTGGGCCCCCTCCACTGTGCATGTCACACCTTGTGTGGTCTCTGCATATCTCAGTCTCAGTGGGGCCCTTGGGTGGGGTAGAGTCTGACTCATCGTCACATCCACACATGGCACAAGGCTGGGCCCCTCTGGGCCCTGGTGCGGAGGGGGGGCACTAGCTGAAGAAAGTGAATGAATGAACAAAGGAATGACAGAGTCTTCTACAGAGGGCTCTGGCTGGGGAGAGGCAGACTGCACTCAGCAGTTTGCAGAATGCCTCCTGCTTAGACCCTTGCTGATAGCCCAAAGACAGCCTGTCCTCCATGTGGCTGCCCATGCAAGGAAGGCCGTCCACACTATTGCAGCAGCAAATGGGCCCCCAGTTCCTTGGGGTGGGGTCACATGCCTGTGGGAAGGTGGGGACTCCAACCCCAGGACTCCTCTGCTGCTCTGAGGCCAGATGTGTCTCTAACAGTGCAGACATCTGGGAATGGCCAGGTTATTTTTAACCAGCCAAGTGTTAATCCAAGTTGCTGTGGGCTTAGCTGGGGGTGGGGAGGTGGGGGTTCAGGCAGGATATGGTGGAGAGAGGTGAGAGGTGAGACAAGCCCACCCGTCCATGGTTTTATGGACTGGCTCCCATGCTGACCTGTGCAGAGGTGCTGTTCTCAAAAACAGGGCAGTGCTGGGTCCAGGCAGGGGCACTTAGGGCTTGGGGAAACCTGCCAGGGAGCCCCTGGTCTGCATTTAGGTTCTGGGCTCTGGCTCCCAGCATGTACTGTCCTGTGCCACCTGGGCTATGTGGGCTATGTGCTCGTCACATCCCTTCCTTCTACAGAGGACTCATCAGCTGCCTCCTTATCCGTCTGTCACAGGAGGGGTACTGGGCCTGTTTTTTTGGCATAATCTCTGGCCCTGATTCTCACTGCCTGTCCTGGCTGGGGGTCTCCTACGGGCCAGGCCCAGGCTGAGGATGGCCGGCACAGGGGACTGGCCATATGGAGTCCACCTCCCACAGTCCAGGCCAGGCCTGGGGAAGATAATGCCTGCTTTTCTGGACAAGGAGCCTACTATCCTAGGGCTGACCTGGGAGCCTTGGGTGGCCTTTCATCTGGGACATCAAAGCCCTCAGCCCTGTCATTATAGGCTGGGAACCCTGTGGGGAGCAGCACAAGTTCCAGTATGCCCATTTTATGGATGGGAAAGCTGCAGCCGCCCAGAACCCAGCTCTTTGACTGAAGCCAAAGTCAGGGTGGCCCATCTAATGTCATCTGCAAGGAGTCTGTGTGCCTCCTGCTTATTGAACTTGTGGGGAAGCTGAGGCTCAGGGAGAGCAGAGGTTGCCTAAGCCCTCTTTCCATGTTCTTTCTCCTTGGAGGTGAGGTGGTTCAGGAGCTTGCAGGGCAAGAGGGGAACTTTCCTAAGGACTATCAGGCTCTGGCAAGCTTGGAGTCGGAGTGGGGGCTTCTGGGCAGCCAGCTGTTAAGGGTAAATGGTCAGAAGGAGGATGGACAGGCCAGGCCAGGGACCTGGGGCCAAGGGGCATGGGGTGCCTGCCTGGGCTGAGTGGAGTTACAGGCTTGATGCAGCTCATGCTCCAGCTCTCACGGCCTCGGAGGCCAACCTGGCACCTGGCCACCTGCTCCCCTGGGGTGAGGTGCCCGCCTGACTCATCCAGCGAGTTGAGGCCTGTTCTGCTCGCCCTGCCCACCTCAGCCCTGGTGCTGGAGGCCATGTGGGGAGGAGGGGGCAGGGGCTCTCAGGAGCTGGGAAAAGGCCAGAGCTGGGCTGGGGGGTGGGCAGGCAGGATGGGAGCTGAGTTGCAGGGCTGGGGCCCTTGGAGCTGCCCTACCCTGCTTGGTCCCAGAGTGAGGAGAGAGAACTGTGGGTGTCAGGCCAGGCCTGTAGCCCTCAGAAGGCCACTGCCAGATGTGGGGCTTCCCTTCTCCAAGGATGGGCAGCAGCAGGAGGAGGAGCCAGGGCCCTGCACTCCACATGCAGAGTCTTCACATGGAGCAGAGGGGCACGGACGCTCCAGTGGGGATTTTGGGTGCCAGGGGAGCAGCGTGAAATTTTGAGAACCAGTGCTTGGCTTTCAGTTATTCCCTGTAAACCTCTCTGTGGGTATGATCATGATGGCTGTGGGGAGGGGACACAGGGGTTTTGTGGTGACAATGGGGATGGTGGTGGGTGCTAGTGACAGTGAGGATGGCCATAGGGTCAGTGGACCTTGCCAGGTAGTGTGCTGCCTCCTGCAACCCAGTCCATGGTGCATTGCAGTTCTTTTTCCATCTGTTTGGTCCCTTATTTCTCTGGGATTTCAGTCTCCCTGAGGCCAGCTAGGAGCCTGTCCTCCTTCTGACCTGTTTGTCCCTGGGAAATGTGGTAAAGTCACATCAGCAGCCTCCATGGGGCTCCCTCTGGGTCCTGAGGCTCTGTGATTAAGGGGGCAAGGGGACTGGGGAGTCCAGATAAGGGCCCTAAAAGATGTCCTTTTACAATCAGCTTCATTTTATGTTTAAGAGAAATTCTGAAGATGGGACAGAGCCTGCTGCACCCTTTACTGTTTTCCTAATAATATATGTCTCATTATCCCAGATGCCCTCTTGGAGTCTAGGCAGGGAGGGCAGGCTTTGCCAGACTTGACTTTTCTCTAAGCCTTAGTTTCCCCCTCTATCAATGTCACAGTTTACCTTCTTGTTCATGATGGATGCTAGTCCTCACCTGGGTCTCCCTCAATACCAACCCTGACTGCCTTGGGAGAATGGTGTGGTCTGGGCTCTCTGGAAGTGGTTCCAGCCTTGGAGGCCCCACCCCATGGTCCTGGGGCCCTGCCCAGGAGTCCTTTGCAGCCCTTGGTCGGGAGGGTACATCTTGGGTTGGAGACTCCTCTGCTGCTCCTCTCCTGGGACAGGAGCCAGGGTGGGCCCTGGGATCTGCTCCCAGCAAACAGGAAACCTGGAGGGAGAGTTCTCCCTCCTTATATTGTGTTCAGCAAGGCGGGGATCCAGATCCCGTTTCCACACAGGAAGCCCTGGAGGCTGGGAGGGGCAGAGAAGAAATTCCCTGAGCCAGCCAAGAAGCCAGGCTTCCTGTGGGTTAAGCGGGGGTGGGGTGGGAGGGCTAGGAAGGGTGGGGGTGGGGTGCAGTGGGGTCATGGGCAGCCTAGAGCAAGAAGACTCCTGGAACTCCAGGCCTGTGTGGTGAGAACCACTCAGAACCCTAGGCTAGTGGCTTTGGAAATCCTTGGGTCCCTCAACTCATGTTGTAACTGGGGACACTGAGGCCCAGTCCTAGAGTCTGTCTGCCCCTCAGAGGAGGACATATAGTCAGAGTCCAATGAGGCCAGGCACAGGGGCTGAGCACGGGACATTTGTGGCCTCAAAGGAAGGACCTCCAGGAGGGTAGGAGCTGGGCAGGGCATCCCTGGATCCTTCTCTCCCAAAGGTCACCAGTTCTGGGCCCAGATGTGTCTGGAGCAGCCTGAAGGTCCTCCCCAAATGCCCTCCTGACCAAGGCTCCCACAAGTGTGCCCTGGCCTCCAGCAGCATCAAAACTTAACCTTTTGCTACACTGTTGCAGGATTGTCTTTTTAAAAACTGGCTTTATTCTATGTTTAAAAAAATTTCTGAAGATGGCACAAGAGCCCTCATATCCCACGCTGTCTCGTGAAGTCTCCTTTTACTGGGGTGTGTTTGCTATGACCAAGGAACCAGGATGGGCAGCTTATTTACCTCTGAAGCATGGCCTTTGGATCCATTGCCTCAGTTTCCGCGGGAGTCCTTCTGGCCTGGGATCCCACCCAGGAGGCAGGCACACAGTTCCCCGTCTCTGGGAAGGCAGAGCCTGGACGTGTGTGACTTGGAATTCTTTCGCAGAGGTTTGCCTCCTCTCAGCTGATTAATGTATTGATGGTGCTAATGCAGCCTGTGATCAGAAGATCCTGGTTTTTGTGCTACAAATGGAAAAATCCAAGCAGAGCACGTGGATGGGGTGAGGTAGGATAGCTTTATTGAGAAAAGAGGAGTCACCTGTTCTGTCAGGTGAGGAAAGGGAAGAAGAAGAAGGCACGGTGGGTGCAGATAGAGTCTGCTGGCAGAGAGAGAACTTTTCTTTTTCAGGTGCCTTTAAAACCTACACTACCCCATGGAAGGTCAGGCCCAGGAGGTTCCCACCCAATAATGAATGAGTGGGGAGGAGCATGGGTGGTTCCTCGCCAGATGAGGGTGGTCTGGGCCATCCCCAGGCAACCTATATGAGCCCAACTTTTCCTGCTTCTAGCCTGCCTCAAAAGCACCCAGTTCCCTACTGACATCAGTATGCACTTACTGCTGTTTCTTTTCTAGCCAACACCACTTAGTTTTGTAACTGGAATCCTTCTAGCTCTGGCCACTGGGAGTCTTTTCAGTTGGCTGCCATCATTTTTTGGTCCAGCCAGTTGTATGGAGGCTGGTGAAGGCGGCCCAGGGGCAGCAGCACTGCCTGGGCCCTGAGGCCCTGAGGAACTTCCCCAACAGAAAGGCTACCTTGCGGGGACACTTTGCCCCCACTGTCCCAGACAGCCCACAGCAGGCTCCCCTTGACATCCCTGAGCCTTTGGAGCTCACTGTCGGTGCTAGGGTCTCCAATCCCCTGGAATGATAGACCTGAGGGACCGGAGGGCTGAGACCCCTGGGGCTAATGCTTCAGAATACTCAGATGGAAGGAGCCCATGGCCTAGGCTCTCCTTGTGCCTCTCACCTGTGCTTCCTGGAAAGAGAGCACAGGAGCTTCTGGAGTGGAGACCTTCCAGGATGCACAGACCCCTCCTCAGGCCCCTGACTAGCCCTGACCCGTAACAGAGACCCTCCCCAGCACTGTGGCCAGCCCTGGAGTTCTTGTCCAGGGATGTTTAAGCAGTGATGAGCCTTTGGAGCTGTCCAAGGCTGCGTCAGCCGGGACCTGGCTGCAGTACAGCACCAGGCTCAGGAGTCACTGTGAACTCAGTGGCCTGAAGTGGGGGAGGGGTGGAATGGGAGGAGGTCCATGGTCCTGGGACAGGGTGATGCCAGTCTAAAGTGCCAGTGTGGTCTGGGCAGCCCAGACTGGCCTTGGGGCTGGGAGAAGGGGCAATGACGTCCTTGAGAATCCACAGGGTGGCTCTGGTGAAGTCACCCCATGGCTGCCTTCATGCTATCGTCACCATCACCTTGGGAGTGTGAGATCAGACAGGACATGCTGCCCCAGGCAGCCAGGCCTCCTGCCGGCAATCGGCCAGTCCACTCCTACCCTCTGCCTGGTAGGTTTTAGCCAAGCAGTATCCTGAAGCACCCCCTGGACTGAGCTGACAGAAGGGCCTGGGTCTGGTAGCCAGACTGCCCCCCACTTCCCAGTGAGGTTGCTGTTTGCCTTCAACAGGAGAAAGGCACTATTGCTCTGCTGCTTTTCTGGCTTCTCAGCCATCCAGGAAAATGTGGGGGTTTGGTTTTTTTGATTAAAAGAGAAGTCTTATTGGCCTCCGAAGAAGAAAGTCATGGCCCACAGAAAAAACCTCCAGGTGGGGCCCCTGGAGACATGGGCTTCCCCACAGGGACCAGCGGCTCCAGAGGATAAAGCCACTGCTCTGTGGGTCCTGCCCTTCCCACTCTGTGCCTTGGCTTCCTTCCCTGTAGCAACCAGCCAGCTGTCTCACTGTCTGAGTTGTCCCAGCAATTGAACACAGAGCTCTGCTTTGGAATAAATCTGTTCTTTTCTCCAGCGTCAGGGATGATGGGCTGTATTTCTCTCAGCCTCAGTGGCTGTCCCAGGGAGCTGATCCGCCTGGCAGAGGGTGATGCTCTAAATCCCGTAGCCATACTGATTTGTGGGTCTGGCTGTGCTGGCACAGGCTGATGGCATCTTTACGAGGCAAAGGAGCCTCGGCTGGGAACCGGAAGAGTCTGGTGTGATCTACAGCTCTGGGTGCCCCAGCCTGCCCATCCACCATTCATACCTGCCTCTCCCAGAGCTGGGCCTGCGTCACTTTCAATCTGGGCCCAGGCTGAGGACAGGAGGAAGGTGCTGGCCTCATGCTGCTGCTTGCTCTGGGAGCCTTAAAATTTGGCTTTAGGAAGGAATTTTTACAGGGCACAACTGTCCAGTGGGAACTTCCCTAAGCTAGTGGGCCTGGCTCTGGGCTGGGCCAAGCTGAGGGGGGTCAGATGAGAGGGAGATCCAGGTCCTGTCAGCAGGCAACCCAGGTTTCCTAGGGCTTGGGGAGGTGGCACCTGGTAGTGAGGGTGGAAGGTTCTGTCAGTGCTACCCTGGGACGGCTGAATGAAGAGGCCATCCTGTGCTTCTGAAAAGGCTGGCAGAACATTAGCTTCAGAGTTGTGGATTGTAGTACAAATGACTGAGTTCAGCCAGGTGCCAGTGGCTCAGGCCTATAATCCTAGCTACTCAGGAGACAGAGATCAGGAGGTTCATTGTTCAAAGCCAGTCTGGACAAAAGGCTCATGAGACCCTATCTGGAAAATAACCAACACAAAAAAGGGCTGGTGGAGTGGCTTATGGGGTAAGACCTGAGTTCAAACCCCAGTACTGAAAACAAACAAACAAACAAACCAAAGAAACCCCAAAACAAAAACCCCTCAACAACAACAAAAAACAAATAGCAGTGATCCAGTCCCAGCTTTGCCACCTCCACCTGGGCTGCTACTTCACCTGCTGGGCCTTACTCTCACAAGACTAGGCTACCGTGAGGACCTGTGAGGATCTGGGTCCATGAGACAGTGTCTTGTGTGGCATGCACAGCTGGGTTCAGGCAGCACCGGCCTCTGCTGTCCTAATAGGGGCTTTCTCCTCCCCTCTCTGCCAGCAAGGCTCCCCAGGGGTGGCCTCTGGTGTTAGTCCAGTCCTGGGGGAAACCTGTGACTTCCTTCCCAGGAGGAAGGTCCCTGCTCGGGTTTCTGGTGCACATCTTTCAGGAAGTTGGTTTCCCTAGAAGTGGTGTGAAGGAAATGAATGTTGTGCTGAGAGCCTCCCAGGGGGATTGGATGGGATTTGATTCCTGGGCCTGGTGGAAGTAGGACTGGCTGGGCCTGGGTTGGTGCTAGCAATGTTGAAGCTGGTGGGCAAGAGGCCCTGTGGGCAGAGCCAGGCAGGGCACTTGGGAGCAGGGAGCCAACCTTAGCAGGTGCACCTGCATTGCATGGTGCCACTCAGGCTCATGCTTGTTGCTTGTGTTCTTGCTGGACACCATGCATCTGTGACTGTCCCAACAGGACATATCTGGAATTACAGAAGGCTTAATGCCAGCCCCATTGACCCCCTGCTTGGGATCTTGTTGAGCCCCCTCACCTTCACCCCCACGGAAGCCTCAGCCCAACTGGCTGCCTGCACCAGCTTCAAGGAAGACCCTGACCAGGACCCACTCTGAGCCCAGGCCTGCTGGCCTCTACTTCTGGGCCTTCCAGAGTGACTGGGACCCTGTAGATAGAGGAGCCTGGATTTGACCTCTGTGGACTTTGGCTGGTAGTTCTCCTTCTGGGTGTGCCTGAGACCCAGCCTCTTCCTCAACAGGGATTCTGGCTTAGACAACATACCTCATGAACCCATCAGAAAAGGCTCAGCAGCCAAGAAAACTCCAGACAGAGCCAGGTGTGTGGCCTGGTTTCTCCATACTGCTGTGTGATGTTGGGAACAGCTTGACCTCCAGGAGAGAGAAGACAATTGTCAACCTTTCATGGTGACTATGGGGACATGAGTGCCCGCAACGAACTACGTGTCACTTGGGGAAGGTTGGAGGGTGGACATGGCTCCTCTTCCACCTCAGACACCTGTCCTTCTGAAGCCAAATGGCCTCCCTGGTCCATGTCAGGGCTTCACGCCATTGTACCGTCCATGGGTTGGTATCATTGTCCTATATGGATTCCAGAGCTTTCTAGGGACTGGGCAGGACCACCTCTCTCTGGGCATGTACCTCAGTTCTGTTGTAGCTCTCAAGTCACTGTCCTCAGAGAGCCACATCTCTGACTCAGTCCCCACTAGTTCACTCAGGAGCACCAGGCATGGGGAGGCCAGGGATTTCCCAGGGTCAGAATATTCCAGGCTCTGTGCTGTGCTTGGGGAATGCTTGGGTGACATTGCTAGGCTGAGTTCACACCCTGGAGCCTGGAAGTCTTTGTCTGAGGGAGGCCGCAGAATTGAGCCCCTGGTCCCAGACTCTGCCTG